>NC_050578.1:58856564-59456564 GCF_011100635.1 Trichosurus vulpecula
CCATCACATGGGAGTCAAATAAATATTTTTAGTAGTGTGTTCATGGTTAGAAATCAATATTTATCAAGGAATAAATTAGTCCACACGGACACGGTTGGCAGCAACTTAATAGCTGAACAGGACCCAGCTAATAAAACATGTCATAAAGCATTTTCCAGCAAACAGTCTTACAGTGAGAGAGGAGCCTTCGAGGCAAAATGATCAATTACTCCCTAATAAAGACACCTGAACCTGTTTGTCAGCCCAGGCCTCCTCCCAGTTGCTTACTGTGTGCCCCGTGATTGGCAAGCAGCTATTTGGATGGTGGCCCAACTGATAGGTATTGTCAGAAGACAATAAATGGAGAATAAATGGACAATTTCTTTTTGTCATTGAACGAATCCGGAGACTAGGTATCTAGTCTGGGTGTAAGAGACAAACGTGGTGTGTGTTTGTGATTTAGGAGTGAAAGAGAAAATTTGAGAACTAGGATGAAGGATATTGATTGTGTTTTTGACTCTTCAAATAGGAGTAGAAGGTGGGCATGACTTTGGGGGCTAGCCACTCACATAAAAAATTGGTCTAGGTAGTGTGAATATGAAAATATGCAAATTGTTTAATATGTTAAGGTTGGAAATTTTTGCTTCATATAGACATGGTACTTGAAAATTTGTATTACCTATGGGAATGATTTCCTCTCCAAAATTTTATTGTATCTTCTAAGGTACTTAACAATAACAAAGAAAAGAAACTATTTTATACTTTTTAAAGTTTTGAAGGGTAGTGACACATATATTTAGTTCCTGAAAGGACCTCAGAGGTTATTGGACTAACCCTCTCATTTTACAAATGAGGAAACTAAGGCCCAGAGAGGTTAGGTCACAGAGATAATGAACCTCAGAGGCAGAATTTGATCCCAGGTCTTATCACTCCAGTTTCCATGATTTTCTACTCTACCGTACTTTTTCTTCCATGATAGCTTATATTATTTCATTTCAGGTAAGATCATACATAAAGTGCTTTGCAACCCTTAAAGCATTATATACATGCTAGCAATTATTCTAATTTTTGCTTTAGAAACCCGACATACCCTGTGACTTTGAAGTATAAAAAAATTATATATAATTTAGTATTTTATAGATTACATATTATAATCTTATGTGTGTATATGATATATGCACATGTAGATGTGCATATTATAGGTTTGTGTGCATGTATATACATGTATACATACATATATACATACAGAGAGAGAGAGGGACAGATAGACAGACATGCAGAGGCAGTTGGGTGGCTCTGTGGATAGAGCACTAGGCCTGGAGTCAGGAAGACCTGAGTTCAAATTTGGCTTCAGATACTTACTAGCTATGTAACCCTGGGCAAATCACTTAATCTCTGTTTGCCTTAATTCACTGGAAAAAGAAATGGCAAACCACTCCAGAATCTTTGCTAAGAAAACCCCATGGACAGCATTGGTGTGCTGTGGTCAATGGGGTCACAAAAAGTCAACTGAATAACTGAACAACAACAAATACACACATGTACACACACAATTATACCTGTTTCTATAGTTGAAACATATTAAACCAATAAACATATTAAATGGAACTGTATTTTCAGTTATGATTATCACAGTAATATTAATACATTTTAGGAAAGATCACAGCCTTAAACAGCTAGAGAAAAATGAACATGAATTTTGACCAGAAGCTGGGCCATAAAGCAATCAAACTAATACTTTAAGTATGATTGGATTAATGCTTCAGAATTTGATATTTGTACTTATTTTTTACAACCTTTTTTCACATGCTTTACAGGTAGCTGAGAGTTAATTTTTATTTTATACCTATATGCATTCTATAGCCTGTATAGGTTTTTTGAAATTAAATTTATTGACCCAGACAGTGACAGAGAAAAAAAAAATCCAGAAGGTGTTATAAATCACCAATTGAAAACTTTTTTTTGTATTCTTTTACTAGTATTTTTCTCAGTAAGATTTCAGAAAATGAGTATTTTTGCATGTTTCCAACTCCAGAAAATCCTATTCTGATGTTTCATTGTGGTGTGGAAGTGACTATGTTGTGATGTGCTACTAGGGTGGGTCATACTTGTGTTTTAAGATTATTTAGTTTAGTTTAGTAGCTGGGTAGAGAATGGATTGGGGAGGAGAGAGCCCAAAGGTAGGGAGATCAATTAAGAGGATATTACAATAGCCTAGATCAGGGCTGTCCAAAACAGCCCGCTGGCTGCATGTGACCCACAGTGCGATTTATGATTTATGCGGCCTGCCTGCAAGCATAGAAATTTACATAAATGCTTTATAGTAAATGAAGCCGAGCTACCACAGAGCTCTCACTAAAATGGCAAATCAAAATAAATTGTCTATTGTTTCAATAAAAACCTAAGGTTGGACAACCCTTGTCTAGATGAAAGATGGTAACAGTTTAGAATCAGAGTGCTGGCTTTATGAGCAGGGAGAAGAGAATTAATGTGTATTGTGTTTAGGAGATAGAATGGACAAGACTTGGCAACAATGAATGGAGGGGGAGAAAAGACTCAAAAAATGACTTTGAAGTTGTAAATTGGGTTACTGGGTGTTTGGTGAGGCTCTCAAAATAAATAGTATCTAGAAGTCAGGAAGAGGGCAGAATTTTGGGGGAAGATAAATTCTTCTTGAGATGCCTTCAGAATATCAGTCAGGTGGCTGATGATGTGGAGCTGAAGTTCAAAAGAAGCTGGAATTGTACATTTAACATTTAAAAATGGGAGTCATCTTGCATAGAGGTGATAATTGAATCCATGGTGGCTGATAAGATTCCTGAAAGATTATAGAGACAGAGGAGGACCTAGGAGAGAGTCCTGGTGTACACCCAAAAATAAAGTATGGGACAAGAATGATAAGCAAAAGAATAAGAAGAGTTGATCAGAAAGGTAGGAGGAGTTCCAGAAGAGAGCATTCTCATAGAAATCCAGGGAGGATAGAGTGTCTAGGAAGAATGGACAGTCAACAGTCAAGTACTACAGATGTTGAGGAGAAAAGGCCCTAGGAGTGGCAATCAGTAGATCATTGGTAAGCTTAATAAATACTTGTTGACTTTATCTTTGATCCCAATATGCTTATATTTCTTTCCTCACTGTGGAGGGTGGAAGCATCACTGAATGCCTCCTGTTCTGGACCGCCTAAATCTTGTTTATCATAACCCCATGGCCCACGGGTAGATAGTCCTGACGCAAACATTTTGTCTATCGCTGCTATTTTGCAGTGTATGACTTGTTAATAAAATCATCCAAACCATAAATTCTTTCTAACTTGTCTCAATCCTGAGTTATGGAGAGAAGGGAATTAGCACTTTGGACCCAGGTTCAGACCTCTGTGTTTTGTAGTTCTTAGTCAAAAGACTTTTATTATATGCCAAGCAAAGAGCAGTGAAACAGTCCCTTCCCTCAAGGAGCTCATGGTCTAACACAAGAGACAGCGTGCAAAAACAACTGTGTACAGACCAGTTACATACAGGATAAACTGAGGATAATCAAGAGAGGGAAGACACTAGCATTAAGGGGAATCAGGAAAGGCTTCCTGTAGGAAATGGGATTTTAGTTGGGATTTAAAGGAAGCTGGGGAAGCCAGATGGCAGAGATAAGGAAGGAGAACAGGAGAACATCATTGTCTACCTCTCTCTCAATCCTTCTGTTTGTGTGTGTGTGTGTGTGTGTGTGTGTGTACATACACACATATAATGCTGATTTTATATATGTGTATATATGTGTGTATGTATATACACACATACAAATCCTGGTTTTATATATACATATGTGTATATATATAGATATAGATATATACACATATACATATATGCGTGTGTGTATGCTGATTATATACACACGTGTGTGTATATTATATAAAATCAGCATTTATGACCACTAATAATTTACAGAAGACAAAGTCAGTCAGGAGTTAGAAACAACTTAAAGAAGTTGAAAATATCATGTAGAAGATGCTACCTGGCTGCATGCATGGGAGCGAGAAGGGGATAAAAGGAAGCAGCAGTAGCCAGAAGTGTCAGTACATTCTAGCCGTATGTTATGTGCCGAGTCAGTCAGAGCAGTTGGTGACAGTATTAAAGGAATAGTCCCAAGCAGCAATCACAACTGTTTAGCTTAGGATCATTAAAATAGGTTGTAACAAGCTGGCTTCATTTCATTTGGCAAATTCTTTTCATGCTATCTTTATCAACAATGATAGACCTGGGTTATATAAGACTGTAACACTCGATAGAGTGCTGGACCTGAAGGGAGGAAGACCTGAGTTCAAATTGAGCCTCAGACACTTACTACCTGTGTGACTCTGGGCAAATTTTTTAAACCCCATTTGCCTTGGTTTCCTTATATGTAAAATGAGGTGGAGAAGGAAATGGCAAACCACTCTAGTATTTTTGTCAAGAAAACCCCAAATTGGGTCATAAAGAGTCAGACATGACTGAAATGACTGAATAACAATATCATATGCTAAGACACATAGGTGAAGTCAGAATGGCTTTGATCCAGAAAGTAATCTACCAATATTCTGAAATGATAACTCTGGTAGAGTGCCCTGAGGATTTCTCCTAAGACCCATGAAACATGTTTTTCAATCATTTTGAATAGGAGTATACATAGATGATTTCTTATTAGCAGATCTGAAAATAACATAAAGCTGAGGAAATTAGTTAAAACTAGACAACAGAGTGAGAATCCCAAAAGATTTAGCAGGCCAGGATGATGACCCAAATCTAATATAGTGAAATATTAGAAATAATTAGATATACAGGGTGTTCCTAAAGTCTGGACACATAGCAAAAATGCATATTTTCAAAAAATAAAATGAATGAATGAAATTTTCAACAACATTTTATTTAATTGGAATATTAACAAATAACATCTTCGATATGATTTCCATCATTTGTGATGCAAAGGTTGATGTGCTTTGCAAGATTCACATGAACTTGATGCAATAACTCCACATTTCCTATGTGTCCAGACTTTACAAACACCCTGAATATATCTCTCTCTATATAAAAATATATAGAGATATACAGATATAGATAGGTAATTAGATATTATGATATGTAACATAATATAGTATATATTATAATAGGTATATATGTAAATAGAAATGTTAGAAATAATAAAATGTAATAAAAATTAGAAATAAAATGAAATCAAAATCTCTGCATTTGGTTTTAAAAACAACTGTCTATTTACTAAAAACAACAACTGTCTGGGGAAGGCACAGTTAGGTAATGCTTTGTGTGGAAAATGCAAAAGCAATATGGATCAGCAATGTGACATAGCAAACAAAAATGGTGGTGTGGTTTTTACTGCATTTACCTAGTGTTCTGTCCAGAATGAAGGAGGTGGTCATTCCATCATGCCTGGCCTTTGAGGTCCATTTTAGGAAGGACATTGACAAGCTGGAGTGCAGGAAGAGCGAGGATGGTGAGAAGGGTGGAGACTATGCTATTTAAGAATCAGGTGAAAAAACTGTGGATTTTTGAGCTGGAGAAGAGGTAGGATAGAAGAAATAGGAAAGTTGTCTTTTGAGCATTTGAATGGATGTTGCATGGAGAAGTAATGTAGAGAGATTAGTAGAGATTAGAAATGGTGGTCAAAGGCCAGCAGTTCCACTCACCCTTCCCCCTCTAGTCTTGTTTAGGTGAAGCTTCCAGGTAATATGGTCAGAGCTAACTGCCAGAAGCATGGGGGAAGTTCAAAAGAATTTTCTCATCCCAACCCAAAGAGCTTGCTTGTCTGGAGGAGTAGTTGCTTAAGTGGAAGGAAAGGCATTCAAAATGTAGCCTTGACCCAAGGGCTTTGGCTGGTTAGCTATGTGTGACTCTGGGTTTGACCCACAAAAGAGCTCAGGCCCTTTTCAGCAATCACTCAACCCACATTTATTAAATGTTTTAACATAAAAAAACAAAACCTATTCTCAAAGAACTTACATTCTAATGGAGGAAACTGCTACTATATGCATGTATATGCATGGATATGTATGTGTATCAATGTGTGTTGTGTATGTATGTATATACACATACATATAAGTATACATCTTCCTATATGTATACACACAAATACATATATGGATGCATATGCATACATATGTATGTGTATGAATATGTATTGCGTTTGTATGTATACATACATATATGTCTACATCTTCCTATATGTATGTAAACACATGTAAATATGTCTATATGTTAGTATATACAGAATAAATATAAAAACATTGTAAATAAATACAAATTAATTAAACACAAGGTTATTTGGGAGGGAGGAATCTGGCAGTTTGGAGAATCAGGAAAGCCTTCATGTTGAAGGTGGCATTTGAGCTTTGTCTTGAAGTAGGAGAGGACTTCTGTAGGGTGGGGTTGATAAGGGAGCACACTTCAGGGATTTGGGATGGTTAGTACAAAGATGTGGAAATCAGAGATAGAGTGCTATGAGTAAGGAACCGATAGAAAGCTTTTCGGCTGGGTCACTGAGTGCATGATTGGGGGTGGGGAGGGTCATGTAAAATGGGGCTGGGAAGATAGTTTGGGGCCAGGAACCATGTTGGGAATAGTATGTAAAGCCAGCTACAAGTCTGTAGAGACTCAGAAGGCAGTGCAGCAAACAGATTCCATCAGAGGATACCAGCAGCTGTGATTCAAAGCTGATTGTGCATTGATGAAGGTGCCCAGAGAAGACAGCCTAGCTTGCACACCAGAGCCTCTGCAGGAAAGCAGCTCTGGGGGCAAATCAGTGTTCCAGATGAGAAGAAGCCTTAGGGTCTTCCATTGTCTGGATTCTGTGAGATCTCTTTCCCACTGATACTGTCTCTTTGTGGGCTTTGTGAATATGTGGTCCATTCTCTTTGTCATTTTCCTCACTATTCTGTTTTAATTAAATGCTTTTAGTTTTCCATCAATGTATCTTCTGGTTTGGTCAAGTAAGAAAAGCCCTTTGGGGCGGGGTGTAAACTTGTGTTTCGAGTTAGTATTAATCCAGAGTTTACCTTGAACCTGCATGTAGTTTTTTGGAACTTATCCTTGAAGGGGCATGGACTTGCAGGAATTAAATTTACTCTGTCCAGCCCCAGAGGGCAGCACTAGGAACCAATGTGGAGAAGTTGAAAAGAAGCAGATGTCAGCTCCATAGAAGGAAATAATTCCTAATAATTAGAACTATTGAAAAGAAGAATGGGCATTCTGAAAAGGTAGAGTATTTTCCTACCTTGAGTATATTAATGAGGAAACTACATGACTGTCTGTTGAGTTGTCATAGAGGCAAATCCAGTTCATGTAAGGATCAGACTAGGTCACCTGGGAAATATCCTCCGATCTCTGAGGGGTTCTGCAGTGTTTGTGTTATATAGAAGAATGACAAGACAAGAGACATTACATGGGTATAGTGTTGGTTAGTCCTAATCCTATATGTGCTAGGAATTAACCTAGACTCTTTCACTGTCACGTGCCCCCAAAGTTTTCCTTCTTCTTTGTCTCTCAGAGAATTCTCCTCACATTTCTCTTGCAGCTAGAAAGACAATCCAGAGGTCTCGCCCTTTGCCCCCACTCCCTGTTTTCAAATCCTTTAGTCTCATTGGAAGCATGCCAGAGTGAGACAATAAGTGTAAACAAAGACCCATCCTATATCAGGCAGAATTCATTTACATTTTCTAGACTCTTCAGAAATGTCAGTCTCTACGGTACCCTTTCTGCCACCATAATGTATATGGGAAAATGCAGCAATCTCCCTCCACCATTGATGACTTCAACAAGATTTGAAATTTTGCACTTTATTGATGACAAGCAAAGCTAGTTATTTCTGAAGAACAAACAAAACTTCCATGAAAGTTGGTTTTTAGTTTGAGAAAGAGGGTAGAATCAGATTTCTATTTCTTTTGTGTTTCATAATGGTCAGACGAGGGTTTAAATGAAGGAGCTTAAAAGCTAATCACATCGAACCAGAATCTTAATATGCAGGGTGAAGTAAACACAGTTTTTGTTACTTACATAAAAGTGAAATATAGATCTTGAATGTTCACTGCAGTCTTTCTAGGATAAAGTTTGAGGCCTGGGAAGAATGTTGAAGTTAAACAGAGCTTGAAGGGATATGCAGATGTTATTCCTCTGTCAAGCTTGAGTAGTTTGCACACCTGCAGGACTGGAGTCTTCTTTCAACAGACATAAAAGCTCACTAGGGACCAGAGTGCTTCCAGATTGATTTCCTGCTCACTTCACCCTCATTTCCCTTGTGCCTTTTCTGCTGTCCCTCTAAATCCATTTGTTTAAACTATTTGCATAGAAGAATTGGTACTTGGTAGCTTTGGAATGTTTTTAATATTAAAAATGTAGCACTATTAAGGATCTTCGAACATTTTTATTTTCTCAGTCCAGATACTGTTACTGATACTAAGGTGATTATAAAGAGAACCTAGTTGATGTGGTCCTTTGAGACTAAAAAACATCTGGAAAGTTCAACAAAATAATAAAAAATGGAAACAGATGCACGATAGATTCTTTGCCTTCTTTCAGAAGTCGCAGTTATTAGTAATAATTGAGGAAATTTTCCATTTCACTCCACAGATCCTCATAGAAATACAAATACATATTCAGGGTAGTAAGTGGTTGAATCTGAAATCAATTTTCAGAAATGTTAATGCCATACTCTAGTAATAGTCTGAGATTTCAGTGAAAGTCATGCATTTCTAAAGGTAACATTTGTCCTTTAAAATGTACAAATAAAAAGTGCAATTACTTCAACATGATTTGCCATTAAATATGAGTTATTTAACTAGAATTTTTTTTCTTGTAACTAAAAGAATTCTATGTGACTAATGTCACACATAATTAAAAAATAATCTGTAAATGTTTATGGATGTGTGTGTACTATATATATATATATATATATATATATATATATATGTATATATATATACATTATTTTTCCTTCAAGAGTAATCATTTCCTACAGTAAAATCATCCAGGATTTTGTAAGAAAAGATGGCCCGGGGTTAAGCCTGGAGTTAGAAGACCTTGGGTTCAGGAGAACTTTAGCAGATAACCTTGCCTTTCTGGGTCCTCCTTTCATCATCTATAGAAATTGGATTAGGTGATCTCTGAGGTCCCTTCCATTCTTTGATTTTGTTGTAGGGAGATAGCTCCAAAATTTGTTTATTTTTATTTTTGTGGGATATTTGTGTGTATGTGTTGAAGTAGAAGACAACTTTGCCATATTTGCTTAGGTTGTTCTTGCTTAGATTTATCTAGATATCCATTTAAAAAGAAATCTAGAATAAAGTGGTCTTTAAAGCCTAACTTCAGCAGAGTTCTTCTGGGATTTTCTTTGGCAGAGTCTCACAAAATGAGTTTTTGATACATGGAAATCCCATGACGGCTTAAAGGGGGTGTTCTAGGAACTTTTAAACCTATGTCAGATTTAGCTCCACACTTAGGCAATTTTAAAAAAAGAATCTTGGTCTTAGCTTTGGGGTACTCTAGTTTGGTGGCATTTTTAGGTGCTTATGGTGACTCACAGATTGAGCTGAGTAAAGAGCTGTCAGCCTGGCATACTGAAGAAGAGGCTTTATAATCATGCACCCTAGCAGATGACAGATAAGATAGCTCTTTTCAGCATTTTTTCCTGAAAATATGAAAAGTAGAGAGAAGCTCAGCAAACAGAAGACTTATGAAGATGCCCAGTAGAGACTATGTGATGGAAGTACAAGTCGTATCATGATCAGTAGAGTAGCTCCTAATAGAGAGAGAGCATTTATAAGGACATTATCTTCAAATGCCATATGGCGTTGGAGGAGTGGGTTTCTTTGGCTTTGTGTGTGCTTTGAACACAAATGTCCTTTCCATGTACCTTCCATGGTTTATTTTTGATTGCATGGATTTCTGACATGTGGATCTTCATGTATGCTCCCTGATAATGTATATTCTCTGTGTGGGTCTTTTCCCCTGGTGGTGTTGCAAACTTGTGGGAGACTTTTGTATGTATGAGAGAGAATATTTTTCTGGTTACTTTGTCATGCTTTTAAATGGACCATCTTTTACTGGGACTAAGTTTTGCTGCGGCTTTCAGGAGGATATAGTTTTAAATGAGCTCTAACCCAGCATACCTTGAACCTGGGGTGGCTTTTCTGGAAAACCCATGTGTGAGAGAGGATGCCCTAGGGACTACATTTTGAAATTTCAGCTTGTTCTGTGGAGTGAATATTATTGTTAGATTTCTAAATATGAATTGCTCATCCAAAGACAGTTTCTGAAATATCTTTCAGAACAATTGAATGAGTTGTACACATAGAATTCTTGGACTTGGGCTAACATAGTTGTGATAGCTGTTTTATGAATGTTATATCCTATATTTCTATAGATCCACTTGTTATTGGAGTGGTACATGGTAGACTTTATACAGAAATTACATCTTTTTAAAAATTTGATATACAATCTGCAAACCCATAGTGTTCAGGTAATAAGTACTCTCAATTTACATTTCCAAAACAATTTTGACCTGAGTACACTTTGGAGACTTGATGGTACAAAATTGAAATCAGAGGTCCTAGGTTCAAATCCTGATAATTACTATTTGTTTGACCTTGAAAAGATTTCTTAATGTTCCAGGGTCTTAATTTCATCATGTGTAAAATGAGAAGTTTGGACAAGTTGGTCCAAGGTCCTTTAGAGTTCTGATTCCTTGATTATGACATAATCCTTCCTCACCTTCTTCCTTGCTAGGCTTCTGTTGTCCATAGCCACAGTCCTGAAACTGAACACTTGGTAAAATTAGGCTTGCAACATCAGGGTAGTATTATTGCTTTTAATTTTGCATAACCTAGAAAATACGATTTTTTTTGCTTGTTCCCACTTTTTTTTGGAGTATGTCTGCTTCATAGGATTTTCAGAAAAGAATATTGATCAATTTTCATAGCAACTCACTGTAGGTTAATGTTCTACAGCTTGCTTGAAGGGGTTTAAATTTATGTTAGTGATACATTTATTTATTTTTCCCTTCTGTATTTCCCTGGGGGTAATCACTAAGGCTTTAAATAGCTAGAATGCCTCATCTATAACAGTTTAAGGTGACAGTACATCTGTTCTGAGCAGTAACAATTATAGGTTTAATTTTGGGTTATTAGAGCCCTTTGGAATGTAGATAACCTATGTTGGCATACAGGTGTGAGTGTAAGCAGAAACACGCAGGCGTATGTCTTCTAGAGTTTTAATATATGCTACTTAGAAATGGACTACTTCACTTCTAAAACAGAGCCTTCATATTTTACCAATTATAGGTATTTTATAAAACATTATAGGATCTGATTCTAGGATGTTGCAGTAAAATAATTTTTTCTGTGGTATTACAATGGAGTTTAAAACCATGGGGTGTTGTTATCCTACTTGGAATAACAGACTGTTTTGCCACCACTCAGAATGCCAAGCAGAAATTTGGAGTGGAAACTTCCTCTTGCTATGGTAGAACACAATGATTTGAAATAAAGGAATGTATTGTAGAAATGTTTCAACAGCATGATAGTTTCTTTTCTCGAAGAAACTAATACCACAATTATGTATATTGATTTTTTTTCTTCTCCAAAAGGTGTACATGAAGCCTATGCCCTTTTTTTTAACATAAATGTATCCTGAATATTTTATGAATGGTCCTGTGGCTGAGTTTGTAATTTTATTTGGTGTAGTAGTATGTCAGAAATTGATTTATTCCTAAGGCAATTTTTCCTTCTTAAAACATCTTGCAGGAGAATCAACTCATATGCTCTAATGGGATCACAAACAATTCTAAGAATGTTGTGTGTGTGTTTTTTAAAATTAAATATAGAGTAAATAATACTGTCTATCCCAAAGAGTCGAGCTGAGTCTTAAATTTTTGATAATGTATTATTCATATTCTGTAAAAATAAAACAGACTTAGAGCATGCGTGAGTATATTTTTTGCCAAGTCAGGATTAGTTTTGGTGAAATGACCAGGGTGTTGAAAGTTCATGATTTATAAAGATTTAGTAAAAGTCAAGTTTTGGATTAGCTTTATTAATGATGCACCTGAACTTCTTCACTGAGCTGACCGCACTCTGGGAGAACATCAGGTTTTATTCCTAAGCTCTCTAAAGGAAAGTCTTTGCTTACTGTCAGGAGCTTTTGTAAAGGTTATACACTTTGCCTCTTGTGTAACATCATGGCTACATACAACATTCTATGTGTTTATTCCTGATTTCTTACATATATTTAGTTTAACAAATAATGAACACTTACTATATACCAACTAGTTAGTCCTTACAGGGGCTTACATATATTACACCATCTCTGTAAGATGCAGTCTTGTCAAATGGAGCAGTTTAATGCTGAAAGAGATATAAAAAATATTTTCATGTAAAGAAAAAAAACATCGTATGAACTGTCAAAAGAAGTATTATTTTAATTACTGTTGTAGCTGAACACTTTGATACCTAAAATGGGTGGGAAAAGGACTTTGTTTTAGTGAAAACTGCTACATAAATGGGTCTATGAAGAAAGAGTTTTTAGATAAGATGAGCAATTTTGGACTGAAAAGGACTTATGGCGTAAGTGTAAGGACTTAAAACACATTGTAAATGATGTATAATGATGCCTCACCTGTGTGTGAAGAACTAAAATACATCCAAGAGAAAGAGGGAAAACTTTAATTTATTAAAAATAGCATGATATGAGTGCCAAGAAGCATAATTTCAAGAACATGAAATGACATGCTAGTCCATATCATGGCTACAGGGGATTGTTGTATTTTAGCTCAATTTTCTTATGGCTGTTTTTATAGGTAAAGAGGTTAAAATTTAGAAAAAAACCAAGAAATCATATAAACATTTGGATATTGAGGTATGATTAAAAAATTGCTGTCAGTTTCATAGCAGAAATTTGGGGAATTGTGGGAGTGGATGGGACTTCTACATAAGACCGAAAAGGAGGGAGCACAGAGCATCTTGAAGAATACCTACATTTAGAGAGTAGGAGAAAGAAAAAAACCTAGGAAAAAAGAAAAAAAAAACATTTTCAGTGAGTCAGGAAGGGAACTGGAGTGGAACAGTGTGTGACAGAAGTAGGGGGCAAAGGATTTTTTAAAAGGAAGAAGTGGATAGCTGTGGCAAATGATGCTGGTCTATGTCATTTTCTTATTTTGTGGCTCTCTATTACTTGGAGGTTCAAGTAAAAACTCTTTTGTGTAACATTCAGAGCTCCTCACAAACTGAATCAAATTTGTATTTAGATCCTTAATACACATTACTGCCTTTTACACAATCTAAGATCCAGTTTTACTGGCCTTCTTAGTTTTTTTTTTTGTTTTTTTTTTTTTTAAGCGCATGATCCTCCATCTCCAGTTTCTCTGCCTTTGCCCTGAGGTTCTCCTCCATGTTTGGAGTGTAGTTTTTTCTCTCATCTGCCGCTTGGATTCCCCAGTTTCCTTTAAGACTCAGCTGAAGAACCATCTTCTATCTGAGGCTTTTCTTGGTTCCTCCAGCTTCTAGTATATTCTCATTCAAAATTTCCTCATGATATTTTTGTTTATACATATGTGTATGTATTAACACACACACACACACACTTACCCATATACACATATGTTAGTCTCCCCCAGTAGAATGTAATTGCCTTAAGGAAGTGTCTTTCTATTTTTTTTTATCAACTGTTCATAGTAGATGGTAATTGCTTAATAAATGTTTATTTAATAACAATGTAAATAGAAAGATTAGTATGAACCCCCCAAATCAAAGCCTAATGCCATGAAGTTACAATGATCAGTATTGACTCTAAAGAAGAAATGTAAAAATGTATCTTCCTGAATGAGATGAAAGACTAGACATTTTTTTTCTGATACACCATAACCTCCCAAACCTCTCCAAAACAGAAATTACGTGCAAAAGATAAAGTAATTTCAGCTGTCTCCATGGTCTAGGACACCTGGAATCTAAGAGCTGCTTAAAAAAGCCCAAACCCGGGGGGCGGAGCCAAGATGGCAGCTGGTAAACAGGGATTAGAGTGAGCTCCGTACCCGAGTCCCTCCAAAAACCTCTAAAAAATGGCTCTGAACCAATTCTAGAACGGCAGAACCCACAGAACAGCAGAGGGAAGCAGGGCTCCAGCCCAGGACACCCTGGATGGTCTCTGGGTGAGGTCTATTCCACACGGAGCTGGGAGCTGGGAACGGAGTGGAGCAGAGCCCAGCCTGAGCGGCGTGGACGATCCAGACCAGAAGCCGGGCGGAGGGGGCCCTAGCGCCCTGAATATGTGAGCTGCGGCAGTTATCAGACCCCTCGACCCACAAACACCAAAGACTGCGGAGAAGGTTAGTGGGAAAAGCTGCGGGAGTGGAAGGAGTTCGCGGTTGGGCTCCCAGCCCCGGGGGCAGCGGAGGTGGGGCAGCTACAGCTGTTGTTACTTCCGGCTCCAGGCCCACCTGGTGGGAGGAATTAAGTGGCGGATCAGAGCAGGAGTGCAACAGCCTGCTGAAGATCTAAGCCCAGTCTGGACTGGGGGTCCTTGGGGAAGGAGGAGTGTGGCTCTGACAGAGCTGGCACCTCCCCCCCAAACGTAGAACATAGAACTCGTTAGTCTACAAGCAGTCATACCCCACTGAAAAACTCAAGGGTCAAGTTAGTGGGTTGGGAATATGGCCAGGCAGCGAAAACGCGCCCAGATTCAGTCTCAGACTTTGGATTCTTTCTTTGGGGACAAAGAAGACCAAAACATACAGCCTAAAGAAGACAACAAAGTCATAGAGCCTACAACCAAAGCGTCCAAGAAAAACATGAACTGGCCCCAGGCCATAGAAGAACTCAAAAAGGATTTGGAAAAGCAAGTTAGAGAAGTAGAGGAAAAATTGGGAAGAGAAATGAGAAGGATGCGAGAAAACCATGAAAAACAAGTCAATGACTTGCTAAAGGAGACCCAAAAAAATACTGAAAAATACACTGAAGAAAACAACACCTTAAAAAACAGACTAACTCAAATGGCAAAAGAGCTCCAAAAAGTCAATGAGGAGAAGAATGTCTTGAAAGGCAGAATTAGCCAAATGGAAAAGGAGGTCCAAAAGACCACTGAAGAAAATACTACTTTAAAAATTAGATTGGAGCAAGTGGAAGCTAGTGACTTTATGAGAAACCAGGATATTATAAAACAGAACCAAAGGAATGAAAAAATGGAAGACAATGTGAAATATCTCCTTGGGAAAACCACTGACCTGGAAAATAGATCCAGGAGAGATAATTTAAAAATTATTGGACTACCTGAAAGCCATGATCAAAAAAAGAGCCTAGATACCATCTTTCAAGAAATTATCAAGGAGAACTGCCCCAATATTCTAGAGCCACAGGGCAAAATAGAAATTGAAAGAATCCATTGATCGCCTCCTCAAATAGATCCCAAAAAGAAATCTCCTAGGAATATTGTCGCCAAATTCCAGAGCTCCCAGATCAAGGAGAAAATACTGCAAGCAGCCAGAAAGAAACAATTTGAGTATTGTGGAAACCCAATCAGAATAACCCAAGATCTGGCAGCTTCTACATTAAGAGATCGAAGGGCTTGGAATGCAATATTCCGGAGATCAATGGAGCTAGGATTAAAACCTAGAATCACCTACCCAGCAAAACTGAGTATCATGTTCCAAGGCAAAATATGGATTTTCAATAAAATAGAGGACTTTCAAGCTTTCTCAGTGAAAAGACCAGAACTGAATAGAAAATTTGACTTTCAAACACAAGAATCAAGAGAAGCATGAAGAGGTAATCAAGAAACGGAAATTGCAAGGGACTTACTAAAGTTGAACTGTTTTGTTTACATTCCTACATGGAAAGATGATGTGTATGATTCATGAGACCTCAGTATTAGGGTAGTTGAAGGGAATATGCATATACATATATATATATATATGTATATATATATGTTTATGTATATATATGTGAATGTGTATGTATGTATATATCTATGTGTATAAGTATGTATGTGTATGTATGTGTATATATATGTGTGTTTATATATATATAGATATAGATATATATATATATGTAAAAGAGAGAGAGCAGACACAGGGTGAGTTGAAGATGAAGGGAAGATATCTAAAAGAAATAAAATGAAATTAAGGGATGAGAGAGCAACATACTGAGAGAGGGAGATAGGGAGAGACAGAATGGGGTTGATTATCTCACATAAAGGTGGCAAGAGGAAGCAGTTCTGTGGGAGGAGGGGAGAGGGCAGGTGAGGGGGGAATGAGTGAACCTTGCTCTCATCAGATTTGACCTGAGGGGGAATACCATACATACTCAGTTGAGTATCTTACCCCACAGGAAAGAAGAGGGAGGAAGATAAAAAAAAAAAAATAAAAGGGGATGATGGAGGGGAGGGCAGATGGGGGTGGAGGTAATCAAAACAAACACTTTGGAAAGGGGACAGGGTCAAGGGAGAAAATTCAATAAAGCGGGATGGGTTGAGAAGGAGCAAAAATGTAGTTAGCCTTTCACAACATGAGTATTATGGAAGGGTTATACATAATGATACATGTGTGGCCTAGGTTGAATTGCTCGACTTCTTAGGGAGGGTGGGTGGGAAGGGAAGAGGGGAGAGAATTTGGAACTCAAAGTTTTAAAATCAGATGTTCAAAAACAAAAAAAAAGTGTTTGCATGCAACTAAAAAATAAGATACACAGGCAATGGGGCGTAGAAATTTATCTTGCCCTACAAGAAAGGAAGGGAAAAGGGGATGAGAGGGGAGGGGGGTGATAGAAGGGAGGGCTGACTGGCGAACAGGGCAACCAGAATATAAGCCATCTTGGAGTGGGGGGGAGGGTAGAAATGGGGAGAAAATTTGTAATTCAAACTGTTGTGAAAATCAATGCTGAAAACTAAATATGTTAAATAAATAAATTTAAATTAATTAAAAAAAAAAAAAGCCCAAACCCATGAAAATATGCTCACTGACCTTGAGTCCATTTAGTACCCCTTACCTACTTCCCACACTACCAGCCTTGAGACTTCACTAGCACACCCAAGGATACAACACAGGCTTATAGCAAAACCCACTCCCACACTCTGGTCCCACCTCTCTCTTTCCAGTGTCATGGAGACCCTGGCTTCATACTGAGGAACTTTGCCCAGACCACAAATACAACCCTTCAAGAGCAAAGTCCTTTCTGAGGGCAGACAACTCCATATAACCAATATGGCAGCTCTTAATTGCTCATGCTGGGTCAGAGAACTAAGGAATAGAGGGAGAAGGAGAGGATACCAGAAAGAGATGCTGTGTGTATAAAGGGATTGTGCTGCACTCCACTAAATCTGAAAGAAAGACCACAGCCTCTATCTGGGGCCAGTTCTGACCATAAGAAGAGCAAAGAACAATATCACTGAAAGAAAATAAGTTCACTATGCATATAAAACATATTGATCTCAAAGACAGGATGCATAGAGACAACTGAAGGATCATAGCTCTCCCAAAAGAACCCAACAGGACAAAAAAAACCCAAACCCTTAATACCATGATACAGGAAATAATGGAAAAGAACCACAACTTTTGAACATAGAAACAAGGAACAAACTTTTGAACACAGAAAATGAAATATCGAGATCACCTCCAGAAAAAAACCAAACCAAAACAAAACAAAAAAACCCAACAATGCAAATTCTAAGACACATAGTGGTTAAACTTAGCAGTTCATTCAGTTCTGCAAGTGATCAGTAGCAAGACCTTCAAATATAAAGAAAATAATTTGAATCAGGCAACACTCTTCTTTGTCTAGAAAACATACGAAGGGGTGGAATAATGTGTCCTAAAGATCAGTGGAGCTCAGGATGCAGTGCAGGGTGACCCACCATGTAAATCTGAGCTTAGTCGTACATGAAAAAAGATGAATGTTCAATGATGAAGTGGCATTTGAAACATTTTTAGAAAGACAACCAGAAGACAACTTCTCAAACACCCCAAGAAATGGAAATGCAGGATGAATAAATGTAGCAGCCGTAGACAGCAACAGTAACAGAATGACAACAGAGAAACAAGTAAGAAACTTCAGGAGAAAGAGTAAAGAAGGAAGTTTGGTGGAGATTAAGCATGGGGTAGAACCTGTCTCCATGTGAATCTGGTTTTTGTTTGTTTTTGGTGGGGCTTCATCACAACATAGGAAGGTACCTGAAAGTGAGGGAGAAGGAGCAGGGAAATGGAGAGGAATATGTGATATGCTTGGGTCACATCGAGAAGTAGCAATGAGGGGAAGGGGACCTATGTTGCTTTAAAAAGATGAGAGCCTACAGAGGATTGGATGAGGAAAAGTGGGAGAAGGATTGAGAAAGTGAGGGGAAACTCCTTGCTTTGGTGGTAGGAAGATATTCCACTAGTGAATGAATATTCCTGTGGGTGAAGAGAAATAATCTATACAGGAGGAAGGGCACTTTGTGATGCATATGGCCTGGGGGATTTGGTACTTAACAAGTTTACTCATCCTGTATTGGAAAGGTGGGTGAATTAGAACACCTGGGTGCAAATGACACCTCAGTGATTGGGAGAAAATGGATTCAGGGAGGAGACTCTGAGGCAAATGGGGAAAAATAGGTAATCAGGAGAGGTCACAGATCAGTGATGGGCTGCATAATTAGGGACATGATGGGAGAGGGTCCCTGTCATTGGACACTGTCCTCTCTCTGAATGAGGGGTGTGTAGGGAGGGAGGAAGGGTGAGAATTTGAAATTCAAAGTTTGAAAAATGAATGTTAAAAATTGTTTTTACATGTAACTGGGAAATAAGATACACAGGTAATAAGATATCGAAATCTGTTTTATCCTACAGGAAAATAGAAGGGGAAGGGGATAAGAGAAGGTGGGTGATAAAAGGGAGGGCAGAATGGGGGAGGGGTAATCAGAAGCAAAACACTTTTGAGGAGGGACAAGATGAAAGAAGAGAGAATAGAATAAATGGGGGTGGGGGAACAGGATGGAGAGAAATACAGTTAGCAACAGTAACTGTGAAAAAATTTGAAGCGAGCTTCTCTGATAAAGGCCTCATTTCTCTAACACATAGAGAACTGTGTCAAATTTATAAAACTAAGAGCCATTCCCCAGTTAATAAATGACCAAAAGATGTGAATAGTTTAAATTAAAGCTATCTATAGCCATACAAAAGTGTTCTAACTCAATATTAATTGGAGAAATGCAAGTTAAAACAGTTCTGAGGTACTACTTCATACCTATTAGAATGGCTAATAGGACAGAAAAGGTGAATGACAAATGGAGGAGATGTGGGGAAAATGAGACATTAATGTACTGTTGTCAGGGTTTTGAAATGATTAAACCATTCCATAGAGCAATTTGGAACTATGCTCTAAGGGCTATAAAACCATGCATTCCATTTGACTTAGCAATACCGCTAATATATCCCAAAAGAGAGAAAAAACAAAAAGGAAAAGGACCTATATGTACAAAAATATTTATAGCAGCTCTTTTCTGAGGGTAAAGAATTGAAATTGAAGAGATGCACATCAATTGGGAAATGGCTGAATAAGTTGTGGTACATAATTGTGATAGAATACTATTGTACTATAAGAAATGATGGGCAGGATGCTCTCAGAAAAACCTAGAAAGGCTTACATGGGTTGATACAAAGTAAAATGTAATGGGTACAAAGTAACAGCAATATTGTGGTATGATCAGCTGTGAATGACTTAGCTATTCTCAGCAATACAACTATCCATGACAACTCTGAAAGACTTATGATGAAAATTGCTATCCATCCCCAGAGAAAGAACTAATGGCATCTGAATACAGACTGAAGCAACTTTTGGGTCTTTTTTCTTTTTTCACTTTTTTTTTCTTGAGTTTTTTTAAATTTATGTTTTCTTTCACAGTGTGACTATTATGGATATGTTTTACATGACTATACATATATAACATATATGGAATTACTTGCCCTCTCAATGAGGGGGTGGTGTGGGGAGGGAGGAAGAGAGAGAATTTGGAGCTCAAAATTTTAAAGATAAATGTTAAAAATTGTTCTTTACATGTAACTGGGGAAAAAATTAAATACTAAGTAAATACAAAAAAGAAAAGGAAATAGCTCCAGCTGTAAAGGAACAACCAAAAAAAATCTCCTAATCCTGTTGGAGTCATAGAAGAACTCTCTCAAACTTTTAAGGAACACTTAATACCCATATTTGAGAATGAAAAAACTCTACCAGAGTCCTTTTATGAGAGAAATATAATTATAATACTTATACCAAGGCAGGATCAAATGCAGAAAGAAAATTATTGGTAAATATAATTATTGAATATATACTCAAAAATTTTAACAAAATTCTGTCAAAAATTCTAAAGATATTTGTCTGAAAAAACCAATCATTGTGAACAAGTGGAATTTACACCAAGGATACAAAGATTGTTCAACATTAGCAAAACAAAGAACATAATTATATTAAGAAATGAAAACATTGAAAGCCACATGATCATCTCAATACATGCAGAAAAAGGCCTGGAACACCAAACTACACTTTTATACTAAAACCTCTATAAAGTCTAGGCATAAATTGATCTTTTTTAATATTATAAAAATTATTTATCTAAAACCAAAGTAAACATCATAAGCAATGGGAAGATACAGAACCTTTTCCAGTAAGTATGGGAGTGAAGCAAGAATGCCCAGTCTCCTCTCCATTATTTGGTTTATTTCTGGAAATACTAACAACAGTAGTGATACAAGAGAAAGACATTAAAGCCACAAAGACAGATAAACTCTGCTGATGATATTATGGTTTACTTGGAAAATCCCTGGAAAGTAACACAGTTACTAGTTGAGATAATATCTTCCGCAGAGTTTCTGGCTACAGAGTAAGTCCTCAAAAATTAACAGCATTTCTATAAAATAATAGCAAAACACAAGAATCAATAATAGAAAGGATAATACAGTTCCAAACCAACCAAAGCACACGCAAAAAGAATTGTATAGATTAGATTATAAAGTTCTCCTTTAAAGAAATAAGGAATAACTTAAATAGCTGGAGGAATATTCAGTGTTCATGGCTTGGCCATGCCAATATAATAAAAATGATAATATGGGAAGATGGCATCTGGAAAGCAGGGACTTGTTTAAGCTCTTCCCCAGGTCCCTCCAAACACCTGTGGAAGGTGGCTCTGAACGAATTCTGGAGCTGCAGAACACACGAGGTAGCGGAGAGAGGCAGGGCTCCAGCCCGGGGGATCCTGGGTGCTCGCTGGGAGGGGTCTATCCCACAGAGCTGGGAGCTGGGAGTGGAGCAGAGCACAGCCCAGCATGGGCCACACGAGGGCCAACCAGACCAGGAACTGGGAGGAACAGGCAGTAGGGCCCTGATTCATTGAGCTGTGGCAGTTACCAGACTTCTCAACCCATAAACACCACAGACAACAGAGGTGGTTAGTGGAAAAACTGCTAGATCGGAGTGAAAGGAGTACGCAGTTGGCCCTAGCCCTGGGGGCACAGAAGTGGTGCAGCTCTGGGGCTGCTTCCAGAGCTCCAGCTGCCATTGCTTCCAGCCCAAGGCCCACCCTGTGGGAAGAATTAAGCGGTGGCTCAGAGTGGGAGTGCAGAGCCTACTTGGATGTGGGTCACAGTCCAGGTTGGCAATTCTTGGTGGAGGAGGAATTCTGCTGTGGCAGAGTTTGCTGTGTACAAGTAGCTCTGAAAACTGCAGCACAGCCCCTAAAGCTTGGGACAAAGTACTCACTACTCTACAAGCAGTCATACACTGACAGAAAAACTCAAGGGTCAAGTAGCTGGCTGGGAACATGGCCAAGCAGCGAAAATGGACTCAGATTCAGACTCAGACTTTGGAATCTTTTTTTGGTGA
This sequence comes from Trichosurus vulpecula, assembly GCF_011100635.1. Classification (NCBI taxonomy): domain Eukaryota; kingdom Metazoa; phylum Chordata; class Mammalia; order Diprotodontia; family Phalangeridae; genus Trichosurus; species Trichosurus vulpecula. The sequence goes on from NC_050578.1 coordinate 58,878,409, forward strand.
CAAAGAAGACCAAAAGATACAGCCAGAAGAAGTCAACAAAGTCAAAGAGCCTACATCAAAAGCCTCCAAGAAAATATGAATTGGTCTCAGGCTGTGGAAGAGCTCAAAAAGGATTTGGAAAAGCAAGTAAGAGAAGTAGAGGAAAAATTTGGGAAGGGAACTGAGAGTGATACAAGGAAATCATGAAAAACAAGTCAATGACTTGCTAAAGAAGACCCAAAAATAGTGAAGAAAATAACACCTTAAAAATGACTAACCCAAATGGCAAAAGAGCTCCAAAAGCCAATGAAGAGAAGAATGCCTTGAAAGGCAGAATTAGCCAAATGGAAAAGGAGATCCAAAAGACCACTGAAGAAAATACCACCTTAAAAATTAGATTGGAGCAAGTGGGAGCTAGTGACTTTAGGAGAAATCAAGATATTATAAAACAGAACCAAAGGAATGAAAAAAATGGAAGAAATTGTGAAATATCTCATTGGAAAAGCCACTTACCTGGAAAATAAATCCAGGAGAGATAATTTAAAAATTATTGGACTACCTGAAAGCCATGATCAAAAAAAGAGCCTAGACATCTTCTTTCAAGAAATTATCAAGGAAAATTGGCCTGATGTTCTAGAGCCAGAGGGTAAAATAGAAATTGAAAGAATCCACAGATTCCCTCTTGAAAAAGTTCCCCAAAAGAAAACTCCTAGGAATATTGTTGCCAAATTCCAGAATTCCCAGGTCAAGGAGAAAATACTGCATGCAGTCAGAAAGAAACAATTTGAGTATTGTGGAAACACAATTAGGATAACACAAGATCTAGCAGCTTCCACATTAAGGGACCAAAGGGCTTGGAATATGATATTCCAGAGGTCAAAGGAGCTAGGATTAAAACCAAGTATCACCTACCCATCAAAACTGAGTATAATGTTCCAAGGCAAAATATGGATTTTCAATAAAATAGAGGACTTTCAAGCTTTCTTAGTGAAAAGACCAGAGCTGAATAGAAAATTTGACTTTCAGGCACAAGAATCAAGAGAAGCATGAAAAGGTAAACAAGAAAGAGAAATCATAAGGCACTTACTAAAGAGGAACTGTTTTGCCTATATTCCTACATGGAAAGATGATGTGTATAATTCATGAGACCTCAGTATTAGGGGAGCTGAAGGGAATAATATATATATGAGTTGAATATGAAGGGATGTTATCTTGAAAAAATAAAATTAAGGGATGAGAGAGGAATATATTGAGAGGGAGAAAGGGAGAGGTGAAATGGGGTAAATTATCTCACATAAAAGTGGCAAGAAAAAGCAGTTCATTGGAAGGGAAGAGGGGGCAAGAGAGGGGGAATGAGTGAATTTTGCTCTCATCGGATTTGACTTGAGGAGGGAACACACTCAATTAGGTATCTTACCCCACATGAAAGGGGGAAGGGGATAAGAAAGGGAGAATGATAGAAGGGAGGGCAGATAGGGGGAAGAAGTAATCAAAAGCAAACACTTTTGAAAAGGGACAGGGTCAAGGGAGAATATTGAATAAAGGGGGACAGGATAGGATGGAGGGAAATATAATTAGTCTTTCACAACATGACTGTTTATGGGAGTGTTTTGCATAATGATACATGTGTGCCCTATGTTGAATTGCTTGCCGTCTTAGGGAGAGTGAGTGGGGAGGGAAGAGGGGAGAGAATTTGGAACACAAAGTTTTAAAAGCAGATGTTAAAAAAAGTTTTTGTATGCAACTAGGAAATGAGATATACAGGCAATGGGACATAGAAATCTATCTTGCCCTGCAAGAAAGTAAGGGGAAAAGGGATGGGGGGCGGAGTGGGGTGACAGAAGGGAGGGCTGATTAGGGAATGGGGCAATCAGAATATATGCCATCTTGGAGTGGGGGAGAGGGTAGAAATGGGGAGAAAATTTGTAACTCAAAATCACGTGGGAATCAATGCTGAAAACTACGAAATATTAAATAATAAAGTATGGAATTAAAAAAGTTAAGAATTTTAAAAAATTTACATTTGGAAAAAAATGATGTTACCTAATTAATTTATACTTGTGATGCTCTGCCAATTAAATTACCAAAATATTCCATATAAAACTTGATCCAATAATAACATTTTTTCAGAAAAACAAAAGATCTAGAATATCAAGGGAAATTACGAAAAAAGTAGTGATGGAGGAGGAATAGCGCTTCCAGACCACAGAAAAACTATCTGTATAGGTTAAAAAAACCAAAGATATTGCTAAATATAAACAGATTGGTCAAAAGAGAATCAAAGAACTCAATAAACCAGTGCTGTGTAAAGTGGAAAATATAAATTTCCCAGGAAAAAAACTCCTTATATAAGTGCTGTGGGGAAAATTGGAAGGCAGCAAAATTAGTCAGACCAGTCCTTTACACCATATTCCACAATACATTTTAAATGAATATTAATTTTAAATATCATACTATAAAAAAAGATTTGAAACAGATCAAATTCTTCTCGCTACTATGGGTACGCCAGTTATTTTTAACCAAACAATAATGGAGGCAATTATAAAAGGTTAAATAAATAACTTTGCTTGAAACTGAAAAGCTTCTGTAAAGACCAAATTAATGTGGTTAGTATAAAAAGACAAGTGGTAAAATAGGGAAAAATCTTTGTATCAAATTTTTGTAATAAGGATGAAAATATATTAAAAGATTAATAAAACCATATAACACTAATAGCCATTCTTAAATAGGTCAATGGAAATAGAAAACAGTTCTTAAAGGAACTGCAAAGTATTAACAATTACATGAAAGTATACTCTAAATTAGTATTAGTAAGAGAAATGTAAATCAAAGCAACCCTGATGTTTCACATCACACCCTGGAAATTGGCAAAAATGAAAAAAAAATCAGTAGTCAATGTTGGAGGGGTTGTGGAAAGATGGACACACTAATACATTGCTGGTTCAATTATGAAATGGTTCAATTATTTGGGAAAGTAATTTTGAATCATACAAATAAAGTGAATTAAGATGTGAATACATTTTGAACCAGAGACTAATTACTAGGCTTAAGCCTCAAGGAAACCATCAATTAAAAAGATCCCTATACTACAAAATTTTTATAGCAGCATTTTTTGCAATAGCAAAAAAAAAAATGGAAACATTGTGGATGCTCATCTGTCAAGAAATAGATAAACAAATTGTGGTACATGAATATAAAGGAATATTGCTGTGTTGTAAGAAGTGATGTGTATTATGAATATGAAAAAGCATGGAAAATCATTATGAATTGATGCAGAATGAAGTAAGCAGAGCCAAGAAAATAATTTACACAGAAAGCATAACAGTGTAAGTGGAAAGAACAAGTGCATTAAAAAAATCAAAAGTGAATGTAACACAGATTAAGCAAGATTCAAATGAAGAGATATGAGAGAATACCCCCAACTCACCCCTTCCTGTAGTAAGAGGTCCACTGGAGTTACACATTACACATTTTCAGACTTTTTCAACATACTGATCAGTTGTGCCTATTTTTATGGGTACTTGGGGTGACTATGATGGTGTAAGAAACAGAAGATATCAATAAAAAATGAGAAAGATTGCATCGATATCTAGCTGGAGTGGTCAGAAAAAAATTTGAATTTTGTATTTCCTAATTAAAAGCAAAAAAAGAAACATGACCCAAAAAGAAAGAATGAAAACAAAAAACTTAATGAGAAAGATTGCATCGATATCTAGCTGGAGTGGTCAGAAAAAAATTTGAATTTTGTATTTCCTAATTAAAAGCAAAAAAAGAAACATGACCCAAAAAGAAAGAATGAAAACATATCTCCCTTACTTTTTTGTTGATGTAGGAGACTATGGGTTGGGAAACAATACTTATAAGGTCAACTTTGCTTCATATGTTGATTAACTTGTTGAAAACATATTTTTTCCTTTTATTGTCATAAAGGAAGGCTCTCTGGGAAAGAGATATTGGGAAGCAAAAATGATATAAAAATCAGACATCAGTAAAAAAATATTTAAATTAAGTCATTGTGCAAAACTAGTGACTTGAAAGAACTAATTAGTTTACTTTTGGCTATTTGTAGATATCCTTTACCAGAGCATAGGTATATTCACCCATGTGGTAGGATTTGTTTTATTTCTTATTTTTAATCGTTGTTAGAACATCCCAGGGATTAGTTCCTGGTCCTGTCTTGTCTGGCATTTTTTCTCAATGAACTGGATGAAATTATAGATAGAATGATTGTCACATTATCAGATGACACAAAGTTGGGGAAGAGTAACTTACACAATAAATGATAGCCAAGATCCAAAAAGAGCAGGAGAGGCAATATTGATGAAATAAGGGAATTTGAAGTGTTTTGTTTTAAATCTATTTTTAATCAACTGCACGAGTACTAGATTGGGCAAGGTTGGCTATGATACCATTTATGTGATAAAATCTAGGTACATGAGTCAACAACATTTCATGGTATAGAATCCAGAAATAAAGAGGTGAATGGTCTGTTGTAGTCATACCACAGCTGGAAAGTTGTGTTTGATTCATAGCACAGCATTTTACAAAGGATATTAACAGCTGCAACCCATACAGAAGTTGGTAACTAGGGTGGTGAAAAGAATGGAAATTACGTTATTTGATGGTCTGTTGAGGGAATGTGGGGGGAGATGTTTAGCTTGGAGAAGAAAAAATAGAGGGGGAATATGATAACTACTTTCAAGTGCTTGAAAAAAGGATTGTTCTTGCTTTAAAATGTTTGAAAGAAAGTCATTCTTGTTTTTTTATTGATGTCAGAATGGATAATTAGGAACAGCGGGTAATAGTTACAGAGGCATAAAAGGTCTTAATAATTGGAACTGTCCAAAAATGTAATGATCTGCTTCAGTAAATAGTGAATCAAATAAATTAACATATGTAAAGCTCCTTTGCAAACCTTAAAGCACTATATAACAATAATTATTATTATTATTTGATTGTAGGTCTTCAAGTAAAGGGTAGTTCAAGTGGTTTTCATGTATTACTGTTCAGATACAGATTATAGCTGATGTCCTCTGAGATCTCTTCCAACTTGGATATTCTGGGACATTGTGATAACATTTTCCAGACTGAAAATCAGATTATTTGGTCTGACAAAGCATTTTTTTCTCTATATTTTAGACTTTTTATGTGCAAAATACCACAAAAACACACATCCTGTCTATTCATTTTGATGGAAAAATGAAAATTTATAATTAAGTTGAAAACAATTAATTAAACTTGGCATCACTGATAGGCCAACTGTTGGAAAGATTCACCATATTATTTTTGAGAGTGGGTAGAAGGTACGGATCTTTGATTTTATTGGTGCAAGAAATTCTCCTTTTGGAATCTCTCTTGTCCTGTGCATATCAGAGTGGTTCTGCTTCTTAATGTTGGAGTAACCTAAAGATTTACTCTGGGCCACACAACCAGTGTGGATCAGAGGCTGGACATGAATGCCCATCCTCCTAATTCCAAAGCTATTGCTCCATTCGTGACACCAAGCCGCTTCTCCATCATAATCACATCATCTTCACATATTCACCAACTTTTTCTCATTGCTATAAACACATGCTTCCCACCTTTCTTGAACACAGAGCTTCCACCTTAAGTATGTGTACAGCTATAGAAATATATAACATGGGCTGTAATGTTAGATTTTTTATGAATCATTTAATAGCTTCAGCCCATCTTATGTGGTTCTCAATCTTGTGACAAGTATATTTTTATCCTAAGTTCATCGATGAGATAGATTCATTCAGGTATTATTTATCCAACTGCTTGTTCTTTAAAACTTAGATGGTTTTGAGGGAACAGAGAAGAATATTTTACATGGAGACTGTTGTAGAAATTCTGGCAGGTATAGTAGCAATGCCGTGATGTGGTTTTCCACTTCAGAAGTGAATAGTTGCCTCAGATTTGCTAAATGAAGTCATAGAATAATACTAATATTTGATGTTAGCCATTTTCATTGACATGTGAAATCTATGACCTTCACTGTGTGCATATATTTTTTTTGGATCTTTCATACTGAACTCACTTTTTATTGTGAAGTGTTTTTTTGAGGAGAGTGTTTGTAAAGGAAACAAAACAGATTTTAAAAATTAGTGCATTTAATATGCTAATTAAAACAACGAAGAGTGCCAGCTTTCCCCCCATTACAAACTAAGATTGAACCTAGGCAAGTTTGGACAGGTTTCACTGGCTTTTACTGCCCTGAAACCCAAGTGTGCCTGCAGGAGAGCATCACAGGTGATTGCCTTTAGGCTATGGCCTGCAGGAGGTATTTGAAAGTCAATGTACATTGGAATCCAGTCAACCTGGAGGAATATTTCAAGTAAAGGTTGGTTTTGGGACTGTGATCTGTTCCCAGTACACTTTCTCCTTGGGAATATGTTCCTGATATACACCTCTTTCCTACTTTTCTGATTTCTTCTATACTTTATTCCGCTTCTCTACTTCTTCATGTTCATCACTTTCTGTTTTCCTCCAACCACCACCTTGATCCTACTTCTTCGTTTCATGTTGCTATTTCATCAGAGATAAAAAAAAAATTATCTAAAGTATACTATTTGGGTTTGTAGAGACAAATGAGTATAGAGATAATTCAGTAATTTTTCCTTAACTCTACTATTCTACTTAAAAATTACATTTCAAAATAAAACTTCCTGTTGTTTCATCTTTCTGATATAGGCAATGACATTTCTGTATACACACACACACACACATACACACACACACATAGACATTTCTGTGTGTGTGTGTGTGTGTGTGTATTCTCTTGTCATAACTAAAGAAACTGCAACCTAAATTTAGCTTGCTCATGAAACTGCATCAAATTCTTATTTTACATTTGGCTGAATTAAACTCATTTTCACTCAGAGATTAAGTCTTGGTGGAGAGAATAAAATTCTCTGAGTTTAGAACCATATGAACCCAAACCAATAAAATGGTTCATGGATTAGGTGTATTTTATATTTTCTGGATGACTGATAATCCAGTACAGAAAGTTCCACACCATTAGCAAACAGCTTGTCCTACCTTTTCCATTTTGTATGATGAAAAGTAAAAGGGGATGTGTGCTCTTGAAATTTAGAAATGAATTGGCTGATTTTTCTTATATTTTCATTTTGTTACTGGTCAAACCTATATTTCAGGAGAAATAAAAGTGATATATCTAATATATGTGTCTATGCACATAGACATGTGTGTATACACATATATATATAAAAATAATAAAAAATTTGTTAGAGGGATATCTGTATTTAAATATTAACATTAAATATTTTAAAATATATTGTGTATATATTTAACATGTAATTTGTTGGGGTGGTGGTAGTTTGATTGGTATAAGGGAGATCCTGGTATGGAACCTTCCCTACCCAAACAGAGGCTATATGGTGTAGTTGGCAGAGGATAAGCCTTCAAATCAGAAACACCTGGGTTGAAGTCCTGCTTCTGACCCATACAAACTGCAGGATCATGGGTGAGTCACTTTCTAAGTATAGTAGTACAAATGAGCAACTGATGTGCATCAGTGGAGATCTGGAATTAATCATCAGAAAATGCAAACTACAGTACTTAGCATGTACTTCTTACTCCTTATGTTATTTTTTGAAAATAGAAAATAATCCCAACAGCAAAAGATGGAAAGAGAAATTCTATTTAAAGTTAATGTAGACATTATAAAATATTTGGGAGTCTATCTGCCAAAACAAACCCAGGAACTATATGAACACAATTATTAAACACATTTCACACAAATAAAATCAGATGTAAATAATTGGAAAAATATCAGTTGCTTGGGGATAGGCCAAGCTAATATAATAAAAATGACAATTCTACCTACATTAATTTACTTATTTAGTGCCATACCAGTCAAACTTACCATTTATTGCCATACCAATCAATTTTATAGAGCTAGAAAAAATAACAAAATTCATCTGGAAGAACAGAAGGACCAGAATATCAAGGGAATCAATGAAAAAAGGTGGCCTTGACATACCAGATCTTAAATTATATTATAAAGCAGCAATCCTCAAAACTACTTGGTACTGGCTAAGAAATAAGGGTGGTGGATCAGTGGAATAGGTTAGGTACAAAAAACACAGTAGGCAATGACTATAGTAAATGCATTGTTGGTGGAGTTGTGAACTGATCCAACCATCCTAGAGAGCAATTTGGAACTATGCCCAAGGGGTTATAAAAATGTGCATACCCTTTGATCCAGCAATACCACTTCTAGGGCTGTATCCCAAAGAGATCATAAAAATGGGACATGTACAAAATATTTATACCAGCTCTTTTTGTGGTGGTTAAGAACTGGAAATTGAAGGACTGTCCATCAATTGAGGAATGGCTGAACAAGTTGTGGTATATGAAGGTATTGGAATACTACTGTGCTATAAGAAAGGATGAGCAGGTGGACTTCAGAAAAACATGGAAAGACTTATATGAACTATTGCTGTGTAAAGTGAGCAGAACCAGGAGAACATTTTACACAGTAATAGCCACATTGTGCGACGACTGACTTTGACAGATTCAGGTGTTCTCAGCAATGCAAGGACCTAAAACAATTCCAAAAGAGTCATGATGAAAAATGTCATCGACAAAGAAATATGGAGTCTGAATGCAGATCAAAGCATACTATTTGCTCTCTTTCTTTCTTGTTTCGTTTTGTTTTTTCTTTCTCATAGTACCTCCCATATGTTCTAATTCTTCTATATAACATGACTAATGTGAAAATATGTTTAATAAAAATGTGTGTGTAGAGGTGTAATGTTAAGCAGGGTGGGACTTTTTTTTTAAACTGTTTTCTCTTTTAGAATGCTAAAGTAGTAATCAAGTGCCTTTGATTAAGTCTTGCTAGGTGCTAAGCCCCAGGTCCACACCCTTTTGCTGATTAGATGTGAAGCCTTCAACCCCTAAGAAGGGTATATAAACTCAGAGGTTAGTGTTTTGTTTGGCTCTCTCACTCACTGGAAGAGTGTTGCTGTGGAGACTCTAGGTAGTCATTAAGGAGCCCCCTCACCCCTGGCCTTGAAAAAACCCAGATGTTGGTGCTCCTCTTTTAACTATGAATTGTGATTTGGTCTGTTCATATTATCTCTGTTTGCATTTGCTCTGAAGTTCAGGGTGCTGGCTTTTCCCGCTGAACTAAGTGAATGATATATGTATGTTTGATTAAAGTGAGATTGTTAACCCCTTAAAGTTGCTTTCCTTAGAAAAGCAAATCAAAGAACCTGTGCTGGTAGCCCTTCTGTGTGAGGGTGTTATTGGCCTTACACCCCCATAGCAGTTGCTAGCAACATTGTTACTACAAGAGCCTATATCCGATTGCACAATGTGTTATGGAAGGGGAGTGGAGGGAGGCGGAGAAAACTTAAAACTTATGGAAGTGAAAGTTGAAAACTAAAAATAAATAAACTAATTTGTTAAAAAAAAGAAAATAGAAAATAATCTTTTTTTTTTCCCTTTCTCTGCAGATCTAGTCATTTTCTACTTGGTAGTCACTTATTTGAGTCATTCTGAGCATAGTCTAGAAAGACTTTATTACTTTTTTGAGTTATCTTTGGTAAGGTGAATAGTCATGTAGGTGTTTAGTAGGTGTTTTCATTTTCTACATGACAATAGAAGAGTTCTTAGAATTTGGGGGGGCTTTTGGTTATGATGTACACATAATAATTTTGCAACTGTACGAACTGAGAAGTTTTAACAAACATTTTCACCTCTATCAGATGCTGAAAGTTTAAATTTAAATTTAGTACATGATATTTTAAATATTTTAACAAGTAATAGTTTAAAACTTGGTTAACTTTTTAATGATAAATGAATGAAAATCTTTTATTAAACACTTACAGTGCCAAGCACTGTATATATAAATACAAAAGCAAATACAGTTCCTGCCCTCCAAGAGTTTACATTTTAATTAGGGGAGAGAACTCTCATAGGAAGGCCTGAAAATTACAAGATAATGAGGGAGACTGTGGGGAAATAGATTGAGTACACACCCATTTTAGGAACAGTGGCAGAACTGATTTGATCATAGTTCAAGAAATAGAAGGTGGGAGAATGGGATATGGAGGTACATGTGTGGTGGTTGTTTGTCCTTCATTTTCGAAGAGGACCATGACATCAGGGAAGTGATGACATGACTTGCAGATGACTTTGATTTGAGTGAGGGAGGGCTGTGCAAGGTCACCAGCCTCACTTTCTCCTCCAGAGCCATCTGGATCCAGTGACCAGATATTCATCAAGATGATTGGAGATGGCCCAGGATGCATTGGGAGACCCTGGCCCTTTTAGGCTAAGGCCTTTTCATGTACTCACTTAGAGTGAGGTAACGCTTGTTCAGTGAATAGGCCTCTTTAAGAAATGAGTCAAGGGATGTGTGGTGGTAAGGTAGCTGACAATGGAGAAGATGGTTGGGAAATAGGAGTGAAGAAAAATATACCTGGGCTTGCCTGAAATTGTGGGCTGGGTGAAGGAATTACCAGTCAGGACAATGGGGCCCCAGGGCAGAAATTAGATTTATGTCACAAATGCGAGATTTCATATGGTGAGAACAGGGCAGGTTTCATGGAGAAAGGTGATAAATTAGCTAATTCCTATAGTGAAAGATTGATTCATTCAAAAGAATTTAGGAGAAAATGCTTTATATTAATGGGTGGTAGACAGTGAATGCAAATACACAGGAGGAAGAAAGTGGACAAAATCCCAGAGAAACTAGAAATAACCAGAGGGAGTAGAGTGGAAATTGTAAAGAAGCAAATGTAGGCCTAATATAAATGTGGCTTTTGGTACCTCTCTCTTTTAAGGAGAAGGTCCTAAAGAGGATGAAGTTCCACTTGCTAGAATGAAATTCTTTGGCATTTCCTGAACCACTGGGAGAAGAGAGACTGGTTGTTTTTCAAAAGATGAGTTGTTTTCCTTTCTCTCTGAAGGTCAGAAATTTTGCCACCTGTGAGAAGCGAGCAAGGGCTTGGAGTTCCATTGCAGTAGTTTGGGCATTTGGTTTTTGGTGGGAGATTCAAGGGAGACAGATTAAGACGTTGCCTGAGGAGTAGTCCCCACTGCTGCTGCCCCCACATTGGGGGTAGGGCTAAATCATGGGATGCTGTTGGGGGTGGAAGGAGAAAGAAGCTGTAACAACCAGAGTTTACTGAAGAGGATGACCCAGAATGTTCTGGTCCATGCTGTCTTTTACCACCTCCCAGGGGGAGAGATTTCCTATTGCAAATTTTATCTTTGTTCTTTAAAGTTGCATTCGTATTTCTGTTTAATTAGTTTTGGTTGCTAGCTAGATAAAGTGACTAATCTTACCTATTCCTGATCTATACACCTCATTATAGTGAAAGGAAGCCAAGAGAGCAAGAGAGGAGGGCCTAGGCTAAGTTCAGATGCAGTGAGAGAGACTGAGGGCACTGCTTCCCTGTCGGAATTTTTCTGAGGAGTGATCGGAATAGCTCTCCATAGCTCCCCGTAGCTCCAGGGGGCTTCTGAGCTCTATGAGAGAGAACTGTATTGTTGCGTGTGTGTGTTTTTTATCTCTCCCAAAAGCAGAGGAAAACTTCTAGCCATTTGAGTTTGAATTTCCTGATTCTTCCTGGGCACAATAGAGTTAAAACCGTGTGTAACGGAAAAGTGGTTTAGGAAAAAGAGGACACTTCTCTCAGCAATTTGCTTCAGGCAGTTTTATTCCCATACTATTCTCTCCCTGCCATTTCTGAAGTGTCGACTAAGGGAAAGTCACATCCAAGGTCCTGGCTGAAGGGAGGGGCTTTGAAGTAATGGCTCTGAACATACAAAAGTGGGGGCCATCTAAGAGGGAGAAGTTAGTTTTCTGCCAAACTCAACACCTCCAACCCCAGACATTTATATAAGGGAAAACCTGGCAATAAACTTTCTTAGAGCCATCTCTAAGTAGAATGAATTGCTTAGAGTAGGGGTGGGTTTCATTTCCCTGCTGGTCTTCAAGCACAAAGTGAATGACTGCTTGTTGCATATGTGATAGAGGGATTTTTAACTAGGAAGGGAGTGCTGCCTAATTCCCTTCTATTGAAACTCTCCAACTTTGAGATTTAGTTTAGTTGGAATAGGAGAGTATATGAATGGGAAGTGACATGAAATAAACCTGGAAATTGAATAGAGAGGGAAATATTATTGAGGGTCTTCTATACTACTAGGTCTTATATTTCATTCGATAGGCAATCGGGAAGTTTCTGGAGCAGGGTTGTGACATAGACAGATGTACACATTAAGAAGATTACTTTGGTAATTGTGTGAAGGCCTGGTTTAATGGGGAGAATGAAGGCAGAGGGAGACAAGTTAGGAGGAATATGGTCTATTATGCTGTGGGTTCATGAAATCATAAGATCTTAGCTCTTTAGCTCGAAGAGACCTCAAAGTGTCATTTTATCCAAATATAATTTCATAGATGAGAATACCGAGGCTAAGGAAAATTAAATGATTTGCTCAAGGGTCACACAGATAGAAATAATAAACAATTTCGAAAGACTTAGGAGCTCTGAAAAACACAATGACCAGTTCATAAGTATACACGATGAAAAATGTTCACCTCCAGAGAGCAAGCTAATAGACTTAAATATAGGTTGAAATATCTTTTCTTTTCTTTTTCTTTCCTTTCTCTTTATTGTCCTTTTTCCCCTTCCCTTTCCCCTTGTCTTTCTCCTTCCTCTCTCCCTTCCCTTCCCATTTGTTTTACTTGAGTATACATATTTTTAACATGTTTTATTTTATTGCTTTTCAATGATTGGGAGAGGGGAAGGTAGGTCTGAGAGAATCTGGAACTGAAAATGAAACAAAATTGAATTTTTAAAAAAAATGTATGAAGATCCACAATAAAATTTTAGCACATCAAGATTTCACCTAGAATCTCTGGAGAATTTATGGTAAAATGACAATCTGTCTGCATCAGTGGAAAGAAAACCAAAATGACAATTACATGGGAATATGGAATCATTGATTTAGAACTGGAAGGAACCCAAGTTTGTTTACTTTAACCCCACTTTTACAGCTTAGGAAACTCAGCCCCAGAGAGCAGCTCTTTTGGGTTCTCTTTTGGGTAAACCATCACATATCATCTACAAAAAGTGATCTTTTTTTCCCTTTTGGTCTCTGTTCCCTCAGTTCTTTTTTTTTGATCATATTCTCTTTATAATTTTTTCAGAACTGTATCAAATAGTAATGTTGATAAGGGGAAAAATGCTTTGACCGTGCTGTAATTGGAAAGGGCTGTAAATTTATCTGCTTTACAGATAAACTTTATTTATTTAACTTTATTAAGAAAAGTTTTTTATGCTACTAAAATGTTTTAGTTGTATAGATAGAGATAATGTAATATATAATATAGATAATTTTTCTAATATTGAAACAACCCTGCATTCCTAGTATAAACATAGCTTAGTAATATATATTTTCTTGATATATAGCTTCTCTGCTAATGATTTATTTCAAGTTTTTGTATTGATACCTATCAATGTTATTGGTGTAATTTTTTTTCTTAAAGAAAAGTTATGTTTTAGTTGTATAGATATAGATAATGTAACATATAATACAGATAATTTTTCTAATATTGAAACAACCCTGCATTCCTACTATAAACCTAACTTAGTAATATATATCATCTTGATATATTGTTGTAGCTTCTCTGCTAATGCTTTATTTAAAGTTTTTGCATTGATACCCATCAAGGTTATTGGTATAATTTTCCTTTTCTCTATTGAATCTCCCTGGTTTATCATAGAAGTAATTAGGCAGGATCCATTTTTCCCTATTTTTGCAAACAGTTTAAATAATAGAATTTTTTTTTTAAAGTAGTATTTTCTTCAGTGGTCTTTTGGACCTCCTTTTCCATTTGGCTAATTCTGCCTTTCAAGGCATTCTTCTCCTCATTGGCTTTTTGGAGCTCTTTTGCCATTTGAGTTAGTCTGTTTTTTAAGGTGTTGTTTTCTTCAGTGTATTTTTCAGTATTTTTTTGGGTCTCCTTTAGCAAGTCATTGACTTGTTTTTCATGGTTTGCTCGCATCCTTCTCATTTCTCTTCCCAATTTTTCCTCTACTTCTCTAACTTGCTTTTCCAAATCCTTTTTGAGTTCTTCTATGGCCTGCGGCCAGTTCATGTTTTTCTTGGAGGCTTTGGTTGTAGGCTGTATGACTTTGTTGTCTTCTTTAGGCTGTATGTTTTGGTCTTCTTTGTCCCCAAAGAAAGAATCCAAAGTCTGAGACTGAATCTGGGCGCGTTTTCGCTGCCTGGCCATATTCCCAACCAACTAACTTGACCCTTGAGTTTTTCAGTGGGGTATGACTGCTTGTAGACTAATGAGTTCTATGTTGTACGTTTGGGGGGGAGGTGCCAGCTCTGTCAGAGCCACACTCCTCCTTCCCCAAGGACCCCCAGTCCAGACTGGGCTTAGATCTTCAGCAGGCTGTTGCACTCCTGCTCTGATCCGCCACTTAATTCCTCCCACCAGGTGGGCCTGGAGCCGGAAGTAACAACAGCTGTAGCTGCCCCACCTCCGCTGCCCCCGGGGCTGGAAGCTGAACTGGGAACTCCTTCCACTCCCGCAGCTTTTCCCACTAACCTTCTCCGCAGTCTTTGGTGTTTGTGGGTCGAGGGGGTCTGGTAACTGCCGCAGCTCACTGATTCAGGGCGCTAGGGCCCCCTCCACCCGGCTTCTGGTCTGGATCGTCCACGCCGCTCAGGCTGGGCTCTGCGCCACTCCATTCCCAGCTCCCAGCTCCGTGTGGAATAGACCTCACCCAGAGACGATCCAGGCTGTCCTGGGCTGGAGCCCTGCTTCCCTCTGCTGTTCTGTGGGTTCTGCCGTTCTAGAATTGGTTCAGAGCCATTTTTATAGGTTTTTGGAGGGACTCGGGGTACGGAGCTCACTCTAGTTCGTGCTTACCAGCCGCCATCTTGGCTCCGCCCCTTAAATAATAGAATTAATTGTTCTTTGAATATTTGACATCATTAAGTCATAAATCCATCTGGTCCTATTTTTATTCTTTTGGAGTTCATTTAAGGTTTTCTATATTAATTTTTCTTATATTGGGCTATGTGAGTTTTTTCTTTTTTGTTTAGTAATTCTGGGCACTTTATGTTTTAATAGACATTCAGTTTACTTATGTTAACTTTATTTTTGTATGACTGGACAAGAGTTTTTTAATAATATCCTTTATTCTTCATTTTTTGTGTGAATTTTCCCTTTTCTTTTTGCTTTTAGTTTTCTCTTTTAAAAATTTAGAAGAGCTAATGGTTTATCTATTTCATTTTTAAAAACTCCTAGTTTATCAAATCATTGTTGTTTGCTTTTAATTTTTTTTACCTCCAACTCAGAGTTTTTTGATTTGTGTTTTTTTTAGTGTCTTTTTGGGGGTTAAATTTCTAATTCATTGATTTGTTCTTTCTTTTGTTGATAAAAACATTTAGAGAAGTAAATTTTCCCTTAAGGATTGCTTTGGTTATATAACAAAATGTTTGGTATTTGTCTCATTTTCACATTTTGATGAAATGAGGTATTGTTTCTATGCTTTGTTCTTTGATATACTACTTCTTTAGGATTGTTACTTAGTCTCTAATTAATATTCCATCCTTTTTTCCAGTGGCCCTTTATTAAATATAAGTTTTGTTGCATTATGGTCAGTAAAGGATATATCTAACATGTCTTGTTTTCTGTATTTGATTGTGAGATTTTTATGCTCAGATGCATGGTTGTCTTTTATGAAGGTACAAGCTCAGCCAGGGAAGCTAAAGATTCCTTTCAGTTCCCATTTAGAAAGAGTTTTATGATATGTTACTTTTCTAAAACTTTTCTTCTTTCTTGTTTATCTTTTTATTAGATTTATCTAGATCTGAAAAGGACATACAGGTGCTCCCAGCTATTATAGTTTATTGTGTATTTCTCTAAGTAAATTAAATATATTTTCCTTTAAATATTTAGATGGTGTGTGATTTTGTATATGTGAATTAATATAAAGTTTTTTGTTTATGGTGCCTTTAAGTATAACAGAGTTTCTTTTTTATCTATTTTAATTGAGTCTATTTTATGGTCACCTCTCATTTCATGATTGCTATACCTGCTTTTTTGAGTTTACCTGATGTGTACTACTCAAGCCCCTTACTTTAACCCTGGGTGAATTTTCATCTTTCAAATATGTTTCTTGTAAGCAACCTATTATATGTTCAGCTTTCTAATTTATTATTTATTATTATTCTAATTTATTCACTTCCACTTTATTATTATTCTAATTTGTTCTCTTCAGTTTTTTGGGTGAATTCTTTCATTGATGATCCTGGTTGCTCTTCTTCAGGAACATTCCAATTTACCAATATCCTCCGTAAGGTGGTTGTGCCCAGAACTGACTATAGTATTTCAAAAAACACAAGTCCTGTCCTGATGAAAGCAGTACAACAATTATAAATAGTATGCCCTTCTTAATACCCAAGACCACATTAGCTTTTTTTGTTCCTGTGTCACACTGTTAAATCCTGTTGAGTCTGTGGGCTCCTACCTCTCTTTTGATTGAACATGTATCATCTTCCTCTTCTATCGTATTTCTAAATATCAGCATTTCATCGTTGTATAGTCCTTTCCTTATTGCTCATTCATATATACCTTTCTAGATTTCTCTTGATTCCTATTCATGCATTTAAAAGTTCCTAGTCAGTTCTGGTCTTTTTATCAGAAATTTTTTGAAACTCTCTGTTTCACTGAGTCAGTTTTTCCCACCTTAGAATGATATTTAATTTTGTGGAGGGAGTTATTTTTGTTTGTAAACCTATATCTTTTGACTATTAGAATAAAATAGTCTGGGCTCTATTCACCTATTTCAGTGGTTGCTGCAAAGTCTTGTATCCTAACTTTGGTCCCTTGGAACTTGACTCTTTCTTTCTGGCTACTTTTATGTTTGTTTTTCTTTAACTTGGAAGCTCTGAATTTTGGTTACGATTCTCCTGAGAGTTTTCGTGTGGGGGTTTCTTTTAGGGGGGACTGATGGATATATTTTTTGCATTCTTTTTCTAATAGGTTTAGGCAGGTTTCACTCACCATTTCTTGGAATATTATATCCAAGCTTTATTCCTGGTCATATATTTTAAAGAGTTCAATGAGTCTTATACCTTTTTCCCCTTGATCTGTTTTGTGGTTTTTTTTTAAATAGGAAGTATTTTACATTTTCTTCTGGCATTTTAATCTTTCGGTGTTGTTTTAATATTTCTTATTATCTCATAGAGACAGTGATTTCTGTTTGGTCAATTGTTATTTCCAAGGCATCTGTTATTTGGTAAAGGTTTTGTACCTCCTGTACTAAGCTGTTAAAAAGCATTCATTTCATTTTATCTCTTCCTTCATTTCTTTTAGCAATTCTAATAGACCTTTTGTCTAATCTATACTTTTCTTTGAGGCTTTGCTTCTAGATGTTGTGGTCTTATTTTCTTCTGGGTTTGTGCCTTGGATGTTCCTGGATCCATAATATTTCTTTACTATCAGGGTCTTCTCCTGTTTACTTTAGCTTTACTTTCTGAATCTGGGCATTGTGTCAAGGCCAGGCACTGTGTACACTGGAAGGAATGGTTAGTGCTGATATGTGTTATCTGGAGTCCTGCTACTAAGCAATGTATTTTTCAAGGACTTACAGGGGGTGATTCAGGCCAGGGAGAAACAAACTTGTTGAGCCTTAGGGCATGGTCAGATTGCTGCCCTCTGGTTACTGGCTCTGCAGTCACTTGACCCTAACCTTGAGTCAAAGTAACACAGATGTAGGCTTCAGGTGTTCTAGGCTTTATTTGCATGCTGGGAAACCTCTATACTCCATGCTTCTGAAACAAGATTTTTCTGTCTGATCCTACTTCTTAGTACCAAGAAGGTTCTGGCTGTATCTTTGTATATATGTATGCTGGCAAAATACACCCATAGTTTCTCCATAGATTTCTGAATCATTGATTGGTCTAGCGTTCTTTTAAAATCTTTGCTTGATTAGTGTTTGAGCTGGGCTATTTTGTTCCAGATTGCTCTGCCAGAAGAGCCACCTTCAATTTTAGCAATTTAAAAGAAAATCTGAGAAGGTGCAAACATACACTAGTCATAGGACTAATGTACCCCTTCAAATTTGTCAAAATGCTTTCATGTTGACTTATTTGGCCCCCAAACAACCTGGTGAAGTAGATGGGGAAGATACTAATATCTCCATCTTGTAGCTAGAAAACTAAGGCCCAGAGAATCTAAGGGACTTATCCAAGGTGGCCTTGGTAGGAAGTGGCAGGGCTGGAAAGAGAACTGAGGTATTTTGACCAGAAATTCAGTGTTCCAGGTGTTGATAAATAGGTTAGTGCCTTATTTATTGACACAGTTGGAAACATTTCCAAGAAGTTGAAAGATTTTTCCTTATATTCTTTTAATGTCCATAATTCTCTGAGGTTTGGGTTTTTTTAACTCCTCTGGGAGGAAAGTGTTTATTTAATTGGTTGGAAAGGCCTACTACTGTTATCTTTCATTGATAACATTATGAAGGGCAATAGAACTGGAAGGGCAATCAATGACACTTTTTTTCCTATAAGGTTTTTTTCACTACAAGAAATTGGTTTCAAAATCCCTAAAATATCATGAAATTGTAGCTCTCATATTTGAATAGGAAATTTTTTTCTTACCCATTCTAAGGGGGAGACTTTTAAGAGCAGCTGTTGGCTGACTAGTCTGGATCACAATTAGCTAGAACTTAAAGACAGGATACCACAAAAAGGTATGTAGTGTCCTCCTTAGAATTGTAAGATTTTTCAGGGAGAGGTGGAAAGAAAGGCTAGAGAGAAACAGGAATCCTTGAAATCTTTATTGTCTCATTTCAGTTATACTTCGGCAAGCCTATTGCTAGATATTTTTTTGTCTGAATAGCTTTATATTTGATGAAAATTCTTATTTATCACTTTGATCTCTATTCAGTTGTATATTTGAAATTTCACAGTTTGATACCTTAACAAGAAAAAACATTATTTCTTTATAATTTTTCTGTTCTGTAATCCTTGCTATCTAGTTTCCATTTTGCTACCGAAATCGTATCTTTGCTAGTTCTAAAGCATTCTTAGTCATTGCTGACTGGCACTAGACTTTGGATGTGAAACAAGTGTGAATTGCCATAACTCTGGCCGTGATTTGGAGGCTAGGCTTGGTTTAAGGAGCTCAGCTGAGGCAGCTAGGTGGCTCAGTGGATAGAGAGCTGAGCCTGGAGTCAGGAAGACCTGAGTTCAAATTTGGCCTCAGACACTCACTAGCTGTGTGACCCTGGATAAGTCACTTAACTTCTGTTTGCTTTAGTCAACTGGAGAAGGA
Organism: Trichosurus vulpecula; assembly: GCF_011100635.1. Taxonomy (NCBI): domain Eukaryota; kingdom Metazoa; phylum Chordata; class Mammalia; order Diprotodontia; family Phalangeridae; genus Trichosurus; species Trichosurus vulpecula. The sequence continues at coordinate 58,897,730 of NC_050578.1, forward strand.
AATGGCAAACCACTCCAGTGTCTTTACCAAAAAAAAAAAAAAAAACAAACCTTACAGGGTCAGAAAAAGTCAGACATGACTGAACAACAACAAAAAGGTTGAAATAGAATCTTGTCTCTCAAAGGCTGAATTAGTAGTGTCTAGCAGGGGTGGGGTGCAAGGTAGGTTAGAGGGAAGTTTTTCAGGGGAATTGGACCACCCAGTGATGTGGTGACAAATTCTAGCTGAAGCCATTTTAGAGCACTGTGCTTTTGCTTATCATTCACTTTACTGAATGGATGTCCCTCTCACCTATTCTCTCCAATGCCTTTCTTTCCTTGGTTCTATTCTACATATATGATATTTTACTTATGTAAAGAAATTATAAGGGTCTAGGAAATTATGGTAGCCCTTGGAGGGTTTCAAGATGAAAAAATTTAAGACCTATCGAAGTAAGAAGCTTTATTAGGTTTGTTGCTGAGGTTTGACTCCAAATGTGTTTTGATTGGACAAAATCAAAGATCATGTTCATCACAAAGCGGAGAGGAGAGATTTTGAGTTGAGGGAATTGCTTTGCTGTTTTAGAGCATGGGAAGGGATGTAAATTGTCAGGAAGTTGGATTGTAAAAGGAAAAGATAGAGGTGTGTCCTTTACCCTGTTTTGTTCAATATTTATATCAGTGATTTGGATAAAAATATAGATGGAATGCGTATAAAATTTACAAAGCTAGGAGGCATATTTAATGTGTTAGCAGAAGTGAAGGGGCCAAAAAAATCTCTTTAATGGGCCTATTTCTATTCTCTCAATCTATGAAAAGCAGATATAATCCCTTTTTTACATTACAGTTATTTAAATATTTGAAAAAGAGTGGTATATCTCTTCAAAGTCTTCCATTTTTAAGACCAAACACCCCATGTTCCTTCAGCTGATCTCATTATCGCCTCCGTTAAAGGATGGAGCTTAGGCAGCCTGTGTTACACTATTATGTATAATGGTATTTGGTTATATTGTATCCTAACCTTTGACCAAATATTTAGTGGATGTGTGAGCCCAGCAACATATATGTTATAAGAAATATAGATAGTTTCCCTGATTTGAGGAGCTTGTGCTATAGTTGAAGGAAATTAAGCAGGAAGCCATCTTTCCAGGAGTTTAGATTTATAACTTTGAGACATCTTGAACCTTACTCTCATTCACTGCCCGTATGCAATCATTTCCAAGTCCTTTTGATTCTACTGCCAAAACGACTCCTGCATCTAGGCCTTTTTTAGTTCTCATCTGGATCATTCTGGTAGCCTTCTAATTGGTCTTCCTGTTTCAAGCCTCTCTTCCTTCTACAATCCAGCCTTCATGCAACTGCAAAAGCATCTGATTATATCACTCTCTTGCTTGAGAAGCTTCAGTGGCCACCTTTTGCTTCTGTGATTCAACAATATTCAGTCTGATTCCCATCTATTTTTTCCAGGTTGATTTCATTATTCCTAATGCCTTTTACATTCTAGCCAAACTATGCGACTTGTTGTGAAAGTGACCTCTTTTCTTGCTTCCATGCTTGTGCAGAGGCACAAGAAATTCTTACCGCTGCTTTTTAGAATTGATTCCTAGGTTTTTAAAAAATTCAGTTCAACAACACAAGGCCTTTCCTGGTTCCTCTAGTTTTTAGTGCTCATGTTTGCCCCACTAGATGGTAAGGGAGTTTGATTTCTTTTGTCTAATATATCTCCAGTGCCTAGCAGATAGTAGACTTGCTGAATTAATTGAACCAGGGTGGGAGCAATGCAATAGAGTACAACACAATATAAAGTTGTAATGTAGTGTGTAATGTAGTTGCGAATGTAGCGTAGAACAAATTGTATGGAAGGAGTCTTCAGTAGGGAACAAGAGAGGGTAGTGTTGGTACTAGAGAAGGTAAGTTTGAGGCTATTTTAAAAGGGGACACATGGATGAATGAAGAGAAAGTGAGATGGCATTCTACATGAAGAGAGCAGCACGTGGGTGACGAATAATCTTTGAATGTAGACAAGAGCCCTGGCTTTGCCAAAGGAGAGGGCCAAGAGTTGGAGTATCATGATATGTTCGCTTTTCCTGTGTAACTTCGAAGGAAGGAACGTTTTATTTCTCCCTTTAAGAGTGAGGCAAACTTAAGATAAACAGAAAAGTGATGAAAATATTGGCTAAGATTTAGAACCTAATAAAATTGGTAATGTGACGTGTTTTAGACAGTTGGTCATGTTTGGCAAAATAGTATTTAACACGCTTCCTTCTGTACTCACTTTTGCAAGCAGTTACAAAGACAGTTGTTAGCTCAGGGGGAGAGTGCTGGGCCTGGAGTCAGGGAGACCCCACACATTTATTAGCTGTATAACCCTGGGAAGGACCTCTATTTGCCTGTTTCCTCAACTGAAAATGGGGATAATGGTAGCATCTATTTCTCAGGGTTGTTTGTAAGCATCTATCTGCAAAATATTTGCAAATGCTTAATCGCTTAACCCTGTCTGCCTCAGTTTCCTCATCTGTAAAATGAGCTGTAGCAGGAAATGGCAAACCACTCCAGTATCTTTGCCAAGAAAATCCCAAATGGGGTCACAAAGAGTCAGACACAACTAAATGACTTGAAAAAAAAAGATTAATAATATTTGCAAAAATGCTTAATACTGCACCATGTAAAGGCTTAATGTTGGTTTTAGCTTAAGATTTATTCAATAGTTTTGGTTCTTAAATATTGATGGCCATTGTCAAGATATCCGTGGAAACAGTTAAAAAACAAACTACTTTCATTCTGCATAATTTGATGTAGGTTAGCGATGTTTTGAAACTGTAATTATTTTTCAAAACACTTTTAAAGTATGAACTGAATCCTTTACCCAGGTTTCCTTTGCAACAATTTTAGGATATAAAAATAGAATAAAAATTTGTGGTCGTTAATATAATTAATTTGAACTACCTAATTTGTATCCTGACATTTTTTTTATAGCCATACGCCATGCTAGAATTATTTCAGTTTTAGTCTAGTTTTCCCGAAAATAAAATTAGGTACTTGCTATGAAATGCTGATCACAAAGAGATTGGGAATTTAAAGTACTTAGTTGTCACCATACTTAAGTAAAACCTTGCCAGGCAAAAATAGGGCACCTAATTATCCAAACTCTCAAAGTCTTCTTTTCACAGAGTTTCATAGTTTTGGATACGGCTAGGCTGGCTCTCTTGGAGCCTGCCCCGTTTACCTCAGTTCTTCATCTGTAAAATGAGCTGGAGAAGGAAATGGCAAACCACTCCAGTATCTTTGCCAAGAAAACCCCAAATGGGGTCACGAAGAGTCGGACACAATTGAAACGACTGAACAACAACAACTCGGAGTCTTGGCTTTAGAGCAGTCTGCATCTGGGCTCGGTTTTGTGACGCTGACCCTGAAGAGGCCTTTGAAGCATTTCTCTTTTTCCGGCTGCTTTGATTTTCACTACTCCAGGTGAAAGTAGCACTATTCTCATCAGTTAGTAGAGTTTGTAATAGTGATATGTGTAAATGGTGCTCTTTCATTCTTGTCATTACATTAACTGAAGGAACCATAGTGAAACAATGGTGAAAATAGCATTCCCCCTTTGAAATAGTTTATGGCTCCCTTAATTTTCAGAAGATAGGTCTTTTTAATATGGCATCATATCAAAGGCTTAGAGGTTTCTCTTTTATTTTCCATTTAACAAGTTGAGTTCAACAATGTTCAATTAATTTATTTTTTCTGCTTTGAAGTAGCAATTTCTATTGCAAGAACAGACTTCACTCTTCATAATGTACTTGTCCTTGCCATTCCAATACTAATTGCATGCCATTGACTGGGAGTGGTGGAGTGGAAAGTCGTGGAATATTAAGAGAGGGGATCTCTGGGCAGCATTCATTCCCTTAGTTCCATTTGGCAATTTTCCACCTCCCCCTACTTAGGATTGTCCTCTGTTACTTTTGATGGGTTAGGGTTAAAGACTTAGTAAATCTTTTTTTTTCAAGTCATTTAGTTGTGTCTGACTCTTTGTGACCCCATTTGAGGTTTTCTTGGCAAAGATACTTGAGTGGTTTGCCATTTCCCACTACAGCTCATTTTACAGGTGAGGACACTGAGGCAGACAGGGTTAAGTGACTTGCCCAAGGTCACATAACAGCTAGATTTGAACTGATGTGCTCCTGACTAGGGCTGGTACTCTATCTACTCTGCCACCTAGCAGCCTTTAACATAGAACCAAGATGGGAGTTGGGGCTGTAACTGTTGTGTGGTTAATTTCTTATAGTAAAAATGCTGAAAGTGAAAATGAGAAACTTGAAAGGAAAGGAAATTGTTTATGTTAATATATTTAAGATTTTCTAGTTTTTTGACTTCTCAAATTCTTTCACTGAGTTTTTAACATAAATGTACAATCTACCTAGCTCAAAGTAATATTTTTACCCTAAGAATAGAGGGATAGCTAAAAAACCCAAAGTATTTAATTTCAATTCATTTTTGATTACAATATATAATTGAGTAATCTGGGTGTTTCTTGGTAAATAAACATGAGAATCTAAGAAGTGACTGCTTGTTAAGGCAGTAAGAGACCACACCCCAATTGCTTACTAATGAAAATATACAGGGGCAAAAGGGAAGAACTTAGGCTAGCAAATATGGTCATTCCTGTACTGTAGCTTTTTGTAGTATTTATTTTTTAATATCTTAAAAAAGCTTTAATATGCTATACATCCTTTAGCTACAATCATTTTTCACATGATTTGACATTGAGTTCACAAATTTGAAACACATATCCTTTAATTATTCAACATGAAACCACATTTTTATCACATTGGATTTTAAACATAACTTTAAACAGTCTATTTTCTCCAAGTACTTGTTCATAGCACATAGGTTTTCTTTTTGTTCTTTTAATTATTTTTTGCATGCACTTATTATCACTCTATCATTGGCCTTCTCCACAAGTGAACAAAAAAAAAGAAAAAAAAAGACTTGTAAAAAATATACACTGTCCAGTAAAACAAAGTCCTTTATTGGCCATGACTAAACATATATGCTTTATTCCGTAACTTCTCCATCAAGGAATTGGTTGTACCTTCAGTCCTTCAGTTTCATGCTTTATCATTTTTAACTGATCAGTGTTCTAAAATCTTTCAAAGTTGTTTTTCTCTGCAATGATATCTTTGTGTAAACTGTTTTCTTAATTCTTCTCACTCCATTCGCTATCACTTTATAGAGGCCTTTCCAGTTTCTACCAAAGTTGTCCATTTTATCATTTCTTATGAGGAAATAATAATACTTCATTACATTCATATACCACAATTTGTTTAACCATTCCCTAATAGGTGGAGCATCTCCTTAGTTTCTAGATTAGGGATATTATGAAGAGAGCAGCTGTAAATATTTTTGTCATAAGGCCCCTTTTTCTCGTTCTTTGGAGCATCTATTTGGGTTATAGCCCTAGTAGTGGGATTGCAAGGTCAAAGGTCACAGATAATTTAGTGACTCAGGGCATAGGTCAAAATTGCTTTCCAGAATGGCTAGACAAATTCACAGCACCATTTGTGTGCATGTTTTCCCAAAGTCTTTTAAACATTTATCATTTTCTGCTTTTGTCAGTCTGATTGATATGAATTGCTTCAGAATTGCTTTAAATTTCATCTCTCAAATTATTAGTTACTTGGAGCATTTTCTTTTCATGTAGCCATTGATAGCTTATATTTCGGTTTTTGTGATGTTCCTGTTCATATCCTTTGACTGTCCATTTGGGAATATCTCAGCCTTATTTATCATGTTTTTTCCCATAGCTTCTTATTTTTGAAAAATTACACAATATAGTGATTTTAATAATGTTTTCCCAGTCATACCATACATTTGTAATTGATGAGACACCGTGATCATAGATAAAGCCAAATTGTAGATGCTTCTAAGGGCAGTGGAAAGGTTTGTGGTAAAATCAGCAGGCAACAGAATATTATCAGTGATGACGTGGCTATGTATGATAGAGTATTAAAGACATGTACAGAGGAAATGTAGGTAAAATGGTCATGTAGTGGGGCTGTAACAATAGATGAAATGCCTGTGTGGTATATTGGGTCTCCATTGGGCTGCATAGGTTTTTCTCCCCCTTTCCAGTTCTCATTCTCCCCTTTTGGACTTTGTTACTACACCTCTCCTGCCTCCTGCCCTTAAACTTCCCCCAGCTCATGGGGCGTTGCTACTCTTAGAACATCCATTCTCCCTTGCACCTTCTCACCTGGGAACATCCCTCCACTCTGCTGACTCCCTTCTTCCATGGGCGAATTTCTTCTGGAAGGCCTCCATTTTGGTGAGGGGAATAGGGAATTTGCCATCATGCTTTAGTCGTTCAGGCTGGATAGGTAGATAGCACCTGGGACCTCCTTCCCTTGAAACATCTATCGACCCTTTGCTCTTCCCTCCAGGATTAACAGCAACAATACTGTACGACGGTAATAATGCTAGTAACAATCACAACTACAATTCTGATAATAATAGCAAGGATCATGTAACGCTTTATGGTTTACAAAGTGCTTTACAAATGTTACTTTATTTTATCCTTACAACAACCCTATGAGGTAGGTACTATGATCATTTCCATTTTATAGATGAAGAAAGTAAGACCGAGGTAAGTTCAGTGACTTGCTTAGGATTATATAGATATTAAGTATCAAAGGCCAAACTTGGATTCTGGTCTTCTATACTCCATGTACTTTGTTCTATTCACCTAGCTGCCTCTGTGATACCCTGCTCTCATTGGTGAATTCCAATAGAGGACCTCCATTTTGGGGAGCGTCTTGGGCTGGACAGGCAGATAGTTCAGTGGATAGCCTGGGGTCTGGAAGACCTGGGTTAAAATCTGGTCTCAGATACTTAGTAGCTGTGTGATCTTGGGCAAATCACTTAACTAACTTTTTACCTAAGAGGCACCTAGGTGGTTTAGTGAATAGAGCACTGGAATTGGAGTCAAGAAGACCTGAGTTCACATGTGGCCTCAGATACTTACTAGTTGTGTGACCTAGGGCAAGTCACTTAACCTCTGCCTTCCTTAATCCACCACAGAAGGAAATAGCAAACCACTCTAGTGTCTTTGCTAAGAAAACTCCATGGACAGTATGGTCACGAAGAGCTGGATACTACTGAACAGTAACGACAGCTACCACCACCACCAGCACCACCGCTACGAGGCTGGTGAACCTTCATTTCCCTCTCGGCAGTGCTTCTCATTTTCCAGATTTTGATACCATGCTCCTGCTTGGGTACCTCCTCTACACCTCCTTCCCAAGCCTCTAGCTTTTCAACTTTCCTTTGGGTGTTGTCTTCCCCCATTTGAATATAAAGTTCCTTGAGAGCAGCGGCCATCTTTCTTATTATTTATATTTGTGTCCCTAGTGCTTAATACGGTGCCTAGCACAGGGTAAACACTTCATAAATACTTGTTGCCGTGCCTTGTTCCGTTGGAGGTATTATGGAAGGTATGGATGAGAATTACAGAAGATAGGAAGGTACGAAGAGCCTCACTTTGTGAAAAAATCCATACCATGAGGACCGTAGTATCCATCAAGCTAGACTCTCAGCGCTTCTTAAACTGTGGGTCCAAGAGCCCATGTGGGTCACAAAAAATTTGGCAACAGAAGGAGGTTTCTGAAAGGACAAAGACCAAAAGTTCATTAAAAATCAAATGTGTTAATGAATTGAGGTGTTTCTGGCAGTGCTTGCCCATGTTGCAATTGTGCAACTTCATTGCAGCCTTGGTTCTGAACACAAAGCATGTGCACTTTGCATAGCAGGACATGTGATGCCAACAAATGCTGCCAAAGTGCAAAAAGGGGTCACCATTGGAAAAAAGTTTTAAAAAGCCTGAGTTAAAGTACGGTAATATAATTCCCAGCCTAGTCATGTTCAGGTACTCTCTCTACCAGTTTGGCCACAAAGCAATGAGTTTTGCTCACCTGCTCACTGTTTTTCCACTCTCTTTTTGCACACTGTTCAGGATCAAAGCGCAAAATTGTGGGGTCACTGATCAGAGCCAGAATGAACCTCAGAGGTGATTTACTCTGTACCACCTCCTCAGCCAATCACAGATGGGTTTGATCAAGTCTTTTATGCTGTTTTGTCCGTACAGAGCTTTTGCAGAAACAGATTTCTTAATTAGTAAATACAAAGGGATTAGTGTCCAACTTAAATTTTATGTAAGCTTGAGACCATTGATCTAGGTCTCTGAATACAATGCTATCCCAAGGAAAGAAGAGCAAAAAAGAGATAAAGATTGGGTAGCTGTTGAGGTGTACTCATACCAAAAATTGTAGAAATATTTGCATCTTATAAAAGTTTTAATATATACAAAAACTGACATTTTCTACAGATGTCACTTTAAGATGGCTATTTTTATTTTAAATTAAAACTATTAGGAGGGTTTTAAGTGAAGTTCTATTTCATATTAAGGACTCTTGCCCTCCAAAAGCTGAAATGGTTTTTAAACTCTGCAAACAACAGCTTTTTAGAGCATTCTAAATTGAAAGATTCTTTTTATAATAATGGTGAATTTCACTTTTATGTAACAATTCTTGCTTCCATGCCAAGAGATAAATGAATTGTTATTATTGTAGTAGAGTGAGGCCAGTTGGTATTTAACTGTTATGAGGCCTCTATTTCAAATGCAGGTTCATAAGCTTCATGTTTACTAAATTAGCAGGCAGTACTGCTTCTCTCATGCCTGTAATGTACAGATGCTCGTTAAAGCTACAACTTCAGTAAGCACAGTGTAAATTAGAATCTTTATCAGTATTGCCAGTAAAGCATATAACTTTTGTCATGTGTCCCATGTTGTAATCCTCAATAGAGAGCACACCAGAGCTCCCAATATTGAGGAATTAGGCTATGAAAAGTTGAGAAGGAAGCTTTGTTGAACTGGTCCTTGTACTGGTTCCCAGAGAGATCTGATAAAGAAGACTATTTTAACTGTTCCCAGCAGCTGTTTTTGACTTTTTTTTCTTTTTGTATGGATAACATCAATTTCTTTAAGCTCCATGACTGAAAAACATATTTCTGATTTACTTCTTCAATGGATTATCCTTTAGCCTAACCCAGATGTGATGTATTTCAAACCAAACCATGAGAGTTCAATGGAATTTAAATTTAGTTTGGGGGAAGTAGTTGCTATTAATCTTACAAAATGTCTTTTATCCTGGACGGTGAAATAGTTGCCTTTATTCTATCATATTTCAGTGAATTAATTTATTATCCATATAATCTAGGGATCTCTCCTTTCTCTGAACTCATAGCACTTATTATCCATACCATTTATTTGGCACAAAATCATATTCTGTATTTTAACATCATTTGCACTGTTGTCTTCTCTGATTCTTTAACAGAATCATGTATTGCTCAACTTAATGAAAGTGTGCTCCCTTTCTCTCCAGTTAGGTTATAAGCCACTGAAGAACAGACACCAACTGTCCTATTTCTTTGTATAACAACAGTCAGTTGCTATATATGTGCAAGATATTCAGTAAATATTGATTGAATTTATTGATTGGATTAGGCATAGAGACTGGGCCAACGATCTCACTGGTGTAGGGTAGTCTTAATAATGCAGGTTAGCACCTTCTCTTCAATTTATAGTCCTGGAGAATTTGCCTTAACTGAAACAAATAATCCAAATGTATTTGAAAGACATTCATCTAAACTAACTTGGCTCACCATTTAAGATCTCTACACTGCTCTGTCACACTTCCATCTTTTTAACTTTGTATGAATAAGTTTTTTTAATGTGTTTCCCTGTAAGAAATCCGTACATATGCCATATTGAATTAGACTGAATGAAGATGCTTCAGAAGCACAAATAAGAACTCTAAGCCTGCAGTATCTTGTATCTTGTACTCTTACATCCTAATTCTCAAAACTCTCCTGGAGATATTTGCAATTAAAAAAGGGTCCTTAATTGTACTGACATTCTATATCCTTTACCAGAGTGCTGAATGACCTCTGTCACTAAATATAACAGGCCTTCTTTTCAGTACTCATTTTCCTTTATCTCTCCGTGGCAGTTGTTACTGATAATTTTTCCTTCTTGTCATTCTCTCCTTCCTCACACTCTGAGATAGGATACTTTCCTGGCTCTCCTCCTCCTTTGTCCATAACTTTTTTCATTCTTCTGTTGGTTTCTTTTAATCTATCTCCTCCTCCTTTCCAATGAAGATATTCACCAACATTCTGTCCTTGTCCACCTTTTCTTTCTATGAGCTATCACTTGGTGATTTGTATCAACCGGCATGGTTTTTAATCATTACTTTGATGCAAATAACTATTGAATATTTGTCTTTGCCCATGACCTCTCTCCTGTGTGTGTGTATGTGCATGTGTGTATATTGTATTTTCTTACCTGTGTACATATTGTTTCTCTACCTTCCTCCAAAAGAATGCAAGCTTATTGAGAAGGAGTGTTTCTTTTTGTTGCATCCTCACACCTAGCATAATACATACATAAATAGTACATACAAATAGTTGGCACAAGGAATTATTCTGAAAGCCTATGTAAACATGCTAAAATACCAGTAGTTCCTTGGCGTTAGAGAGACAGCATGATGTACTAGAAAGAGAACACACTTTGAAGCCAGAATAATCTGGGTTCAAATCTCACCACGCAGTAGCTACTGGCTGGTCCACTCACTTAACTTCTCACTTCTCTGGGGCAGCAACTCTAGATTGTAGAGAAGGCACCATCCTAGATTAGTAGAGGGAGTTTCCTTACTTGGGAATTCCATATAGTAATGAAATTACTACCTTTCTCTTCTAAATGGATTATTTTTTCTTCCTCTTTTCATTTAAGTAAGAATAATCACAGAGGTTATGAAGTTTGATTTTTTTTTTTGTGCAGCAAATAAACCAGTGATGTACCAAAATGTGCTGCCTCACAATCAAATCCTGGCAATTTTACCATTACAATCTCATACCTGACTTACTGCCCACACTCTGCCTTGCTACCTAATTGTCTCTTGCCTACACAATTGTAATAGCTTCCGAACTTGTCTCTCTGCCACCAGTTTCTTCCTTCCCTAACCCACCATTTAAAACATTGCTGCTCTAATCTTCCTAATGGGAACATGTGATGTCACTCTTCTGATCACAAAGCTTTAGAGGTTCTCCATTGCCTGCCAAATAAAAGACAAATTCTGAGACCTGATATTCCAAGTCCTCTCTTCTCATCTTTATTTTATATGACTTACTCACCTATTCATAAATTCCACACTCTGGTTAAACTGGGATATTTACCTTAATCTGTTCCTACCCTCGCCAACCTTTTGCATCTGCATAAACCATCTGCCCTGGTTGAAATAGACTCTATGATACTTAATTCTCTTTCTTCAAGATAGCTATATCTATAGTTATATCTATATCTATCGATCTATATGTGTGTGTGTGTGTGTATAGTTTCAAGGGTGGTATTAAGTGCAGGCACTTAATAAATATGCCAACCATTATGCTCTGTTCCCAAGATATAGACAGTGAGTACATTCTATTAGGAGTAACATGTACACATGTAGAAAACAAACCAAAATAATTTCTAGACAACAAGGCCCTAGTACCTGGAAGAATGAGAATAGTACTCTTTAAGGAGGTAGAACTTGAGTTGAGCCCTAAAGGAATTTAGAGATTCTGTATTGAAAAGCTGAGGAAGGAGTAGGGGTAAGACCCATGAATGGTGGTAGGACCAGGGAGTAAACAGATTTGAGTGTAAAGAAGTTTGTACAGTTGCACTATTTCCTTAGATAGTTGAAAGTGGGAAGTGAAGAAAGTGTGAAGCCCAAGAAGGGGTGATAGCACTGAGAGATGAAGGTCACTTCAAAAGAGAGTTTGTTGAGTGATGCAGCAGTCTGGAAGAGAGAGTGGGGAACAAGAAGTATGTCTATTCCTCTTCCTGATCAAATATATTGGAGGGAAGAGAAGGTACATTTAGTACTGGAAAGATGGCCATGGATTCAGTGTCTTCAAAGGAGAATTAGGTTTCATGGAGGTAGGGTGATCAAGTAGCAAGAGGAGTGACAGGTAGATTTAGGTGCAAACCCCACTTTTAATGCTGAGTACCTTTATGACATTGGGCATTTCACATACCCCGCTGGGCCTCAGTTTATTCATCTCTAAAATGAGGGGGACTCTGAGGCTCTTTCAGCTCAAAATCTATGATCTTATGATCTAATTCCCATGTTTTCCCAAAGAATATTAGGTGACTGTAGGCATTCAGAATGGAAAAAGGTTTTAGTGGGTCAGCAAACTACAGCTGAGGGGCATTCCACTCCCAGCATCTGTTTTTATGCAAACTAAGAATGTTTTTACATTTTAGAAGAAAAGTTGTATTACATTTAAATATGTAAAAAAAACTGGAGTCAAACTGAATTTGGCTGTTGGGCAGTAGGTTGTTAATCTGTGGCTAAGATAATGGGAAATTTTGTTAGCGATAAGGGGGCTTCAGAGGGCATAAAGAAGCGATTGGACATTGGAGAGGTAGAGCCACAATAGAGAAGGAGGAGAGACAGTGGTGGGTATGATTTTTACATTAGCATTTGGGGGGATTAGGAGATTAGGAGAGAAATGGAAGGAAGTTTAGTAGCCTTAGGATGAGAATAAGAAGTACTTTTTGGTTAGGGCTATGACCTGGTAAATTATCTTTTAAACTGTAGGGAAGACCCTGGGCCCTATTTGTGAATGTGGTCCTGAGGGTAAGATCTGGTGTCTAGATCTTTGGACTAGGTCTTTGAAGTAAATGTTTGGCACCTGAACCTTTGGTTCTGAGCTGGATCCTGGTGTCAGGAATGTAATTTCTGTGCCTCAGGTTCTTGGTTAAGACCTGGCAGTATCTGAAGTTCTGATCTTAGGCTGGATCCAGTTCAGCAGTCTAAGCTTTAGTAGATCCTAGCTTGGTGGAAATGGAGAGCCATTCCATTATCTGGGCAGAAGAGCAGTACATTCCAGGACATTAGATTGGATAATGGGGGAGAAGGTAGACTAGGCACATAACAAGTAACTCATGGTCTAGGGAAACACCCACAGGCTTCCCCCATGATGTCTCCCACCAGTGGTATTCATTTTCCTGTGCCATGCTCTTCCGACTACTTCATTTGACATTACACATTTAGTAGTCTATTAACCCAGTGCCACAGCACTGAAATTTCTTTAGCTCCTTGCAGATTTCCATCCACATGCCAACTCAGTAGGCAACTAGCAGGCTCGACAGCATTTTGAGAATTATTTAACAGCAATCTTCTTTGAATGGCAAGCAGGCTTGAAGTTATTCCCTTCCATCTGTCTTATTTTTGATCATCATCGTATGTATTTTCCCTATTTTAAACAAAGGGGAGGGTAGAGCAGCTATTAGTCTATATAGAGAGTAATTATGTACTGACCAATTGATCTGCCCTTGGGAATTATTATCGTTTTTATAAATAGCTTGGCCTCTTCGAAGAAGCATAGTTCTGTTCTTAGGAACTCATCTGGAAAGAGGATTTCTTCGAGGTTATGGGGACCATGTGTGGAATTCAGCTACATCGAAAACCTTTGGAATATGGACAGGCAGAACAACATTGGGTGGTATGAAGTTCAGAATAGCTTTTTTTGAAGAAAATGAGTAGATACAAAGATTGAACTTTTGATCTGTAATTTAAAGGAGGAGAAGTATGCAGCTTTGATGCCCAGAAAAATTGTAAGAGAGTAGTCTTGAGGTTGAGTCTTTCAAAAGCTTCGGACTTTTTTTTACTATTGCCAATAAATTTAATTCAATTTTTAAAATACCTTCTTATGTATGCTATGGGTCTGAGTGGATACTGATGACCAGAAATGAGTTTGAATCTCTCTCATGAAGTTTAATTCCTAGATAGATTAGTTTGTATATTTGCTTTGAGATGAAAAACCAAGGTCATTGAATTTGGCCATTTTGAGTTATTTGTGGTTTTAAGGATAATATTTCCATACATCTGTGTTCTTTAGTTTGAAATATAAAACCAAAAGATACTGGAGACAGCATGGTAGAATGGAGGGCATCCTAGTCGAATGTAAACTCTTTGAGGGGCTTGAACAGTTGCTTTTTTGTCTTTGTGTTCTAGTAATCTAGTAAGGTGCCAGACCCATAGGAGCTGCTTAAGATACGCTTATTGATCGATTGATTCTGAATTTGAAATCTGAGGACTTGATCTGGAGTTTGTGGCTTTGGGTGGGACATTTAATTTCCTTCAGTTTTCTGTCTGTAAAATGAGAGGACATAGGGCTTCAAACATCCTTTTCAACTCTAAATTTATGACCTTACAGATTAATCATTCTAAATCGGGATCACTAGGAAGGTAATTATGTAACATAATTTTTTTAAACCAGTCATTGGAATGGAGTCTCACTTAGGATTAAGCATTCTCCTGGATATGCAGTGGTAGTCTTTGTGGCCCTGAATTAGCACTAGTCTATGCTATTTTCAGTGTGTTCATTGATGTTAAGGCCCTAGCATCCATGTAAGCTGATGATTGGAGGAGAAATGTAGAAAAGCAGCTGAGGAGAAACTTTGAAGGAAGCTAGGCAGCACAGTGGATAGAGCAGAACATTGGATCTGGAGTCACGAAAACCTGAATCCAACCTGGCCTGAGACATTTAGTAACTGTGTGACCCTAGGCAGATCAATCACTAACTTCTGTCTGCCTCAGTTTTCTCATCTGTAGAATGAGGATAATAATAGCACCTACCTCCCATGGTTGCTTTGGGGATCAAATAAGATATCTGTAAAGTACTTTGAAAACCTTGAAGTACTATATAAATCCTGGCTAAATAAAAGCTATTGTTTCTTTCTTGTGTTACTTGGCATAAACGTCTTAGTTGACCTGAATGTATTAAAATTAAGGTCCAAACCAACTTTTTACTTGTCTTCAAGGCTGTACAGTTATAATTAATTTTCTGTGTGCTAGGACAAAGAAATAAGAATGGTATTTTAATATTCTTAGACTTTAGATACACTAATATAATAGCATCTGGTTTCCGACTGTCTTATGAGTAAGATTACTTTGTAACAAGCTTCTTTTTGTACTCCAGTAGTTAAATTTCTTGTTGTGGTAGAGGGAGAAATGTGTGTAAAAGATGAATTGCCCTGCATTTAATTCTTCTCTAGTGACTAATGAGGCTCTGACTACTTTTTAATTTGACATAAGAATTATAAAGAAAAGTTGGGTGATTTTGTTGTATTTTCTGATCAAGATTTGATTTTTTATATTCCTAGGAGAGGAGCTCATAAGCTATTCATTCATACACTTGTAGGCTGCATTTCCGCAGTCTTTGATGCTTTGATGGAGCCATGATTCCATCAGTGTGTGTAATTGTTCCCCTGATAGCAGGGTTTTACCCTGTGCAGATTGTGTCCATTTGGTCCCATAAATCCTCCTTAGAGAATCTACTCTGTGGGAAAGGGGACTTCATCCTGCGTCTTTAATGTCTTGGGGCAGGGGATGGGAACCAAATGGATCCCTCGGGCTGTCTGTATGTTTTCTCCTTCATGGATAACTGCTCCTACTTCCTTCTCTGGCTCCTAAGTATCCTCAGTAATGCCATTTGCTCATCTTCTCCACAGTCATGTAAAATGATAAATAATCCAATTTTTTTCTCTAGGACAAGTAAGGAGTTTTTTTTAAATAGTGATTAAATAATATATAGATTTTTTTCCCCTAAAACATATATAAATTCTTCATACCTTGTTTCAGTTTTAATTCAGTAATAAAACATATGACCACACCATAAATATTTGTAAAAGTTGTGATGTAGGATTCAAATTTTCCCTGATGCTATCTCTGCCTGGCAGAGACAGACATGATCTACCTCTCCAGCCAGGCCCCAGGACACCACCAATTCCTGACTTGACTATCAGGAAGGAACAATGCTCTGCAACCACATGGGGACTCCTTCCAACCCTATATCTTACTTTTTAGTACCTCTTAGTCTGTATTTCAAAATACAGTTGTTACTGTAACGTCACAACAGTCCTGACAATCTGCTGCTCTTTGATTCCAGTGACTCAGGGCAATAGACTGCCCATTCTGAAGCTCCCTTCCGTGGTTACCATTCCCTGCTTCTTCATACCTTTCCTTGTCAGTCCTATCCCTACTCTGTCCTTATGGAATTGTACTCTACTTTTCCATTGTGCCCTTTGGAATCCCTGTTCTGTTTTTTTTTTTTTGAGATGGAAAGGCAGGGCAATTGGGGTTAAGTGACTTGCCCAAGGTCACACAGCTAGTAAGTGTGTCAAGTGTCTGAGGCCAGTTGAATTCAGGTCCTCCTGACTCCAGGGCCAGTGCTCTACTCACTGCCACCTAGCTGTCCCCCCCCCCCCCCGACCCCCCACTCCATTCTATTGTTAACAAACTGCCCTTCACCTTAGTCTTGTGCCCTCCCTCTAGAAACTGTGTTGTGTATATATATATATATTGTATTTAAATTTCCATGGACAAGTTGTTGCTCCTTCATAAAATGTAATATCATTGAGGGCAGGGATTGTTTCATTTGTTTTCTTTTATGCCTAGTGCCTAGCACAGAGGTTGGCACATAGTAGGTATTTAAGAATTTCTTATTGAATTGTAAAGTACCATGCTAGGTGTTGGGGACAAAAAGATAGGAAAGATACAAGCCTTGCTTTCAAGGAACTTTGAATATAGTGAGGGGAATACAAAGTACATGAATAACTGTATAATGAGGAGGAGTAAGATAATTACAAAGGAGAAGTAAAGGCAAAGTGTCATAAGAAAATTGAAGAGGAAGCGAGTATGCTCAATTAGTGGGAGAGAATGCTTGTTAAGTCTTCGCAGAGGAGGTATAGGATCTAAGTTGGACCGTAAAAGGAAGAAAGGGGCGAAAGTGTTTAGGGAACAGAATGGAGCAGGCCATTTCAAGCATGGGGGATGGTATGAGTAAAGGTCAGGTGAAGAGACAAGGTAAGATAAAAAAAAGCAGGTTGGATTCTTGGAATCTAGACTGTGAATGAGACTAGTGTAGGATAAGGCTGGACAGGGTGATGGGAGCCAGATTGTGGAAGGAGCTGCGTGTCCAGACATGGAGGTTTTCTTTTTTGGGAAGTGGGGAGCCACTGAAGATACTTTCTTCAATGTATTAAGCTGCTTCATAATAATCGAGTAGAGTACAGGCAGTAGACCCCATGACCTGGTAAGTTTTTTGTTGTTTTTGTGTTGTTGTTTTGGTCCAGACCTACAATTTCAGTGGGGTAAGGAACTCCTAAATGAGTAAAGTCCCTCTACCAGCGTAGACAGACTCCTGCTCAGAAATTTAGTCTTAAAGCAGGCCTGGGGGTGGGGCAGGAAGAAGAGGGGAACTGAGAGGTTAAGTGTCTTCCCCAGAGTAACAGCCAATATGTGTCACAGACAGGACTTCCCCACCTTGAAGCCAACCCTCCATCCCCTACACAAAGTGTTTAGCACTTGGCACATAGTAGGCACTATATGAATGCCTTCCTACCTCAATTCCTTTCACATTGTTTCTTTTAGCCTCATAACAACAGTGATGATGATGGTGATAGCATTTATATAGCTTTTTAAAAGATATATATGCATGTATATGTGTGTGTATAGGCATACAATACACATGTGTATGTGTGTATATGTGTGTCTGTATGCATAGATACATAGACATACATGTGTATGTATGTATGTGTGTATACATACATGCATGCATATATATGTGTGTATATATATATATATATATATATATATATATATATATATATATATATGAATGAAAGGGTATTATAAATATTATGTCATTTGACCTAAACCACAACCCTGGAAGGCAGGTGCTATTATTCCAATTTTATCCCTGGGGAAATTGAGTCAGACAAAGATTAAATGACTTGCCCAGAGTCACACAGTTAGGAAATATCCGAGATCAGATTTGAACTCAGGTCTTCCGACTCCAGGTACAGTGCTGTATCCACTAACCCATCATCTGTCTCATAAACATGATTCTATAATTGAGAGAATGCTAAACTTGACCGGGTCCTCATGCCTGCTACAGAAAGCAAGTGAATTTAACCTGATTTTGTGCTCTAACACGTGATTTAAAATAAATAAAGGAAAATGAAAGGAAAAAAAAAATTACTCTTGCTTCTGATTGACAGTGAAGTAATCAGAGTCTAACTTCTATTTGAAATTGAGGGATCTTAGGCCTCCTGATCTAATAATAGTCTCCTGAAGGTATGAAGTGAAACAGTTCTAAGGGAAGGCATTGCATGAATAAAATGCTACTTAGAATTTTAAAAGTGCCTTCAGTTATTGATCTCTACATTTTCTTTGGTTATAGTTGGTGGTAGTGAAGCTCAAGATGCTAGTTCAGGGATGGGGAACCTGCAGCCTCGAGGAGACATGTGGCCCTCTAGGTCCTCAAGCGTGACCCTTTGACTGAATCCAAACTTCACAGAACAGATCAGCCTCGAGGCCACATGTGACTCTCTAGGTCCTCAAGTGCGGCCCTTTGACTTAATCCAAAACTTCACATTTGGAATATGTCAAAGGGCTGCACTTGAGGACCTAGAGGGCCACATGTGGCCTCGAGGCTGCAGGTTCCCCACCCCTGTGCTAGATTATGGAAATACTGGGAGCACGGATTAGCCTGAATCAAAATATAAAACAGTTACAGGTTTTTATGAAAGGGGTAAACTCCCCACTTTGATCTTGTTTGTACTGACCTCATACAGAAAGGGAAAGTCCTCTGCAGAGTTCATTTTTTCTACTGACCTTTGTAACTTTTTCATTTTCCTCATTTTTCACTTTATCAAAGTGAAAAACACAGGAATTCTATCTCTCGAGAGATTTCCCCCCCTCCTAAAATCAGCTTAAATTCTAATTATTCACAGATGAAATTAGATCCAAGAGAACAAATACTAAAGTTTTTGTTATACTGTTCTTTTTCCTTCTCCTCTAAGGAATGGGTTATCTTTCTCTCTGAAGCTGTTATGTTAATTGATAAGGATTTCAACATACTTCACTGTTGCTGTAATCACCTTATTTTAACGTGATAACTTTTAGACGTAGGCAGATCTGGAAATAATTTAGGTGCCTGTGTTTTAAAAAGATGTATATATTATAAAAATAGCTAAAATATGCTCTCCCTAGACTCTCTAAAGTAGGTTAAAACTGAGAGGTGTTTTTTAATCTGGAAACCTTTTAAGACAGAATTTCCTCTTGAAACTCAGTGAAGTTTTCTAACTTTAAGGAAATTGTGCTTTATGGTAGAATTTCAGTGTGATTAATTTATAATGGAATGCTGTTTTTTTTCTTTGTGTTTATAAAACTAATGAAATGAATAAGTCCTCTGTACCCCATTATGATCATTAAATAATTGTGATGAAAAGAATATAATCTATATAATTAATATCCATTTTAGCACTATATAAAGAGTTTCATCTGGAAGGAAGATTTAACTATGGTTAGTGTTGTATTTATAAGATTGTAAAGCACGAAATCCTATCAATTCACAATTAAGAAATACTCTCAGAAATATGATGTTATGTACACATTCAAAATAACATAGACATGAGTGATTTCTTGTACACCTATTTTCAGAACATAAAAAAGAAAGCATTTCTGTCCCTCATATGGTCTTCTTCTGTAGCCCTATTGTGGAAGCTGACATCAGTGTTCTCTGGAGATTTTGCAGCAGAATCCTAAACCAGGTGCAGAAAAGATGATAAATATCAAAGAGAGAGGATGTGGTGACTTAAAAGTATTTCTGATCTTCAGTACATAGTTCAGCCAAATGTTGATTCCATGAAAAATTAGTGTTAGAAGTGAGGAAAAGGACAGTCCTTCAGTTTCTTGACCCAGGTGTTTGCAAATTCCTTAATAGTCTAGAAATAATTGCGGGGAAACAGTCAGACTCTTAAAACCTTCCCATTTCCTTCAGTGAAACAGCTTCTTTATCTTCTGGAGCTCCAGGGAATAGTTCATGATTTGGATGGAGATCACGACAGATTTGGTGGCTTTCATCTGTAACTAGTTAAATTCTGGTCATTTGATCTCCAATTCCACTCACAGAGTGAAGCTGTCCCTGACTAATTGCAAGAAGGTTCTACCCTCCCTAAACTGAGAACCTCCTTAATGCTTTATTGGGGAAAGGGAGAATGTGCCAAATGTAGAGAGAAAGTAGAAATTGATGGTCTTTAGTAAATTAACCAAGGTATAGCTGATCATGTTTTAATTATCATTAAAGATAAGACTCTTACTTGGGCTATATTTCAGTGGATGGAGATGTTAATGAAAGCCAAAGAAGTCCCTGTGTTAGTTTCACATAGTCTTTGGATTTCCTGGAGTCTTTGGTGGCTGAAGTTTGACTGTATGTTCTAGAAACCCTCAGGGCAAAAAGCTTAGAGACTGAAAGCATTTCAGCAGATTCAGGTGAGTGGACCATGTTCATGACCGTGAAATAAATGCCGATTCCAAATGTAAACATCAGGTACTTTGGAATGAATCATGCCTAATTTCTCAAAAATACAGATAATGTGGCCTGACCACTTTTGTTAATCTAAGAGAATTAACAAGTAAGCATGTCTATGGTTCAGTAAAATGAGCTGCTGAATTTGGAGTTAAGGGCCTTAGGTTCAAATCCTGACTACCATTTTATTATCTGTGTGACTTGAGTTAAGTCAGTTAAACTCTCTGGACCTCTCAGTTTCTTCATTTGTAAAATGAAGAGGTTGAACTCTATGTCTTGATTAATTTACAACACTAAATAGATGATTCTGTAATCATGTATGAACTAGAATGATCAAATCTTTTGTGCAGTTAAAATAGTGAATCTTTAATGTATTCATGTGAAATATCTTTAAACTCTCTCTTCCAGGATCAATTGTAAGCTCCCTGGAAAGAAGGACATATTTCATTTTTGAATACGATACCCCATATATTTAAATATTAGGCCCTTAATAAATGTTTGTTGATTGATAATTAATATAGGAAATGCTTCAGCTCCTTGAGAAAAGGGATAAATTCATTCCTTGTACTTGTACTAAGTGAATACGCCTGGTTATCTTCCCACAAGAGTATTGTGAGGGTCAGATCAGATGATACATAGGAAAGTGCTTTATAAACTCTAGAGTGATGGACAAATGTGAAGTGTATCCTATTGTTTAGTTTTCTGAGTATGACATAAAACAAACATTTTTAGTATGTGAGGATTGCCAAAGTAGGTTTAGATCAGTGTTCCATCCAGACAAGTTTTTTGCTGCCACTGGTGGCCCCCAAGTAACATGGCATGGGAAAAGATGGATATTTTCCTCTGAATGTGGATCTTTTCTCCCCACTCACTTTGAGCAAATTGTGTCATTGCCCACTTGCATTGGTCTGGTATTAGCTCCCTCGTGTGCCCAAATTCCCAATCATCTATACCTCAGTGTGAAAAGGAAAAAAAAGATTCTTGAATTCAGTTGAATGTGTCATGTCCTGTAGGCAGTTGGAGGCCCAGCTTTTTAAGGGCTGAGAGAGCTGTATGTAAAAAATATTGTGTCTCCATTCCCAAGCAAAATTTCTTGAGCTTGCTAGGTGCTTACGAAATGTTGATCATCAGTTAAATTGAATCTATCAAATGAGAGTTGGAACTACATGACCTTGAGTAATTTCATCATAGTCTATAAATTTAGCAAGGCAAGGCCGGCCCTCCCATTCTGCTGGTGATTTCTCCCTCCTTAAAATGTATTATTATTGTTATTATTAATTATCATGGCTCTGGTTTTGTGATTTCATTAATTTGGGGAGCTCCCTATAAAAATACTCCTTCAGCAATCATTCTGCCACTTAATTGGGGGCACTGAGAGATTAGGTGACTTGCCTGGGGTCATTCATCACATCTCAGTATGTGGCAAGGGCTGACTTGAAACCAGGTGGTCCTGATTGGTCCATTATGTCAAACTACCTTGATTTTTCATCTTAAAAATGCTTTTTTTCTGAGCTCTCTTCCTACTTTCAACTACACTGTCCCTGTAGGGCAGAGTCCTGTTTTCTACTTCTCACTGTCAGACTCCAGTTCTTGGCATAGTTGTCCATAATGTGTCCATATGTCCATAATAATGGATCCGTGGGTTGATTAATTGATGTGTCTACACATTTGAAAAAAATCACCAATCTCATTTAATACAATAACTGAGATGCTATGTCTTTTACTTTTTCAGTTTTGTATTGCTAAGAACCTAATTTATAAACAATTCTATTTTTCTTTAACCATTTATTGAATTTAAAAAAGAAGTTAGCCAGAATTAGTTTCTGCTTATACACAGTTTACATTTGGTGCCTTTGGATTTTAGTTTCTGACCATTATCCCTGTGGCTGTGAAGAGTAGTTTTCATGTTTATCTTCCATTTATGTCAGCCATCGAGCCATTTTGAACTTTAGTTTGTTTCAAAAAATAAACAAAAAGGTTGATTTTTGAATAATTTTTGTATTATTTGTGAGATGATTAAAAATTGATTTAAAAAACCTATAAATATTCATTGGGGACAATTCTATCATTGATTGAACGTAATGCCTCAAATAATGTTTCACTGTGATTCTGTTAGTTCGATAGCAATCACTAATGGCCTCAATACACTAGAGTTTATTCCTTCCTTGTAACCCATTAGTTCTACTATAGGCGTCGCTCTCTACTGAAACATTTAGTATGAAATAATTGGTACCAGAACCTGTCTTCAAACCCAGAGTCCTCATGTGATAATTGTCCTTGTTCTTTCAGAATGGAATGTTGAGAGAATGCTGGTGCCCTCTTCGTAAATTTTCATTGTTATCTGACCTGTAAGTTTAGTTCTTTATACTTCCAAACAGAAGTTTTATTCTGGTAAATTGTCTCTGTCAGTTGAATTTTTCACTGGACTTAACATTTTATTTTAATGTCCTTTTAGAACTCTAGGAGACAATGTGGCTGTGTTTTATTTAGTTGCATCCTTGGTGATGTGAACCAGACTCAAATGTGTTATGAAATAGGGCTCACTAGTTAATTAAACAAATTAGAGAAGTAAAAATCCTTTCCATTCATTCTCACCATTCATAGTTGTTCACTGTGTCATGCACCTGAAAAGTATATCTGCAGGTACAAGAACATACACATTAGTTTCTTGGCAGTTATTCTTAATAAATAGAGGCCTCTGGAAACCCCTTAAATTGGGCTTAAAACTCTCAACAGGTCTTTAAATATATTGTTTGCGCTATTAAGGAATTTGAACATGTGATCCTTATATTAAATGGACACAGTCCAACCTATATGTACCTTAAATTTGATATATTATTTTATTTTTAACTTTTATTTTTCATTGTGAACTTTAACCCTGAAAAGAACATTTTCATATGCATGGCAGAACAGAAAAAAATATAAATTATTTTCCTCCCATTTACTAGTGTTTTATTTTTTCCAACTACATGCAAAGATAGTTTTCAACATTCACTTTTATAAGATTTTGAGTTCCATTTTTTCTCCTTCCATCTTCTCCCCCTTCCCCAAGACAGCAAACAATCTGATATAGACTATACATGTACAATCCTATTAGACATATTTCCACATTACTCATGTTGTGAAAGAAGAATCAGAACACAAGGGAAAAACCACAAGAAAGAAAAGACAACAAAAAATTTAAACTGTGACTCCTCATTTCATTCTGCTTGCTTTTTCCCTCTTAAAGTATACAATAAATTCTGTGCTTTCCAAACTATCCTGTTTTTCTGTGCTTCCTTCTGATCTCTTCAGTGCATTTAAAAATATTTCAGTGATCTTTTTTTTTCACATCACTACTGATAACTTTTTCTCTCCCCTCTCCCTTCAGTTAACTGAGAAAAGGAGGGAAAACTCTAGTAACAAATAAACATAGTCAAGCAAAATTAATCCATACAATGATCATGTCCAAAAATGGATGTTTCTCCAGGTTTTGTCTGGAGACATGATTAGCCTTTGCATTGATCAGAGTTCCTAAGAATTTCAAAGTTGTCCTTTTTTACAATGATGCTGGCTTTGTAGAAATTATTTTCCTACCTCTATTCACTCTGCATCAATTCACATGTTGTTATACTAATTGGCTTGTTTTAAACATAAGGATAAAATAAATAAAATGACCCCAAAGGTCTACTTTGGTTCCTTCCTCTTTGGCTTTAGGGAGTTTATTTTAGATGAAAAGTTTTGAGTTCAGTCACAATTATTCTGATTCAATTAGGAAAATTCCTAAAACCTAGGCAGAAGTTGGGCTTTTTTTCTTACCATTACATTTATATCTGTTTCTAGTTAACCTATAGCCTTTTTCGGGTTGAGGCAAAATTCAGTTTACTGGAAATATTTGGATAATGAAAAAGTGTGATGGGAAGTAATATATAATTATCTTCGAAGGATAGGCTAGATCCAGTTTGTGATGGACTTCAAATGCCAAGCAGGGGAGAATGTACTTTTTATCGAAGAAGCAATAGGGGAACCCTTCTTGGGCAAGGGAGTATCATGGTAAGAGATATGATTTAGGAATAGCAACTTGGTTAGCTATGTGGAGAGGGTGGACTGGAGTGGTGGCACTGGATATAAGGAGACTAATTAGAAGGCTCTTCAAGGCAAAAGGCGATGAAGACTTGCACTAGAGTGGTTTGGTGCAAGTAGAGAGAATGGGCAGCAATGTGAGATTTTTTTGAAGGTGCAGCCAAGACATTGGCAACTGATAGGGAAGAGAGGAGAAATGAGTGTTACTCTGAGGTTGCAAAACTGACTGACTAGAAGAATTGTGGTGTCTGACATAAAGGTAGAAGTTAAGAGGTGGGGCCAGGTTTAGGGGCTAAGAAAGTGAATTTGAAATAACATTGGAGGATATGGGACTGGAGCTAAGGAGAGATGAAGGTTGGATATCTCTCTTCCTTCTCTCCTCCTCCTTTTCTTCCTCCTCCTCTTCTTCCTTCTCCTCCTCCTCTTCTTCTTCCTCCTCTTCTTCCTCCTCCTCCTCCTCCTTCTCCTCCTCCTCTTCCTCCTTCTCCTTCTCCTCCTCCTCCTCCTTGTCTTTCTCCTTCTTCGTTGAATCCATGAAGGCTAAGGAGACTTCCATGGAGAGAGCATGTAGAGAGAACAGGAGAGGGCTCATGACAGAGCCTTGGTGGTGCTATGAATCAAGAAGTGCATGATGGTCTTAAAAAAGAGAGACTGAAAAGGATGTCAGACATATATGAAAAGAAGCAGGACAGCTCAGTGTCTGAAACAGACACACTGTGGGAAGAGAGAGTCTCCAAATGTAGGGAGGTTAGTCAGTGTCAAATGCTGCAGAAAGGTTAAAAAGGCTGAGGCCTAAGAAGAGGTCATTTGATTAAGCAAGAAAGAGGTTATTGATAACCTTGGAGGGAACAGGTATAGTTGAATGATAGGGATAGAAGTTGAATTGCATGGCTTCAAACAGGGTATGAGAGGTCACAGGAGCATAGATTTAGAGCTGGAAAGGACTTCAAAGGCCAGAGTAAAATCTCATTTTACGTAAGAAGAAATTGAGGCACAGAGCAGTTAAATGACTTGCCAGCTAGTAAGCACTAAGGCTGGATTTGAACCCAGTCCTTCCTTACATCAAGTTCAGTTCTTTTTCTGCTATAGCATGTGGTCTTTCAAGTTCATGCATGACTACAGCCATGGCTCCATTTTATTTACATATTTACTTTGTTTCAGCACTAACATATGTATATTTTATGCTAAATTCCCAAGTAGATTTTCCCATTAAATGACTTCAGTAGATAAGAACCTAATACCAACTCTAATATTTCTTTGTATGATAACAAGAGAACAAGGTATAAAAGTACAAAGAGAATATTTTGAATTTATGTATCATGCATTTACATCTTTATCTTTGATTTAAAATGTAGTTAATTTTTTTACACCACTGTCATGTCATCATGGTTTGGGTTTTCTTGCTGTTTTGCTTTCGTGGCATTTTTTTGAGGAAATTGAATAAGCAGCATAATGACATTATTCTTGGCTCAAGAATATGTATTTATTTTTGAGGCAAAAACATATTCTTCACCTTTGAGAGGTGACACATCTTGTCATGTGCTACTCTATTCTGTTTTTACAAAACCATGTTCTATATGTAAAATGAAAGCAAAACAAGCTATTATTAGTGGATTATCTTAGTGGTTCATATTGAGTTTGAACTTCAAGGCCCAGTATTTTTTATTATCTTTATTATTATTTCATCCTGTCCCTTAATCCACAGTTGTGTGATGTTTTTTTAATCACCTTGCCAGGCTCAAGAGATTCCATTTTTCATGTGTTGAATGAACCGTATGCTAGGTTACCCTGTCTAAATCAGAACATAGACAAATTCCACTGATAGACTTCAGATGGAAGCATTCAACTGGACTTGATATTAGAGCTGGGTCATTACTTGCTTCCTGATTTAATTTATGTTGTATATGTAAATTATATTTGATTTGGTAGCAACACAAAACACAACCCAGATTGATAACAGTTTTTTGAACCACGCTGTTCACCTTCCCCCACCTTTCACCAAAACCACCACAATAATTAATCAAGGAGAGAACGTTTGTACCCAAGATACTGGTCTTTGCCTTGGGAGTCTGAGTCTTTACTCTCCCCACTAAACTAACTTCTCACTTGGTCTTACCATAGCAAACATTCCATGACTCACCATTATCTCTAAAGATTCTTTCGCATTGACCTACCTTTTGGTGTCTCCACAACAAGGAGTGTCTCAATGTTCTCAGTGTTTTACTATTTCTAGGCAGAACCACAGTTGCTAGCTTCCTTTATCATTTGTTCTTCAGAAGTAGGAGCTCTTGTGGACAGGGCCACACACATTTGTTTCCACCTCAAAATTCTGCAGCTTCCTAATCATCTGTCACCCTTACTTATAAGGGCAGAAACTTTACCCGTAGGACATATTTTTATAAAACATAGAGAAAAACATATGTCAATAAACAAAACACAGAAAATTAGAAATGGGAAAACAAGAAGAGCCTACTAATTTGCTGATTTGTTTTGAACATTAAACTATTTGTAGATGTTGGCTAACACGTTGTTGTTGTTCAGTTGTTTTCAGTCTGTTTGACTCTTCATGACTCCATTTGGGGTTTCCTTGGCAAAGAGACTGCAGTGGTTTGCCATTTCCTTTTCCAGCTCATTTTACAGAAGACGAGAGTGAGGCAAACAGGGTTAAATGACTTCCCCAAGGTCACATGGCTAGTAAGTGTCTGAGGCTAAATTTGAATTCAGGAAGATGAGAATTCCTGACTCCAGGCTCAGCACTCTATCCATGGTGCCACCTTGCTGCCCTAGCAAACACATAAATATTGAGGGGATAAAACAAAACCCTGACATTTCCTTTAGTAAGATATGGCTGACCAGATATTGATGTCTTGGGGATGCCTACTAGAGACTTGTTTTTTGAGGACTCTTTCATTGTTCAAGTGCATGGCAATGTCCTCCCTCTCAGACTAACCAGTATTTGAAAATTGGACCAGCCAATGTTCTGAAGTCTAAAACCAGGAAGGTCAAACGCTCAGTCCTGGCTTCAACGTGACCCAGTTAGCTATGATTTGAGAAAGTTGATTAATTTCAACCTCACTTCTTTTCTTGTGTGTATAGAAGGGGAGTGGTGAGACAAGTTTGGAAGGTTACTTTAAAAAAATATTTTTCTAACTTTAAGGATAAAAAAATCCTAGGTAACTGGCAAAACCCATTAGACTCTTTATTAAAACATTTAATCATTAAACATGAGTGATAAGAATTCAGCTTTCATTTTAAAACCTGTCAGATATTTCAATTTTATCTATTACTTTTTTCATTAAGTTCCTCCCTCTTTCCCTTTCTTAACTTCCCTCTTCAACTTTATGTCTTTAAGCACCAAAAGTGCCAAATTGTTTCTTTAATGTCAAAATCTCTTCTATATCAATAAGCTCTACAGCCCTCTTTTTTTGAGGCTCTGCTTAAATTATCACATTTGGAATTTTAAAGTTTGTAGACCTCTAATAATAAAAGACTAAAAAAATATTGTTATGTAATGCAATGCTGGTTACTCAAGAATACCCAATTTAGGGGGCAGCTAGGTGGCACAGTGAGTAGAGCACCAGCCCTGGAGTCAGGAGGACCTGACCTCAGACACTTGACACATGTACTAGCTGTGTGACCTTGGGTAAGTCACTTAACCTCAATTGCCCTGCCCAAAAGAAAAAAGAATACCAAATTTAGTTGAACTTTTGTAAATTCAATTTTTATGCAGATAATGAGAAATTCATATTTGGTTGGCAAATATTAAAGGCTCAATAAATGCATGTTGATTGACTGGTTGTCCATTATATTCACTACTTTCCCTCCTAAGATACCACAGATTTCTTCAGGTTCAGCTTGGCATTTAGTCTGATCTTCAACATGTTTTTTGTCCTCTTCTTTTGGTTTGTGTGTTCTGGGAAAATGTAAAGGCGGGAAAGGTCTTAAACTTTTGGATAATACACTTCTTTTAAATACATGCATGTATGTATGGGAGGGAGCTTGTAGACACACATTAGATGTCTATGATTGATAAAACTTTACAGGTAATTTTATGTCAGTTCTTTGCAGTAATTTTTATGTGTAATTTTCAAAAGAATAATTTGTTTAATTTGAAAAAAATAGTTAATATTTTTGCACTTAACCACAAAAAAATCTTTCTTACTAAATAAGCTATTAATGGGACTTTTCTCTGTGATATTTCAGCCACTTGTAATGGGTTTGGGGCAATATTTTAATACATGTACTTTAGAAAAAGTAACAATTGTTTTAAAATTTTTGAGGAAAACTTATTATTTCAGAAAAAGAAAAAGCCTATTTGGATCACATTCTGTTTTTTTTATGAACTTTGATCAGTATTAACTCATTTCTATTTTTCAACCCTTAGGATTCAAGTACATTTTAAATGGATCTGTTCTAAATTGAGCTAAGTACTTTAGCTGTGTTAACTTCTGAGATTTTCCATGACCTGGGAGCTCATGTTTAAGTATAGATTTCTTTTTTCACTACTCATAGACTTAGTACTCCCAAAGACATTGGTTTTCTTCACATCTAGGTAGTGCCTTGTAGATGTGCTACTGAACTAAGGGACTCCCTCCTCCTCACCTTTGTTTAGGGCCAACTTTATTGAATTATTCTAGTGCAAACAAGGACTAATGGTATATCCCTTTTGATATGAATGACCTTGACATGGCTATATTGCCCATATGCAATGATGATGGACTTTTTGTTCTAATAGAAATTGTTGGCTATCAGTTATACATAGTTTCAGGATTAATTGCTTAACTTGTTTATTTTTATTTGCTTAACTTTCACTTATTATTAGTCTTTTTGTTCACATTTTGCTATTTAATTCGATGAGTTATTAAAGATAAAAGTCAATAGATCACTAAACATTTACTAACCAACTACCATGTACAAGGGGCTGTGCTACATCCTGAGGATACAAAGAAAGGCAAAAGACAGTCCCTGCCCTCAAGTTGCTTACAGTTTTAATGGGGGGAACCACATGTAAATAACTATACAAACAAGACATAGATAGGATTAATTAGAGATAATCTCAGATAGAAGTCATTAAGATTAGGAAGCTAAGAAAGCATGGTGGAATGGATTATAAAAAACAAAAACACGGGCTTGAAAACGAGAAGATACTTGGAAGTTTAAGATTTCATTATTCTTTGTTGTTCAGTCTCTGGTTGTCTCTGACCCTTTGTGACCCTGTCTGAGGTTTTCTTGGCAAAGATACTACTGGAGTGGTTTGCCATTTCCTTCTCCAGTGGATTAAAGTAAACAGAAGTTAAGTGACTTACCCAGGGTCACACACCTAGTGAGTATCTGAGGTCAAATTTGAACTGAGGTCTTCCTGACTCTAGGCCCAGGGCTTTATGATTCTACTGACACTAATGACATTTGTAACAAAATACAAGGAAGCATGGAAAGATCTTTGTGATGCAATCAAAAACAGAGTAAATTAAGCAGAAGCAAGAAAACAACATGCAAAAGGCATTCTGCCGTTGTAAATAAAGAACAAAATATAACAAAAATCCAACCTGAATGCTGTTGAATTATAATTACCCCGCTTGGTCCTGTGGATAAGAGTTAAGAAAATGAATCTTACCACTCATTCCAGAGGTAGAGCAGTATGGGTGTGGCACATTGCTTGGACCGAGAGGCCCTGGCAGTGGGTTGGTTAGTTTTGCTTATATAAATTTTTTTGTCCTTTCTTACTCTTCCAAGGGATGGCTCCTTGGGGAGGAAAGGGAGTGAGTGGAATATATCTGGAAATGAATGTAAAATAAAAACAAAAGGTGTGACTAAAAATAAGATATATATTTTTAAAATCTATGACTATGAGAAAAAATGTCAATCCATTAACTCTTCTGTTCTTTAGTGGAGAATGTAACAATGAAGAAAGACATAGGTTCCAGTGAGACTTTGGAATGATTTGTGGAGCACTGGCGCATTATGTTCCAAGTACATTTTAAATGATATCTTTTGAATATCATCACTGTTTCCTAATGTCAAATAGCCAGATGTGAAGAGGTTGTGCTAAGGTGAGCGAGTACTGATAACTCTTTCTAGAAGTTTTATCAGTGAAAGAAATGAAAAACAGGGTTCCTTTACTCCAATGTGACAAGTTACTTTGTCTCTATCTGCCTCTTTTTCCTTATATGTAAAATGAGGGGAATTGGACACGATCATCTCCAAGTCCAAGTTAGGTTCTCCAATTCTAACATTCCATGGTTCTAATGGCCCCAGTATCTCTGACAAAACTTTTAACACAGGTGGCGCAGTGAGTAGAGCACCGGCCCTGGAGTCAGGTGGAGCTGAGTTCAAATGCGGCCTCAGACACTTGACACACTAGCTGTGTGACCTTGGGCAAGTCACTTAACCCCAATTGCCTTGCTTTCCCCTCTCAAAAAGAAAACAAAAAAACCTTTTAATATAGAAATATAGAGAATTTATCTTGCAATTCATGAGATTCCATGTAACAGAAGCAGCCCTCATTTTTATAGTGTCATTTTGTGACGGAAATAGCTTATCAAAGCTTATCAAAAGCTTACTTTTATTCACCCAGGACTACATCAGTATGAACACTACCTGTCCCATTGAAGATCAAATAGCTTACAGTACTTCATCTGGATATACTTATTATCCCACCTTAAACTAAAATGGTAGTGAGAGGTGGCTTACTAGCAACTTCCCAGGCATGTGGAACTTTCTGAGGTGCACCTGCCAGAGTCATGAGAATAAACTAGAAGGAAAATTGGTTGTGCTGGTGTGGGAGTCTAGATTGAAGTTGGGTTATAATCATCCTGAGTGGCCAACATCTAGAGTAGGGGGTTAGAATGGACGAGTGTTGGGTGATAATTGGTAAAGTGATGAGGGTAAGATTTTGTTGGAGACAAACCCTGAGATAGAGTATTTTAGGGAAGATGAGATGGCACCCATCTTCCTACCCTCTGACTCAGTCTGGAGGGTCATCAAGAAGCATACTGGGTCGTGGGTAGGACACTGTAACTATAATATGTCACATGGTTCTAATTTCTCTTATATTAACAGTTCCACAAATCCAGTGTCTCACGTTTTTATATACATTTGAACTATAGGGAAAATTTTATTTTTAAAAAAATTATTTTTATATAAATTTAAATTCCTTCTGTCCCACTGTATCCCCCCCAATTGTGCAACAAAGGAAAAATAAAATCTTCATAAACATAAATAGTCCATCAAAACAAATCCCCATGTTAGCCATGCAGGAAAATAGATGTCTCTCTGAATTTCAAGTTTATCACCGTTTTTGAAGGATTGTTTCATCTTTAATCCTTTGGACAAATCATTTATTATTGCATTAACCAGGTTTCTGAAGTCTTTCAAAGTAGCTTTTATCTATAATGTTGTTTTCATTGTATAAATTATTCTCCTAATTTTGTTGATTTCCTTCTGCATAAGTTCACAGGGGTCTTTCCAATTTCCTCTGAAATTGTCCATTTCATCATTTCTTGTCGGACAACAAAATTCCATTTTATTCATATACCATAATATGTTCCACCATCCTTCATTAAAAGGACAGACAGTTTTCAATTTTGAATACCATAAAATAGCTGATATTTACCTTGGTGTATATAGTTCCTTTTTATCTTTTATAGATTTCTTTCAGGAATAAGTTTAATTGTGATATATAGCTGGGTCAACGGGTATGTGCAGTTTAGTAACTCTTTGGGGCATAATTAGGGAAGCTTCTCTGCCTTACCTACAGAATACATTTTCATGGCACCTGGACTAATAAATACAATTAGGGGCATTATTAAGCTTAAGTGGTTTGCTGTAAAATCTCCATAACTGATCTTGCTGCCATTTTAGACCCTTTACATGCTGCATAAAGAATGTGCAACATAGGTATGTTTTATATCCATTTAAACAAAGCTGTTCAGTGGAAGATAATTTGGCATTCAAGGGGGAAATCATATGCTAATTCATGCTGTAACACTTTTCTGTAATTTCTATCAATATTTGTGGTTGTCTTCTGGTCTGTTCTATTCATTTTCTGAATAGGTCTTAAGTACTCTTGATTCCAAGTAGTTTGTTTAATTATCTTAATGTAATCTTTATAATGATTTTAAGCTGTTTCCCTTTGTGAGTAATTGCCCAGAAATCTTGATAATTGGCATTAAAACGGCAAGGCATGTTTCCTGTTACTGGTATTTGGGGGTTCTGCTGTCTTACAAAGGTGCCTTTTTGAATGACTCAGAGTCTATTGGTTTTGTATTGGCAAATGGTCAAATACTGATTAGGAATTTATTAAATGCATATGTGAATATATTGTAAATAACATATTTAGAGAAGGTAAAAATCTGAAATCACCCTATAGCTATATCTTAAATATCTTATAAGTGATCATTTTATGAAAATCCATCTTTGGTTCATTGTTTTTTAAAGTCCAGAGCAGTATACTTTTAATATATCTTGACACTGTGTAGTGACTTTTTTGGTAGTGCTTTTAAGATGCATACACCAATACAGTATTTCTAGAAACACAATTAGATGGCTGCTCTTCATTTAATGAGATTTCTATATTATTTATGTATCTGTTTAACTAATACCTTTTTGCTTACAGTTTCATTAAATTCTTCTAGTGCCTAATATTGTTCCCAAAAAATGTACTCAGTGAATTATGATGACTGTCATTCATTCATAAAATATGCTATAACTACTATGTACATGAAGCTCTTCGAAGAACAGTAATTTGAGGACAGTGTCATGTCATTTTGATGCAATGGAAAGAGTTCTATATGTTAGGGGAGGTGCTGCTTTGTGACCTTGGGCAAGTCACCCAGCTTTTCTGTGTCTGTTTACTCCTTCATAAAATGAGTGAATTGGATTAGATTATCTCCCATTTCCTCTGTATTTCTCTCATGCTCAGTTATTTACCTGTTGTTTCCCATATTAGGCAAAGACTGTTTATCTTCCTTTGTAACCCCATTGTTTAGCATAATGCCTGGAAAATAGTAAGCACCTAATAAATGCTTGTTGATTGACTCTCAAAAGTCCTTTGTAGCTCTAAGTCTATTATCCTATGTTTATTAATCACAATTTCATTGGGCAGCTAATATGTGGTAAATTATAGGGGAATATTTGTCTCACTGTACACTGACCCTGTTAGACATCTCCTGCGATATTTTATTCGGTTTTGGACACCATTCTTTAAGAAAGCTGGTGAATGTCTAGAGGAGGGCAACTAGATTGGTGAAGATTCATGAGTCCCTATCATGCGAATATCATTTGAAGGAACTGGGCATGTTTAGCATGGAGAAGAGAAGTCTCTGGGGAGAAAGGAGAGACGTCAGGATAGCTGCCTTCAAGTATATGAAAGGCTGCCATGTGGAAGAGAAAACAGATTTTTTCTATTTGACCCCAGAGTGGGGAACCAGGAGCAATGGCTGGAAGTTGCCATGAGACAAATTTGAGCTTGATTTTAGGAAAAACTTGACATTTAGCATTATCTAAAAGTTGACAGCCTAGAGAGGTAATGGGTTCCCACTCCTGGGAAGTGTTCAAGTAGAGGCTGGACAATCACTTGTGTAGTATGTCTAGTATGCTATAATGGCAGGTTCTTTGGTGCATGAGTTGAACTAGATGGTTGTTGAAGCTCTTTTTAACTCTCATATTCAGTAATAAGTAAATGAAACAATTGCATTTTGGGTTGGTCCCATGGCATCATGAAGCCATACCAAGCAATATGGAATAGTCAAAGTGGCTTCAGACAATTGGATTAAAAGAGCCAGAGTCTCCCATTGCATCCTGGGTCATCTCCAGGCATCTTGATGAATATCTGGCCATTGGACCCAGAGAGCTCTGGTGGAAAAAGTGAGGCCGGTGACCTTGCACAGCCCTCCCTCACTCAAATCAAAAGTCAACTGCAAGTCATGTCATCATTTCCCTGATGTCATGGTCCTCTTCCAAAATGAAGGACAAACTCACAACAACAACAATTAGTGGGGCAGGAGCAAAACAAAAACAACCCACTTCCCCTCTTAGCTTGCCATGAAGGCCATCCTTGTGCCTTAGAGTCCTGGAATAGATTCATTTCTATGGCAAATCTTGCAATCGAGCCAAGAACACTAACATTGTGATCCTTCTAATTAAAAAATATGAAGTGTAAAGATGTCTTGGAGGTCTTCTGAGAGTTTATAAATAGGAAATTCTTCAGGGGAGAAGAATGCATTTCTGGTTCAGTATTCAGCATGCCCAGAGGCTGTTTACATATTTTAGATTGCCTTAGTTTGGATAAATTCATACTAACCTTCACTAAACTTATTATGGCAAGGGGGGTGGGGGGGGAGGAAAGGAAGGCTGTGCCAGTGTAGTGCAAAGCCAAGCTGGAAAGTCTTTCAATATGGATCTGGGAAAGAGTGGCCTAGCTAAAGTCATCATTGGCTGCTAAGGAATTCCCCATTAAACCCCCACAACATGAAGCAGTTTAGGAAAACCTGGAAGGTTTGTGATTTGAATTGAAGGAGAGAGTACTCCTACTGACCAAATCATGGGTCTTTGAGTTATTGAAGTAAATTATTGTTGATGGCTTTTTGTTCAGGGATCTAGAAGGAGATAAGATGAGAAATCCATACACAAAGTCACAGTTTTCTCTAACAAAATGTTTTATTGATTTTTTAAAATCACTGTCACTTCACAATAACTCCTCCTTCCTGACAGAATTTATCCTTGTGATTAATAAGCATACTAAAGCAAAACAAATCAGGGTGTTGGTCAAATACATGTGTCTGAAACACATGCATCATTCTGTAACTAATTTCTGCAATTAGGCAGGAGGTACCTATTTCACCATTGGTTTTCTGAAGATTAAATTCTATTGATCAGAATTCTAAAGTCTTTTGGTATTGTAGGATTTCCTTTATATCACCAAAGCCATTATATAAATAATTCATTCAGCCCAGTAGCTCACATCTTGGAAGAACCCAGCATCTCTCCCTCCAATGGAAGGGTAGAGGTTTCCTCCCAGAATCTTCATTTAAGGAAGGTGCCCAAGGCCAGCCATCTCTTCATTTCCCAGGAGGCTGCTCTCCTCTGGATTTCTCTATGACGCTCCTTCCCTACCCTTGAGCTTCTTTTTTTTATGTGTTGTCTTCCCTATTACAACATAAGATCCTTAAGGGCAGGACTGTATTTCTTTTTGCTTATCTTTGTATTTACTCTTATTTGTATTTCTACCACTTAGCACAGTGTCTGGAACGTACTTAATAAAAGCTCCGTAAATGCCTGTTGACTGACTAGCTGACTGAATTCTTAGCCATTTTTTATGGCACCATAATAATGACAACAATAACTGGCATTTATATAGCACTTAAACATTTCTAAAGTGCTTTTCATAGGTTATCTCATTTGATCCTCAAAGCAACCCTCATGGTATAGGGGTTATTATTAGTTCCATTTTACTAATGGGAAATCTGAGCTTGAGAGGTTAAATGATTTGCCCAGGGTCACATAGCTACTAAGGAGGAATCAGAACTTCCTGACTCCAAGGCCAGTGTTGTATGCACTGTGCCATCTAGTTGCTGAATATATAATATTCATGACATTTATAGACCACAATTTGTTCCCTATCTCCAAAATGTTGGGTCTCCACTTTTCCCCACCTCCCAGTATTTTTTGCTGCCATTTGCCTATCATTTGCTAGCATTGTTTTGCTAGAAAAAGAGCTGCTTTGATTATTTTTGTATATCTGTGGGGACTTTCCCTATGTAAAATCCAGCATCTCCCAACATTTATCACCAGTGTCTTGGAAGAGAAAATTATTTTAAAGTTTTGATTATCATCTAAGAATTTGACTCTCTAATGGGGCTGGAGGGAAGGAATGAGAACAAAGATAAAGTTCCACTGTACTTCCACAGACAGCACTAAGTTGCTTTATAGATATAGCAGACAGTTGATATGTGTGCCAATTGTGGGAACCTGTACACACACCACATGTAAGGTGATTGCAAATTCAATCTACAGTGTTTTAGGCTTTTCACATTCAGAGTTCTTTGAATCATCAAGGTTAAACATGACTTCATTTCACTTCATTTGTTTCATCACAGTTCCCTAAATTGCATGAATTCCTGGCTAATAGCATCTATCCTTTTATTGAATAAGAATACATGCCACCTGCAGGCTGCAGGATCTTTTAGACATTTT
This sequence comes from Trichosurus vulpecula, assembly GCF_011100635.1. Taxonomy (NCBI): domain Eukaryota; kingdom Metazoa; phylum Chordata; class Mammalia; order Diprotodontia; family Phalangeridae; genus Trichosurus; species Trichosurus vulpecula. Next base: position 58,934,431 of record NC_050578.1, read on the forward strand.
GTTTTTGCTGTAGAAAAGTGATTCTATTCCACAGGGTATGTAGAGTGATAGAGATGTAACAAATGATAATAATCCACATTTATTAAGTAGAATGCTGGATGAGATAATGAGTTTCCTGACACAGTCTCTGCCCTCATAGTTTACTGAGGGGATTAGATACAAACACAGATAACTACAAACCCACCATGGCACCTAGAATGTCCCCTTAACACACTCAACAGCACTCATGATTGCTACTCCACTTTTAAGGTACTTGGTTCTGAATGCCCTCAGTGGTGTGTTTAATTTTTTTCCTAGTCAACTAGAAGCTACTATTAGTTCAAAACAAAAACATTTATAGCTTTATATAGGGTATGCATAGGAAGCATTCATAAGGGTGGCATACATATAGGGAAAATATATGCCAGGGTACACATGTAGGGGCAACTTGTGCCTTTAAAGTTGTTGTTGTTGGTGGTTTTGTCCAACAACAACAACTTTAAAGGCATAAGTTGCCCCTACATCTGTACTACCTAATTGAGGGCTAGTTTTTTCCAAGATCCTCTTTTAGCTTAGCATGCAGATAAATATAAGGCAAAACATAAGTTAAGCTGAGGAGGATGGGTCATCATTCTTTACTCACCTAATTCTATCCCTATGTATATTCATATTTATTAGCAGCAGGGCCCCAGTGCTTTGGTTCAGTGTTTTGACGAGCAGAACACCTTAAGGTTTACATGTTTCAGCAATAGGGTTCCAAAGGACTCAGTATAAAAAATGCCATCCCCCTCCTAAGAGAGAACAGCTGGTATCTGAATACAGATTGAAGCATAAGATTTTTCACTTTCTTTCTTTGTTGTTGTTCATTTTCTTGCAGAAAGTGACTATTTCACATGATTGCACATGCATAACCAATAGGAGATTGCTTACTGTCTCATGAAGGGGGGAGAGGAGGAGGAGGGGATAGAATTTAGAACTCAAAACTTTAAAAAAAGGGTTAAAAATTGTTTTTACATATAATTGTTGAAAAATAAAATATTATTTTAAAAAATAATAGGGTTCCTAGATTTAGATTTGGAAGAAATCTTAAAACTCACCTTGATTTATCTCCATAATTTTATAGGCAGATCTGGGGTTCAAGAACAGGTTCTCTAACTCTACCCTAAATGAATATAATAAGGAGTTCTGAAAGAAGTCATTTTAACTATAGATAATGCGAAGCAAATTCACAAAGGTGTAAGAGATCATTCCATATGGGGGAAGGGTACAGAGAAGAATAGGATAATTTGGCTGAAGTACGAGTTGTGTAGATGGGACATTAATGTGAGATGAAGAAAAAAAATAGGGTGCCAATATATTATAGAAAATCTCAAGTGCCAACTAGAGGAAATTAACTTTACCTATTAGGCAGTAGGGGGTCATTGAAGAATTTTGAGTTTTTTTGAGGCTAGCAGCAGATAGTAGTGGAAATCACAGTGAGTATGGAGTTAGATCATGTTTTGGCCATTGTGACCGTAGGTAAGACACTTTTCCTCTGCAGTTCTCAGTTTTTCATTTTTAAAATGAGGGAATAGTGGAATAGATAGCTTTGGAGGCTCTTTCTAGGTTCAGAGCTTTGATTTTAAGATCTGTGGACCTCTTTTCTAGATCTATTAGAAAGTTCTAGAGGTGATCTATAGGATGGATTGGACAAGGAAGATATCTTTAAGGGAGGTACTACAGTAGTCTACGTTGGTGCTACTAAGGGCCATTACTGGGATGGGAGTGACAATGAAAAGAGAGATGACGGGAATATAGATTTATGATTGATAGGACTTAGTACGTGTCTGATTATCAGAGATGAGGATACGTTGGATACATGTGGATGCATTCTAAACAGATGTATATGGCATGGGTAACTTGTGCACATGCTACCAATTCTTTGGGTTTCATACTAAATTTGAGTCCATTTCCATGATGTCAGGGCCTTTTTAGGCCTTAGTATACTTTCTGCAATCAAGTTACATCATCATCAAAATTTGGAGAAGAATTTAGCTGTTCCCTGGTGCCATCAGTATTTGGGTGAAGTATTTCAAGTTTTTCCTCTCAGGCTTTTTCAGTCTTATGACAAATTGCATTATTTTGTATTTTCAAGTATAGTTAGAGATTGCATAGTTAGTTAAATGTTGCATTGATGTGTATTTCATTAAAAATAAGGTTGGGGAAGGAGACAAGATGGTGGCTGGAAAGCAGGGACTTGCATGAGCTGCCCCCCCCCAGGTCCCTCCAAACACCTATAAAAAATGACTCTGAACAAATTCTAGAACTGCAGAACCCATGAAATAGCAAAGGGAAGCAGGGCTGCAGCCCAGGACAGCCTGGATGGTCTCTGGGTAATGTCTATTGCCCATGGAGCTGGGAGAAAAGCAGAGCAGAGCCCAGCATGGGCGGGGGCAGGACCAACCAGATCTGGAGCCCAGTAGAACAGGCCCTAGGGCCCTGAATCAATGAGCTGTGGCAGTTACCAGACTTCTCAACCCACAAACACCAAAGACAACAGAGAAGGTTAGTGGGAAAAGCTGCTGGGACAGAGTGAAAGAAGTTTGCTTTTGGGCTATCATGCTGGGAGGGAAGCGGAGGTGATGCAGCTGTGAGGCTGCTTACAGAGCTATAGCTGCAGTTTCTTCTGGCCCCAGGCCCACCTGGTGGGAGGAATTAAATGGTGGATCTGAGCAGGAGAGCAGAGCCAGGTTAGATCTAAGTTGAAGTCAGGGTTGGTGGTTCTTGGGGGAGAAGGAGCGCTGGTGTGGCAGAGCTTGCTCTAAAGAAATAGCTCTGAAAACAACAGCGAAGCCCCTCAAGCTTGGGACAAAGTACTCTATACTCCACAAGCAGTCATACCCCGACAAAAAACTCAAGAGTCAAGTAAGTTGGCTGGGAACATGGCCAAGCAGCGAAAATGGACTCAGATTCAGACTCAGACTTTGGAATCTTTCTTTGGTGACAAAGAAGACCAAAACATACAGCCAGAAGAAGTTAACAAAGTCAAAGAGCCTACATCAGGTCCTCCAAGAAAATCATGAACAGGTCTCAGTCCATGGAAGAGCTCAAAAGGGATTTGGAAAAGCAAGTTAGAGAAGTAGAGGAAAAATTGGGAAGAAAAAAAGAGTGATGTGAGAAAACCATGAAAAACAAGTCAATGACTGGCTAAAGGAGACCCACAAAAACACTGAAGAAAATAACACCTTAAAAATAGACTAACCCACATGGCAAAAGAGCTCCAAAAAGCCAATGAGGAGAAGAATGTCTTCAAAGGCAGAATTAGCCAAATGGAAAAGGAAGTCCAAAAGACGACTGAAGAAAATACTACCTTAAAAATTAGATTGGAGCAAGTGGAAGCTAGTGACTTTATGAGAATTCAAGATAATATAAAACAGAACCAAAGGAATGAAAAAAATGGAAGACAATGTGGAATATCTCATTGGAAAAACCACTGACCTGGAAAATAGATCCAGGAGTTATAATTTAAAAATTATTGGACTACCTGAAAGCCATGATCAAAAAAAGAGCCTAGATACCATCTTTCAAGAAACTATCAAGGAGAACTGCCCTGATATTCTAGAGCCAGAGGGTGAAATAGAAATTGAAAGAATCCACCAATCGCCTCCTGACAAAGATCCCAAAAAGAAAATTTCTAGGAATATTGTCACCAAATTCCAGAGCTCCCAGATCAAGGAGAAAATATTGCAAGCAGCCAGAAAGAAACATTTTGAGTATTGTGGAAACACAATCAGGATAACACAAGATTAAGCAGCTTCTACATTAAGGGATCGAAGGGCTTGGAATATGATATTCCAGAGGTCAATGGAGCTAGGATTAAAACGAAGAATCACCTACCCAGCAAAACTGAGTATCATGCTCCAAGGCAAAATATGGATTTTCAATAAAACAGAAGACTTTCAAGCTTTCTCAGTGAAAAGGCCAGAGCTGAATAGAAAATTTGACTTTCAAACACAAGAATCAAGAGAAGCATGAAAAGGTAAACAAGAAAGAGAAGTCATAAGGGACTTACTAAAGTTGAACTGTTTTGTTTACATTCCTACATGGAAAGATGATGTGTATAATTCATGAGACCTCAGTATTAGGGCAGGTGGAGGGAATATACATACATACATGAAGAAAGAAAGAAAGAAACAAATAAATAAATAAATAGAAGGCACAGGGTGAGTTGAATATGAAGGGATGATATCTAAAAAAATAAAATCAAGTTAAGGGATGAGAGAGAAATATTTTGAGAGAGGGAGAAAGGGAGAGATAGAATGGGGCAATTATCTCACATAAAAGTGGCAAGAAAAAGCAGTTCTGTAGAAAGGGAAGAGGGGGCAGGCGAGGGGGAATGAGTGAATCTTCCTCTCATCAGATTTGACTTGAGAGGGGAATAACATACACACTCAATTGGGTATCTTCCCACAGGAAAGGAGGAAGGAGATAAAGGGGGGGCAATAGAAGGGATGGCAGATGGGGGAGGAGGTAATCAAAAGGAAACACTTTTGAAAAGGGACAGTCTCAAGGGAGAAAATTGAATAAAGGGGGATAAGACAGGAAGGAGCAAAATATAGTTAGTTTTTCACAACATGAGTATTGTGGAAGGGTTTTACATAACGATGCACATGTGGCCTGTGTTGAATTGCTTGCCTTCTTAGGGAGGGTGGGTGGGGAGGGAAGAGGGGAGAGAATTTGGAACTCAAAGTTTTAAAAACAGATGTCCAAAAAAAAGTTTTTGCGTGCAACTAGGAAATAAGATATACAGGCAATGGGGCATAGAAATCTGTCTTGCCCTACAAGAAAGTAAGGGAAAAGGGGATGGGAGGAAGCAGGGTGACAGAAGGGAGGGCTGACTGGGGAATGGGGCAACCAGAATATATGCCATTTTGGAATGGGGGGAGGGTAAAAATGGGGAGAACATTTGTAATTCAAACTGTTACGAAAATCACTGCTGAAAACTAAAAATATTAAATAAATTAAATTTAAAAATAAGTGCTAGTGATATGGGAAGTGAGAGGCCTCTAAAAGCATCAGATGTTTTCTTTTCTTGCCTTTCATTTTCTAGCAAACAAACGGCCAAAAAAATGGTATCAATAGAAGCCTAGGTTTTTAACTGTCTCTCATTGCTTTTCATGCTTTCCATTTTCCCACAAACAAACAATTAAAAAATTGTATTAATAGAAATCTAGGTTTTAAAATATCTCTGAATGTTTGTGGCCACCCCTCAGTTTATGTTTAAAATAAAATACTCACATATGTCCAAAAAAAGCCTGAGAGTTTACTTGTCAGTGTTTACATCTTTTGGGGAAAATGGGGTTTGGTGTTAATTTTGAAACCACATTAGTGTCTGGAATTCCATTATATATCACATTATTTTTTCTCATGTTTATAAGGGTGATGGGCCAGCAAACCATGTGAAGGACTATATTGTAAATACATTTTCCTCTCACTATTTGGGGAGGACTAGAAGGTTATACCATAGAAAGAGATCTATTGTTTCCTTCTGCTAAAACATGAACATAAACAGTAACTTCACCTTTTTATTTGCTTACAGGGTAGAATTCAAACTTTTTTTTTATTCCTGGAAGTTAAAGAAAAGGAAGGTCATTTCAGTGCCTTACTGATAAAGGTAAGATTACACTTATTCTTAAAGAGTGAAGAAGGTTTGTTTTATATGCCATTTTTTGTTTTTTAATAGCTAGTACTTTGCGATATGTCAAAGTGAACTTGGTGATAACTTATTTTATACAATGAATGGAATGTGTAATTGTTCCTTTAGTTATCAGTAGGTCCACATGAGATAAGAAAGTGGAAGTAAATCAACATGACAAAGTGGTTGTCAATTTGTTACATAATTAGAAAGTAAGCCATGCCTTTCATTTGACATACTGGCTTTCACAGCCAACCTATTCAACAAACATTTATGTACTTAATGCCTTTTGCCAAATATAGCCTTATTGCTGATATCATCAAGATAACATTGTCCAGGCAAATACAACTTCAATTTTTTAAAAAACCTTAAATTTAATCCATTAATCTAATTAGCTATACAACCTTGGGAAAGTCACTTAAATTCTCATTTTCCACAGTTGTGCAATATTTGGTGGGAATTGATCACAGGACCATAGAGCCAAAATGGAAAGAGATCTAGATGGAGCTCATTAAGCCCAACTTCCTCATTTTACAGATGAAATTGAGAGGATTTCAATGACTTGTCCAGAGTCGCACATGGGTGGTCAGTGGCAGAGCCAGAGTTCAAATGTATGTTCTTTGACTCTGAATCCAGAGCACTTTTCACAGTCTACATCACTTCTCAACAATCCCTGTGGCAACTGATGTTTTGTTCTTCAAAACTTTGGCTAATGGTATGGGGCCTGGAGAGGTGGTCATGACAGAATCCCTGATGACTGAATGTCATTCTACAGCTTCGTTTCTTTCCTCATACATTTGATGCCTAGTTAGCACTTAAACATGCTATTACTTCTTGTATTACTCCCTATGGGACATCTCAAACTGTGGTACCATCTTACTTATTGACTGTCATGAGTGATCCAAAATATTTAAATCCCTCTAGATTGAGTACAGACAAAGTGTTCAACAGTTGTTGACAAAAATGAGACTAAAAATGAGGTTTCTGAAGCAAAAATCAATTAAATGCAAACCAGTTGTATTTCAACCATATTTATGACCAGATGCATTTTTCTCCATTTGAAATCTCACAATGTATGGATCTAAAAAGTTTCATTCGGTGCATCTTGGGGTTCATCCTTTTTTCAGGATCAAAACGTTTCCACATTTTTATTGCTTATTGAGGTATGTCACTTGTTTTTAAAGTGAATCCTTCATTTTCCTTTGAGTATTTTCTTAGAGTTCTACTTGTTGCCTCTCCTGCTTTATACTAATTGTGATTACTGTTTTTCAATGATATATGACACTCATGTTTGTAATTGTTCACTTTGAGTCATCTTCAAATATTCCTTTTCAAATCTTTTATCTACTTAGTCTCCAGAATCTGATTTTCTTCCCCTGAATAACATTATGCACATGGACGCCTGTCTTCCTTCTTCCTCTAAGTAACCATAGCATAATCCCTAGTACAGATTTTCTTTTCACTGTGCTATTTTCTGGCAGCTAGGTGGCACAGTGGATAGAGTACCAGGCCCTGGAATCAGGAAGATTCATCTTTGTGAATACAAATCTGACTTTAGACACTTAATATTTGTGTGACCCTGGGCAAGTCACTTACACTGCTTACCTCAGTTTCCTCATCTGTAAAATGAGCTAGAAAAGGAAATAGCAAACCACTCTAGTGGTTCTTTGCCAAGAAAACCTCAAATGAGGTCATGAAGAGTCAGATATGATTGAAAAGCAAATTAAACAACATATTATTATCTGGACATTATGTTGATTTCCTTTGGTATAATAAAATCACAATTCATACTTTCAGCTGACAGAGGTCCTAGTGGTGTGGTAGTGTGCTCAGTTGAAGAGCCACGGGGAAACATAAAGCAATAGAGACAACAGACATTCAGTGATGGTAGGTTTTTGGGGTGAAGGGATAAGGCAGCTAGCAGTTGGCATCAGTCGGTAGGCTATGGCCACTTGGACTGCTGCTCTATAGCAATCCTTGCCTTGATCAATACTAGGGAAGAGAGAGCACTTCCATTTGCTTCTACACATTTAGTTTCAACTCAGCAAGCAATTAAAAAAGCTTTTTCATTACTATATAGCAATCCCTACATGCTTTGGGAACTACATGATTGGGAACAGTCAGGATATCTACACATCCTCTGAACCAAGGAGTGAAAGATCCCCCAGCATCCACAGCATGAATTTCTGGAAACAGGCTCAACATACCAACATGTGAATTGGCAGTAGGCAGGGCATATTATGGATGCTCTAAGACTGGGCTGTCATTGGGGCCCACTTGGATAGAAAACGAAATACTTAAGGTGTTTGACAAAGTGGGCATAGAGACACAAAATAGTAGTATTAGGAGGTAAATTACCTAGACATATTCTGGATCCATTTCTGTCTTTATCTGTGTTCTTTCTGTCTCTGGCTCTTGTTTCTCTCTGTATCACTTCTATCTCTATCTCTATCTTCCTCTCCCTCTCCCTTCCACCCCCCCCCATAATGAAAATTTCATTATTCAAAAACAGGGCGAAAGGTGTTCTACCTAAGGAGGAGGGAAGGGGAGGCACCACTTATTTATTAAGCATTTACTGTATGCTAGGCACTGTCCTAAGTGCTTTGCAAATTTTAACTAATTTGATCCTGAGAAAAAGGAGGAATTGTTGACTTGGGAAGAAGTGAATGCTCCATCTTAGAGTTTGCAGTAGTGAAAAAGAGGAAAGCCAGACATTGCCTCACATGTATCCCAGATCTGAGGAGAGCAAAGCAAGGGTTTGTAGGGGTGGGGACCCTGGGGCCTCGAGGCCACAAGTGGCCCTCTAGGTCTTCAGGAGCTACCCTTTGACTGAATCCAAACTTCACAGAACAAATCCTTTTATTAAGGGAAAGTCTGGATTCAGTCAAAGGGCAGCACTTGAGGACCTTGAGGGCCACATGTGGCCTCAAGGCCACAGGGTCCCCACCCCTGGTTTAGCAGAAAGATAGGTACAGACATATGGACTAAATTCTAAATGGGAAGTCAGCCTGAGAGGGCTTTTTAGAATGAAATTCTGGAGACCCCAGAAGAAACATTTCTGATCATGAGAAAAAGGAGGGGCTACCTAAAGGAATAAATGTGGATATCCATGGAATCCAACTTAGATTTTAAAAGTATAGAAGAAGCAAGGGAAGTAATGTAGGGTGAATATAAAGGCTCAAGAAAAATATATAAATAGCTCATGAAAAGTGACAGGAATTTTAAAGCTCAACTGAGCTAAAGTTGACAAAGAAATTTAAAAATATAATAACTTTCTTTTCCCTTTTGAAATACATGCTGGGGAAGGTAGAGGATGAAAGATAGCAATGGATCCCTGCTCAGCACAAATCAGATAATAACTAAACAGCAGAAAGAAGGCAGAGCTTCTCACTTATAATTTTGTTTGTTTTTCCCCTGCTAAAGAAAAAAAAAAACCAACACTCTCTGGACTGGAAAGGACAGCAGAACATGGTTAATAGGGAGTTGTTAACTTGTTCAGATAATCTATTATCTTTTGGTACTGCAGGAGTTGTTCCTTATGATTGCTAAACTGCTGTCAAACTAATTATTAGTGGTGGTTGTGGAGAATGGCAAAAGTACTGTGGTATTTGGAATGGGAAGATGTATCTATTTCCAAAGACAAAAAGATAATAGATATTGTAAACTATAGGCCAGTGAAAGTGACTTCTATTCCTGAACATTGGAAAAAGCAGAGCAGTGATAAAGGGCTAAGGTAGCTTCATGAAGGTCCTACAAACAAAATTGGTACATCCAGGATAGGGAAGGAAGCTGTCACTTGGGGAAAAGAAATTTACATCAAATCTCTATGATACGGGTCTGATATTTCAGATAAATAGGGGAACTAATCTCTCTCTCTCTTTTTCTTTCTTTCTTTCTCTCTCTCTACCCCCCCCCCCCCGTCTATCATCCACATATATGACTTTCTATCTGTTTGTCTATCTATCACCAAGATCCATCTCTAGGATGTAAACAAAGAAATGGAAAAGAAGAATTACACTATAAATATGAAAGTCTGCTGCTCCAAATCACTAATAAATGAAATATGCATAAAACAATCCTGAGGTTTTGACTCATGCTTATTAAATTGGCAATGATAACAGAAGATGAGAATAGTAAATGATGAAAGAGTTATAAAGAGATATGCAGACTATTATACATCTTCTGCAGTTGGGAATTGGTGCAACCACAATGGAAAGCAATTTGAAATGTTATCAGAAAGGGAAGCTGTATCTTACTAAAGCATGCTTTTTTTCTTTTTTCTTTTAAGAAAAACTTCTTTTTAATGTTTAAAAAAGATGAACTGACTAAAACTGTAGCTAAATTCACATTCTGTTCTATATATTGCTTGCATTTCAAAGAGCCTGATTTAAACATATCAATCTGTTCTGATGAGTTTCTGGAGAAAAGAAAAGCCAGATAAGTATTCCTTAACTTGTAAATTGAAAGAAGATAAACCATTCCATTGTTTGATTTTAATCCTCTTTGCCTAGAGACTCAAACATACTCAAACATAGTTAGCACATTGATTTCAAGGGAAAGAGTACTTAGGAAGAAAAGGCTGATGTAGTAGCCATTCAGTGAATTGCTCACAGATACCTTTAAAATCTGACTTTGAGAGAGGCTTTTGAAGAACTTGTTTATTATAGAGTCTCACATAAGTTGCATCACTGTATAAATAAACTTGCCTGATGGAAAAAAATAAACATTCTATCTGGTAACAGGATTATCGCTGAATATACACTTGCAGTTGAAGCTTTAATGTTACATTAAAGCTGAAAGTTGTTTGGAAAATCTCATCTCTTCCAGCTGTGGGATATCAAATAGACACTCCAGGATATAGTAATCTCACAATTTTCATTTCAAGGGTAATCCTACAAAAACATGAACTACTTTTCTTTCTTTTTTTTTTTGAAAGAAGTTTTCTGTTCTGTTTATACTTTTTGGAATGTATTTGCACAAAAATAGGTTTTGTGGCATAGTGAAGCAAGCTCTGAAGAACCATTGGACTTGGGTTTGAATGCCTTCTCCATTACCATTTCCTGGATGACATTAGGCAAGTCACTTTGGGCCTCAGTTTCTTAAGCTGCAACATACTGAAGTGAAGGTATTGAAATGGATGATGCCCTTTCTTAATGATTCCATATGCCCCTGTGGTGATCCTGTTACTAGGGCTGCTATTCTCTTTATCAGTGCAGAGCTTGCCCATGCAGACCTTTGCTGTCTTATCCATGTTCTCCATAGGTCCTCCTGAAAACCTCCCTGATGTGCTAGGTGCTTTCCTGGAGACTTTAATGCATTTCTTTTGCATATTGTACCATCAGCACTAAAATGCTCTTCCCTGTTTAACACTATTTGTATAAATACCAGCTCTTAGCAGAAGATGAAGAGGATTACGAGCCCTCATTTTATGTGATACATTTAGATTGAAAAATCTGATTGATGAGATGGCCTGGTCTGTTTTAGAAGACATATTTTGAGGGTTAGATAAGGCATCCGTTGGCATCTCCGTAATATTGTTTCCCATTTTTGTCCTTGAGATGGAGAATATAATTCTCAATCTATTACAATCTAGCCTAACAAGTATTTTCTTTTTCTTGTAAATTTTTATTCATTTAAACTTAAATACAAAATGAGAAAAGAAAAAAAAAGCATTGCCATGTACATAGCAGAACATAAGAGGAGTCAATATAATAAAATAAATTTACATTTCAAGAAAACCTAGATAATAAATAAATACACATTGTTTTCAACGCTCCCCAGCTTTTCTTTGCTTCCTTCTAGGTTTTCTTTGGTTCTATTTTTCTCCCTCTCTCCCCTTCCACCTTAAAGAAGGCTTACAATTAAAAGTATATTAAATGGGTGTGTGTATATATATATACACACACACATAGATATCTATAAATGTGCATATATCCACTCATATGCATATATGTGAGACCATACTATTGTGTGGGACAACAGCTTCACCCAAAATTAAACTCAGAGGCTTCTCAAGTAGAAAGTAGAAATGAATTTTACTAAGATCCCACGGGAAAGGGTGGTCTCCTAACAGATAGATAATCTGTAGGGAGAGGCAAGGCCCAGAAAGCAGAAGTTGGTTACATACCCTAGTGCAAACAACCCCTTCCCCACCACTGACCTTTTTACTCTCATTGGTGGAGTTCAGGCTCACAAGCTAAACGTGGAAATCTACCACCCCAGGTACAATTTAGTTAATGCCAACTCCTAAAAACACTTTTATCCTTATTTGGGGAGGCTAGTGCTGGGGGCTGGGGGGCGGGGCTGGAGGTTCAGGCTGCTCTAAGTTTAGGATTCCTACAGGTAGTAACTCAAAACTTAGGCCCAGCTGACAATCGGAAGCTCTGAGCCACGCTGAAAAGTACCTACCCCCATTCATCCCACTCCACTCATAGAAAGGCCGACATCCAGATTCTAAGAGAGGGCTTCACCATCCCACTCACTATGCATATTTCCATTTTCTCCGTAGGTTGATAGTATCTTCCTTCATTGGTCCTACATGACAGCAGTATCCCAACACAGTCACATCCTTTCTGAGAGATTGTCTACAAAAGTTTTTTCCCAATATTTTGCATTCCTTCACTTCTTGGCTACCTTGGTTTTACTTATACAAGAAATATTTAATTTCAAATAATCGAAATTATCCATTTTGCGCTTGAACAATGCTCTTGCCCCACAGTTGAAGGTCTGATACTGCCTGAATCTCCTTCCTTTACATCTTTTCTTCCAAGTTTCTTTGAAATTCTTGACCTTTTGTTCTTCCAAATGAATGTGGTCATTATGTTTTCTAACTCAGTAAAATAAATTTTTGGGATAATTTAATTAGAATGGCATTGAATGAATAAATTAGGTAAAATAGTCATTTTTTTGTTATATTGGCTTTACCTACCCATGAACAATAAATATTATTCCATTTATTTGAATCTAACTTTATTTGTAATAAAAATATTTTATGTTTAAGGTCATATAGTTCCTGTGTTTGTATTGGTAGGTATATTCTTAGGTATTTTATACTGTTTAGTTATTTTAAATGGTCTAAAACAATATTGAATAATATTGGTGACACAGTGTAGTTTCCCAATGTTTTTCTTTTAATTAAATCTATATTTAGCTTTAACTTCATCTCAGATCATGACTACTCCTCCTCCTTTTTTAATAAAATATATTCTACTCCAGTCCTTTATTTTATTATCTCTCATTTTTATTGTTTCCTGAAAGCAACATATTTTTGAATTCAGATTTTTAATCTGCCACCTATTTCCATTTTATGGGCAAATTCATCCCATTCAGTAAAAAGTATTTTCTTAAGCACTTCCTGCATACAAAGCACACCAAGTGTGCTGTGGCCAGGGATACACAATGAACCTGGCATTCCATTCATAGGGGCCTTTTTCCGTCAGTGCATGAAAGCACTTCTCTTCAAGTTACGGTTTTGGCAAGTTGTGCAGAGCTTTGAGAGGTTAAGTGATATACACCACAGTCATGTAGCTAGTGCATGTCAGAGGAAGGATTTGAACCCAGGTTTTCCTGGGTTTGTGGCCAGCTCCCTATCCACTTTGCCATACTCTTATGCCAGAAACATAAAGACAAATAGAAGAACAATCCTTTTATTTGAGGAGACTATATTATATTGAGGGCATATTTATTATATAACATGATATAACATACCACCTTGCTGCCTCTAGACTAGCCATGAACCCTGTCTTAATATAGCATGAGATGTCATTACTTAATTGGCTGCCTTGTCACACTCTTCACTCATACTGAGTTTGTAGCTCCCCCAAAACACATTTTTAGATGAACTTCTCTTTAGTAATACCCCTTTTCATATCTTTTATTTGTGAATTTTTTTGTGAATTCATCAAGAGTCAACAAACATTTATTAAGCACCTATTATGTGTCTAGTACCTTGTTAAGAACTGGGAAAGTGGTATAAACTTATTTCTGAATATTGGAGAGATGCTCAATCTCTTCTGCTTACCCCCTTCCATCTATTAGCAAATGATTTCAAATGGATTAATATTATGTGATAAACTTGCCAACCAAGTAGGAACATGGAAAGCAGTCCTCAAACAAATCTTAGGTATCCTAGCAAGATTTATTGAAGGGGAAAAAAAATCAAGAGCCAAGGGCCAGAAACACCAGATGCTGAGATTATTTCAGGTGTTTCTAGGAAGTTTATATTTTGCTCTTAAGTCTGTGGATTGAGTTTCGTGCCAACTACCCGTTCATGTAGTATTAGCATTTTCACACGAATTGGTGAAATGTAATAGTATAAATATGGCTTCCCAGATTTACCTTTATATATACAATAAGGTAAGGTAGCTAGTGCAGTGGATAGAGGCCAGGCCTGGAGTCAGTTCAGATCTGGCTTCAGATACTTACTAGCTCTGTGACCCTGGACAAGTCATTTAACTATGTTTGTCTCAGTCTTCTCATCTGTAAAATGCACTTAAGAAGGAAACAGCAAATTACTCCAATATCTTTGCCAAGAAAACCCTAAATGGGGTCATGAAGAGTGAGACATAGTTGAACAACAAACAAAAACAACATCTCTGAAATGTTGCTGGTAACCCTCTCTGGACCGGATGGCTCTGGAGGAGAAAGGGAGGCTGGTGAACCTGCACAGCCTTCCCTCACTCAAATCCAAGTCAACTGCAAGTCATGTCATCGTTCCCCTGATGTCATGGTCCTCTTCAAGAACAAAGGACAAACACGACGACAACAACTGTCATGTAAATACCATTGAGTAGGAACAAAAATTAAGGGAAGAAAGCAAGATTATTGCCCTCTGCTTTCTCAGCCCCATTCTTGCTCGTATTATGTCTGTATTTCAGTGACTAAACACGGCCCCCCTTCCAACACACCCCCACAGCAAGCTTGGCTTTTGGCTTGGTCCATTTGAACTGTTTAAGTACACAGTACGTTTGTGTGAGTGTTCTAGCTAAGTTGTAGACGTGTAATTTGTAAAATTAGGGTACAGTGTAAAGTATCTAAGATCACACCAGAAAGAGACATTTGGAAAGTTATGTACATCTTATAAAATGGAGAAGTTTCATTGTGGACAATGAAATGAATCACTGAATGAGTAAATGAATGAGTGAAGGACTAAGAATCAGAAGGCCTATTTTGACCTTTTAGTGCCCATTCCCCTTACCGCTTTCCTGTGCAGTTCCGAACCTCAGTGCCTTAGTTTTCTCACCTGTAAATTGAACCTAATACTTCATACTTCACGGTCACGGGGTTATTAGGAAGTAAGTGCTTGATAGATTATGGAACACAACAGCGACGTGAATTGTTGTAATCACCGCAAATCTTTGAAGCACATCGCTATTATTCCACTCCTCCTTACACAGTGACACAGAATTCTACAAATACTACTGCACGCTTTGAAAGTACATCCACATTGAGGATAGTAATTGTTGGCTGCTTTGTCAGTTCTCACGGTTCATTGCCCACCTCCACTCCCATCCCCGAGTTTCAAATATAAAATCTTGCTCTATCAGGAGAGATCGCCTCCATTCATGAGGTCGTTTGGGGGACGTAAGTAACTAAATTCCATTGAAGCAGGTTTGAGAGAGGGCTGCCTTAAACGGAATTTTTCTCTGTAGCATGTGGTGGAGGTTCCCGGGTACTAACATAAAGAGGACTGACAAGCTCTTTGCCCCAGATCCACGTGGCCCAAGGACTTTGGTGCGTCTTAACCCAAGGTGTTCGCGGGTGCTGGGGAAACACCTCTTTACTCGGCACAGTTGAGACTGTTGCAATCCTGAAAACAATAGGGAAGCTTTAATCGTCCTTCTATGGCACCTAGACCTCGATCTTCCCTAAAGGTGCTTCTTGCTGCTGCTGCCCCTGCAGCGTGCCTTGCAGAGAACTTCTCCATCTGAGAGAAACTTAATTATCCCAATAATGTTAGGGTTCCGAAATTGCAGAAACCCGAGAAGGAGCCGCAGTTTTCCTGCTTGTAACAGATGGTTAGTGTTTAAATGCAGACCCTGAATCCCACTTACTTTGTAACTCTTAGTCACCTCTCGCCCCACCCCCACCCCCTTCTTCCCCCTCGAGCAAGGGAATGAGTAAGATGATGGGGGGGGGGTAGAAAAGAGGAGCTGATTAGAGTATTTTCATAAACTAGTCAATCAGTCACGTGACAGCCTAGGGGGGTGGGGTTGTGTCTTTCCTTAGTTTAGCCAGTAATCCTGGGAGAGGGAGAGAGGGAGAGAGGGAAAGGGTAGTTGTTGAAATGTGCCCTGTGTCGGAACCCTGCGAGCGGGCGAGCTTTGCCTTGTGGTAAGTCAGTCTTGCGGCTTGTTTGCTGCCTTAATGAATGGAGCCATTCCAGCCCTGCCAAGCCTGCAGCTATGCGGTCAAGGGATTTATTATGAAATGTACCAGGTCTTGGCATGGAGCTAATTGCATATAACAAGAAGCGTGCTAGAAACTCGCTCTTGAGAAGTGACACATGCAAAAAGTCTCCTCTTCCTGATGTTGCTGAAAGAGGGTTTGTGTAAGGGAATGTCTGCGTGTCTGCACTCATTGCTAATGAGCCCTCGCTCCCCATGCTTAGCTCTGGGTTACTTGTTAAAAGAAATGCAGAGTTTTTTCCGTATTTTATGAATAATTTATAACTCAGGGATGAATGATTTTCAAATTAAAACAATGCTGATTCTAGAGATTTTTGTGGAGTTTATGCCAGGCACCGTATTATCCTCAGTACATAATATATAATGAAGGTTTAGATTAGGGGAAAATAATTGTGATTTTTAAATATAGCTAAGAAGTTTGACTTGATAATGCACCTTAAGTATTTCCTTATAATCAATATAATCATTAGAAAGATGGCATTTTGAAAAGCTAAGATGGTTAGATTTAGAGTGGAGAGATCTGGGTTCAATTCCACCCCTGCTTCATCCTGCTTATCTTGGACAAGTCACTTAAGGTTTCTCGGACTCACATTCCTCGTGTGTAAAATGAAGGGGTTGAGTTAGGTGGCTTCTCAGCCACTGGTCAATCTCAGCACTAAATATGTGATCTTATGAATATCATATGTAATCAGGCTTATGTCTTAGCGCATTCCTTAAAGGGATAAAATGCAAATATTAGAAAGTAAAAACTCCATCTCCAAATTTTTTTCATTTTTTTTCATTTATATATGTTACTTTATTTAAAAGATATATTTAGCACCTTAAATGTGCTAGACTATAGTAAAGGAATGTGAAAGATAAAAAAAAAGATTTAGTTCCTGTCTTTCTTCTACAGTTTAATAAAGTGTCTAGAATGTATCCCATATCCTTATTCTCATACTTGGAGCCATATTCTTTTTATTTTAAAATTATTTCTATCTTTTGCTTTTTGCCACATTTTATTCCAGATACATTTTTCTTCGTCCTCTCCCCAGAAAGACATACCTTGTAATTAAACTTGAGAGGAAAAAAAGGAAGCAATTCATTAGTCTTATCCTGTACATCAAGTGAGCCTGCCAGTATATATGCAGGGTACCACAGTGTTGCATAGGCCCCCAGATCTCCAGTCCCCAGAGGGAGGCAGAGAGGGAGGGGCATTTTCTCATTTTTGTATTTGATCATCTGTTATGTGATTCCACTTTGATTATTTAAGGTAACCTTTTATTTAAGAAAATTGCAGAAATATTTTTAAAAGCTTTATGCCCATAGTATTCCAGTTTTCCAAAAGTCTCAAAGAGACATAAAGAGAATCATGTCACAGAGTCACTGACAGTTTTAGAATGTAACTAGGGAGGATGGAACATTTAAAAATTAAAAAAAAGATAACTAACCGTTAATTACCATTATAATGTTGGGCAGGTTTCACTTTCATTGCTTCAGTCTCCTCAACTATACGTTGTATAATATTTTTTGGGGGGGTGAGTGACTGGCCCAGGGTCTCACTTACTGTCTGAGTCATATTTGAACTGGGATCCTTTTGACTGCAGGGCCGGTGCTCCATCCACTGTGCCATCAAGCTGCCCAGGTTTATATAGTATTAAAAATGATGAAAATGTTTTTATATATGTTTGTAGCTTGTATCTTTGCTGCTAAAATTTGAAGACACTGGTTTGTTAAGGAAAATTACAGAATGAATTAGACATTCCTTGTCTCATACCTGTTAGGAGGAAACATTTTCCCCCTGAAATCCTCACTGTCAGCTGTCTATTATGTTGCAGATCATGCTCAGTGAGATGAGAAGTTAAATGTTTGAATGTTTCCAATTTCATTAGAATGGATACTTTCCTTTTTCAGATTTTTGAAAGCTGAGTGTAATATTAGTCTCCCATGTAGTAGGATCTTTTTGATTACTGATTTGAATTACATTTTAAAAGACAAAGAGGGGGATTATTTAATCTAGTTCCATAAAGATGTTCACAGAACCAGAGACTATTAGGAGCAGATCTCTTTCAGGGACCATCAAATCTCTTCATTTTGCGGATGGAGAAAAAGACTCCAATAAGTTAAGTGACTTGCCTAAAGTCACAGTATTAGAAAACAAATCTGCTTCCTAAACTGGTGTTCTTCATTCAGTGAGCAAAATGTACCAGGGCACTGACTGGGGGATAGAAATACAAAGAATTAACCAATCCCTACCCTCAAGGAGCTTACATTCTAACGAGGAGCTGACTCTCTAAAGCTGATTCTCAAACATTTTGGTCTCAGAACCTCTTTATCTGCTTAAAAATTATTGAGGACCACAGAGAGTTTTTGCTTCTGCAGGTTATATCTGTGGACATTTATTGTGATAGGAATGAAAATATCTTAGGCTTCTTATGGAACAAATACTTCCTGAAAAATCTAAGGGATCACACGTTGACAATTTCTTTGCTTATATGAAATACTTTAAAAATGTTTTTATTGATATCTTTTTTTACATCAGTATAGTTTCCCTCAGTATTCCCTGCATTCCCAGAAAATCATCTTAAATAATAAATAATATTTTTTTCAGAAAAAATGAAAAATAAGAGAAAATAGTTGGAAAATATGTGTAATATCATAGACTTCTCATATCTGCAAAGTGGCATGATGGGCATTTCTTTTCATATCCCTTCTTGGGAGCCATGCTTGTCTTTTGACATGTGGCAACATTGACTTTTGATTTTTTGTGGTTCTTTCTGTTTACATTGTTGTAGTTATTGTGTATTTTATTTTAATTGTCTCTATGCACCAGTTCATGTGGATCTTTCCATTCTTCTTTGTATTTATCATATTTGTCTTAATTCTTATAGCACAATAATGTTTTACTGCATTCATATACCACAGGTATTGTATGCCTATTTTGTTTCCAATTTTCTGTTATCGCAGAAAGTGCTGCTATATAAATATCTTTGCATATATGGAGAATTGCTTCTTATCCATGTCCTCCTTGGAGTAGAAAGCCTAAGAGTGGATTTCTGGGTCAAAATTTTAATCATTTTATTTATATAATTCCAAATTGCATTCTAAAGTGGTTGTGCTAGTTCACAGATTCACTAACAGTGTATTAGTGTGCCTAGTGTGTCCTACAACCCTTCCAACATTGACTCTTTTAATCTTTCGTCTTTTTGCCAATTTTCAAGATGTGCGGTGAAAAGTAGAGTTGTTTTGATTCTAATTTCTTTTATTTTTGGAGCATTGTTTCATATGGTTAACAGTTTGGAGTTCTTTTGAGAACTCTTTGTTTATATCCTTTGACACTTATCTATTGAGGAATGGTTCTTAGTCGTATTTATGTCTGTTAAATTTTTGTCTATCTTGGAGGCTAATCTCTTATCTGAACAATTTTTATATGAAGAATTTTTCCCCCATTCTGACTGCTTCCCTTCTCATCCTAGGTGTATTAAATTCATTTACACAGAAGCTTCTCAGGTTCATGAAGCCAAAGTTATCTGTTTTATCTTTTGTAATTGCCTCTATCCTTTGTTTCATTTGACATGAAATAATTTTAAAACTTAAAATAGTAGTGATTGCTAATTTCAGTCATAGAAATAAAAGAGAAATAATTGCACTGAAATGTTTATAAGAATTGAAAAAAAATCAGCATCAACCCTTCCTCACAGAGACAATTGGAGAGTGACCCTGCTAGATACTACCACATTTTCGAGTTGTTGATATGATCTAATGGGTTTACTCAGTCAGAAATATGCCTAAGTAGTGATTGTAAGCTTTAAACAGTGTAACAGAAGACTTATGGCTCAAAAAATGGTACCTATGGTGTATGACGGCAACTGTTGTATCAGAGGTTCCTTTATCTTGAAGGGCCCAGATTGTGATGGAATTTCTGCCTTTTGTTTTTGACTAAAGAGTAAGCTCCCACCTAGAAACTTGAGGAAAATTGCTATTACAGATAGTCCCTAAAGCTAACACCAACTTTGAAAATCGAAGGAAGGTTTTATGTCAAGAAAAGAAAACCAATGAACATTTTTATGAGACAGTAGGATTGAGAGCTGGGAAAAACATGGAATCCCAGAATTTGATTTGCATTGTATTTCAGTGGCCATCTGATCCAGTCTGTAGCTAAAAGGAATCTTCTTTATAACATATCCAATGAATGGTCATCTTGTCTCTTCTCGAAGACTTCCGTGGAGAAAGAACCCATCACCCCTTGTGGGACATTATTTCTCTTCTGGACAGTTCTAATTGTTAGGCAGTGTTCCCTGATATTAAGCCTAAATTGACCTCTTTGCAGCTCCTGCCCATTGTTCTTGGCTCCTGGTTCTGCCTGGTTTCCTGTCTCTTCCCTCCTCCCCCATAATAGCTTTTCAGATACTTTAAGTCAGCTATGGTATTCCCTTTAAATCTTTTCTTCTGACTTAGCACCCACAGTTTGAGGATTGAAGGCCCTTTATTGGCCTAGTTGGCATATACTAGACTGTCTTGCTTTTCAATCTTTTTCTGAAACTGTGGTACCTTGAATGAAACAGTACTTTAGAAGAGGTCTGGGATGGCAGAGTATAGAGGACTGTCACATTCTTGTACCTGGAAGCTATAGCTCTATTACTGCTGTAAAATCCCTAGCTCTTTTTTCATAAAAAATGCTTTCTAACTATGCCCCTTCTGCCCTGTATTTGTGAAGTTGGTAATTTTGTATACAGCTATTATTATATATACAGTTATTACATTTATATGCCTATGAAATTTCTTCTTAATACATTCAGTTCAGTGCCTTAGCCTGTCAAGTTCTTTTTGGATTCTGACTTTTCCATTCAGTCTTTTTAGCTGTCCATCTCTGTGTGATGTTATCTGCATATCTGATGAGCATGCAATCTATGCCTTATTGAAGTCACTGCTAAAAAATGTTAAATAGCACAGTGTGTCAGGTACAAATCCTTGGGGTACTCCCATGGAGACCTCTTGCCACATTGACACTGAACCATTAACAGTTACTTTTTGAGTTTGGTCATACAACTAATTTTATTATGTCCAAGTTCTCCATCTTCCCCACCAAAAGAGTAATGTTCTGTTATCCCTAGGAAATTATCTACTCCTAACTCCTTATGGGGATTAAAATCGTCTAACCTACAATAAAAGAGCCTTAGCCAGTGGCACTTTATCAAAGGGTCCATGGTCCCCCGTAATGAAGTGAACCTCAGATCTTCCTCATGATCTGAGATGTTCCTTCTTCTGGGACTTTCTTTTTTATGGGGTTTGATACCCGAAAATGCAAAAGAGGCATGGTAAAATATAGAATCTCATTGGTTGATAGACCTTGTTCTTGGCCCAAAATGACATATTAGCAGGGAGGTCATAGATCGGGTGAAGCATGGGGCACTTCTGCTGACCAAGTGGTCGTAAGATGGTCACCTGCTTGTGTTGGACATGTGACAGAGGTCCAGAGGTACAAAAATAAATTGGTGGACTTTGCATGTAGTTGAGGCACCTCCACTATGCTGGGCTTGGTCACAAATACAAGGGAAAAGAAGGGTAGAGGGCTTCTACTTCCTATGATTAAGGAAGTGATTTTACAATCTGCAGCTGACAGTTCTGGGGCCTAATATGTAGAACTTACAATCACCACCCCCATGGAATCATATCAGATTGATTGATACTGGTGGGAGTAAAGTAGGGTTCCAAATGAATTATTTCTCACACCCTCAGTTTATAGATGGGTACATTGAGGCCCAGGGAATGTATGAGACTTTTCCAAGGTCACACAGAAAATGAGCAGGACTAAGATTAAAACCCCTTATTTTCTGCCCATTGTGGTGGCCTTAGCACAAAGGGTTGTAGCTCATCCATGTCTTCAGGGATATATTTTGAGTTTCATGCTGTCCTTTTTTGAGGTCCCTGTCTGTATCATCTGCTGATGCTTTAGCTGTGCTTTATTTTTTGGCTTCTAGTGCTCTCCTTTGGTCATTCAGTATGTCTACAGCTCTGTTTTCCCACTGCTTTGGCAGTGTGGTGCCAGGCCAAAGATGTCTTCTTATTCAGCCTTATCCTCTTTTTCTATATTTCCCTGACTCATTGATATACATGGCATCATCCACAAGATCATCTTTGTGCTACATTTGAAGAAGAACATACCCTTCTTCCATTGGAACTTTGCTTCTGACCTCAGCTTCATGTGGTTCATAGATATAGAACTGAGAAGAATGCTAGAGGTCACCTCTTCTAACTCGGTTGGGCAGATGTTGCCCCGATATCCAGAGAGGCTAAGAGACTCGACAGTGGGTTGAGATCAATGGAGCCATTGTTTGAGCTCTAAATTCAGCACTCTTTGCACGCTACCATGTACAGTAGACTGCAGCACTAATCCTATTTGTAGGTAGGATGATGGGACTCCCTTTAATTGTGATGTATTTCTAGGTTTCACTTTTAGAGGTATCTCTTCTCTTAAGGATTATTCACTACTTGTATGAAGACTAACCAGCTACCAAAATTATTTCTCAATTTCTCTGTTCTGTTGTTTCTTATTTTTAAAGATATAGCTAAATGGTATGTATCCTGTTCTGTCCCAAGGGAAAAAACCAAACCAAAACAAAAAACATAACACAAAAATGTTCATACCTTTCCTTCTCTCCCCATAAGTAGTTAAAACAAGTCTGGCTACTGGTGTTCCAAGTCCTGGCTTTGTCACTAGTATGCTTTATGCCCTTGGGCAAGGGCCAACCTGAGCCTTAATTTCCCACATCTATAAAATGAAAAGGTAATTTCAGGTCTAAAATTCTCTAACTATATGAGTGGCTATCATAAAGAATCAATTGTTTAAAGATCTCCTAGAACCTTATCCTCAACTTCCATTTGCCAAGTTTTGCAGGACCTCGTTATTGAAGGCACCTTGTGGAAGCTTTGTTGGAAAATAACCATACTTTTGGTTCTATATGTGTGGCCATATTTTGCCTTTTGGAAGAGAGCCTTGAGCACATGGATGTAGAAATTGTCATTATGTTTTTTTACTGAGCTGGGAAGCAAATCGTGAGTAAAAATATTATTACTTGAGAATGTTTAAATTTTGTATTTAGTCTAACTGAAAAATCAATTGATGTATTTATTAAAGGGGATACAGCTAAAGCACTCCTTCTGCCCAATGTAAGACACTTCTACACTTATTCTAAATAAGTCTAAGAGATAAAAAGATGAAAAACTAAGAACTGCCAGCTAAAAGAGGAAAATATGAAAAGCAAACTTCTCTTTTGGCTCTAGTCCTCATACTCTAGTTTTTATAGTCAGGACCAGGACAGTTCCTCTCTGTCTGTAGTGATGGACCATTTAGAACCTTCCTAATGAGGCTTCCTCCTAGTGCTTTTTAAATATTTGACTAGTGAATTTGTGTAAAGTGGACTCTCAAGTATGTTGTGTGTGGGCTGACCAAAGAATTTTCTTCTTCTTCTTCTTCTTTTAATTTGTATAGTCCTACATAGGATACTACTGAAAGCATTCTCAGATGGACTCCTGTAGCAAACAGGGATTATGTGCCATGCTTTTTATATGACGATGATTGTTATTACATCCTCATTTTTGTGGGGTTCAAATAAAAAATTCTGGGACAAGATAATAATTCTTCTATTGTGATTTTATTTAATATTCTGTAATATCCTGTGCTTTTTGATGGCTTTTTTCTTCCTTATTTTAATAATTCTACCTCATAAAATGAGTAGTTTATAGCATTAATCCTAAACAGAAAGAATGTAGATAAAAAAGAAAATACATCTTGTCTATGCAACTTTATTTTGAATTCGAAAAACTGACAGGAAAACATCTCATTTAGCAATAAGAATTTTATGTTATTTAGGAACAAATAGGAAACAAAAAAAGCAAAAATAGAAATTTGGTTTCTTTTTGACAGTAGAGAGCTGTAGTTTTTTGCTCCTGGTTTGACCTCTATTTTAAATCATGACATTTCTTTAAAATGTTAGAAATGTATACTACCAGGGAAGGTTAAGTAGTTTTAGAACCACCTGTGGAAACTGAAATGCAAATGGAAGATATTAATTTGAGGAAAGATAGGAAGAGCAGAAAAAATCACCTTCTCTGTGGTAGCATGTAACTGAATAGAAATGTTGAGCAGTGTGAAGTGAGGTGCCCTACAAAGGCCCATTTCCCCTGGGAAACCTGCTGCTCCTGGCAGACAGACTTGCTATGTTGACATTGGCTGTCCTTGCCACTGTCATATTAAAGTTCTTATTGAAATTGAATTTGAAAATGATAACTTAACTCCTGTTTTTCATTCAATCAATGTTGCTAGACTCCCAACTCTGATGAGATCATATAAGCCTCCCAAACCCGACACACTCACTTTTTTAGAAATCTCACAGGAGGGAGCATTGAATGAAACGAAACGTAATTATACACCCAATGTTTTACTTTCCTGGAGTTGTTTACAGTGGGATGCATAATGTACATTAACCTTACTCCTCAACTTTGTTCTAAATTATACAAATGGCACTTTTTGTGTGCAGTGGATCACCCTGGGTCTCCATGACCTTGGCACCATTTCAGGGTCACATTTGCACATGGATCAACTGTTCTGGAACAATTTCTCCAATGTATGAGGCACAAACAAGCTTTTCTTCAACAGCAGGCACATATACCTTTCCCTCACCACTTTTCCCCTCACAGACATGGTCATTACTGCCTTTGGCAAACAACAACAAAATAACCTGATTCCAATTCCTGTAAAAAGTTTCCATATAGTCATAAATCAGTATTGTGATACCTGTTCTTATTCAGCATCCCTCGTGTCCCACATTATTGTTTCAAAATTTTTTTGAAGGATTGTACCTTTCAAAACTTTTCTTCAGTTAAAAAAATTAGCCTACTACCTTCATTTCAAAGAGATTTAAAAAATGATACTCAGCTTGACTTTTTCAATGCTTGGATTATTGAGATTATTATCTTACTCATCTCATCTTTTAAAATGAAATTCAGATTAAAATGGTCTTGAGACGAGCCACTAGTTTCCCCTTTTTGCATTTACTATTATGTAGAAATGTTGCATAGGTGGATAAATTTACTTTTCCTGATTTGATTGAATAATAATTTTGGGATGTAGCACTTCTGTAACCATACAGAAAGCATTCTCCAAACAACTCCTGTAGCAGGCAGAGATTATGTGCTTCTTACTGTTCACTTACTATTTTTATTATTTCATCTTTCTCATTATTTTGGGAGGGAATTCAGATACAAATAGTCCTGGATCAAGTTTCCACTCTTTTATTGTTATTTGATATTCTGTAAACTATGATGCAGATGGATAAAATACCTGCTGCTTACACTTTAATACAAGTATTAGGATTTAAGTTCATTCTGTTAGTAAGTCCACGTACTGAAAGCACCGTTGCTACAAGGAAATGGTGGAAACTATATGACACATCACTCCAGCATGTGAGATTTAGTATATGACAAATAACTTAGCAAGATGACCAAGAAGCTAGAATTCTACACCAGAAGTTTGATATCTTTCATGGACAGATAGAAGACACATCTCTATATTGTAAATGTAGTAGACAAGACAACAATTGTTTTTTATTCTATTCTCCCATGATTTTGATATCCTTTGCAAGGCTTCTATATGCTGAAAACTCTTGGGTCCATGTAGCTTGAATATTCTTAGGTTCGGTGACATCTATGAAAAGCATTGTTCTTAAGTTTTTATGGATCAGTGTTCTGCCCCAATGTTTGTTGGCAACAGTTTAGTCTGTGGTAGCCTTCTGATTCTAGCAGTTTATTAGTTGAGTTCTCTAGGAGATTTTGAGGTCTGTTTATAATATGGGGATTTCTCATCTATTAGTCTGTGTAACGTAGCAGGCTTCTGATGTATGACTCTGACTACCAAGTCATGTCTTGCTAAGTTATTTGGCACACATAACA
This sequence comes from Trichosurus vulpecula, assembly GCF_011100635.1. Classification (NCBI taxonomy): domain Eukaryota; kingdom Metazoa; phylum Chordata; class Mammalia; order Diprotodontia; family Phalangeridae; genus Trichosurus; species Trichosurus vulpecula. The sequence continues at coordinate 58,960,420 of NC_050578.1, forward strand.
CTTCCAACTCTTGGCCCTGGAAGCCCTTTTGTTTTCCTTTGTGGAGTCCTCATGAAATTCCCATCTGGAGTAGATCATTACTACGACATTACTGGACCATACTGCTCAATAGCTTCTTGTCTGTGCAGCTGCTCATCTGCTGGCCTTCAGTCTCTCCAGACTTTGCCATGCCCACAAGTTTGTTGCCAAGGAATGTCTGTCTACCTTAGGGTTGCCTTTCCAGCTACCTACTTTGGTTGCTTGATGGAACTCTTGAAATAAGATGAATATCTACTTAGTATTCCTTCTTAGTTCCTCTTCCTCTTCCCCCCACCCCCACCAAGGACTCAGAAGTTGGTACTATTAAAGAATGAAAAGTCTAACCATGTAGGTTGGGCTAGTTTTTTACTTAAAGGGCATGGCAGTTCACCCTGATTTAGGGTACCAGGATTCAAGAATCACCATTGATGCAACTTCTTAGTGGCATCACTCCTTAGTTTTGTCCACTATATCAAGCGCATTGTCGTCGTCGTCATCATCATCGTTGTCATCATCATCATCATCGTCATCATCAATCATCAATTATCATCAGTTTCCAGTTCCCAGTAGCGTCATTCTTCAACTCTTTGTCTCCCTGTGTATTTCTTATTCATCTATTAGTGCAGTTCCTTTACAGTGGATGGGCTGCTAAGCAAATCATTATCACCAGAGCACCACGGAACATCCCAGGTTTCTGCCTGGCTTCCATATGTACTGGAGTAATCTCTGCACCTCACTGGCATTCCCTTCCATTCCTGTTGCTTTCCTCAACCCTGGGTGTGGCATAACCAATAAATTGGCTTTCAAGGGGGCTATTTTCATGATTATTATGGTCTGAGATCATAATTAATCATGATTGTTGTTTGCTACTTGCTAATATTGTAATGCTTTTGGAAAGGAGGAAGAGGCATTTAAAAAATATGTTTTGCAAACAGTAGAAGTTTGTTTTAATGTCAGCTGTATTTTCTCTTGAAAAATAATATGATATAGAAGAGACCCAGCTTTGGTGTTTGGAAGACACCAAGTTCAAGTTCAAACCCTGGCAGCATCATCCTAGACAATTCACTCAGCCTCAAAGCATACCAGGCTGCTCTAAGACTATATAATTCAGTCAGTCCATCAGGCAATAAATGTTTATCAGGTGCCTACTATGTGTCAGGTGCTGTGCTAAGCAATGTGCTAAGTCACAGAGCAGATGCCAGTTTGTTGGTAGAGGGAGTTTCCTCACTTGGAATTCTCTATGCTAATGAAATTCTAGGTATTGCATCAGATACAAAATGATTAGCCCAAGCTAGAGCACTGAAAGCTGTACATGGAGGTGGCTCACATAGTTTAACTTATTTTTTATATTAAAAATGAAACAAAACAAATTCCTTGGCCCATCTTTGAAGCTCATCTTCAATTTTTATTTTAAAATTAGCATAGGCTTTTATTTCCACTCAGAGATTTTAGGTAATCTTGAGATTAGTCATTTTATATAAATCCATAATTTTGTGAATATATACTGAGAGTAAATTTAAGTTTAAAAAAATTGTACAGTCCAGTGTGATAGAGTAGGTTAGCAAAAAACAGTTTACTGTGGCTGCTCTTTCATTAAATTTGCATGTACTATGTCCAACTTTTAATGTAAGTGGTACAAAATGTATTTTCATAGATTAGCTCTTTATGGAATTGCATTGTTATTCTAATGTTTGCATTTGTGCTCAAAGAAAAAAAAACTATGGCCCAATGGTGTTTCAAGAAATGGCTGTTTTCTAAAGGGGAACAAGGAGGTTAGTGCCCTGCAGTCTTAAGAGGTTTTGTCTTTTATAGGTACATATTTAGCCAATGTCCTGTTGATACAACTGCCTTCAAATTTTGTGGATTGATGAAATGTTTTTCAGAGTATCAAATTTTAATTAAGTAGATGTTTTATTTCAAAAATTACATGATAAAGAAGGTTAGTTCTCTCATAAATCATTGAGTATTAAAGCAAAATAGGGCTTAGTGAACATCCATTCTAAGTCAACCCTGTTTTTTCATTTTTGTGGTCAGATTTGTTAAAGATTCCTTCTTGACAGCTACTGTAAGGAAAATTATATTGAATACTGCCCTGGAGGCATCATCACTTACAAACATAGCCTGTTGTTAGATTTGTTTGACCATATGGTACCTCATGCATGTTAGTGGAGAAATAGACCCTATGGTGTTTATGAGGTGACATGTGTCTTCTATGAAGTGTTTGGGGGAAAAATGTCCTGTGTAGTACTACCTTTTTTATTAAGCCAAAATCAAATTTTTATTCTTCTCTTCTATTCATTTATTCCATCAATGATCCTGTAAGTATCCTTAAATAGGCAGGAGTGAATAGATTATATTGTTTAAACCTTAGGAAAAACGATAAAAGCAGAGATCTTAGAATAAAGAAAATTACCTTAGGTATATGCTGGGTGCAGGGCTATGCCAGTCCTAGAGGCTAGGTTCTTGATGAAGATCAGTAGAATTCTCCTAAGAGATGCCCAACTGATTTTCTTGTTTTTTCATTCTTTAACAGATTATGCCCCTATTCTTAGGCTTGAGGAAGAGAGAATTAACAAGGTATTGTCTATGTTGCACAATTAACATGAGCCCTTTCTGGATTTCTGACTTTTGAGAATATATTTCTTTGTTGGAGTCATACTCCAATTTCTTACTAATCCTAGTTTAAGGAATAAATATATAAGTTTATTTGGGGGCTATCTTATTGTTAGTGATTTAATTTTAAAAATCTGTCTGTTTTATATTATAATGAAATAAAATTTTGTGTAATACGTTACTATTAGGCTTGATGAACAAGCCTTTGACAATCCAGAACCAGGTGAAAGAAATACTTTAAATGGAGTTAGAGATATTTTAGTTATATGTGTACGTTAAAGAACTTTCTTTTGGAAAGATGACAAAGGAATTTATTCTGGCCTGCCAATATCTCCTTTTCTTCTCATAATTAGGAAAGCTACTTCTTCTGTTTTATATACTCTAGACAAATTCTGTCATTAAAATATTTATGTCCTACCAAAGTAGGAGTAGAGTGAAACAGAAACAGATCCCTGCAAACCTTATACTTATTGATTTGGAAAACCGCAAATTAATATATTTATGTTGCATTGGATTTTTACTTTGTTAAATATCTCCCAATTACATTTTTATCTGTTTTGGTCAGAGAGTTTGACATCTCTGCTAGACACTTCTGCTAGATACCTCTCTAAAACTAAAAGTTGCAGAGATGATGCTAACCTATATGGATTGAAAGTGTTTCCTCAGATAAAAATTCCCTGTATAAATGAAGTCACTGGTCCAGTCCCTGTCTCCTGTCCCTGTTACAGTCCTGAGAAATTCCTTGAGCAGAATCACAAATATATAGCTTATCTTCAGTTGACCACATCTTTATAATTTAATAATTTGTTCTTCGAATCTCTGGACACTCTTAAAAGTATTTAAATTTGTATGAAAAGTAATGCCTAATTACTACAGTTTAAAAACGTTTTCCCCCCTAGAACTAGCTCTTGAGATTTATCATTACTTTCTGTTCTAAATTTTGTTTGGTCTTTATAATTTGTATTTTTGTATTTACTTTTATTTCTGTCTCTACTTTAAAAAATATATTGTTTTCCTAGTTTTTTAAAAAATTGTATACTTAACTTACATCTCATTTTTCTCTTTGTTATTAACAAGTGTTTAGAGTATATACTTTCTCCTCAGGAGGACTGCTTTAGTTATATATCAAATGTTTTGGTATTTGTTCTCATTGTTATTACTTAGCTTAAAAATTATTGTTTCTTACATTTGTTCTACCACTCATTCTTTAGAATTACGTTATTCAATTTCAGTTTAATCTTGAGGCTTTTAAGATTTCACTTTTTGATTAAAGTTTTGTGGTATATTAAGGTCTATAAAGGGCATATTCAATATTTCTACCTTTCTACATTTGTTTATGAGTTCTGTTTGTCTTGGCATTAGTTTTTGTAAAGATTCTACAAAAGATAGCTTGTCATGTCTATTTTTTTCCTAAAATTTCATTCATGTCTTTACCTTCTTACCTTTCTTTTAGATTTGTCTAGGTCTGAAAAGATAGACATTTTGAATACCTCCATAGTTATTGTTTTGTATCTTTTTCTCCTTATGGTTCAAATAATTTTGCATTTAAGCTCTTGGGTGCTGTGTCATTTTAGGGCACATATATTTAGTAATGATATTCTTTGTCTATACTATTGTATATAAAATTTAAGAACTATTGTATTTAAAAATACAATCTAGTTTAGGTTCCCTGCTTATCCCTTATGCTTTAACCATATCCGTTTTTATTGTTGCTTAAGATCATTAATCAGTTAATCAACTAGCATTTGTTAAGTTCCTGCTTTGTTCAGGCACTGTGTTAAGCTCATGATTAGCATTTTTGTCATATATTTGAGAAGTCTGTGACATATAACAAATTAATAAACTTAGAAAAAACTTAAGCAGTTACTTCATTGGGGAAAAGAATGATTAAAAAAAGAGGATGCACTGATCACATGGCAGAGACAAAAAATATCAGGTAGGTGACCCTGGTCTTTCCCTGATATCTTCATTATGTTGAGAGAAAGCAAGAAATGGTCCCAGTACTTTGAATTGGAACCCTTGTAGTGAATTTATGGATTGAGTTGCACAATGTAGGTAGACATAGATGCCTTGTCATTTGTATCATTTTAAAAAATGTCTAAGCAGTTGAATCATCCATTTGAATGTTCTTGAAACTTTCTAATCCATTCTGCTCTTTTAGATTTTATGGGTGAATTTATATCATTTGTATTTGCGGTTGTGATTTTTAGGTTTTTTTTTCCCCCTTACATATTTTATTCCATTTTCCCCTTTCCTTTCCTGTATAAATTTCCTGTAATTTTGTGTTATCTTTACTGTGACCTGTTTCTTCCAGTCTGCTTTTGGCATCTTTTCTTTTCTTTGATTTTGAATATCTGGAGTTTCGCTGTCATGTTTTTGAATATGTTAAATTTAGGATTTCTTTCACATATTGATTGACCTTGAGATTCCATCCTTGCATATTGCACTCTGGTGCCACTTGTCGTAAGGTTTTTCTTTGATAATTTCTTGAAGTATGGCATGCAGATTTGTTTGTTTGTTTCATTGTAGTTTTCCAGGAGCCCAAAGATTATCAACTGATTTCTTCCTGTACTATTTTCCAAGCCTTTTGTTAATGTTAGTAGATATCTTCTATTTTTATTAGAACTTGAAATAATTTCTCAGTATTTTGATTTTGTTCTAATACTTACAATATTATTGAATTTTGGGGTTCTATTTGTGCATGTTTCAGGTTAAGAGGACAGCAAGGTTTTCCAATTACTATTCTTTTCCCCTGGTTTTCCTTATGAGCTCTAATTTAATTCTTGATTTCTTCCTTAACTTCTTTTAGTAAGATTCTTATCCATTGTGGAAGACCTTGTGGTCTAGCTAGTACTTTTCCCTAGGGAACTAATTACAATTCTTAGAAATTTACTTTCTCCTTGTGAAATTTTATCCTGGGGTTTTCTTAACTTGTTTGGCACACATAAGAATAGTTTGTCATCCTGGATGGTTCATCTCATTTTAGAATCCTTTTCTTAGGCCCTGTCCTCTCCCACAGCGTGGGGTGGATCACCCAAGTTTTTATACTGGTAGTCTTTGAAACCTTCCGTCAGCCATAGTTTTGGATTGAAATGGCAAGGCAGGACTGTGTCCTAACCCTTGACAACTTTGAATGGGGTTATTGATGTCCATACTTTTTTTTGAAAGGGGCTATCAAGGTTTTCTAGATTAGGACCTTAAAAATAGGAATCTTGGTTCTTGGTCCTCATTCCTTCCCACAGTTCTAGATAGAGATACCGAAGGATGAGTGGTTCACTTGCCTGAAACCTAGAGCTTATAGAATGGTCTTTTGTCATTTTTCCCCTTTCTAAACTAAACTCGTGTTACTTGTAGCTCATATCTCCTGTTTATTCATTCCTCTGCTTCATTTGGCACCATTTCCTGCTGTTCCTGAATTGGTTCTAGAGGGAGCTGGCCTTGGCTGGAATCATTCATGGGACCACCTTTCCAGGAAGCTGAAGTAACATGAATTTTCCAGTTTTAAATTAGCCGAGCCATGATCAGGGTAATTTATTGTAAATACTATTGAGGTAAAGTTAAGTCAAGTTTTGAGACTGTTTCTTTTGGAAACTGAATGATGGTGTAGGAACTCAATTTGTCATTCTTCCTTATAAATGTGCTCTTGATGGCGATTTAACAATCTTACTGCCCACCCACAGGGTATGAGACCGACAATCTCTAGCAGGCACACAGCTTTGCTGCTCTAGTCGCTACCGTACGGCTCCAGAGTCGACAGGTTGTCACGGTTAGGCTGGAAGGGCAGCTTGAGACTTCAGTGGGGGAAAGGTAGGAGAAAAGGCAGGAGTTAGAAATAACCTGCTAGTTGTAATCTTCAGAACCTTTACATAAACAAGACTGGAATGAAAACATGGGTTTTTATTTGGAAACCTGTAACACATCCAATCATAACATTCCGTGCTGGACTCCATGCACAGTTTTAGAAAGACACTACAGTGTAATGTACCAGATCCCCCAATCTACTTCAGTACTGGCTTTGTGTACGACTTGAAAAGTCTACGTCAGTTGGCTAGATGGCATATTTTTACATTTCAGCCATTTAAGAAAGAAAGGAAGGGCAAGGGGAGGGAAACACACCACCAACAGTTGAGGGAATAGTGAGTTGGAATACAGAAAGTTAATCCAAATTATATAACCTTATATTGTGCATACTCCAAAAGATGTACTTTCCTAGATTTATAGAAGTATAAGAAAAAAAGACTCAAGAAACTTTCTCCGTAAGGAAGAATTGTGTTCAAAATATGCGCTGGGAACTAATAGGAACGAAAGGTAATCTAAGAGAAGCTATCGCTTCTTTCACATCAGTTTTATCTGTTGTGGAATATTGTAGACTGTTCTTTCTGTGGTGGGCTTGTAGGTGAGAAGTACCAGGGTAGCAAAGTAGATGGCATGATGAAATAGAAGTAATAATGCATAGATTCCCATTCTGCTTCTGATACTCATGTGACCGTATTTGTTAACATTTCTGAGCTTCCCATTCATTATCTGTAAAATTGGGTTGTAATAATATCTTTGATACCTATCTCATAGATACTGCAAAGTCTTCCATGAGATAATATATATAAAAGATTTTTAAAACCTTAGTACATGAGTAGTATTAGCCAGTTATTATTTATGCAGATAAGTAAGGCATTATTTTTTAAAAATTATCTTGTGGGGCACAAAAATAGTCTTGTTATGACTCATGTTGTAACTATAATCCTAGCCTATTCAATATATCTAGCAATGTTGCATGCATCCAGTCTCGGTTACTGGCAAATGTTCTTGTCTTGTACTTTTGCAATATAATGATATTGTCATCTTATGGGCTGTTTTTGAAGTGAGTATGAGCAGTGGTTTGGGCCTAACTGATGACTAACTGTGGTTTGATACTGTCTTTGGAAGTACAGTCTGGGACACCAGAGGTCATGACTAAACTGAGTATCATACAGCAAGTAACTTACTGGGAAGGATGACAGAATCAAGCATACTCAACTGAGTCTGTAGATTACTCAGGCAGTGGTCAAAACCAAGGAAAATTATGCTGCCCAGATAACATGGGAGCTCTTGTGTGCTAGACTGTACTTTCAGATCCAGAGATAGGATATGCTTACATTAGGGGAGATGAGTGGTAATTATGAAGATAGTGGATGGACGAGGTCTCAGGCAGCATTGACAACCTCATGAAATTACAGTTCTAGGAGAAGAGTCCAGTAGAATGCTGCTCCACCATTATTGAGAACCAGAAAAGAACTAAGGAAAATAGGAAAGGGAGGATGGGTTGATATTTTGAAAAAGATATATTTAGTTGAAGGCAGCCAGGTGGTGCATTGGGTAGAGTACTGGGCCTGTAGTCAGAAAGACCTGAGTTCAAATTTGACTTCAAACTTTACTGGCTTTGTGACCCTGGGTAAGTCATTTAACTTCTGTCTGCCTTCTTTTTCTCAACTGTAAAATGCAAAATTGTAAAATAGTAGCACCTATCTCCAAGAGTTGCTCTGAGGATCAATTGAAGTAATATTTATAAAGCACTTAGCACAGTGCCTTGTACATACATAGTAGGCATTTATTAGAGAACTTGGCTTTTTAAAGATTTTTATTTTAATTTAATTTAATTTTTAATTTACATTTTTATTTTTAATTTTAAATAATAATAATAAAATATGTTCCACTAATGTTGTAATTTCCTCTTCCTTTTTAACCTTTGATCAGATTTTTAAAAACGGTACTGTTGTCTTGCTATAGATAGATGAGAGAATAAACTGAATTATTTAGTTTTTTTCTTGAAAATTGTACTTATTTACCATTCTTCTCTTTCTCTTGCTTGGAGTATTAGGACCAAATATGTATATATGTGTATATATAGTATATGTATGTTTTTTGATGATTAGGCTCAGATTTATAGTATATGATACATTGGATTGCTCCCTTATCTCCAGGCTGCAGCATGGAGATGAAAGAGGACTGAATTTGGTGTCACCAGTCTTGAGGCTGAATCTTGGCTTTGTTCCTTTTTTTGGTTACTTTGGCCTAGTTTTTTGAAATCTCTGGGTAGCAGTTGTTATTTTTTCTATGAGCTGCTTGGATTAGATGACCTTTAGTGTGCTATTTAGCTCTAGATCTTTATGATTCTTTGCTTTTTGGGATGTCACATACTAGCCTCTTCTCTGGTTTCTTGTAGATAGAGAATAATCCTATGCTATTCTGATTTTCCTTTTTAGCTGGAGGCGTTTCTCTTGTCTTCTTCCAGAAGTTGTTGTTTTTCATTAAACTTTTGTATAGTTAATTTCTGCATGTCTTGGAGTTTTAAAAATGGGGTTTTCTCTATTTTCATTAATGGATTCTGTCAATTAGTACTTTGCCATCTATTTTCTAATTTTTTGCATGAATGTTTAGCATCATTTCCTAAAGTGTAACATTCAGGCTTTTTGTAGTTTATCATATTTTTCATGAAAACCTATGGTACTTGTTTCTGTACATTCTGTCTTCAGTGTCATTCACTAAAGGTAGTAAAAAAATTCCTGTGTTCTTTTAAAGTTGCTTTCCTCTGTTTATTTTTCAGCCTCTCTTTTGTATTTTTTTAAGTTTCAAATCTCTCTCTCTTTAAAAGCTCTACTTTGGGGAAAAGGTTCTCTGTTTTGTGTTCCAAATGTTTGTGTCTTTTTTATTGATTTATCTTACGTATTTCTTCTTTTGGGGCTCTAGTTTTCTATCAGATTTCCACTCTTAATAACTTCTTTTAAAATTTTTTTTCTCTTTTGAACTGTTTGTACTTTCTTGCTATTGTCACCTGATCTGCAGAAACTGCATAATTTATTTTCTTGTTCTCTTTTTTCATCAGGAGTTTCCATCCTTTTTCCTTTAGGGAATACTTATTTGTTGTGTCTTTTTAAAAAGAAAGTCGTATTCTTTTTCTTTTGTCTTTGCGAGTGTCATCATTGGCTTATCTGTTTGGGATCAAGACACATAAAAAATATTTTTCTCATAAAGACTTGAATTTTTCAGCCTTTTTTCCCGTATTCCCAAATAGGCTGTCTCACATTCCCACCTTGCTCTTTTACATTCCCCATTCCATTTCTATGGAAAACATTTTCTCTTTCCACTAAACCACTAAAACTGGGCAAAATCATTCTTCTAGATTTGGAGGTGTGTAGGGGCTGGCATTGGAAATGTGTAGGTATTTCCATTGTTAAAATCTACCACAAGAGGATTGCCTAAAGCTAAGGTTCTAAGTTCATTTCCTTTGGACTTAATAGGTCCTTTTCATCTAACCAGCTATGTGCTACCACATTTTCTCCCCCACCTCCCCAGTTATACTTCCTTTCTCTTTCATGGCTGGGGAAGATCAAAGTTTTCCATATATTATGGGATATGTTCAGACTAAGTCATTGTTGTGAGAGGATTGGATAGAGACCACAAGCCAGGTGGTGTAGCATAAGACCATTGGTTTGTGTTGACCACTTTTCACAGTTGGAGAGAGACTAGGGTTATATTGGGTTAGTGAGGATTTTTAATTAATTTAACTCTTCAGTTAAGTAGCCTCAGAAGTCTTCTACTGTGTACAGTGTTTCTGTCTCTGAATACTAAGGTCATAGATCTAGAGCTTGAAGGGACCCAGAGGTCATCCAGTTCAACCCCCCTCATTTTATAGGTGACATGACTTAGGCACAGGGAAATGTTGACTTGTCCAAGGTCTTCTTATCTTACTACTACATATTTAATAACTATAAATTTATCTAATTTATTTTTGTTTGTTTTGAAGTTATTGGCTTACAGGAATCCTGCTAAAATGACAACTCTACCATCGTAGCAGCCATGTGTAACTTGTATCATGGTTCTGGTTCTTGATTCGGATTCCATAGTGAGCCTCACTTCATGGTTCTGGATACCATTTAAAATTCCTTGTTCTGTATACTATTTTAAATCCCTGAAAGGCTGGCTTTATTTTATAGTGAATATGCATCACTTATTATGGTCTAAACAGATAATCTCTGTGACACCAGAGCTGACTTTGGCTCTATGAATTTGAATAGGGATTTGTAACCAGAATGGCTTTTGTTTTCTTTGAATGACTCAGTTTACCTCATTGAGCTTCCCTGGACGCTGGGGCTTGCTCTTCCGGGGCAGGACCAGAACTTCCTGTGTGATGAGTCATGGGGCTGGCTGAGGGGAGGTGTTAGCTCCAGAACCTGGTCTACCCTAGGGGGAGGAGCCAACTCAGGAACCAATCGGCCCTGGTCATTTGGGCGGAGCTTGATGATGTCAAAAACCCTATAAGAGGGGAGAGGACAGCTTGAAGACTCTCTCTTCCTTTTCCGGTTGGAGCCAGCGACAGTTACAACGACAGTTACAGAGGCAGTTACGACAGTTACGTCAGTTACAGCCACAGCGACAGACACAGCTGAAGCAGGAGCTGCCAGTAGCAGAGCTAACCTACGGGAGAAAGCTGAACAAAGACTTCAGGCCATTACAGCGACAGTTACAGCGACAGTTGGAGCCAGAGGCAGTTACAGAGGCAGTTACGACAGTTACGTCAGTTTCAGCCACAGACACAGCTGAGGCAGGAGCTGCCAGTAGCAGAGCTGATCTACGGGAGGAAGCTGAACAAAGACTTCAGGCCAGTGGGTAATCTTATTACCATCGAGGGGGAAGCATGATTTTGCTTTACGCAATCATGCTTCTCTGTAGCCTCCTGGTTACTCTTGCAAGGCGTACTTATTGGGCCTGGAAGATTTTGATCAACATATCAAAATGGGGCTTCTGGTTCATGGGTTGGTTACTGTGGAGCCTAAATAAATGTTTTGATTCTTCTGCCTTCTACTTTGAGAGTTTCTTATATCCGGCGGTTCCGAACCTTTCAGACATGTTTATGATCCTCTTTGAGATTATAAACTCTGCCCTCCTGATACATTTGGCGTCACGAACAGGATCGCTAGGTATAAGATCTCTATTTAGAAGCAGAACAATTTCAGAGGAAGAGATGAATATCCCAGGATGGGAGGATCCATTTTATTCCTCCCTAGCAAAAGAATTGGCTAAAAAAGCTGGACCCTGTGAAAACTGGGAACCAAGGCTACGGAGAGGAGATCCTAGGGATTTGGAAAAGTGTTTACGAGAAGTTGGGATTCAGTCAGGGGCATCACTATCTAGGCAAAGCTGGATAGTGTTATCAGCCTACCGGCTAGTATACAAAAGATTGAGATTAAGTGAAAGACATGGGGGCACTCCTACCCCACAGGAAGAAGAGGAATCTCAGATAGCAGGAGACCAAACTGACTCAAATGAGAACTTTTCTATTAATGTGGCTAAGAGCAACAGGAGACCAAAAAAGCCCAGAGTGCATTTCAACCCAGCCCAGAAAGAGCCTGACTGCCTGCTTCGTCCTAGCCATGGTGGCAGAGGAAGTGAGTGGGGAGAGAATGAGACAATGTTAGGGGCTGAGGCACAAAACACTACTGGGGTTCAGGATGTGCCTCACACAGAGAATAGGAGATGGTTAAATGATCAGACAAGGGCTCGACCCATACAAAGGAGGAAGACAGAAACCCGAGGTGAAGATTCAGTTACAAGGGAAATTCAGGAAGATTTCTCACCGCAAGAGGTCACAGATATTTTGAGTAGATTCAGCCAAAGAATAGGAGAACCATTGATATCTTGGATGGTAAGACTCAGTGATCAAGGGGCCGGTGGAATATCAGTAGATGGGACAGACTGCATGAGATTCATAGGTATCAGCCATGATCCTCTAGTTCAACAAGCTTTTAGGGAACATCATCAGCAAGGAGATGGTGATAGCGGGACTACTCTGTTGGCATTAGCCGCTGTGGGATGCAATAAGAGATATGCTACTGATTCTATGTGGCCCACTGAGCACAGACCCTGGTATTCACTTAGAGATTGTATCATGAGACTAAAGGAGGAGGTAATGAAGACTGCCATTATGACAGGAACTGCAGACAAATATTACAATGATTCAATGGAACTGCCTCATAGGAATTTAATAATTAGGACAGCTCCCCCTGCTTATAAACAACTAATTTTGAATTTATTACTTGGAGAAGTAGGGAGCCGTCTTACAACAGTGATAAATAAGATTTTACAGTTATATGACTTAGGTGACTGGGGAAGGGATAGATCTCCTCAAGAGAGAAGGGTGAATAACCAGCAAACTTGGCGCCAAAGGAGAGTAACAAGGAAAGAAATGTTTACTGCTTTATTGAGAGCAGGGGTAGGTTTTGAAATGATAGATGGAATTCCAACCAATGAATTATATAGAATGTACAGAGATAGAGGACTTGATAACACGAGAAATAGGGAAATAAGAACTGCTCCTGCAAGCCCACAAGCCACTCAGAGTGAAGGTGACCTTGTGTGATCAACGGATGAAAACTTGTACATTTGGGGAAAGGCTGGGAGGACAATCCTAGTCTCTATCTAGGGTGGGATCCTCTTGGCTTCCTCATTATGTTCCTTTTGAAAAGAAACATTTCCCACCTGAGTTTGGCTCTGATGTTGGATCTTTGCATAACTGAAATCTCAACCAAACTTGAGATGATTTTATTTGAAGAATTATAGTCCATACTTGTCTATTCTTTTTGTCCTTTGTTTTGGCTAACCTTGTTGCTAGTTTTGTTTCCTTCAGGCTTAAGCACCCTGCACTTTCCGGTGACTGCCTAAGCATGTAGCATTCTTGGAATTCCTGCCAGCTCGTTAAAGAAATGACCTCTGGAATGGGACTTTTTGGGGGCAGGGCCATCTCTACATCCAATTTCAGCATGAAGAAGCTATGGAAAATGAGACCTTCACCCCTCACCCCAAGATTTTGAGCCCCAATCGTTCAAGGGGGGTGGAAATGATGATAGTGTTCTGTTTACTTATTTTGTGTTATCCTTGCTGTGTTGTTTTATTGTTATGATATTATTGATCCTATGTAATGGATACAAGGATTTAGGGGTGGACATTTGAATTATTAATAATTATTTTTGGGATGATTGATTGAAGAGATTATTTTGCTGGGATCTAGGGGTGGATCACATTTGAATCGTAAACCAATGTTTGGGAATGTCACTGAATGATATGTTTTGCTTTATAATGAATGATATGTTTTAGTTTCCTTTGTAATTGGATCACAATGTATGTTCTAGGATACATGGCTGATTAGATTATGTATCCTATAACAAGGGGTGGAGTGTAACCAGAATGGCTTTTGTTTTCTTTGAATGACTCAGTTTACCTCATTGAGCTTCCCTGGACGCTGGGGCTTGCTCTTCCGGGGCAGGACCAGAACTTCCTGTGTGATGAGTCATGGGGCTGGCTGAGGGGAGGTGTTAGCTCCAGAACCTGGTCTACCCTAGGGGGAGGAGCCAACTCAGGAACCAATCGGCCCTGGTCATTTGGGCGGAGCTTGATGATGTCAAAAACCCTATAAGAGGGGAGAGGACAGCTTGAAGACTCTCTCTTCCTTTTCCGGTTGGAGCCAGCGACAGTTACAACGACAGTTACAGAGGCAGTTACGACAGTTATGTCAGTTACAGCCACAGCGACAGACACAGCTGAAGCAGGAGCTGCCAGTAGCAGAGCTAACCTACGGGAGAAAGCTGAACAAAGACTTCAGGCCATTACAGCGACAGTTACAGCGACAGTTGGAGCCAGAGGCAGTTACAGAGGCAGTTACGACAGTTACGTCAGTTTCAGCCACAGACACAGCTGAGGCAGGAGCTGCCAGTAGCAGAGCTGATCTACGGGAGGAAGCTGAACAAAGACTTCAGGCCAGTGGGTAATCTTATTACCATCGAGGGGGAAGCATGATTTTGCTTTACGCAATCATGCTTCTCTGTAGCCTCCTGGTTACTCTTGCAAGGCGTACTTATTGGGCCTGGAAGATTTTGATCAACATATCAAAATGGGGCTTCTGGTTCATGGGTTGGTTACTGTGGAGCCTAAATAAATGTTTTGATTCTTCTGCCTTCTACTTTGAGAGTTTCTTATATCCGGCGGTTCCGAACCTTTCAGACATGTTTATGATCCTCTTTGAGATTATAAACTCTGCCCTCCTGATACAGGATTTCCAAAGACATAGGCCATATCTAGAAAAATTAAAGAGAAAAATAAAAAAAGATCCACTTTCAAAATATTGGAGCAGGGTTTTATGGCACCCATGATTCTGTTTTTTACCTCAAATTGATGTATATCAAGATCTTATAGTACTTATTTTCTTTGTAATGATGGGGTGATTGTTACACTCAACCTCCCAGCAATTAAAGTAGGTCATAAGATACTCAACTATCATTTTCAGTCCTAGGCCTTAAAAGTCCTTCAAGCTAAAATGATTTTGCATAAGAATCAGTATTCAGATTGTTCAGGTGTTGGATGGGAAATCAGAAAACCTGGGTTCTAATCCTGGCCCAATCTTCTACTTCTAGTTGTGTAAAGTTTTACTAGTAACTTAATCCCTTTGAGCCTCAATTTCTTTATTTTAAAATGGGCATCATGGTGAGCCCTTGGCATTACCAATCCCCCAGGATGATGGAGGATCAAATAAGAAAAGGATATGGAAGTATTTTGAAAAGAGTAAAGGACTCTACAAATGTAATTGTTATTCCCACGAAATGAACATTCAACAGGGATTTTTTTTTCAGAAGTGATCTTTAGTGTATGTCATATTTGAAAATGTCTTTAATTCAGTCTTTTACTCCCTCTATATCCATTCAGTGGTAATTGATATTTCCTAAAACTAACCCTAAGACATGTCTTGAAGAGTTTTTTAAATTATCAAAGGTTAGCTTGTTGGTTTTGTTTTATTTTGAGTATAGTTTTTGGTATGTTTCATTGTTCTTTATATCTTTGAAAATTATAGCCACATTGGTTTAGTGCATGTTTAAGCTTCACCAGACTCTTACTCTGAGACCTTCATAGATAAATAGGAGGATCATCTGTTTGCTTAAAGCTAGGCAGATGTTCTAGGCTGCACTTGTACTAACTTCAGTTAGCTCTTTGTTGCCAAAAATCATTTTTTGGGTGAAGAAATTATGTTATGCTATTGAGAGAAGTACACTATTTCAAGAATTTATAACTTGTTTGTACCCCTTCATGGCTGCACATTTATAACCCTTCTATAATGTCTTTTGAGAGTTACTCTGGCCAAAAAATTCATCACCTTGTGTTCAACCTGAAAATAAGACACTATGAACTTAACTAATCTGGTCCTTCTATGACAGATATACGTGTCTGTTAGTGGGCTTGTACGCTAAGCCTTCCAGCTGGACACACTCTGACAGAGCTTGTCCCCAGCGGGTGGAACCATGAATCACCAGCATACCACAATGAGGCATTGGAGGAGCATATTAATACAGTTTTTAAGACACAGTGTAAAGTAAATAATGTAAAATTACGATTTTATTTACTTATAGGAAGGAGTGGAGAATTTTTAGGAATTAAGGTCACTATATTAAAAACTCAGGTTTAGAGGTAGTGAAATCTTTAAAGACTATGATAGCGAAATGTTAAGTCTACAGCTATAGTCACATTTTCTTCAATATTAGCTTGGTTTTCTTCCACAGCTTTACAATTAGTACCTCTGGGTCAAATTTCAAGAAAAACCATCTTGTAAATGCTATACTTGGCTCGCTCTTCTAAAAAATATACGGAACAACTCTTCGTATATAGTTAAATGCCATGAGAAGAGAATAGCTTAAGTTAAATAATCTATCCTGATATTTGGACTTACTATATTGTATTTTAAATGCTTTTCTAAAGCTTTAGAGTCTTTAAATAATAGGGGTTTTTTAGCATAAAGCATGAACATTGTTTTAGTTAACTAGATTTTTTTTAAAAAGTCCCCCATTTCCATTTAAATTTAATTAAACCATGTATACTCTTACAAAAATGATGTGAAGAAAAATTCACTTGGCAAGAGATAATTTTGAATTGCTTTTTCAATTGCTTTTGAATCATGTTGAGGCAGCCTCACTAGAGGATGGGGTGCTAAGCTTGGAGTCAGGAATGCCTGGGATCATATACGCCTCTGGCACTATCTGTGTCTTCTAGATAAGTCACTCAGTCTTTGTGTGTCTCAGGCAACTGCTTAGGATTTATCAACATTGACATTTACCATTTGCATAAGTGGAGGGAATTTCCTCCAAAGGAATTACTCACACTGATGAAATCACAGATACTTCTCATATTTAATCCAAAAGCATGAGAGACGTGACATTTCCTTAATCTTCCTGCAATAACAAAATTCTATCTTCATCACTAAATAAAATAATTTAGGCTAGTATAACGTCACATAGCCTAACTAATAGCAAGCAGTTATGATAATGAATTGTTTGAAACCACTTTTAACCGTAATTTAAAAATGCTTATTTACTAAGTAATCAGTTGAAAAAGGACCCATCTAGACATTTGGGTATTTTTTATCTAATTAGTTATTTATTTAATTTCTTTTTCATTTTTTTCTTTTAAATTTTATTTAATTTTTTATTTAATTGGTTGAGGATTTTTCTTTTTTCTTTTTATTTATTCATTTTTATTTAATCAGTTCTTTGTTATCAGCTCAGTATTTTTCTTCATTTTTTCTGAGTTCAATCTTTGATATATACAGAAAAACACATTTGTTTTAATTAGTTATATAAAATAGTGTTTATCTAAATATCTGTTCTGATAAATGATAGATGAAGTAATACTTCATTATTACTTCAGTATTAAAACACTTCAGTATTAAATCTGAATGACGCTTCATTGTTACTTCAGCATTGCAACACTTCAGTATTAAATCTGAATGACCAAGAGTCTTCTAAAACAACACAAATTAAATTATAGAAGCTACTGCAGAAAAAGTAATTATTTTAAGTGTGCATATAAATTATAATTTTTGTTGTTCAGTTGTTTCACTTTTGTCCAACTCTTTGTCACTCCATTTGGGGTTTTCTTGACCAGGGATACAGAAGTGGTTTGCCATTTCCTTCTTCGGCTTATTTTACAGATGAGGAAACTGAAGCAAAAAGGGTTAAGTGTCTTTTATAAACTACATAACTGGTTAGATTTGTATTCTTTTAGATTAAGAAAGTTTCCATTTGTTGAGGCTTTTATTTTTCAAAGGATAATGCTGAAATATTATTTTTTGTGTAATTAAAAAAGTAATCGTGGATTTTTCACACTGGTATAGACCATTGAGAGGTGGGGCTCAACTCCTTAACTTTATGTCTAATTAAACTGAAGCTTTGAGAAGGGAAGTGGCTTGCTTAGAGTCATGCAGCAATTTGGTGACAAAGCCGAGACCCAACTTCTACCACATTCTCCTACCTCAATAATAAAAAAAAGTTTCTGTTTCTGACCACTTCTCAGTCTTTGATGCTCAAGTTTCAAACAGAGCTAAATATTTTTTGATAGATTTCTGTTTCTATGTTAATGAACCAGATATGTGTGCTGGAAAAGGACCTTACGGTTTTAGTGAACTCCTAGTTTGGGATGAGCCAATAGTTCAGTAATTCAGGGACCTGTGATTCCTCTCCCCATCTATAATGTCTCATCGTAGAGTTGACTGAGGATCGTAGAACGTAAGTGACTTGTCTATGGGAATCGAGCTAGGAAGTGTCAGAGGAGCACTTGCGACTCAGGTCTTCGAGATCCCAGATCCCTAGCTCTAGCCTCTAGAGCAGCATGCTATGAAAGTCACAAAGCTAACATGATTAGAGAGAGAGTGTGTCCAATGAATGAAAAGTGGTAAGCCCTCTGTATTCTTCCTGGTCAGAGAATAATCTAGAGTATGCGTTCATTTCTGGGTGCTACGCATTGGAAAGGATTGGGGAAAGGCAACCAGGATGGTTATGGGACTCAAAGTCATGGTGTCTGTGGAAGGAACTATGCCTATTTCACCTGGAGGGAGATGATTTAGAAGGGATATAACTGTGGTCCTCAAGTATTTGGAAGAGGAATTTCACTTTTTAATATAAATTTATATGCCTGTAATTTTTATATACTTACGTAGTATATATGTAGGTAGCTGGGTGTTACAATGGATAGGGCATGGGAACTAGAATCAGGAACACTTGAATTGAAATTTTACCTCAGATGCTTCCTAGCAATGTGATCCTGGACAAAGTCATTTAACTACTTTCTGTCTTAGTTTCCTTAGCTGTAAAATACAGATAATAATAGCACCTTCCTTCCTGTATTGTTGTAAGGATCGGTTGGGATAATGTATATGAAATATTTAGCAAACCTTAAAGCATGCTATATAAATGAAACCATTGTTATTATAACCATTGTTATTAGTGAATATCCCTTGCCTTTCAGACATCATTACTTTTCCTTCCTCCTGCTTTTTTTTTCAATCCATGAAGTAATTTAATAAAAGAAAGTTAATGCTTTTAATACAATTATTTCAACACTAGAGGCGTAGACCTGGAAATAACATTTTTATGATGTAAAAATGTCATTCTGATTATGTTAATTTTTAAAGTTCCATAAAGAAGAAAGTCCAAGAAAAATAAAATTTAAGTCTTTTAAAAATATTTTTAAAAATTTATTTATTTTTAGTTTTCAACATTCATTTGAGTAATATTTTCATTTGTGTGGGCTTGAGATAATGATATTTCTCTATATATGGAATAAACTTGTTCTTGAAGAGGCGTTTGTGAAGTTAGTCCAGGTATAAAATCCTGTTTTCCCTTACTACATATGTTATAAATTATGGATGTACTTAACATTCCTAGGTTGTCCACCTACTATTAAATGTTGCAATCCATTTTTGCATGGCTGTTGCTGCTTTTGCTGGCCTTATCTCACCAACAAGATTTGGGTTTTTATAGGAGGTAACTTCCTACCCCCTTCTGGGATGAAGGGGTTCAGGATTTTCCCGTTGTCAGATAGTTATCCAAAGATATTCCTCTTACTGTATCTTCTGGGTGGGGGGAGGCTGTGTATTCATAACAGTGATAACTTGAGCCTTGAACTCAGTTTAGGAAGTAGCTGCAGAGGTAAGAAAATTTCTCCCAATTCACTGCAGTATTCTCAAATGGAAAGATAGTGGTTGTAGCATTTCTGGTTCATTCTTTCTACAGTATGCACAGGTAAACATACAATAATACTTCAATTCAGAGAAAACTATTCTTTAAATATAGCAGTTGTAGAAAAGCTTGTATTCAGCCCTGAGGCCCACAGGCCAATTCAGAGGCCATTTATCCTATTTGGCAGCTGGTCCCTGGGGAATATATTGGTATGTAGGAGTGTAGAGGTGATTGGTGGTTAGGAAAGGTTTACTGAAAAATAAATTAGGGGAACTTGATCCATTCCATTCCAAAAGGAGACTACAAAACAAGGTCCATCAAAACAGCACCCGGTGGCATAAATGAGCCAATGTGGTCAGGATTCTCAGTTCCCTGAGGCATAATCAAATAGAATGTATGTAGTTTGCATGGTGATTAACCCTCCACGTTTATTTTTTTGTGTTCAGTTCCTGTGTCTTAAGAGATTTTTCTAGTACGAAAATGATAAATAAGCTCTCCATGGGTGTATTTCTAGATTTTTCAGTGGAGCTAAACTTATCAAACACAAGGTTGAGTTTGTGTTGTTTTCTGGGATGTATTTTTTCCCCTAATTGTTTAAAAATACATATTATGAGGATTTATATTTGAGAACACGCTGTCAACAAACGTAAACTAGAGAGAAGATAAAAATAACGTGCTTTATAATATGAGTATTAGAAAGTATCTAAAGACATTAAAAGTTATATTGATTAAAAAGATAATGAAAATGAAGGCCTAATGAAAAGATGACTTAAAATGCTGTGGTTACAAATACGATAGGAAATTTTATACAGTAATTTGATCTGACATTTATTAACATAGTTCAGCATACCATATACCTTGTCTTTTATTTAAAATTATAAACCACTTTCATGATGAACTTTAATTTATTGAAAATATACAAATGTGTTCCTAGCTGACTTTAATACTTTTACTTATTTGTGATTCACTATAAATACAGATTTTTGAAAGAAATCTAAGAGAATTAGGTTAGCATTAGAATTAGGTTAGCATTTTCACTTTGAAGAAATCCGTATTTCTTTTTAAGGAAAATAATGTTTAATTTAAAACAAAAATAATAAAATATTTTTTCGGAGTCTTGGTATCAACATCTATCTAGAAGTTACATATTTTGAAAAGTTAATTAGTAAAGGAATGTAAGGGAGTAGTTGACCTCTTAGTGACCCAGTTACTTGAAATGCCGTGTAATTAATCAGTTACATGGTAGACTACCAGTGACTTCAGATCTTTTTCCCAGTAGTTATTTAATTGGGAAGTGTTTTGCTCATTGGAGCATTTGACATGTGAGGTAGAAGATGTCAGCTTTGCGAGTGATAGAAATGCTAATATCAAAGGCATTTTCTTTTCTGTTCCAAAGGGGCCTTATGCTGTGACAAATGCTTTTTAACAAGACTTCATTTATCCTTTTATGATAGATGGTAAGTCATCATGTAATAGAGGGATAATTTGATGGACATTTGAAGTGGCTCATTAACTTTTTCCTCTCTTTGGTTATCTTCCACTCATTTTCCTCTACCTGTGACTGTTTTTTTCCCTCTAGACACTCTTTAGCAGATTGGTCCTGTAACGGCAACCACAATGGCATACCCAGGATGGCTGCTAGTGTAGGTTCTTAGATCGGCTTTACTAAGGAAAGCAACTTAAAAGGGGTCAATGATCTTCTTTAATAACATAGAAAAAATACAAAGAGAAATAAAAACCAACAGACAGGGTTCTACTGCCTCAATCAAAGCTTTATATCCACTACTGAACTGAGAGAGCCTTTACCCCTGAGCAGTTAGAGGGTGGGGGTGGTGGGGTGGTGGGGGTGGAGTTCTGGGTTCTGAATATACAACCACTCAGAATCTCCACCAGGGAATCACAACATCTTTGTCATATGTGAACCCCCAAAAGCAAAATCTTCTCTCACAATATATATTCTTTAGGCTCAGTGCCTAATTAGAAATTACCGTATTTCCCCATGTATAAGATGCACCCTTTAAAAAAAATTTGGGGGTCTAAAAACTGGGTGCGTCTTAGTTCATGTCTTTGGCCTTTGATTTCTTCTCTAAAATGAAAGGGTTGGAATTATCTCAGCTACTTTGTAGTTTTAAGATTCTCCATCTTGGGTGAAGACACATAATAATCCTTTAAAGTAAAAGAAAAATGGTAAGTAATTACATTTTAATATATACTACTTTTAATAGGTTAGATATTGGATATAGAAAAAAAATGTCCATTGGTTAAGGGGCAATAGTTAATGGTTGTAGATTTGTTTTTACTTGCATTTCCCGCTTTTTCGCGCTTGTTGTCTTTGCGCTCACTGTTTCCCATTTGTTACCAGTAAATTAGGTTACGTTTTGCCACATCCTGCCCAGAAATGGCTCAGAAAAGATTTTCGTACAGTGCCTAATTCAAGTTAAAGTGATTCAGTTTGCAGAAGTGAATGGAAATTGTGCTGCTGAACGTAAGTTTGGTCTTCCTCCAATTGAGAAAACAATCCGAGACTGGCTACGGGAAGAAGAAACCCTACTGAAAACTCCATGGCAGAAGAAGGCCATGAGAGGCAAGTCAGCAAAATGACCTGATTTAGAGAGGGAATTGAAGATATGGATTGAAGAGCAAAGGGCACTTGGAATTCCTGTGTCCACAAATATGGTTAAGCATGAGGCAAGAAGAATTGCTGATGGAAAAGAAGTTACTGATTTCAAAGGAGGACACAATTGGTGCTTCAGGTTCATGAAATGGAATGGACTAAGCATGCATACACACATCAGACTTGCCCAAAAGATGCCTGAAAGTTATGAGCAGATGAATAAAACTTGAATTTAGTAACTTTATGTAGTACATTTTTATTTTCAAATTTCAGGCCCCAAAATTAAGGTGTGTCTTATACATGGGGACATACGGTAATAAAAGGTGTGTAAGCCTTCCTACAGGCAAGCAAGCTTCCCTTAATGGGCTCTACTTGAGGCCTATTGATAGGTGGGGAAGATCTTACTCCCTATTGAACTTATAGGTCCCAGCCGGAGGGTCAGCATGTGTATTTGTTTTAGGAAGCAGATTTTATTTAAATAAATAGAGGATCATAGGTTTAGGGCTGGAAGAGACTTTAAAAACTAACGATTTCATTGTATTGATGAATAAACAGATATTTTCCCAAGCTCACTGAGGAGATCAATTCACCTTAGAGGTGTTTGTGGTAGGTGCAGGGGTGAGGAACCAGTGGCCTCGAGTGTGACCCTTTGACTTATCGAAGTATTTGATTGATCAAAGGGCTGTACTTTAGGTTCCCCACTCCTGAACTAGGGAGACCTGGCTTGGTAGAGGTTGACAGGGGAAGGAGTTCCAGGGAGTAGTTAGCAGAAGGTAAAGTTTTTCCAGGGGTACTTTTTGGTGCCTGGAGTAGGGAGAGAACTGAAGCTTGTGAGGGAACATGTTTCTTTACTTATTTGGGGTATAGTATCGTTGCTGGATCCATTATGCCTAGAGCTGTCCTCCTTCAGAAGCTCTGATAGCACCCTTGGGATAACTCTGCTTAATTCCTCAGGGGTAGAGAGCTCACCTTGGCAAAGAAGAGCTCCACAGCTTGCCCCTAGATACCACGGCAGTTGAGGCCTCCAAGGAATTAGTTCTTCCAGGTAGACCTGTTTCCTCCGTGGACCTCTCAGAGGCTTTCAGGCATCCATCCCCTGCGTGATGGGGCTGGACCTGGTGATTCTGACCACCTGCACTCTTAAGCCAATTAACTTTATATGCTTACTGTCTCCTCTCTTCTCTTATGTGCTTTAATCTTGATTTGGCCATACTTATTACTCTTTCATTCTACCTTCTTTTTTGTCATTATGGATATTGGCATGTTTTTCCCAACACTTTAAGCTCAATCAATATGACTTTCTTCCCTTTCTCCCTGATACCTCATACTATTTTTCTTCCTTTTCATCTTTCCCCCTGCTCCCACTTCCTTTGGGCTGTGTTCAAAGCACCACATTAATTAACATTGCCTGCCTCTTACTTAATCATCTTCTAAAAGTCACACATACATTCCCAGATTATATCAGTTGTAACTGTGCTATGCTTAGAGGATCATTTCAAGATGTACTTGTTCCTGACCTTTCTTGTCTTGGCAGACAGGCTTAAGCATCTACATGGCCAAAAAGGATTAAACTAAAAGAAACTCATAGCAAGCAAGAGTCTACCATATTATCCCTTCAAGCTGACCTTAGTGGTGACTACTATTTAAAAAAATGCTTTGTGTGAAGAGTCAGAACCTGTAGATGTGGGCAATAAAGACACATTCTAATCACTTGGGCAGCTACGTGGCTCAGTGGATAAGATTCTGGGCCTGGAGTCTGGAAGACTCATCTTCCTGAGTTCTGTTCTGGCCTCAGATACTTAGTGGCTGTGTGACCCTGGACAAGTCACTTAACCCTGTTTGCCTCAGTTTCCTTATCTATACAATGAGATGGAGAAGGAGATGGCAAACCGCTTCAGTATCTTTGCGAAGAAAACCCCAAATGAGGTCATGAAGAGTCGGACATGACTGAAAATGCCTGAACGGCTATTGATTTGGAGTTGCATTGAAGAAATCCTTGAGTCTAAGGGAAAGAGATCTCAGTGTTCGTAATAGTTTTTTTTTGAACGTTCCTAAAAATTATATGTTTCTAGGTGCCTATTTGAAATGTGTGTGTGTCTCACACGCACACACATATACACACACAACTACATGGGAGAGGAGAGTTAGGCCAAACATCATCCATTTTTCCACATAATTTGGTTATTCACATAGTGTGATGGTTTGATTGTGTCTGCACAGTAAAAATGGCAAATTAAAGGAGTCATCTAGAAACAGGTCTGGGAGTATAGATCTGTGATCTTGCTGATGGAAGTACTTCTTCCATGTGAGTAGAGGGCAAATCCATCAGTGCCTTCTTATCTTGTGCCATTTGTATCCATGTCTTTGTATAAATTTTTTGTAACCCTGGGGTGTTGTTGGGAGCCTACCTCTGGCTCTTTAATATCATTTGGACACCATGCAACTCTTGGGTTTTCAATTGGGATTCTAATTAGGAAGAGTTTGTGCTTATAGTCTAGATGACAGACAGTGGGGAATGGCCAGTATGAATGGACAGAAGGAGGATTATGTAGAGAGTTTTGCTATAGCCAAATCATGCCGATGTGAACATTGAAAGTATATAGGAGAAATGAGGTAGACCATGACTTTCTAATATTGGAAAATCTAGAGCTGGAAGGGGATGTTAAATAGAACTTTTTTCCGCAACCCACATCTCCCCATTTTAAAGGGGCCAAGTGAGATGAAGTGAATTTGCTCCCAATAGACTCCAAGTCTAACCTTCTTCCTGCTTCCGGCTTCCTTTGCCCCTTCCATTTCTGTCACAAATTTGCAACATGACCTGAAGGAAATTAGTTCATATCTTAGGCCTTCGCTTTCTTCAACTCTAAAAGGAAAGGGTTTGAATTATCTCAGCTACTTTGTAGTTTTAAGATTCTCTATCTTAGGTGAAGACACATAATAATCCTTTAAAGTAAAAGAAAAATGGTAAGTAATTACATTTTAATATGTACTACTTTTAATACATTAGATATTGGATATAGCAAAGGTGTCCATTGGTTAATGGGCAAACAAACACCTTTCTTTTTGCTTTGGAAAGAGTACTCAAAACCCTGATGAAGATAAAACAGTTCCATATTACTGGAAGCAGAGGTTGAAAGACTTAAGGATTTTCTATTTAGTTTATTTATTGAGTAGGAAAATGTAGGATCATAGAATTTAGAGTAGGTTGGATCTTGGAGACCATTTGATCTTACTCCCCCACTTTATACTTGTGGAAACAGGGCCACAGTGGCTAAATGATTTGACCCACTTCTTACAGGTAGGAAGTAAGTGTGGCTGTATATCATAGTGGGTGGAGGACTTGGAATCAAGCAAATATGAGATGAAACCTCACCTCGGACACTTTACAAATGTGACCCAAGGCAAATCATTTCAGCCTCTGTTTTTTTATCTGTAAAATGCAAATAATAATGTCAGTTTTATCAGAGAGTTGTAAGGATCAAATGATATGATATATGTCCCTCGCTTTGCAAAACTTAAAGTATTAAAGTTAATTAATACTACTGCTACTATTCCTGCTACTACTACTACTCCTATTACTACTGCTGCTGCTGCTACTACTGCTACTGCTCCTCCTCCTCCTCCTCCTCCTCCTCTTCCTCCTCCTCCTCCTGCTGCCATCACCACCTCTATATCAGTAATAAGAAGAAGAAGCAATTGTTGTTTGAACTCGGGTCTTCCAGCTCCAGTTCCTCTCTCTCCCTTTTTTTTCCCTGTTACACCTCCATTTATCAAGAAAGTACTCTTCTCAGAATAAACCTGTGACATAGATGGGGCAGTACAATACATTGCAAATTGTATTACAAATGAAGAAACTGATGATCAAAAAAATGAAGGCACTGGCTCAAGCTACGTAGCTTAACAAACGTCAGGCCTGGGAATCAAACTCTGACTTTCTAATGGTAAGACCTGTGATTTTTCCATCATGGCATGCTGTCCCTGAGGTGATTTCCTACTCTACGATTATGTGATTCTGTGAAAAATGTATCTGTAATTTAGATGTACCAGGTGGTAGCATTTTATGTGAGAGAAAAGTTTATTGTTTCCATGGAGGGCTTTCTTGGACTCACCTCACTAAATCCATTTGGTATTGAGCAGGCATCTTTTCACCCCGTGTATAGTAATGAAATATTCTTCCATTACTACATATAGACTAACACAAGTATACTTGCGATTTAGCACCAGAAGGATGTTACTGAATCCTTTGTGCATTTTAGGCTTTATAACCTGTTAAGAATTCACTCTTTCATTCATTACCTACCTACCACCATTTGAAAATAGCATCTTTTGCTTTAAAAGATTTTGGAACCAGAATTTAAAAGCTGGACATTTTTATGTTTGATCGTTGTTTAACAAGAATATGCTACATGCTAATCATGTATTTACATATGGATATAGCTGTATAACTAAAGTTGGGAGCATAAGGTTGGAAATTGATTTTATTGGAGGAATTACTTTTTATTTCATATGAATATGTCATCAATAAACTCATAAAAGTTTTTATCAAAATCCTTTTCTCAGTGGTAAAACTATTATGCTTAATAGCTGTTGTTGCCAAAAATTTGTCTTTTAAATAGTGTCCAAATGAGTTTTTTATATTATTTTTCCTGCTGATATAATTTAGATTTTTAACAGTAGATGGTCCATAGTTTTAGGTATTTTGGTATTTCAGTGGATCTGTAAGCTTATATTTATATTTGTGCCCAAATGAGATATTTGTAAAGTACTTTTCCAGCCTTCAAGCACTATATAAATGCCATTGTTGTGGTTAGCATCATCATCATTATCATTATTATATCACATGCTATTTATCTAGATCTTGCCATAAGTTGCCCATAGAGGGTCTACTACATAGCATACAGGCAGTTTCCTAGTTCAATATTTTCTTGATTAGATTAATGCTCTTTTATGTTATCCTTTTCTCTAGGTGCATGATCTGTCCATCTCCTTTTCCAGTAATTCTCTGATATTTACATTATTTCTTTCCTGCAAGTCAAATTTGCTAACGTACTATCTATTATTTTTCTATTATTATTATTATTATCTATTACTTACACCCACTCTGAGACCTTCCCTTCTTTGCCCTTTGGGATTATCTTAAATTTTGATTCTTTCAAGATCATGGAATTCAGTGATTGGCAGTTACATAGCATCTTCAGGAGAATACTGAAATACGAAAGTTACGCTTTTGTGTAAGGGAGGAAGTTGGGATCATAGGCGGGGGTCGGGGCGGGGGAAGCTATACAATTTCCTGTGTATGTATGCTTCAATTCTGGGTGTAGCTGATTATCCATTTGAAGCAGTTATCCAAGGGTGGGTTTGGCCTACCCACCCACCCCCACACATTTTCTATGCGCCAAAGTTTCTCCTATTCAAAATCATAACTCCATGCAGATCCCTGTGGACGTTATCTGTTGACACCCAAGACCTCCTCCTTCCTTCATCAGTTAATTAGTTTAGTGTCTTGCCCACAGTCTTTCTCCTTCTCCAACTCCTGATTTCATATTAGGAGACTTTAAACACCAATTTTCTCATTCCCCAATCTACTTAATTCCCATGACCTACTCCTTTATTGCACCTCAGTTATACACAGGGATTGTCATACTCTTGATCTTGCCTTTACCCATTAATGTCTCACCCTATGCTCATTATCTCTGAAATCATTTTATCTGATCATAATCTTTTATTTTTCCATCTTGCCATCTGTCCTATTACTTGGTAGCCATGACCTCCAAGACTTTCACTTCCTCAGTTATTTCCCCGGCCATCAACCCTGTACTTGCTCTCTCTTCTCTTCCCTGTATCTGTCCCCTGATGAATTAGTTCAATTTTACAGAATCTTCTACGTTTGAATCCTTTGACTCTTGGTCCTATCACCAATTGTGCTTTGCCAGATCCCACCCCTATATTATTCCCATCACTTGTCACCTTCTCTCCTATTCACAAGCTGCTGAGCAGAGCTAGAGAAAGCCACAGAACTGTGCCATGTGGGTCCATTACATATTTTTATTTCTATTCTATTAAATTCATATTATATTATTAGGGTCCTTACTGCAACTAGGTTATTCTGTTTCCCTTTAGTACAGTGTCTATTTTAAACCTTTTTATCCCTTTCTAAACCTCCCATGGCATTCCTTTTTCCATCCTATTACCTGAGGACCTGGCCTCATTCCTCAGAACATTTGACCAGAGCTCCTCCTTCTCCCTCAACAATCTGTGAGTAGTAGTAGCTGCCCCACTGGGGACCCAGCTTCAGTTCCAGTTGGGCAATGCTCTTTCTTTCCTTTCCTTCCTTTTCTTCCTTCCCTTCTTTTCCCTTCCCTTCCTTCCTTCACTCCTCCCTCCTTCTCCCCCTCCCCTCCCCTCCCCTCCTCTCTCTGCCTTAACTGCTGAATGGATGTTGCCTCAGACAATCTGGAACTGGGAAAGACCTTAGCTTAAAAAAGCCAAGTTCCCCCCGGACATCAGGGGCCATCTCCAGTCTTCCTGATCTATATCTTGCCACTGGACCCAGATGGTTCCAGAGGAGAAAGTGAAGCAGGTGACTTTGCACCACCCTACCTCACTTAAATCATGACATCACCTTCCTGATGTCATGGTCCTCCTTGAGAAACCAAGGCCAAACAACAACAGTGATCAACCAGTCAATCAGGTGTCTTCCCTCACTATCTTGTGAAGAGGTGGCCCTTTTCCTTGCCAAGGCAAACCTTTCCTCATGAGTACTTGAACCCAACCGTTTTCAGTCCATTTAATTTAGCTGACTGTCCCCTCTCTATTCTTCAGTCTTTCCTTATCTGGTGCTTCCTTCCTTGCTGCATGGTAGGCAGCATTGCACAGTGAATAGAAAGCTAGTGGAGCAAGGAAACTTTGGGGTTCAAGTCCCACATTAACTGGGTAAGGATCCTGGGCAAATCACTTCAATTCCCAGTGCCCCAGAGAAGGCACTGATCTGCTTTAGAAGAGGCAGTTAATGTTTGGAGGCCATGTCACCAACATGGATCACGTTCTGTTTTAGAACAGATGATAACAGTATCAACACTTTTACAGAATCCTTACTCAAATTGGGTAGAAAAACAAAGTTCCACAGACCTCAGTTTGGAAAATGTTTTTGAATTTAAGTTTAGATGGGACTTTTAAAAATTGTTCTACCCAAATATTAATGACTTGGGGTAGTAGTTTTATTGACACTGCTTGAATACAGAAGCAGGATTATCAGTGCCGATGTTCTATTTATATTTGCTTTCTGGTTTCAGTGGCAGAAAAAAGGTAAGAATCCTGTGTCTTTATAAATTGTTTATTCGGAAATTTCCATATACATTTGTTGATTTAAGTGTGATTAAGCACTTATAGGATATTAGTAAATATCATTAGGTACAATGTGGTTGGTACAATAGATGTTTGTTGGTTGTTTGCCAGCTTCAAAGATACTCTTAGAAACTGATTACATAATTTGTCACGTCGATTGTAATGTTCACTTCATTGGCTCAAGTCCACAGAGCCAGAAAACTGGGAGCCAATCTTACATCTTTTTCTTTCCTCTTCTTTCCAGGTTCCTTTTTTTTTTTGGTCTTTCCACCCTTCTCCTTCCGTTTTTAATCCATTCCTCATCTCCCCTCCCACTTCTTTTCTTTCTCTTCTCCTCAGCGTCCTTCCTTTCCCTTTACCTGTCTTTTTCCTTTCTCCTCTTCTTCCTTTCCTCTTCCCCACCTCCTTTTCACCGTTCCCTTTGCCCTCATTTATCCCCCTATCCCTCACTCTCTCTTGCTTCACTTGCCCTTTTTTCTTCCCCCTCACATAACGGGAATTGTCAAATTTGTCCTTGTGTTTTTCTTCTGATAAAAAAGGAAACGTGTCTCTTTTATATCATGTTCAGCTGGGGATCTATGATCCTGAGATTTTATGTTATTGTTTATTCAAGAGTCTAGAATGTCTATCCACCTAATACACATAATAGTTATATTACTTGAATTATTGTTAATTGCCCTCATAGATCAGCCTAATTTATAATTGGAGCGTTTGTATATGTTCCCTAGTGGGGACAATGAGGGTTTGTTTTTTTTTTGTCTTGCCTCTTTTGAATTGGTATTTCCAGACTCTTCTTAGCAATAATAGAAGTATCTTAGGGTGTGTTTAAAAGCAGATGTGGGGGTGCAGTGGGTAAGAGGGATAGGCATGGTAGTTTAACTTTCCATACACGTTGTCATAACTGGTGATAAATTCTATTATATTTCAACAGACCAAAACAAGTCCAAATAGTATTAGAGAAATCCCTTTTCATGACGAGGTGCTAGTTTGTCAACTTTTTTTCCCCAAACTGAAATTAATAAGGCCTATTAAAATATTTTTGAATTTTAAATTATTTTAATTCAACTGCTCATTGTCTCTTGTTAACTAATTTCTAATGAATTATAGTGAGTGTAGAATTCCTCTGCATTTTCCAGGAGAAGCCCTTATTTTCCATTAAAGAGTTTTATGGGGGCTCCCCACATGTCAGATTTTTATGTACTCGGCTGCATTGGTGTTTTAAAAGATCTTTGAATCCTAAGCCAAGGCCTCCCACTAATTGTTTTATGGGCTCAGTGTGGTATCTGGATCTCTGACTGGGGAAGCCCCATGTTAAAGGACTGTGGGAATGTGGGCTTGTCAAACACTCCAAGAAAGAACATTAAAAAAAAGAAACACAAAAAACTTGGGTTAGCCATATCCTCGTTGCCAAGGAGCATAAGCAGAGCTGCAAAACATGCCAAATGTGGCCTGGATTTTAAACAGTGGCCCCTGGTTTAGTGATAATTTACTTGACAATATTTGGGGGCTGAATTCAAATCAGAAATAGTACTGTCATTGACTTCAATGCACATTTTGAGATTTGACATGGCATAAATTGCTTTCCAAGTGTAGAAAACTACAAGTACCTAAATTTTTCATGTTGTTCTCTGTAGCAAAGATAAACCCATCACTGTTATCTGCAAACATTCAGTTCTAGAATACTGTGTTCAGAAGCCTTGCTTCACTATCTTATTGCTTTGGAATGGCTAAGGAAGCATTCGCTGACCCCCCTGTTTTGTTAAATCAAAAATATCTATAGCCACTCTTTTAAGAAAAAAAATATTAACCTATCAATTTTTTTGTATTAGTTTTTGAGTATAATTGGATCTCACCCAACTCTGCCTTACTTTTCCCCTGAGACCTAAAATTGTTTTCGTTTAGCATGGAGAAATCTACTTCCTGACATGCTGAACCTTTCTTTTCTCAAGAGATTGAAACAGGATATTTTGGAAGGAGAAGGTGACTTCAGATAGTATGTTAATGAATCTTTCTGCCTATCTACTTATGTCACTGTGTCACACAGGGATAAATGATGACAGTGCTGAGTTAGTGGAGTCCTATAGAAGAAGAATAAAGTTGAGTCTATTTGGGGGATTATTTCTTACAGAATTAAGATTTACAATAATATAAAGACAGTTTAAGACATACTTTGGGTTATGATATAAAGGGAGAAAATAAAGATGTTATAGGGGGAAATAAGAGGGACAAATGTGATTTTTTAGAAATATCCTCCCAAATGTTAGCAGAGTTTTTATTCTCACCTTGAACAATCCTGGTTTTGATGATTTCTTTATGATACATTGGATTCAAATAATCCTATTATCTAACTTTGTACCTTGAACATATATACATGTAGGGAAGAGAGGGTTTTTTTTCCTGTTACAGTATAGGGAAACCTGTTGGTATGTTACATAGAGCATATCCAAATAAATTTTTGTCTGGAAGAAGATAATTTTAAACTCTACGAGTATGATATATTGGAGGAATCAAATTCATCCTTAATTTGACTTAGCAACAATTCAGTGGGGAAAAAAAATCAACTTTTTTGTTCAGTCATGTCTGACTCCTTATGACCCCATTGGGAGTTTTCTTGGTAAAGATACTGGAATGGTTTGCCATTTCCTTCTCTGGCTCATTTTAAAGATAAAAAATTCTGAAGCAAACAGGGTGAAGTGACTTGTGAAGGGTCACACAGGTAGTAAGTGTCTGAGGCCAGATTTAAACTCAGGGAGATGAGCCTTCCTGACTTCAGGCCTGGCTCTCTGTGCACAATGGCACCACATAGCTGTCTCCCCTCCCCATCAACTCCTCTTACTCAAAAGAGTGCTAGGCCATGGGTGATAAAAAGTTGCAGCAAGAAACAGTTCCTCTCCTTTTAGACTTTAGCATCATGTATGGATCACATAGTAAATGCAGATTATACTAAATAAAATTGGAAGTCCTAAGGGTAGTGCAGTGCACTAAAAGACAAGATGGAAAAAGGTCACTTGAATATTGTTATAGTGAGCAACAGTAATTACAATTAGAACAGGGGAGGTTTTTTATTTTTTAATTTGTGAACAATTTTGTGAATAGGCAGTTTCAAGTTTCCTCTGAATACATGTTTGATTGAATGAAATTGGGCCAAAGAATAATGTAGGCCACTTTGTGATGATATGAGAAAACAAAACAAAAGCATACCTTGATTTTTTTTAGGGGGGGAAATCCCTGTTACTTTGGCTAAGGAGGAAAATGCTATGGAGTCCTGATGATTCCTTCTTTCATTAGTGCCTTTTATTTTTAATGTAATTGTTACATTTAATGTAATTGTAAAAGTTGCCTTTTGTTGTACACATCAGTCATTTTTTGGTGTCTTCCTTTCATTGTATGAACCGCATGTTGTAACAGAAAAAAGGCAAGACTGAACCAACACACAATTCATTCAATCCTTATAGTTTTCTACCTCTCAGGTGAGAGGAGGTGTTTCACAGATAACACATGCGAGCCACTGGGGGTTTTGGACTCCAGCCTCTAACAGGTTCCCTCTTGATCTGGTCAGTCAGGAAGGTTAGGAAGACAGCTTTGGAGGGGTTAATAATCTTGCTTTATTCTAGTCTAGTCTCCTCTAGAGGGAGTTGCTGATGTTGGGAGCACTAACTCCTAAAGCTTTCTCTAATTACCCTTCTCACAGGG
The DNA here is from genome assembly GCF_011100635.1 of Trichosurus vulpecula. Lineage (NCBI taxonomy): Eukaryota > Metazoa > Chordata > Mammalia > Diprotodontia > Phalangeridae > Trichosurus > Trichosurus vulpecula. The sequence continues at coordinate 58,993,729 of NC_050578.1, forward strand.
GCGGGTGAGAAGGGTGGGGGGCAACTACCCCTGTGTCTCCACGGGGTCAGTCGAGACAAGCACAGCTTGTGCTCTCCCCTAAATCTTCTCAAGCCTTGATGGGGGCTGATCAAGGTGCGTGCGCACACACACACACACACACACACACACACACACACACACACACACACAGATTCCCCCATGGGTTCCCCATGGATTCCCACGCTCACTGACCATTGCCTACTCGCTTTATAGGGCAACAGACAAAGAAGGCATCTTGCCAACAATACCCTCACAGGTTAACTCTAGCAATATTGTCATTCTCTGCAAGCACAGTAAATATAAATTATGTCACCGCTATATCTCACGGCCTAGCTTCAGTAGGACTGCCTGTCACTGATTCTGGGAATTACCATCTGGAATCCTTGGGGCTATTCTGGGAGTTATTATCTAACACCTGGAAACTAGACATTGCCATGGACATGGATCCTGAGAAACTGAACTCTAAAAGGATAACAAAACCCTCCTTACATACAGGAGAAAAGTATGTTTCATCATCTCTTCAACCTAAGATTGGTCATTGCAATTAACCTAAATATAGCTTTTTTTTAGTGTTGCTTTTGTTTGCATTATTTTAGTCAATTATGTGTTGTTTTCCTAATTCTGCTTTCTTTGCTTAGCATCAATTCATTTCTTACCACTTTTCTCCAAATTGCTCTTATTCAGTGTTTCAGATAACATTTATTAAGCACTTACTGTGTACCAGATGTTATGCTAAGGCCTGGGAATGATAGATACATAAGTAAAGAGATTCCTTACCTTCAAGGAGCTTGCGTTCTAACGTGAGAAGAAAATACATAAAAGAGAGGAAGGAAGGAGAAGGGTATCTACAAAAGGGTAAGGCTAGTGGGCGTCTTCTCTATAATAAGAAGGCAAAGAAGGAAAGTCCAGAGAAAAAGTAGTTGAATTAGGAGTAAAGTGTCAATGCATGGGTACCAAGGGAAATGGTGGTCCATATCAAGGACTTGCCAGTTAGAGGAGAGGACAGCAGGGTAGAGGTACCTTCAGGGTGACAAAGCTGGCAAAGAAGAGGGGAGGCAGAAAATCCTGAGAGATTCAGAAATTAAGCGGGCATGGCCTGCACACTTCACAAAATGGTGGATTGTTGTGATACAAGACCATTTCATTATGTTCATATACCACAATTTCTTTAACTGTTTCCCCAAATTGATGGGCATTCATTTTAGTTCCCATTTTTTCCTATCACTAAGAATGTTAATGTGAATATTTTGGCATTTTCTTTCTCAGTTTGTTCGCTCTGTGTTCCTTAGTCAGATTCCTGAATAAAAAGTGTTTTTTCCACATAGTTTCCCAGATTATTCCCAGTGAAAATATGGTATTAATAGTATTAATAATTTTGTGCTCAAAAGGATCTCAGAGACCATTATGTCCAACCACCTCATTTTTACAGATGATGAAAGAGAACCAGGGAGGTCAAATGAAGAGTCTAGGTGTGATCAAGACTACATGTAAGTTGAGCATATAAGAATGATCTATCATTTTTTGGAAGTAAGTCTTCTAACATTTACAGATAATTCTATCATTTAGCTCTTTAGTCATGGATCCTGTTTCTGTGGTCCCTCACAAGTGAAGTAACAATTAGCGTGTGTTGCAGTTGCACAGAAAGAAGACAGAGATTCAGCCCTTGCCAGCTTCACTGAGAAGAAAGTTAGCTGGTAGTGATTTTTAAAATTTTGTAGAGGTGACCCGGTGCAGGGACGGGTGGGTGGAGGTGGCAGAGCTCAGTGCGCTTGGCCTGTCTGGCAACTCCGACCCCCAACCCTGGCTCCCGCCTCAGAGCCCAGCGCCATCGCCACCATGACGGGACTCACACTGCTTTATTCCAGTCTGTCCATGGCCTTCTGGAGCTGCGTGATTGTAGTAGGAATCTGCTATACAATATTTGACTTGGGCTTCTGCTTTGATGTAGCATGGTTCCTCACAGAGACATCACCCTACATGTGGTCCAGCCTAGGGATAGGGCTGGCCATCCCACTCTATGTGGTGGGAGCAGCCTGGGGCATCTATATCACAGGCTCATCCATCATTGGTGGAGGAGTCAAGGCCCCCAGGATCAAGACCAAATACTTGGTAAGCATCATCTTCTGCGAGGCTGTGGCCATCTATGGCATCATCATGGCCATTGTCATCATCAACATGGCAGAGCCCTTCAGTGGCACCAACCCCAAAGCCATTGGAAGCTGTAACTGCCATGCAGGCCATTCCATGTTTGGTGCTAGCCTCACCGTGGGCCTGTCCAACCTCTTCTGTGGTGTGTACGTGGGCATTGTGGGCGGTGGAGCTGCCTGACCGATGCCCAGAATGCTAGCCTCTTTGTCAACATCCTCATTGTAGAGATCTTTGGCAGTGCCATTGGCCTCTTTGGGGTCATTGTGGCCCTTAAGACTTCTGAAGTAAAAATGGGAGACTAGGCCTGAAGCTGTGGGAGGGCCCTGCCCTGCTGTGCCCTACTCTTCATTTATTGGTTTTCCTGGGACGCTTGGCTGCCCCAGCCAGTGGAGTGACTCCCCCATGGTGTCCATACTGTGTCCCTCTGGCCCTCACTGTGATCTGCCCTTTCTGGAGTCCTTTGGAGGGGCAGGCTCTGGCCTTGGGTTGGGAGGGCATGTCCTCTGCCCACCTGTCCTGCCCCCTGCCCCATTCCCCACCTCACCAGTGTTTGAAATAAAGGTCTGTGTCCTGGGTCACCCCCCCCCCAAAAAAATAAAATTTTGTAATATGTCTCAGAAGCAGAGAGAATGGAGGAGGGATCACTGGAGAGGAACAGTCTGTTGGGAGGGTGGGGGCAAGTTCTTTCTTCCTACCCCAACATTGGGACAATAAGTGGTTGGCAAATCATATTTCTGAGTTGGGGACAGAGAGATCTCCTAGTAATTGTAAGGGGAAGTGGGTACCTGAGTAGACTATGGTCTGAGCAAGGATCATCCTTTCAAATCCTTATCCACCCCTTTGAGAGGGATGTTTGAGCTCTGGCACTGTCACTGTCTCAGGTGTAGGGCAAATGAGGAGAAATGGGAATAGGTAAGATTGACAAAATAGGATTGAATGGCATGAAAAGCAGGCATGTAGTAACACAGTAATTGCAAGAAATACCAACATTCCTCTTTCAGAGATCAATATACCTAACAGGTTATAAAAAAACAGATCTGAAAATACTTCAGAAAAGTTAGGTTTGTAAGATTTTTGGAGTCTTGTGAATCGAAATATTAAAGAGTCTCTATCTCAGTGTATATAGTGCCTTTTTAAAAATAATTTTATTTATTTATTTTTAACATTCTTTTCCTTTAAAATTTTAAGTGCCAAATTCTCCCCTACCCTCTCCCCCACCCACTGAGAAAGCAGGCAATATGATACCTTGTACATGTGAAATCATGCAAAACGTTTTCATAAATACATAGTGCCTTTTCATAAATAGATAAAAAAGTAGGGCACAAATAAGTCATAAAGGAATATAAATAAGTCAGAAATGTTAAATATGTTCTTTACAGATCATAACAAAAATATATTTAATACAGGAAATGTAAGTGAAAGATATAGGTGTGCGGAAACTAATGATATCATGGTTAGTGACTGGGTTAAAAAAAACCAAATTTTAGAAACTCCTATGTAGGGAAAATAAATTTTTAGGATGCAGTTAAAGATATCTTTGGAAGAAAAATCAAGGATTTAAAAACATATGCAAATTAAATAGGAGGTTAATGATATACATATCCAATTTAAAGACTAGAAAATAAGATTAAAGACAGAAGTACAAAAGAAGAAAGCTTGAAAATTAAAGAACTAGATAAAAAACAAAAGACCATTGAAATAATATTTTAAAAATTATTATCAATTAGCTTTCTTTTCCTTCCATTTACACCTCCCCCCATTAGAAAAAGAAAATGAAAAACAAAATATTTTTGACAAATATGCTAGCATTGGCCATGTCAAGCATTGCCTCAGTCTGGATGGATCCTATGTCCATCACCTCTCTGCCAGAAGGAGGTAATTGGCATTTTTATTATGAATCCTCTGAAATCATGGTCATTACATTGATCAGAATTCTTGAGTATTTAAGGTTCTTTGTTTTTACAATGTAGTTGTTAATTGAATAAATTATTCTTCTGTTCACTTCCCTCCCGTGTCTCTATTAATGCAGATGTACAACTGTTCTGTCACTTTTAATCTTAGAAAATTAATTGCTTTAGTCACTGAAAGAGCATGACTTGCCCAGGGTTACATAGCTAGCATGGGTCAGTGGTGGCTCTTGAACTCGATTCTTCCTAACTTGGAGTTAACCCTCCATCATGACATTCTGCCTTTCTTTCCTCCTCATTTTCTCTATTTTTAAAATGAGGTGGTTGGACAAGATTATCTTTGTGTCTAGCACTAAGACAAATTATATTTCCTCAAGACTTAGCATCCTGAAGGGGTTGGTTCATACCTGGATTAGGTCTAAGGCATATTAACAATATCGTACATAATTTATGCTGAGAAAGGTTGACCCAGAAGTATTTATCAGTATTCCTTGCCTCCAATTATTTCCACACTGGCTATTGCCAAATGTATTCTGAGAAACTTGGTTATCCTAGTTACTTTTGGGGAGGAGGTATTTTCAATTGTGAATCCCTCCTTTCTAACCTGGCTTCCTCTTTTTCCTCTCCATGTTGCTATTTTGCTTGACAAGGATGAGAGTGTGGGAATGTTACTTGATTTACACAAGGTTATGGGGGGGGGGCTACAATCTAGGTTTTAAGTATAATGTCAAATGCCATGAGGCCATTTGGACCCAGATGGACACTTTATGGAGGAACTGGAAGAAGAGGGGAGACCTTGACTAGTTTTAAAGGGTGAAATCTAAAAGCAAGAGAAATAGATAACTTAAGGTACAGGTATCAATTATCTCGCAAGTGCTGGGAGAATTGCTTTGGATTATTCCATGTGAGGCCTTATTGAGGTGCTTACGGGTTTTATTTTTCTTAGGAGTCTGCATGGGAAATGTTAGCTTAAATTCCATAGGGGAGAGGAATAAAATTTTCGTGTGCAAAAAACTTAATGAGAGAGAGAGACTTTACATATTTGTATGCATGTATATATTTTATATCAGCCATAGGGTTTCATTCCTTATTTTACGTTCCTCAGTAAGGAAGGATAGTACTTACAGGTACAGGATTCCAAGCAAAATCATATCCACACACACACAAACACACACACGCGCGCGCGCTCACACGCACACCACAATGCAAATGGATTATAGAACTACAGAGAATAGACATGACAAAAAAACATTGTGTTAATTCAAAGTTACAAGACCTAAAGATGTTGCTGGAGGTGTTTTTTTGGAAGGAATTTTGGAAGAAAACATACTCTATTGAAGTGTTCCAGACTGTTTGAGCATCATTTTGGAGTTAGAGTTATGCAGTAAATAATGATTTGTTAGAATCCAGTTTCATGAAGCAAATATGGATTTTTCCAAATGCCAGATTGGAGAAGAGCAAACCATTGGTGAATATTGCCTATATGAAATACTGATGCTTCATTTTGTCATAGAGCTGTGATCTCATCAGTGTGTGTTCTCTACTGAAGCAGAGAATAAGTCATCCTGTGTGATCTCTGTGTATGCCTTTCCATTGGTCAGTGGTTCTTAACCTAGGGTCTTGTGGATAGATTTCAGGAGGGTCCCTGAGCTTGAATCAGAAAAAAATTCTACCTTTATTTTCACTAACCTCTAACCAAAAGTTAGTGTATCCTTCGATTACGAAGGTAGGCCAAACCAGTATCTTAGAACGCTTCTATACACAAGGCATCTGTGACACAAAAAAGGTAAGAATTCCTACCTTAGTTGGAAGTCTTTCTTTGGGTCTTATCATATTTCTGTTGCTTTTCCCAAAGGTACTAGTGATCTTACTTGATAATGGCTTTTTTCTCAGTCCTAAGTCTCTTTGACCTCTCTTCAGCCTTTGGCACTGTTGGTCACATCTCTTTTTTTCTAGGTTTTTGAGATTGTCTCTTGGTTTTCCTCCTACCTCCCTGACCACTCTTTTGATGGCTCCTCGTTTAGAATATGCCCTCTAACCTTTGGTATCCCTCAGCATTCTGTCATGGGCCCCCTTCTCTAATCCCTTTTCACTATTTTACTTTGTGATCTAATCAGTTCTCATGGATTTAATTATTCTGCTGATGATTCTCAGATACACCCCTTTTTCCCTGACCTCTCTGCTGACCTCCAATCTCACATTTCCAACTGCCTTGCAGACAGTTTAAACTGAACATTTTCAAAATAGAACTCATGATATTTACCCCTAAACCCTCCCCTCTTCTACCTTCCCTGTTACTGTAGAGGACATCCAGTTCTTCCGGCTTACAACCTAAGAGTCATATTGCATTCCTCACTCTCTCACTCCCTGCATCCAGTCTGTCTCTAAGGCCTGCTGGTTTCAGCTCTGCAGTGTCTCTCAAATATGTCCCCTTCTCTCTTCTGACACTGCCACCACTTTAGTTTGCCCCTCATCATCTCATGCCTGGATTGAAGGTGGATCTCTCTGCCTCAAGTCCCTCCCCTCCCTCTCCAATCCATTCTCCATTTAGCCATGAAGGTGATATTCCTAAAGGGCAAGTCTGACCACGTCATTCCTCCACTCAGTAAACTCAAGTGGCTTCCTATTGCCTTTAGGATCTAAGGAAAATGCTCTGTTTGGCATTAAAAGACTATCATAATGTAGCCCCCTCTTCCCTTTCTTGTCTTCTTAGTCTTCCTGAACACATACTCTTCAGTTCAGTGACACTGGCCTCCTTGCTCTTCCATTACCAAGACACTCCATCTATTGGCTCAGTATTTTTTCTGCCTATGCACCATGCCTGGAATTATTTTCCTCCCCAACTCCTTCTCCTTGGCTTCCTAGGCTTCATTCAAGTCCTAACTAAAATTCTGTCTTTAACAGTAAACTCTCCTCACATCCTCCTAATTCTAGTGCCTTCTCTCTGCTAATTATTTCCTATTTATCCTGTATATAGCTTGCTTTGTATAAATTTGTTTTCTTAACTCCCCCATTAGATTTTGTGTTCCTTGAGGGTAGAAGCTGTCTTCTTTTTGAATCCCATGCTTGCTAAATAAGTGTTTTATTGATTGATTGGATCAACGCCTCAAAGTTCAACAACACCCGGACTCAGTTTCAGGGCAATGCTTGATTCGTGGACAAGATACCTAGCTCTCTATTTGAACAGCCCATTTATTTTGTCCTACATAAGATATTTTATGCAACTTTGACTGCTTTAATTATAAAAGATATGTTCATTTTCTTTTAAATTCTCTTTTATTTTTTTAGTAATGGGCAGTTTTAATTTTTTTTTTTACCACTACTAGGTCTGTTTCCCAGATTAAATTAAAAGTGTCTCATGACTAATGTCCCTCCCCTTCCAGAAAGTCAGTTGTTAAAACATTCACCAGCACACCCCTTGCTCACATCTATCTCTTTCTTATTTTTTTGGTTGTACCTATGTCCATTCTTCCTGACTGTATACAAGCAGATTTAGTAGTTCTTTTCCATCTGACAAAGTGTTTTATAGTGTATCTGAAATTTTGTAGTAATGAAACTTCCTAGACATACATTAAAAATTTTTATCATTATTATATTTTTGCTTATAATTGTTCTCTTTGTTTTTCCTCATGGAGGGATAGAATTTTAGTAATGGATTGGCAAATGTTCTTTAGAAAGGGAACTATTTAAGTTAAAGATATTGTAATTGAGTAGTTTTTGACTTTTCTTTTGACAGTGTTAGCCAAAGAGAATTTGTCTGGAGTTTAGATGTATCTACACTTGGTTTGGTTGCTCTTGGGACTGGCTTTATTTTGCTTTTTTCAGAAACACCTTGTAAAATTTGGTGATCATATCCAAAGTCAGCAATCCATGCTGAGTTGCATGAGTTATTTGATTATCCATTTGGTTGCATTTTTTTCCCCTGTAAACTGTCACTGTTTTCATAGTATCTTATACTGTTAAATGATTTATGTGTGTATTTGAGGAATGATTTTTCTTAGGAGAGTAAAGAAACAAATCCGTTTAAATAGGACCTTTGAACGGTTGCATGTGGTAAACTTTCTTGATACTAGAGCTGTGCTGGGGCCATAACAATGTAGGAAATAGCATTTTCTAATCTAAGGCATCAAAATCCATTCAGCAATGAGGGGCAGCAGTGGAGGGTGAGAGGGCCCTCCTGATAGTTAGGGAAAAGTGGCTTTAAGCTCTGACTATGATATATACTGACTGTGTGACCATGCACAAGTCACTTAGTCTCAAGAGTAATTCTGTGTGATTCTTGAAAAAGTTACAGATGATTTTCAGATCTGCAGCAATTCAGGGAATATAAAATCATGGGTTGGAGGGAAGAGGAGATTTGATTTAGAAGAGAGTTTTCACTACCTGCCATAAAACTGAATCTCTTTAAAAAGACTTTTAAAATTATGAATTAAAAATAAATATTTCAATATATAAAGAATATAAAAATAATTGTGCATGAAACTATGAACTTCTGTTATATAAAAGCATATGTTAAATTTAGCCTGATAGTACCTGGATCCCACTTCTATATTGCTTTCTTCTCTCTTCCTTGCATTTTAAAATGTTTGAATGGCATGCTATTCCTTCTTTTATATATATGTGTGTGTGTGTGTGTGTGTATGTATATATGTACACATATATACATATATATACACACACATATATCACTATCAGTATTGTAAAAATTTTGTAATTAATTTACTTTTAGTTTTCAACTTTCATTTTATATATCACTACTCTTTAAAAAAATTTTTTTGCCTTTTTTTTCCCTCTTGCATATATTACTATTACTGCCTCCCTGGGAGGCAGTTAGGTGGCTCAGTGGATAGAGCACTGGGCCTGGAATAAGGAAGGCCTGAATTCAATTCCAGCCTCAGATGCTTACTTACTAGCTGTGTGACCCTGAGCAAGTCACTTAACCCCTGTTTACCTTAATCCACTGGAGAAGGAAATGGCAAACTGCTCCAGTGGTTTTTGCCACCAAAAATCCCATAGATAGCATTGGTGTACTACGGGGTCACAGAGTCAGACATGACTGAACAACAAGGGCAGCTATCACTACGTTACTCCCCTAATAATGATTTTCCCTTCAGAAATAGTCAAGCAAAGAAATTTACAAGGTGGCAGTATTGGAGAATGTACGTGTCTCTCTGATAAGAGGTGGTGAGTTCCCACAGCAGTGAAATCACAGGCCTGAAAAAATAAATAAACAGGCAAGCAAATAAATGTGCACATGATACGTATCTGTGTCTGTGTGTGCACTGACACACACGTGTATAGATGTGTGCATGTGTGTATATGTATGTACATGCGTGTATATGTGTGTATATATATGTATGTACACACATACACACACATATGTATGTATGTATGTATGTATGTATGTATGTATATAGATTTTTGTTCTCTACTAAAACTCCCAAGATCTTTTTCAAGGAATTTTAATTCAGTCATTCCTCTATCATCTCCTACTTGGTGAGTTTATCTTTCTTCCTCAAGGGTAAGACTTTACATTGGCCCATATTACATTTTTACCATATTTCATCAAACCAGTCATTCTAGGCTGTCATCATCTTTTTTGGATCCTGACTCTGTCTTCTCACCTTTTAGTAGCATGGGAATGTAAGAATAACACTGGGGGAAAGCATTAGCTGCGGCTGCTTTTGAATGTTAATGACAAGAAAAGAGACCTTTTCAGACAGGTTGGCATTGCGGAACATATATGCACAATATAACTCAAATTTTTACCATCTCTGACTTCACTCAAGTGACTGATCAAACTATTAAACAGCACAGGGCCATGGACAGTTCCCTGGAACACTCTATTAGACCTTTCTCCTAGTTGACTTTGATCCCCTAATGACTTCTCTTTGGGTCTGGTCGTTCAGCCAGTTCCAAATCCGTGTAATTGTGCTGTCATGTAACCCACATTTCTCTATTTTGTCCACAAGAAGAGAACGAGAAAGTTTATGGAATGCTTTGATGAAATCCAGTCATGCATCTAACATTCCTGGATCTACCAGGCCATTTAGTATGTTTTTTTTAAAAAAATATTATGTTAGTTTAGCATAAACCATTCTTGCTTAAGTCGCTATTCCTTCCCTTACTGAATGCTCATAACACTTCCCTGTAATAATATATTCTTGAGTTTTGCTGGGTGTTAAAGTTTAGCTCCCTATCCTATAATTTTAACAACTTCACCTCTTTCTTTCTTCCTTTCCTTTCCTTCCTTTCCTTCCTTCCTTCCTTCCTTCCTTCCTTCCTTCCTTCCTTCCTTCCTTCTTTCTTTCTTTCTTTCTTTCTTTCTTTCTTTCTTTCTTTCTTTCTTTCTTTCTTTCTCTCCTTCCTTCTTTCTTTCTTTCTTTCTTTCTTTCCTTCCTTCCTTCTTTCTTTTTCTTTCTTTCTTTCTTTCTTTCTTTCTTTCTTTCTTTCTTTCTTTCTTTCTTTCTTTCTTTCTTTCTTTCTTTCTTCCCTCCTTCCTTCCTACCTACTTTCCTTCCTTCCTTCCTTCTTTCTTTCCTTCTTTCTTTCTTTCCTTTCCTCCTTCTTAAGATCAGGGCAACATTTGCCTTTCACTGGAGCTGTGTCATTTTTTCTGTCCTTCTCAGATTTTCCAAAGTCACTTTGAACATCTCAAGAGCATCATTTGCCAGTTCTTTTGAGTTCTTTGGAACTTAACGTATCTAACTCTTACAACTCATTGAAGGCAGGAGTCTCTTGCCATATCTTTATTTTTCTTATATGCCAACCTCCTGTTAATCAATTCCCCACCCCCGCTTTCTTCAGTATCAAGATCATTCTCTTATAGAGGAAGGAGAATCAACTATGAGTTGAGTAGTTCTGTTGTTACTCAATTGGATGTTGTCATTTTCATGTCTCCAGAAACAGATATAAGTCTCTCTCTTCTTTCATCTGCTTGCCCTCAACATAGCTAGTTTTTAAAGATAATCCTTTTGTTAACCACTAGCCTCAAAATTCCTCCAAGTGCCACAATGGTTTATTCATCTTTTTTTTCCTTGCTTCTATCTTCTCTTCACACATGAAAAAAACCAGATAAGTTGGTTGATGCATTCATTGTCTGTTCACATTGGTCTTTTTAGTCTGTTTCTCTCTCTTCCTTACTATTTTATGTAGGTTATGAAAGGCTCTGATTGTCAAACAAAGCACTGTGTATTTGATACTGGAGGTCATCCTCCAGTTTGTTGAATAGAAGGATAACATGACTGGACTTGTGCTTTAGGAAAATCACTTTAATGGCTGAATGGAGGATGGATTGGAGTGGGTGAGACTTAAGGCAGGCATGTCCACCAACAGGCTTTTGCAATAGTCCAGGCATGAGGTAAGGAGGAACTGCACTAGAGTGGTGGCAGCACCAGAGGGAAGAAGGCATATTTGAGACATGTTGCAAAGGTGAAATCAACAGGAATTGGCACCAGATTGGATGTGGGGGTGGTGGTGAGAGATAGTGGGGAGTACAATGAGATTTCAAGCCTGAAAGACAAGGAGAATGGGGCTGTCCTCTGAAGTCATAGGGAAGTTAAGAGGAGGTAAAAGTTTAGGGGGAAAGATCATAATTTCTCTTTTGGACTCGAGTTGAAATTTCTACTGGACATCCAGTTTGAGATGTCTGAAAGGTGGTTGGAAATGTGAAATTGGAAGTCAGCTGAGAGGTTGGTCCAAGATGGATAGAATTGAGAACTGTTAACACAGAGATGGTACTTAAGTCCGTGGAAGCTTAATAAATCTCCAATTATAGTATATTAACGTAGAGAGAATAGAGAAGGCCCAAGACAGAACCTTCAGGATATAGAGAGAAGGCATGACATGGATGAGGATCCAGAAAAGGAGACAGAGGAGAAGTGGTCAGATAGGTAGGAAGAAAACCAGGAGAGAGTGGTGTTCCAAAAGCCTAGAGAGAAGAGAGTATCAAAGAGGAGAAAGTGATCATCGATGTCAAAGTTTGCAGAAAGGTCAAAGAAAATGAGGATTAAGAAAAAGGCCACTGGATTTGGCAATTGAAATCATTGCTAACTTTGTAGAGAGTAGCGTTGGTGGAATGATGATAACAGTTGAAGAAAGTGAGTGGAGAGAAAGTTGAAGTAAGAATTACATTTTTGTTTTTCCCAAGGAGTTTAGCCGAAAGGACAGAGGAGGCATGGGTTGATAGCAGGGATAGAAGGATCAAGGGAGGCTTTTTCAGTATGGGAGAGACATGGGTATATTTATAGTCATTAGGAAATGAGCCAACTGGGATTGAAAATCAGTGATAGAGTGGGGAGGACGGAAGAGGCAATCTGTTGAAGGAGACAGGATGGAATGAGATTGCTTGTGCAGGTAGAGTGGTAAGCCTTAGTAAAGAGTAAGGCCCACCCTCCCAACCCCCCTTCGTGTGAGACAGGCTGAAGGAGGAGAAAATGACCAAAGTGATATGAGATGAATTGGGAAAAGAGGGACCTCACAACCTCAAGTTTTACCAAAAATAGGAGTCACATTTCTCAAGTGAGAGACTGGTGGGAGGGGGACCCATGGGAAGTTTGAGGAGGGGTCCAAAGTTTTGGAAAAGCCACTGCTGAAAGTACAATGGTGAGATACATAGTAGGGTTATCTAGTTATAGTTACTAGTTAACTAGTTATCTAGTTGCATAGTTGTAGTCCTCTACCATGTTAATGTAGTTAGTCTGCATGTCTGGTTTATGATCTATTTCCTAAAATTTTTACCTGTTTCCTGCTTAAGGCCAGGTTTTATAATATTCTGCTTTAACTACAGTATTGCCAGCTTTTCACTGCTCAGTGATCTTCACCCAGACACTTCTCATTGTGATTTTTCCCTTCGATTCATATATTTACTATGTAAGTATATTTTCTTAATATATAATGCTGCTGTGCTGCTTTTTTTTTATCTATTTAGCATCTTGCTAATAAGGCATGTTTTCCCAAATTCTCCTATATTCGTGTATTTAGTCCCATCCCCGTCTTAGTAAAACTGCTCCCTCATGTTTCTCCTACCTGCTTTTCTCTGTCCCCTTGGCAGGATCATCATCCATCCATGTCCTCCCTTGTTAGAAATCCATATAACTTCAATCTCTGTCCTGGTGCCTCTTCTCCCTATATATCCTTTCTTGGTGATCTCGTCAGTTCCATTGAGTTCAGTGGTTATCTTTATGCAGATGAATCCTAAATCCACAAATCAAGCCCTCATTGTTTCCAAAGTTCCAGTCTTGTCTCTAACTGCTTGCTTGACAAACTCTACCTGGAATATTCCGTGGACATAACAAATCCAACAAGCCCGAAACCACTCATTTTTCCTCCCTAAATCTACTCTGTGCAGGTTTCCCATACCTTTTTTCTTTCAGTTCGATTTGCAAGCTAGGAGTCATCCTCAGCTCTTCACCAGTGCTCACTCAATCCAGTTAGCTATTAAATATTGTTGATGTTACATCTTTGTCTCTCAGTTCTCTCTCCATCTCCCTCTGTACATGGCAACCACTTTGGTTCAGGCCATTATCTTATTTCTGCTTCACTGTTATAGTAGTCTCTTGATTGGTTTTCCTACATCCAGTCTATTTACTGTCGAACTCATCCTCTATACCTCTATACTTATTTGGCCTCATGCCCCCTTTTAAAACAATTACTCAGTGCCCCTTGGGGTTGGGTTAGGTTGACCCTTATTTTTAGTCAAAGCCCCCCAATTGCACTCAAAGCTATTACCCCCCATTATTCCAATACCCCCCAGGGGGTGGTATCACCCACTTTGGGAACATGTGCTCTATACAGTAGCCATATTGATATTCCAAAATACTGACTGGACATCTAATTCCTCTGCTTCAGGAAGTTTCAGTGGCTTCCCTTTGTCTCTGGCATAAAATAGAAACTTTGGTTTTTTTTACTCAAAGCCTTTCCCACTCTGGTTCCATCCTGTCTTTCCAAATTAATTATACATTACTCCCCCATCACAAACTCCATACTACGGTCAGATTAGCCTCCTTTTTCTTACTTGTGGAGCAAATTCCATTTCTTGCCTCCATAACTTCTCACAGATTGCACTCCTGGAATCTTTCATCTCCATGTCTTGAAACTCTGAGTTCTCTACAAATCTTAGTTTAAGTACAATTTCTTTTTATGATTACCAAAGCTAATAATGTCTCACTTATATTATTTTCTATTTTGTGAATATATTTATCTTTTTAACCGTCATATTCCCTACAGTTGAACATAAATGCCTTGAAGCAAAGACTTCCTTACTTTGTCTAGCATAGAACCTGACTCATAGGTGCTTAATCAATTCTTGGTGATTGATTTATTGATACCTTTGTGGCTGAACTTACCTCCTAATGTCAAGGACTCTAGTTCCCTTTGTTTTTTATCCCTGGTCCGTGAAATTGATTATAGTCATCTGAGACCATGAATTGGATTGCTGCCCCCTCTCCATGGTGATTGTTTCCTCATCCTTTCTGCTGATATTTGTCTTCTTATGTTGTACCTGCTACTCATTGTAATGTCTGTCATGGGGAAAATAAGTGGTCAGTTTTCTTCTCCCCTCTCCATATTCAGTTTAACACCCCCCTCTTTTTTCAGATTTAAAAGTCTAGGAATCTCTTCCTCTCCCTTTCTCTGTCCTTACCCCATCATTAGGATTTTTTGGAGCAGCAAATTGTGGCTAAGACATTAACCACTAGCTTACAGTCCCATCATCCCTATATTTTAAGTCATGGTCCATAAATCTCAATCCTATTCTCACATCATTTCTAAGTCAGATTTTTGCTTCTAAAACCTGTCTTTCGTTTCTAGATTCTCTAACCTTTAAAATGGCAGTAGTGTTAAAAACTCCATCTGTGACCCTAAGGCTTCCTGTTTTTTACCCAGGGTGAGCAGTGCAATCTTAAGTTCTAGTGGTATAATTTATTCTCACGTTATTCACTAGAAGTGGCTAGTCTTCAGTTTTAAGAAATTTCATTTTCTCAATCATGTCCTTAGCAAGAGGCTATCCATACTTTTTTTTCACGTCAGGAGTCTCCAGAAATACTATTTACTTATTTTGTCCTGTGTGAACTTGCTTCTCAGGGAGCTAGTTGGCTCAGTGGGTAGAGCAGCAGGCATAGAATCAGGGACACCTGAGTTCATATTGTGTCTTAGACACCTACTAACTGTATGATTGTTGGCAAGTCACTTAGCCTCAGTTTGGCTCAATTTCCTCAACTGTAAAATGGAGCTAATGCTATTTGGCTAATGCTAATAATAGCACTACCTTCCAGGGTTATGGGGGATCAGATGAGATGACATTTATAAAGTACTTCGCCTTCCTCTTCCTTTCAGTTCCCTATTGTTATACCCAGAAAACACAAGAAACTGCTTCTACTTCAGAGGGTCCTGGTCCACCTTTTTTTGGGCAGAGCCTTGTTTGTATTGTATTATTTCAAAGATTTCATTGGTCCTTCTTTCCATCTTGCCACCCATTAGGATTCTCCTCTGTTTCCTCAACCCCCTTTTCTTCTGTTTCCACTGAATTCTTCTAGAAGTCTTTCAGGGAATGCTTGATTGTCCTTGGTAACCTGGAGTTATTCTTTCAGCCCTGTCATCAACCAGAGGAGGGAGAAGACAGGTGCTGTTAACTTGGCACTTGCAGAAACTCAAACTATATAGCCTCTGATGGTCAATATAAAACTCCCCTTGGGCTTTGGACGTGATGGAAGTGAGACTCTTACTTGTCTGCTTTTTTGGTAGGTTTTGTGGCTACCTGCAACAACAGCCTGCCTGATTATTTGCTGCTGGTACTTCTGAGTAGTCCTCTAGAGCAGCTTTTCTCCCTTTTTCTTTGTCTTTCCCACATCATCACAGTATTTTGACTTGAGTTTACTCAGCTGACTTTGATCTGTAATTTGTAATCTGTGATCTGTAAGTTTCTTGCCAAAACCTTAATGCAAACCAGAGTCTGCCATCATCATCTGAAGTCTCCAGGAAGGTCTGAAGCAGAAATCTCTCTATTTCTCACTTCTTCTTTTGGCTATTTTTTGGTTTCTACCTACCAGACTTGAGACACTCTGTCCTTTAGGCATACTTCTTTAATGCATTCACATACATAACCAAATGTATAATTTTCCTTCTTTTTAGTTATGAAAACACAGATCAGATGTTCATTCAAATCAAGATTTATTCATATCTTTGAAATACGAACTACACAGAGCAAGTAGAGTCTTTATCTTTATGTTAGCTCCTAACCTTAACCTTTTGGCCAAAAATGAATTTCCAATACAATAAAGTCCATTAAATATTTGTTAAGTATCGACATTGTGTAAGTCACTGTGCCAAGTCTTAGGGCTACAAAAGCAAACCAAAAAATGATTCCTATTCCCAAAGAAATGTCTTGCACTTTCAAGAATTCGAATAGGAGGGGATACACCATGTAAATGGATAATTACATATGTTCCAGTTTGAGGAGGGTATGAGCTTCAGCACAAGTTGGCCAAAGATGCCATCTCAGGAAGTAGGAAACAGGCTGAAATTTGGAGGAAATGAGGGATTCAAAGAGACAGCCAGACTTGGAGAAGGAACTCTTTTCAGACATGGATGACAGCTTTTGCAAAGGTGGGGGAGATAGAAGGTGGCATACTGATTGCTGGGAAGAGCATGTACATGAGTTTGGTGGAAATACATCATGTGAAAGAGAGAGCAGTGTGAATCAACACTGCTCTAAGTCGAAAAAAGTCAGCTGGACCCAGGTTGTGAAAGTCCTTAAATGCCAAACTGATGAGTCTGTATTTAAACCTGTAGGCCGTAAGCCACCATTGGAAGTTTTATAACATGGCATTGTCATGGTGTTTCAGGAAGGTGATTTGGGCCTAGGGATAGAAAGGATTTCAGAGAGAGGCAGGAGACTAAAAGCCAGAGTTTCAATGAAAAGGTGGTTGAAATAGTCCAGGGGTGACGTGGCGGAAGTTGGAAAGCTGAGGGGAATGTTGTATGAATGGAGAGGAGACAGATATGAGAGTATTTATTGAGGAAGAATTGACAAAATTTGGCAACTGATTGAATCCATATTCAGTGGGGTGAGGGAAGAATTGAGAACTCTGAAGTAGCAAACTGTAGTTATGAGACCTTAGACAGAAGCAGAAAAGTTTGGAGGGACGGGTTAAATGGAGAAGATAATTTTGTTTTGGACTTAGCAACAAATTTGAGATGTCTATTCGATATAGAATGAAGCTATCCGACGGGAAGTTGGAGGTATGGAGCTGGAGCTCAGGAGTGAAGTGAGGGTAGATGTGGAAATTTAGGTGTCATCTCCATAGAAATTATAACTCATGGAAACCAATGAGGTTATAGAAAGAAAGAGGTTATAGGGTGACAAGACATGTGACCTTAAGGCCACAGGTTCTCCACCCCTGGATGAGACAATTGAAACATAATCTAGGCATTAAGGGCCCTCTGATTTGCTACTCTTGAGCTTTTATGACCAAAGTAGTGAAAAGATGAGCAACTACATCATATCATTTTTGTTTGTAAGAGATTCATGAGGGAAATTCAATAGCTCTCAAGTTCTGTTAAATGTGTCATTTTTAATATGTTAAAAAAACTAAGGTGTTGCTTATACACACATTTTTTTCTCCAGAGTTAATGTCCCCAATGTAAATAATTTGATGTTATGGATTTATTCATATTTCATATTCCATTTACCTAGTGAAAAGAATACTTAAACTGTAATGTGTTAAATAGATGTATTGTTATTAAGTAAGATGGAAATGTCTCATATGAGATCAGATTTCTGAATACTTAGCTGTTTGTATCAGCAGCTGCAGGTCTTCGTGAACACCAGTGTGCCAAGTTCTCCTACAAGATCCACAGATAAAGATAGCATGAAACAAAACTGTATTTTTCAGCAGGATGACAGATGCATTACATTTTAACGTTGCTTAAGGAAAGAAAGTTGAAAAAGAGTTCAGATCTCAATCAGGTTTTTGACTCCTCCTCCTGACGCCCACACTGGGATTTGCTTCTTCAAGTCTCCTTCATTTTTCCTTAAGATGCACTTTGAAGAAAGAGAAAGATTATTTTGCTTTGTAAGATATGTATGGAGTTGGTTTAAACTAGAGACTTTTTGAAGACCTTTAAGCATTTTAGGGAAAAAAAAGATGGAAGCATCTTTACATTTAAAAGCATTTACTTGTAGCAAAGATAAAGAACACAGTTACCAATCCATTCCTTCCTGTATGCTTGACCAGAAGCATTGTCATATTGCTTGATATCATGGGGTCCATTCCAGAATGGATGGAACAATTTCCGGCCAACAAAATATACATTTGTCCCTTAGATGGCATATGCTTATATTATACAACTCTGTTGACCTCTAATAGAGCTGTGGCTCTTCTAAAATAGCTGGTGTTTTTTTTTGTCTTGCCTTGCTTTGCCTTGCCTTAATGAAAATTTAATTCCTTAGAATTGGGAGGGAAGGATGAAAGGAACTGCTACTCTGGACCTATTTTGACTAATAAGGAGGAACTGATTGTTGAAGTGGGATGATGGCAACCTTTGGATGAACTCCATTTTAAAATTTGTGATTATAGTTGGGGAAATGCTACACATAGTGTGACCTGAACTTTTGATTTGAGGGATGCATATTAAAAAAAAAACTGTTGCTTTGCCTGAAAAAAAAAACCAAAGTGGTATGCAATCATGATGATTTATTGACTTTTTAAAAACATTATTTTAATTCATGCCTTTTGTTTTTAAAAAAAGTGGGCAGGATCTTGTGGCCTAATTCAACACTGAAAATGGGCCTAAGAAAGATATTCTCAAGAATAGAATTCTTTGAAAAGACAAAGGTGAATTTCCTTCTCTCTTCCCTGGAGTGAAGTTTGGTAAATTTCTTCTTTAGGGCTACTTATGTAGTGTTTGACTTTTTCTTAGGGTTCTTTCCATTTCTGTATTTGTAATGATTATGTATGGTCTTTTCCAGGTTCTGTATACTCCACTGTCATTTCATTTAAATCTTCCTATGCTTCTCTGAATTCTTCATATTCATGTTTCCTTTATCTTCTTAAATACGGTTTAATTCATCAATTTCCATTCGCTATATTTTTCAAAATGTGACACACCAAACCAAATGTAATGTTTTAGATATGGTCTCATCTAAGCAGAATTTTTTTCTCCTGTTATTATAGCTTGAGAATACATTAGATCAAGCGCTAGGAAGTTTAATAATCTAATGGGGAGAGAGAGGATGTATGATATATACATAAATAGATATGATAGGAGGGTAAAATATATTGGAAGAGGCAAGGGAAGTACTGTGATAAATCACTTTTACTTGGTGGGGAGAATGAAATTAGAGAAGGGGTCATGGAGGAGGTGACATCTTTTCTGGTCTCCAATGAATTTGTTTCCACATATGGATATGGTGAGCCAGTTCTGTTAGTCTAGGCACAGAGATGGGAGAAATCAGGATAAGGACAGAGGGTAGAAGATTTGTATGAGATCAGATTGGAGAGGAAGATTGGAACTAGATTTTGGAGGACCTTGAATGTCATGACAAGAAATTTATACTTTGTTCTTTAGGCACAATGATATTTTAGTAGAAGATTGACATATTCATTATCAATGCTCTAGGAGCATTACCTATTCAGCAGTGTAGAAGGCAGTTTATAGAGGGAATAGGTTTGAGATGGAAAGACCAGACACAAGGTGTTTGTTTTTTTGCAATAGCCTATTGAATAATATACTTGTAGTTCCAAAGACAGGTTGATGCAGTGGGAGAAAATAAAAGCTGACATTTATAGAGCCTTAAGGTTTACAAAGTACTTTATTTTCTCTCCTTTGATCTTAACAAAATTTCCATGATATAAGTTCCCATTATTATCTACATTTAACAGATGAGGCCCAGAGAGGTTATGTGTAACTGCTGAGTATCATAAAACTAGTCAATGAGTCAGTAAGCATTTATTAAGCACCTACTATGTGTACCCCAGGAGCTATGTTGCTTATATTACAAAGAAAGGCAAAAGACAGTTTCTTCCCTGGAGGAGCTCATAACCCTCACTGGTAAGTATTGGAGGCAGAGTTTGAACTCAAGTGTTCTCTACTCCAACTCTATCACTATATGATGCCATTGTAAGAGATATTTTGGAGCTAGAAATGATAGGGCTTGGTGTCTCATTGGAGGAAGGAGAAGAATCAAAGATGATTCTAAGTTTATGAGGCTAGGAGACAAGCATGATGGTTACATGGTACCAAGATACAGAAAAGCTATGGGAAAGGGAAATGATTTAAAGGAGATGATTTCAGTTTTCACTATCAATTTTAAGGTATTAACAGGACACATCAGTGAAGGCCAACCCCAGGAAGCTGGAAATAGGGGATTGAGAAATAATTTAGGGTTGAGATACAAATTTGGAAGCCATCTGTATAGAAGTAATAATTTAAACAATGTTGGTGGATGACACTACCAAGGAAGGATGTATAAAAAAGTAGAGATGGAATCTTGAGGAATTAAAAAAATGGGATGAGGAGCTAGCAAAAGAGATAGAGAAGGGTAAGACATAAAGTTAAAGAATCAAGTGTCATGGGAGTCAAAGGAAGAGAGTAATAAGAAGCATAAGGTGGTCACCATGATCTCTTTCTGCAGAGAGGTCAAGTAGGATTGAACAAAAATGGTCATTGGATTTAGCAATGAAGAAATGGAGGGTGAATTTATCCCTAACAGGAGTCATCTTTTCACTTTCAGACATCGCATATCACATACGGTTTTAATGTACTTATTTTTCATTTTTTAGACTTGGTGGTGGTGGTATAAACATCATATTCTTTTATTAATTTTAAATTCCATGAGTTCAGAGACCTTATTATTCTCCTTATCTCTCCTAGTGCCCAATATGGTATTTTGCATGGTAGGGGATTAATTAATGTTTATTAAATTTGAATTTGTTAAATTATCATTTCTGTCTCTTCAGGGAAACACATGTTTCTTTTGTACAACAACATACGGAAGTGAATCAAGAATGGAATAATCGGAATTTAAAAGGGCTAGATTGCTTTTGAGATGGCAGAATTCTTTTAATAATTCTCGTCTTCTCCCAGAAACAAAAGTTGATCTTTTTAACACCAATATTCTATGAGTAGAACACTCCAATCTCTGAGAAGTTGAAAAAGAGGGGCAACTCATAGGGTTTGGTTATAGGCAAGTTACCAAGGAGTTACAAAGGAAAACTGGAATAACGTTTGGCATTGAAAGATCATATGATAGAAAAAGGAGATGGACTAGTCATATGTGAAGGCGAGGGACTAAAGAGCGATATAGCGTAAGTGCAGCCTTTTTGCTGTGAAGAGAAAGAAAGCTCTGCACCCCACCCCACGATATTTTTAAATGCCATAATGGTGAAAGTATCCAAAAGGACAAAGCTGTCCAGGATGGACAGGCATGAATGGGTTTGATCTATATCCTCATGGGAATACTCATATCAATAAAGACAGAGATACATTTGAGTACTGAATATGCAACAAACTTTCTTTTAGGTTGATTTTGTAAGGTGCTAGTTATATTAAAAGTTTTATTGAAATCTTCTAATTCTTCCTAATGACTTGTGAACATAAGAACTAAATTGATGGTTCTTTCCATTATATGAATGCCCCTGAACTGCATCTGGTTCCTATGAATGTTGTTGATTTTTAGGTCAATTGCTTTTTATCCAACTGTTTTCTTTCTTCCTTTCATTCCATTTTACATTTCCCTGAGAAATGCCACCTTAGCTAAGAACTAGAAACTTGTTGATGAAGGTGCTAACCTAAATATTAGTGCCACAGTATGAGTGGAGACAAGTTAGTTTGTCTACTGAATGACTGACCTGGGAATTACGTACAATGGATTATACTTTAAGGAAGAGAGAGGTGAATTTCTAGAGCATAGAAAATACCGCTTTTGTTTTCTGTGGTTTAGACAGCAAATATGTGTTTACTGCTGGGTACTTTTAAAGATAGGTTTTGAAAGTGTTCTGTAGTTTTTTATTTATTCCATGATACATTTTTAAAGACGTTGCTTTTTATGTGGCTTTTATTATTATAAGGTTTTTTTGTATATTTACTTGCTTTTAGCATTCGGAGAAAAGTTTAAAAAGTAAGCATAAGAACAATTGACTCAAAGATGTTCTTTTCATCTAAATTCATGTATTTGCCCCCTTCCCCTTTTCCTGCCACATATGGTTGCTGGGGCATCTTGTTGGGGGTTGGGACCATTGAAGAACTTCTTCAGATACATTTTTGTATTCTTAGACTTGATCTTTTTCTAGAGGAATGTGTTTTCCTCTGCCTTTCAGTTATGCTCAGAATTTGCCTTATTATCCATGAGAGGATCTGGTTTTAAATACCAGTTCTGCTACTTAGACCCTGAATCAACTTACTTCATGGCTATGGGCTGGCCTCAGTTTCTGTTTCTGTAAAATGAAAGGATTGTAGCTCCATATTTTATAATGCTCTCATATCAAATCCATGGCGCTGGGTGAAGTGCTGTGTCTGTATTTGTATGTATATTTGTATCCATTATCTGTCTACATTTATATAGCTATTGGTATATATCTATATCATCTACATATCTATATTTGTGTATCTATACCTATATCTACATCTATATGTATATCTATGCCTGTACCTATATTTTATCACCTATGCGTATACCTTTACCTGTAGCTAGACCTATATTGATGCCTGTCTATGTATCTATATCTATACCTATATCATCTGTATATGTATATAGATCAGAGCCAATATTGGGTCTTCAAAACAGTGATAAAGTGAGCAGTTTGCATAATCAAATTGTGTAATTGGTCAAATGATAACATAGTGGGACTTCATTATAATTTCTTAGAAAATTTGGCAAGGGCAGTTTCATGAGGTATGCCTTTATTTTTATTGTATCCATACTTTATAAAGTTAAGATCCCTTTGTGAAGCTTTCAGTTTAAGTTACCTTAATTTCTCTGAGACTCAGAGTCTTTATTTGTAAAATGACAAGGTTGGACTAAGTGGCTCCCAAGTTCCCTCCTAGCTTAGAATCTAGGGTTTTAAATCTAAATGTCAGAGCCACTACTTGAACCCAGATCATCTGACTCAGAATCAAATGTATTTTCTAGTAGAGTACGTGGTTAAGAGGTATATTAAATAATAACACAGAATTTAGAGGTAGAAGCGACCATCAAGATTTTCTAAAACACCACTGTGCTTTTGTAGTCCCGGAGAAGTGAAAGGATTCATCAACATCATACGGTTCCTTAGGATTGTACTCCAACACAAGTCAGTTGCTTAGTCAATTGTTAAGGTAATAGTTTACTTCTAGCTGGGAGTATCATGCTGTTAAATGCTTCCTACTGGGAAAAAAGTTGCTATTGAGAAGGTTACATTGTAGTGCAGAATCCAGACAAATTTGAAGGAAGCAATACCAATGACTTTGCAAACGTTTCTTAAACATTTACTTAATCTGCACGGCATAGTGCTGGCACTGGAGACAACAGAAAAAAATTCCTTTTTCTGCATGACTCTGAAGCATAGCATATTTCTAGGTTACATATCTTTACTGTTTTAGTATACAAAACATACTGTGTACTTTGATCTGAAGATATAATTTTAGTGCTGTTATGAAGGGGACAAGTTTTGCTTTGGTCTTTATTAGTTCTAATGTTTCCAAACTCTTGGCATAGCCATGGTTTAAATGCTACCTCTCCATCACTTCAGTGCCCACTTTCTCCTTATTTTCTTCCACTCTGGCTTTCCCTCCCACCATTTTGCTGAACTTCATCTCTCTCTTTTCGAAAGTCCTCACCATTCTTCACTTTTCTTGTTACCTTTGACTGCTGGCAAAGAATACTTTTTTCTCTTTTTGACTCCCAAGGACCACACTCACTTGGATCTCTTCCTCCTTTTCTAATTTCTCTGCTCCTTTATTGGCTCTCTATCCTTTTCCCTAAGCTATCCTGTGACAATCCCATTTATTCTGATTTCAACTACCACTTCTAAACAGTAAATCTTTATTTCTGACCCTGATGTCTCTTTTAAGCTCCAGACCAAGATCTCATTTGCTGACTGATTATTTATTGGTACATATCATTAGCACTTCAAATTGAACACATTCATACCAATATTATTCTGTTGTACCCCAAATTTGTTCTTCTGTCAGACTTCACTATTTTTGTCTTTGGCATCCCCATTTACCTAACCTGCCATGTTGAGAATCTTAAGTGGTTTACTTTGAACTTTTCCGTCTCATGTTCAATCTGCTTTCTAGGATTGGTCCATTTAACCTCTGCAGCATCTCTCACATTTATCCCCTCCTTTGTGTTTCTGCTTCTCCTACCCTAGTTTATTATATATGCAGTATAATATTGTATTTATGAATCCCACATTTATATTCATTGTTAATGTTGCACTAGGCTTCTAACAGGTTTCCCTTCCTCTGCCCTCTCTCCATTCAAATCCATTCCTTGTACCCTTGACTGACAGACTAATCTTCCATGTGCATAATAACAATAATGAGAATGAGAATAGAATTTATATAGGGCTCTAAAGTGTGCAAAGCAATCCTTTGGTCATCATGATGCGTGTGTCCTGCGGACATTTATACCAGTTTTATCTGTGAGGGAACAGGAGCTGTTTGAGGTTAAAAAGGTTATAGAGCTAGTTAAGCATTGGCTGAAGATTCAAAGTAAGGCCTTGGTAACATTTCAATCCAGCATTTTATCTGTGTCATATTGTTTTTGCCCAGATCTGGTCATGTTGATCTTCAGCTCAAAAATCTTTAGCCACTCTATATTGCCTATGGAGAAAAGTTCTTACTCATTTATCTGACATTCAAGGTCCTCTTCCTTTTCTAGTCTTACGTCACATTGCTCACATCAGTGTACTCTTTGTCACATGCTGTGCTTGAAATGTCTTCTTTTCCAACTTTTATCTGTCGAGGTCATACCCAACTCACAAATCATTTCTTTCTCAAAGCCTTCCCTAAACTCCTCTTTTTGCAATGACATTCTTCTTTGCACCATACATAATGCTTTGTTTTATACCACTCCAATACACTTATATCATATCATGTATCTGCCTAGGTCTTAAAATAACAGAACTTTAGAACTGGAAGGGAAAGTGGAACTAATCTAAATTCAAATCTAAATCCAATCCCTCTTATTTTATTGATGAGGAAACTTGAGACCCAGAGAACTAACATGACTTGACCAAAGTCATGTAGCTTTAAGGACGGGGAACTGCGATTTGTTCCCAGGCCTTCTGACTCCAAATTCAATTCTTTCCACTAGACAGTTAACCTATTTTATGTGTCCTTTGTATTTTCCTCAGCATCTAGTATGATGATCAGAATACAGATGATTAAAAATATGTGTTGAATGGTCCTTTTTCTTCCTCTTAGAATTTCATTCCTGCATGCTCTCACTTTCTCTCTCTTACTCTCAGTCTTTGTTTGCAAAAATATTTCCTGCCAAATGTTGGTAGCTTGGTAGACAAGTATTTTTTTTGCCCCCCCCCTTGGGGGGGACCTAGGCTTTTCTGCTATTTTTCAGTTATAATGAGTCCAAAAAAATACCAGTACTCTGTGCTGGCATGCTATTAAAGATAACCAGCTCCAATCCATACAGCTTTCAAAGGTAGAATGAAAGATTTCTAGCTTAGTTTTTGATAAAAGGAAATTTGATCTTTTTACTGAATGTATTTTCTGCACTTTCTGTAGCTAATTTTATTCTTCCTTTATAGATTACAGAGATACAAGTTCTATCTACAACTCAACAGTGGCATTCAGAATTCATTCTAATACCAGGTAAGAGACCCCTTCATGTGTGGAGTTGGGTAGTGGTGTTTTCATTCCCTCTTTGCTTTCTGGAATATTCATCTGTGAGTTATCTATTTCTGCTATAGTTTACTTGTGGGTACTGTATTTTGTTAAAAAATAATAAAATGAACGGAATTTATGGAAAAGTCCCTGAAACACTTGTGTTTGTAGGTTTCACCCTTGGCGTTCTCCGTGTGTCTGCCAGCTGGTACTGATCTGAAGGTGTTAAGGCAATGAGTGATTTGCATTCCTGTGGGGGGCTAGTGAAAGGCGAGTAGGCAGAGAGTCCAGAGGTCAACCAAAATGAATCACTAGACTTTATTTACGGCTTTCAGAAAGGGGTTTTATTTGCTCTCATTTTCAAATGCACCAACAGAAGCCAGAACAACAGGCATGATTTCACCACCACTCCCCTTTGACAAATACTTTTTTGGAATTCCAGTATCTGTGAACACTTAGTGTTTGAAAGACATATTAAGATCAGTAGATAGATAAAATGCTGCCTGTTTGGGCATCTAACACGTTAATATCATAACCTGTTTCTTCTTGTTTTCAGGGTAGAGTGTGATAATTTTCTATATGCATATCACATTATATATACCCCCACCCCCTCCCATCCCAGTAAATGAGAAACTGGGAGTGTCTGTAGTAACAATTCCATTAAATAGGTATTTATCAGTGCCTATGGTATACCCTATGCTGTACTAGCTGCCTTGGGGAGATACCAAACAGGCATATGAGAGTTCCTGGCCTGTTTCAAAGCCTAGACTTTTTTATTTAAGAACTGCCTAGAAAAGACTCAGCCTCACTGGAACCTTATTTGCTGATCTATAAAATGAAAGCATGGGCTTGATAACCTCTTTTTTTCTAGCTCTTAATTCAAGATCCTGGTATCATGCTATAATGTGATATAGGGAATAGTTACTGTGTATGGTGAGTAAGGGAGCAGAGCATCAGAATCTAGGCCTGGGAAGGAATTCCAAGGCCCTTCTTCTTATGCACTCAAGAAGTTGAAATGACTGGTAAAGAGTCACATGACTAGGAAGTATCTGAAGCAGGACCTGAACCTAGATCTTCCCAGCTCCAAGTTCAGTGTCTTATCCACTACAGAGCCATATTGACTGGGGTCATCTGGAAAGTTATATGGAAAAAAATGGAGGATGATGATGAGAACAGTGAAAGCATGAAGAACAGAATGATTTGAATGAGAGCTAGGGAAATGTGCTTGGATATATGAAGAGAGCAAGGAGACGGACCTGTCCTCAGAGTAGAGTAGAAAACTCTAGAGAGTTTTCTCTAGAAAGAAGAGAGAAGAAGTATGAGAGAAAGCTGAAGAGGTTACATCCACATGAATAGCAGAAACAGAATTTTGACTTAATCCAGTATGCGATGAAGAGTAATTATAGATCTTGAGTAGGGAAGCAGCATGATGACCAAATATTTCAGTTCCACTGGGTGTGTGTATACTTTTAAAATTTTTTTAGTACTTCAGTAAGAAGTGTTACAAATTATTGCATTTATTTTGAGATGACAGAATATATATTCATAATTAATTTTTTTTGGCAGGGCAATTGGGGTTAAGTGACTTGCCCAAGGTCACATGTGTCAAGTGTCTGAGGCCGGATTTGAACTCAGGTCCTCCTGACTGCAGGGCCGGTGCTCTATAATTAGTTTTAAAAGGATATTAAGGTCATTTTTAGTCAACTGAAGTTGTTTTTAGTTATGCTTTGTCAACTGGATAAATTGATTTTAAAAAAACACCTATATGGAGAGATAGAACATTTATTTTGAGTTGAACTGGATAACTTGATTTAAAAAAAAACATGTAGATGGAGAATTAAAACATTGATTTTGAGGTGAAATGAACATATCTCTGTTTCATTCTTTGGATTTGGGAGTGTGATGACTATCCCCTTTGTCCCTGTAGATATGTATTAAGCACAATCCTTTTGTCAGCACATAGAAGCTATCTAATAATATTCCTTCACTATAAATACTAATCTGTGAAGGATGGAGTTATTTGGGGCAAAAGCTGATTCTTAAAAGATAAGGTTGAACTTGGATATGTTGGGGAAAGGGATAACTGTGCTACATTTGCTGAAAATTCCTATATAGTGAGAGAAATCAATATGGATTTAGCTAAGTTAGATTTGGAATGGAGTTTGTAGCACAAATATGGTGGGTATTCCAAATTAAGAAAAGCAGAGTGAGAAGGGAAAGGGTAGCATGGCACGAGTTTGGTCTGGGGCTCCCAACGCTCTCAAGGTTCTTTCTCCAGGGTATCTGAGAAGTGACTAGAAAAGAGCGAGCCAGATAAAGCCTCTTCTGGGGAGCAGAGAGAAGTGGCTCTTAATGAGGAAGGTACAGTTAGGAAGAGAACTTGGTATCATAGCATCATAGCACTAGAGATGGAAGGAGTCTTAGAGGCTCATCTGGTTTTTCTTTTTTATCTCACGGAAGACAACGTTGAGGCATAGAAAGATGATATGATTTGCCTAAGGTTTCATGGAGGCAGAGGCAAGACTCAGACCAAATCCTGTAGCTTCACACCCAAGGGTTCCTTTCCATTGACCAAGAGAAACATGGGTTTGAAAGACCTGAGTATAAGTGATGGAGGAGAAGGTTCCAGAACTGAGGACAGTTTAAAAAGAATTATGTTCAAAATCTGAGACTGGACTCTGCTAACCCAGAGATTGTACCCAGAGATTCCTCACACTGTAGCAGAATTGGTTCTTATAAATACAACATCTGCTTGATGATGATGATACTACTGTGGACACACACATTTGTGGTTGTGAAATCATAGTTGCAGAGAACTATTCCCTGCCCTAACTTGGGGAGCAACACATGCTACTATGAGTCCTATGGGAAAATCTCAAACATGTCATGATATAAGGAGTATGAGTATGAGGGGGACTGGGGGCTGGCATTCAGGCACAGCTGTCAAGCCCTGTGTGGAAGAGGCTGATTAGCTTGTTTCTGTCCATGATTTTGTGGAAAGGGAGGGACCCAGGTTGGACCATGGGCAGACTTTCTGTAATTGGCTTTGTTCTACTAAGTACCTGCTGAAGAAGAACCTTCCTGAGTGGCCGTAGAACCAGAACTAGAGTCCATTCAAAAGGCATTAATTAACAAAAGTGAGCCCCTTGTCCCGGCTGAAGCCGTATACTGATGGAGAGGATAACAATTCAGAGGCATTGCACGGGTCATGTAGTCTGATCTTCTCACTTTTATTTGAGAACATCAAGGGCCCCAAAGATGAAATGACTTGGCCAAGGTCCTACAGAATACATCCCAGTCGGGATTTGAACTCAAGTCCCGTGATTAGAAATTCAAGATTCTGCTGCCTCGCAGGTGGTAACCTCAAGGGAACTAAGACTTTGAGGTGGCAGGTGATGAAGAGGTGTCATTTGACTAGTGTGGCACGATCTGTGTGCTATTAGTCTTCCACGTATAGAGAAGGAAACAGACAATGAGGGCAGCACCAAAAATTTATAGATTCTGCTACAGATGCTATTTTAATGAGCAACGAGAACTACTCAGCTCTAACTATTCTTTCCATTTCTCTTTTGTAACTAGATTGTATTTTCCAGCTCCCGTGTGTAGGGATGTAAACCAGAGCTTTATGTTGAAACTCTTCAACATTTAATTAATAGTTCTTGACAACATGGTGGTTGGTGATGTCATTAGAGTGTCGTGAAAAGCTATAAAACGACTGTAAGCATGTTGTGTTGAGTTTCCATTGGATTTGAAACAGTTGGAAAGTTTCCTAGAGCAATTCAGGATTGAATTTGTATTTGATGTTTGAGATTTGTAAAACTCTGGTACTTTGTAACTTAAGGCTGAGCCCTAAAAACAGGCAATATCGGATGTCTCGCCAAGTCAAATGAAAACCATAGCCTTCCTGAACAACATTTTACTTACATCATTCATGTAAACAATACAGTAAGCTGGTATTTTGCCAGGGTACTTTATTAATATGTAGAAAAGTACTCTACTCTGAAAAAATAAGAAATCAAGATTTAATCACTCTTCTTTTCCTTTGTCTTTTCAAATTTTTGTCTTTTACTTTTATACCACCAATGCCTGCCTAAACCTGGTGTGACAGTGAGGCCTTTTCAAGATCTTAACTAGAAAATGGAATATTTGTCTTTGAAATGAAGCCAATAGTTTTGAAATTGTGTAGTGAACTTGGAATGTTTGGAACCTGGCACGTAATGAGCACTTAATAGATGTTCATTAATTGAATTTTATGACTTGAATAAATACATAGGTGGCATGCTTGCTGCATTTGTAGATGACACAAAATTGAGAGGGATATATAACACATGATGGTTAGGATGCAAAAAGGTCTTAATGGTCTGGTATATTAAATTTAATCTAAAAGATGAAATTTAATGGAGCTAAAGGTCCAACCTTACACTTATATTAAAGAAAATCAACTTGATGATCAATAAATTAATAAACATTTATTAACTACCTGTTAAGTTTTAGGCACTGTGCTAGGCATTGGGCATACAAATACAAAAGTAAGTCAGTTCCTGCCCTCAGGAAACACATATTCTACTCGCAGAATGCAGCATGTTCATAGATAAGTATTTATAGGATATGTACCAAATAAATATAAATAATTATATAATTTTTTGGTTTAATTTACATAGTATTTGAAGTATAATATTCTATTACTAGAATTTTAAATGGATTGTAATATAAGAACAATACAATATATTGTAATATAAGATTGAACTATGGAAGGCAGGAAGACCATCTAGGATGTTATTACGAGAATCAAGGCATGAAGTGATAATGGTGGTGTTGGTAGGAATGAAGAGAATCACAGGTAATTATATGATAAATTTTTTTGGAGGTCAGGGGAAGACCATAAAGATTGGAGAATTCAGGAAAGGCTTCTTGAAGGACTTGTCTCTTGAGCTGAGCCTTGAAGAAGGCTGGGAGTTCTTAAGAGATGGTGGTGAGGAGGACAAGCATGGAGGAAGACAGCCTTTGCAATGTCATGGAGTCAGGAGGTAGACTGTCATGTAAGGGAAATGCAGTTAGGCCAGTTTACTTGGAATGTGGAGAACAAGGACTCCGATAAGATGGAGAGCATCCAGATGAAAGCCTCAAGGCTGGTGGGAAAGGCCTTGAGTCCACTTATGAGAATTAGGGATTGGTAGCCCATAGGAGACAGAGCTCACAGTCAAATGATAGTCCTCTTGAAGTTTTTGAAGAATTGTCATGTAGAAGAGAAATCATCCTAAGTCTTTTGGTATCTAGGTATCTAGGTGGCACAGTGAAGAGAATGCTGGACCCCTGGAGTCAGGATAACTGAGTTCAGATCAAGCCTCAGACTCTTAGGAGCTGTGCAACCCTTCCTGTTGTGGGCGTATAGCATTTAACCTCTCTTTGCCTCAGTTCTCTCATCTGTAAAAGGACATAACGACAGTACCTTTCCTTCAGGGTTGTTACGAGGGTAAAATGATATAATATTTGCAAAGCCTTTTGCAAACTTTAAGGCTCTGTATAAATGCTAGCTATTATCATAATTGTGGTGGCAGTGGTGGTTGGTGGTGTTAGTGGTTGTGGTTGTTATTTCCAGAAGAAAGAACCAGAAGCAAATGGAGGGATTTTTCAAAGAGGCACGTCTAGGATTGATGCCAAGAAAAGCTTTCAAACAATTAGATTTATCCAAAAAGGGACTGGGTACCCCAGAACGTAGTGTGTTCCCCATTACTGTAGGTCTTCAAAACAGGCCGGCTAACCACTTGTTTTTGTGTTGCAGTGGGATTTCTTTTGGGGGGTTAGGTTAGGCTTAGGTGGTCACTGAATTCTTTTCCCAACCCTTGAATTTTGAGGTTCCTGTGATTCTCTTCATTCCTACCATAACCACCACCATCATCACTTCTAGATTCTTGTAATAACATCCTTGCTGGTCTTCCTGCCTCCTGTCCTTTCATCGTTCAATCTTATATTATATTTTAATATATTATATTATTCTTATATTACAATCCATTCAAATTCTAGAATATTCTACTTTAAATACTATTTTCACTACCCATTCCTTTTTCTTATACCATTTCACAATAAATGTAAGGCTGTTTTCACTCTCCTTGGGCTATTAAAACCCTATCCATCCTTCAAGGCCCAATTCATGGCCCACATTCTCCAAGAAGTCCATGTCAATCACTCTCTACCTTGAATTTTTACTGTGCAATAATTTTCAATGCCAAGCAGTCTGGTGCTTCACATTTTCAAATCATTTCATGGAAATGAGTTTTTTCTTCCTATTGTGGTTGATGAAAGATGAAATGACTGAGGAGACAAAGATTTAAAATTCTGAGAGTGTCAATTTATTGAACAGTGCATGCCAATTGCATAACAAATTGCAACTGGGCCTTCCTCACCTTTGGCATTGGACTCTGAACACAGATTTGTATGCGTTAAAACCGTTGACCAAGGGGCTGCTAGGTAAGCATGGATAGAGCACCGGCCCTGGAGTCAGGAAGACCTGAGTTAAAATTTGGCCTCAGAGACACTTGACACTTACTAGCCGTGTGACCCTGGGCAAGTCACTTAACCTTGATTGCCTAGGAAAACCACCAAAACCAGTTAACCAAATAAGACCAACTAATTAAAAGAAAGCAATTAACCAGGATTAAAAAAACAACTAGGTAATTTAATTTCTAATTGGAAGAAAGATTAGGGACTTTCTAGGATGGAAGGGGAAGAGTGAATAGGTACAATTCTCTGAAATCAGAAAAAAGAGGTGTTAAACTCTCCCCCCCCAAGTGTCTGTATTCAATCAAAGGAACATGGAAACAGTAACAGATTAACCACTGTTAAGCCCGTTTTCAGAGAAGACATATGGGTTGTTTCTGACATATAATTGGGAGAAAACTTCTTGCATCAATTTTAGGATATGATGGAGTTTCTGGTCAGCATGACCTAGGTCCTTGGCTAAGGGTCTCTAAGCAGCAGGTGGAGGTGGTCCAGCTTCCCAGCCATGCAGGGCTAGGTTCAAACAGTGCAATGAAGCCTTCCCACAATTCCCATAATTGAATAAAATTTTTTCGCAAGACAGAAATTGGACTAGACTCATAACTGAGTAGGAAGGGAACTGAGCTAAATCCAGAGTAGAGTCACAAGATGGAGTCAGTGTGGTTTACTCAGTTCCCACAATTTCTTCACTCTATTTCCAAATCCACTGTGGTTCCTGCATGATAGTAGTTATTTTCTCTAGATCTGAGATGACAAGCACACACCTGGCCCACGATACTCCCGAGTGTGGCTCAAACCAGATTAAAATGTAGTCGAGAAATATTTACAAAATACAATAAAACAGATGATAAGACATTTTAAAACTAAGTCAATATGTGACCCACAGGAATCCTTCTGTATGGTTCATTGGCACCCTTTTCTGTTTGTTTGGCCTGGCTACTTTAGAGCATATGATACTAGGCACTCAATAGGTAGTGAGTACATTGTTATTGGTTTTTTGAAATCAACTTTCAGAAAATGGGAGAAAAAAAGTCCAGTTAAGTCACCTAGGTATTGAATATCCTAATGATTCAAACATAACTACCTTATTATATTTTTTTTACCCTGGACAGAGGCCAATATAATTGCACTAGGTGTGTCTTATACTTTTATTCATCCTGTTAGTTGTGTTAATATTAAGGAACTGAGGGTCTCATCCAGTACATGGACTAGACCTACAATACATGCTCCCTCTTGCCAGTGGGTCTTGTGGAGTAAGTAACTTGATTGGCACATGGGAAAGCGTATTCTTGGATTTTCATTCTTGGTTGTGCATCAAAGGTATATATTTTTAAATGTTTTAGATACCTTAAAGTTTGGCTATTAAGACCATACTCCTTACCCTCTCCAGGTGAAAGAGGTAAAAAGATGAGGTGCTTCGGATCCATTTTGATTACTGGTGACTCAGTGTGCTACTTGACATTGCAAGATTTAAATCAGTTTTCTTCCCAGAGCTTTTCCCAGTTCTAGCTGTGAAGATTTGTTTAGAATGTGTTGAGAAAAAACAATGCTAGCACATACGGAGATCGAGGAGGACCTAAAGGACACAATTAAACTATCCAATTAAGTAACAGGCCTAGAGAGGGCACCAGATTTGGAGTCAGAGGACCTGGGTTTGAAGACCAGCTCTGCTCTTTCTCAGTTCCGTGTCTCTCACTTCCCTGGGCTTCAGGCCCTCCTCTTGAGAGGCCCGGCTGGATGGTCCCCTTCCCAACCCTGAAATGCTCTTCTTTTCTAGTTGAGCCCATATGAAGTAGTTGTCTTACATTATAAATTATGGCTTTTGAACTGATAGACAGGCATCCTCTCTCTAAGCATGTGTTTCACTGATAACTCAAAGGAGGCACTGGAGGTTTCAGACTCCAGCCTCTAACAGGTTCATTCTTAATCTGGTCAGACAGGCAGGCACCTTCAGAGGGGTTAATAATCAGCTTTATTCTAGTCTAGACTCCTCAAAGGGTTGTCGAGAATGGGAGCACCAACTCCTACAGCATTTCCTAATCACCCTTCTTGCAGGGGTCCACAGAAGGGGTGGTAATTACCTCTATGTCTTGATGGAGTCAGTTGAGACAGGCACAGCTTGTGCCCTCCCCTAAATCCCCTCAAGCCTCAATGGGGGCCAGTTGAGGCAGGTACATGCGTTCCTCTAGGCATTACCCATGGTTTCCCTACTTACTGACCAGTGCCTACTTGCTTTATACAGCAACAGACAGAGAAGACATCTTGTCAATATTAAGCTCACACATTAACTTTAGCAATATTGACATTCTCTGCAAGCATAGTAAATATTCATTATGTCACACCTATATGTCCTGGTGCAGCCTCAGTAGGTCTGCCTGTCACTATGATTCTGATTATTACTATCTAGGATCCTTGGGGCTTTTCTGGGAGTTATTGGCTAACACCTGGAAGCTAGACCTTGCCATGGCCATGGGTCCTGAGAAATTGAACTCTGAAAGGATAACAAAATCCTCCTTACATGCAGCATGTTTAACAGGGTTGGTTTGAGAGAAGTAGGACCTGTGATCTTATCAGTCTAGGAAGCTCCCAGATGAAGCAATGCTCTCTACCAATGCAAGGCGGTATTTTCTCTGCAGCTTTTAGTTTAAGTTGTCCAGTACACTGAGAGATTAAGTGACTTACCCAGGGTCACACAACCAGTATGTCTTGAGGCTGGCGTTTGAAAGCCAAGTCTTCCTGGCTCCTGCTCACCATAATGTCACCCTGCCTTAATGTTTTACAGAAGAAAAAGTCATGTTTGAACATTTGTGAAATGTGGAAATATTTATGGATTGTCCTTTAAAATTCTTTTGGTAACCTAGAATTTTTGAGTCTAGAAAGATTGCAAAGACTGTTCTATAGAGAATTTCCTTGATCTGATTCTTACAGAATCCTGGATATCTTCTTTCTATTAACAAAGGTGTTTCCCCAAGCTATGCTTTGTACGCTTTGGATGCCTTTGATACATTAATTGGGCTTTGTCTTCTGAATACTCATTGCAATAGGCATGCTCTAGCTTTTGGCCATAATGTAGGATGAAGACTAGGAAACTGATTCGTGGAGGTAAACAGAAGTCTAAGTGGATGTTATTGGTTTGAAGAAGTAGGAAGTGGGTGAGTTGTGATTGTTTTGTGTGCAGTACAGCTGCTGAAAATGGATTTTACTCCAACCTTGTGTGTTTTGGCTGCTATGTTGATGTTGTGGCTAGAAAGAATTTCACAAGGCCAGGATACTTTTATTTTCACAGCTGTGGGGAGATAAAAAGAAGGCAGTTAGTTAGACCAGTCCCAGTAATTTTATGAATAATATTGCCTCGTAGAAAAAACCAAGGTGATATCTTCGGCACTTCTTGAGCATAATAAATAACACAGAAGGTTCCTTACAGACCTAAGAGTTGCTATCTTATGATGTATAATATTTGCAGATTCAAACATGTGGAAGTATTTTGAGGCTTGCATGTCACTTAGGCCAGAAAAATAAAATAAATCTTAGCATATTGGATATATATACTACCCATTGTGCTACAAATGACAGTATATTCATATGTATGTTTGTAGCTCTTTGAAGTGCTTCAGTTTTCCAGAGAAGAGTTCTTAATGCTTAGTAGTCAATCATTTTAACATGAAATGAGCAAAGAAATTTGCAATGCTGTTGGGAAACTCTTGCTTTGGATAAACTATGAGTAGAAATCTCTCTGTTTCATAGACAAATTGATTTGTGTTAATCATATGACAAAGTGGCAACTCTTAAGTTTTTATTTGTTTTGTTTGAGAACTGAAGAATTCAGTGTTCAAAGAAATTTACACAAAGAAGAATGAAAGAAGCCTAGTTTTATTGTAAGCAGATATTTGCTAAATTTTACCCCAGGGACAAAAAAAGGCATCACGTGCCCATGCTACTTTTTTTTCATAGACTACTTAGCTCACTTTGGTTAACCATAGTAGTGATGACCATTCTTTTGGAATTAAAAATTCTTTCGGTAGTGATGTGTAACAGATATTGCTTTGAATGTCTCCATATAACTAAGATGAAATTGGAATAGCTTCTGTCATGGGAATCTTACTCTGAGATCAAATTCTTTCCATTAATACAACTTCAAATAAAAGCAGATGTGCAGACAATTTAGCCAACAATGGCAGACTTAGACTGGATGGATTATACCTATGCAAATGTGTGCCACTTTTTAAAGCATAATTTCCATTGTAAATATATTTTTTTGCATCTTCTGAGCAAAATGAAATTTCCAGCTAACTAGAACATTAAATTATTCAGATTTTCCCACTTTCACAGATGTTTATTGTCATGAATAAAATTTCAGGAAAAGAGGGGCAAATTATAAGATTAGTTGAGGTTAGCCATTTGATTAAAATAGAGGAAAAGAGAATTTGTAGGCCGTACTCAGAATTGTCGTCAGTCACATTGTCCGTATTTACGGTCCTGAAAACTGAGGGCTTGTTTTCATTGGCCACTCTGAGGCACTGTGAGACCTCAGATCACTAAATTAGTTTGAGCCTTAACTTTTCTGGGTCTCAGTTTCTTCATTTATACAATGGGAGTTTTGGATGTGATAACCTCTTAGCCTGGAGTTCCCTATCTTTTTTATGTTTTTTTGGACCCCTCCTCAGAGGTATGTTTTTAAATAATTGGAAGACATGTTAAATTTCAGATAGAGATTAGTGAAAATAAAGATGTGTTTTTTTATCCATCCAAATTCATGGATTTGCTGAAATCTATCCATAGACCCTGGACCCTACCTTAAGAACTATTCTAAATTCTTTTTACAGATGTGACATTCTAAGATTCTATGCTTGGTTATATAAAAACAATAAAGTTATGATTTGGTCAGTTAGTAAGAAAGTTGAAATAAACAGAACGTTCCAATTCCATGAGCCTTCATTATAAGTCCAGTTTTTCCCGTGGTGAGAAATTTAGCGTGGGAAGGACCTTAGAAATAAAGCCTCACCTTTTCATATTACAGATGAGGAATCTGAGACCTAAGGGGTTAAATGACTTGGCTAAGATCACTTAGTTCAGAGGTTTCAAATTGACACCAATGCTCCTTACTTTAAACTGATCCAGATTAAAATGTAAATAAGGAAATTATTATAAAATAAATAAAAATACAATATAAACTAGGTATTAATTTGTTAATAGATAGTGTTAGTTAATTTTGTTAGTATGTTGCTCATGGGGATCTGTTTCTATTTCAGTTTGACACCACTGTCTTAGGGCTTTAATATTGGAACCCAGGCTGTATAACCTAGGTCTCCTGGCTGTTTATCTAAATCACTCCTGCACTCTGGCTCTCATTGATTGACCAACAATAGTCCCTAGTCCAGAGCCTCCCTTGGTCATTGTGTGGGCTCTGATGGCTCAGTGAGTGGAACTAGGATTGGTTTCTATTGTGGCCAGAAACCCCAAGGGTCTTCCCCTCCCAAATTTACTTAATTACTTAGATTAGGTAAAAGAGGCCATTCTTTGCCTCATTTTTTACCTAATCTTAATCACTACGTGATCTTTGCCTCAGTCAAACTGAGACACGGGAAATTCCTTAGCTTAAAAAGGCCAAGGTCTCCTACTGCATCCGGTGCTGCCTCTAGTCAGCCTGATCTATAGCTTGCCACTAAACCCAGATAGATCAGGAGGAGAGAGTAAGGCTGGTGACTTTGCACAGCTCTGCCTCACCTAAATCCAATTCACTTGCAAGTCATGACATCGCCTTCCTGATGTCATGCTCCTCTTTGAGAATGAAGGACAAACGCTGAACTATCTTGCTAGATACATACCCACGCAGCTAAGTGGTATCTTAAAATGGACTTCACGTAATGATAATGTTTGAGTTGGAAGGTAGTTCAGAATTTCTACCAAAGGTGTTTCAGTTCTAGTAATGGAGCAGGGATTAGAATTCAGTGCTCTAAAATTTCAGTGCTTCCTCCACTGGATTATGATGCTTGTCGAACTTTTATTACTGGAGCCTGCCTCCAAAAGTTTTAAACTTAAAATTTATAGGAGGTGAAACTGACTTTTATGCCTATAAATTATTTAAAGTTTTCCCCTATTCTTCAAATTTAAATTTACAAATGCCAATTCAAATATTTCAAATTATGCAGAGTAAGTGTTTTTAGTTATGGAATTTAGGGAAGCTGGTGAGCATGACTTAGTGTAAAATGTGCCTAAAATCAGGAAAATTGAACATTCTTCCACCTCTGCTACTGGCCCATTGATCGGATCACTTAACCTTTTGCCTCCTTTGCTACCTTCTATATAAAAAGGACAGCTAGAGCCCTGGGCTGGGATTCAGGAAGACCTAAATTTAAATCCAGCCTCAGAAACTTACTAGCTGGGTGACCCTGGGCAAGTCACTTAGTCCTGTTTGCCTCAGAGAAGGAACTGTTAAACCACTTCAGTCGGTTGGCCAAATGGGGTCACAAAGAGTCAGACACAACTGAAAAAGACTGAACAGCAACAACAAATATAAAAGGAATGATGATGACTTATCTCACAGTGAAATGATAATTATAATATAGAATTGTTTTGAGTATCTCAGAAGACAGCAGTCATTCTCTGTATCAAATTTCCATGATTTGCTGAGAATTTTTTTTTGTTTTTGTTCTGTTTTTGGCAGGGCAATTGGGGTTAAGTGACTTGCCCAAAGTCACACAGCTAGTACGTGTGTCAAGTATCTGAGGCCAGATTTGAACTCAGGTCCTCCTGACTCCAGGGCCAGTGCTCTACTCACTGTGCCACCTAACTGCCCCTCGCTGAAAATTTTTTATTCTTTGATTAAGCAAACTTCTAAATTCCCTGAAAATGCTGTTCCATAGCTCTTTCTTTTTCTCCCTCCTCCCCCTGAAAAGCCCTTGTGACAGTGAGCTGGTGATTTTGTTACTTTATTGGGTAGTTCCAGTAGTAAATACAGTTTATTAAAGTAAAACTATGAAAAGGCTTTAATTACCTGTCCTCAGTGATTTCTTTTAAGGGCTGAACTTTTTGCCTTTTTATAGCTTAATGTAATGTTCTAGCATAACCTGTGTGTGTGTATATATATATATATATATATATATATATATATATGTAGATATATATATACCTATGTTGTCTAAAGAGATTGAACTACTTGCCTGTCTGACACATTTAATAGATCCCAGCCCTTTTCCATGACATCATTATTATAACAGACTTCTTTGAGAATATGAACAGCTGCTGTGTGTTTTTTGTGTGTGCTATATTGTGAACCGCAGGCAGCTTTTCAGTTCTGTAGAAATGAGAGACCTCCTTGATGTTAACAAATGGAGCAAACTCTGAGCTAAGAGGTTATTAATGAATTTAGTCATGGCATAATGCATGTGTTTGAAACATTTCTTTGTGCAACTGAAGACAACACAGAGCCACGA
Organism: Trichosurus vulpecula; assembly: GCF_011100635.1. Classification (NCBI taxonomy): domain Eukaryota; kingdom Metazoa; phylum Chordata; class Mammalia; order Diprotodontia; family Phalangeridae; genus Trichosurus; species Trichosurus vulpecula. The sequence goes on from NC_050578.1 coordinate 59,033,561, forward strand.
ATTGGTTGTCGCATTGACTAGGAGATATTTTTCTTTGCTGCTTTGTGCAGACTGGTTTAACCTGATAGAAGCAGATTGTTTGACTGTCAACCAAGATGGCTACTCTTCAGATGGACTTTATTTAAGGATAATATTTGCATTAGACTAAGATTATTTCAAATTTCTGATGAATATTTTTCAGCTCTTGTTGGTATGATAGTTTGCTTTATTTCTCTAAAAAATTTTAAAGCTTATGCTAGATTAAGGGCTTCTCATTCCTTCTCTAGAATAATTAGAATTGAGATTCTTTTAACTCTTATGCTGAAATGCAGAGTTCTTGGTTGGTATTACAATAGTATTGACCCATGTAGAAATATAGTAATTAGAAACATGAGCTATATTTATTTTTCATGCATGTAATGATGAAAAGCAGTTAACTATTGATTATGCTTACAGTTCAGAACTTTTCATATCTCATTTGACTCACTCTTCTAGAAAATATAGAAAATATTGGAGTGGATCTTTTATCTCATCAACGAGGGTGCTCCTTACAATGCTGTAGCTCTCAAAGCTCAGTTAGTTCTCTTATATTGTTTTAATGCTTGTCCATATCCTTTCACTATCACCTTAAGAAAGTCTACATTTCTGGAGATCTTCACTTGGTTCATAGGTCTGGAGGTTCAAGGAACCTCAAAGGACATCTGGTTTTTAGCCTTACACATTACAAATGACAGAGAGAGGCTTACTAAGGTCAATGATTTCCTCATGGTCACGTAAGTAGTAAGCATCAGAGGCAAGATTTGAATCTAGGTGCATGAGACTCCAAAGTCAATTCCTTTATACCATACCATTCTGCTTCCTTATGCTAGGCTTTTCCGAGGATCATAGTTGAAAGGGATATTAGAGACCATCAAGTCCAACTTCCTTGTATTGCAACTCTAGGAGGTAAAGTGATTTGCTTAGGGCCACACAATAAATGTCTGAGATGGCACTGAAAGGTACCATAGAGAGTGAATTAATACTGATACTAAACATACGTGAACTCAATGCCATGGCATCTAAACACTTAAGGAAATGTAAATGAGATAAAGGGACAAATAAGCAGTTAAACTATAATGGTCAAGCTCAGTCTACACCTTTTCAGACCTAGACAAATCTAACCAAAAAAGAGAAATAAGAAAAGTACTTAAATGGAATTTTAGAAAAAGTAGATATAATAGACCTTTAGAGATTATTGAGTGTAACTAGAGGAGTATACATATTTTTCAGGTGTGCGTGGCACCTTTACAAAAATTGATCCTGTATTAGGCCATAAAAACCTTACAAACACGTCACAGATGAAGGGAAATACTAAACATATCTTTTAAGGACCACATTGCAAATAAAATTATATTAAAAATTACCACTGTACAAAGAATTAAAAATTAGAGGTGAAATAACTCTAAAGAATTACTGGGTCAAAGAACAAATAAAAACGATAGATTATTTCATTCAAGAAAATTACAACTATGAAACAGTATATCAAAATTTGTGGGATATAAGCAAAGCAGTTTTTAAGTTAAAAATATATCTCTAAACACTCTTTCACAAAATAAAGAAAAAACAAATCAACAAATTGGATATACAATTGAAAAAGCTAAAAAATCATAAAATTAAAAAGAAAATAGAAATTATGAAAAATCAATGAAAATAGTGATATTAGAGGTCAAACTCTCATTGAACACTAGGAACTTATTTTTAAACAATAAAGCAAATAAAACGGTAGTTAATTCAGTATTCAAAAAAAGAGGAATACCAAGTAGTTAGTGTCAGAAATGAAAAAGGAAATTTAACAAAAAAAAGGATAAAGGAAAACTTTAGAAAATATTCTGCCTACACAAATTCTAGTAAAACTAATACCTTAATTTAGATAGATGACTCTCAAAATATTAAAAATTAAGCAAATAAGAAATATAGAATTTAAATAAATCTCAAAAAGAAACTGAAAAAGTCATAAATGAGCTTCCCAAAAAGGGGGGAGATTTATGGTTAAATGATATTAAACTTTCAAAGAAAAATTAAATTTCAGTGTTAACAGAAACAATTTTTAAAAATAGGAAAAGATGGGGCCCTCCCACATTACTTTCCTGATACAAATATGATTTTTATGCCTAAGCCAAGGAGAGTCAAAACAGACAATAACTGTTTTGTTAATATGATATAAAGCAGTATCTATATAAAATCAAGAACCAACATTGTATATAGTGGTACTAGAGATCTTTGCAATAACATCATGGGAGTCCATTATCATCATTATTATTTGATGCAGTTAGAAATACTTACAGTAAGACAAAAAATGAAAGGCAAAACAAGCAAAATATATACATAATACATATATACACACAGAGGCTATAGCGATATATAAAAAAAATGATATAACATGACCAAGATAAGTTTATATTAAGAATGTCAGGTTGGTTCGATATTAGGAATGCTATCTATGTAATAGGCCATATTAATGAAGAAAATAAAATTCTGTGATTATAATATATTAACATGTTAATATAATATATAATAAAACTTTTTTTCTTTGAGGTCTCATTCCATTTTAGGCTGGATGCTGAACTTTCTCTTTTATGCCCCAACTCTTCATCATGAAGCCTCTCTTCAGCCCTGGAGTTTACAAATTAGAGGTGCTTTCCATCTCAGTGTCCTTTCCCTCTGATCTTATGGTCTATTCAGTGCTGAACCAATCAGATTGTCAAAGCTTACTTTATTAAGCCAGGAAAAATAATGAAATTCATCTGTCAGAGCAAAAGGTTAATCTCAAGGGAAATGATGAAAAAAATGAGGAAGGAGGGAGCTTAGCAGTACCAATTCTTCAAGTGTACTACGAAGCAATAATCATAAAAACTATTTGGTTTGGCTAAATAATAGGAATGTTGATTCATGGAGCAGATTACTTACCCAGCAAACATAAGTAAATGAACTTATTAGCCTTGTGTTTGATAAACTCCAAGACCTCAACTACTGGGGTAAAAGCTCATGACTCATCAAAAAATACTGGGAAAAATGGGAAGCTCTCTGGCAGGTATTAGGTATAGACCAAATGTTTCACATTATAATCCAAGATGATCTCCAAATGGAAAAATGACTTAGAAATTATTAACAGATTAGAGGAGCAAGGAAGAAATTACCATAAATATTTTTGAAAGAAAAAGAGGAAAAGAAAAAAATTCAGCAAAATCAATCAATACATCAAGAAAAGAGAGTATCTTCAGTATTCCACAAATTGTCTGACTCTTGTCTAACCTCTGCAAAGGAATGGGAGTGGTAGATGTCCTCTCATGATTTTTCTTTGGGACCAAGCTTGTTCTTTGTAGTTTTATATCATTCATTTTTGTTCTTGTTCTTTCCATTTACATTATGTTAGTCACTATGTATATCATTTTCTTTTCTCTGTTGGCCTTACTTTGTATCACTTCATATAACTCTTTCCAGGTTTCTCTGTAATCATTCTATTTGTGTTTTTTTTTTACAGAACAGAAAAATTTCATCACATTCATGTTCACTACTCAAATTGATGGGCATTTACTTTGTTTTTCCAATTCTTTGCTACCACAAAGAAGTGTTGCTATAAATATTTTGCGGTATATAGAGGATTTCCTCATATGCCTAGCTGTGGCATCTCTGCGTCAAAAGTATGGACATTTTAATCACTTTATTTGCTTAATTGCTTTCCAAAATGGTTTTACTGCTTTAGATATAGGTGTGCCTATCTTCCTATAACCCCTCTAAAATGGACCATTCCCATTTTCAGGCATCTGTACCGATTTGGTAGGTGTGAGGTAAAATCTCAAAGCTAGTTTAATGTGCATTTCTCTTATTATTAGTGATTTACAGCATTCTTTCATATGATTAATAGTCTGTACTCAGCAGTTCTCTATTTGAGAACCAATTGGTGATAACCTTTGACTCATTATCTATTGAAAATAGCCTTTAGTCTTACAGATTCTGTTAGTTTTCTCTGTATATTGAATGTCAAATCCATATTAGAAGAATATGACGGAAAGTTTTTCCCCCAGTTGACTCCTTTCCTTATCACAGATACATTAGTTTTGTTTTGCAAAAGCTTTTCAGTTTCCTGTAATCTAAATTGTCTATTTTAATTTTTGTGATTGCTTCTACTCATGGCTGTAGAAGTCATGTGACCTTATCTTCTAATTTTTTCCTAGCATAATCTTCAGTGTCCAGGTAACATATTTCTTGAATTTATTGTGGAATACGGTATTTATTGGTAGTGCAAGCATAATTTCTGTAAAAGCATTTCCCAAATTTCCCAGCAGTTTTTATATAATAGGGAATTCTTTCCTAAGTAATTATATTTTGGGGTTTATCAAACACTGAGTTATTGAATTCCATTGCTTATGTTTCTTCCAATGTGGTTGTTTTTGATGAAGTTCTGCTGTCTCTTTGTAAATACTACTTCTTTTCTAGATATTCACTAATCATCTCTTTAGGGATGTTTTTCCTAAATATTTCTCAGGAATTAAAGTCAAACTTACTGGCTTATAGTTTGCAGACTCCGTTCTCTTTATCTTTTTTTTAAATCAGAACATTTGCCCATGTCAATCTTGTGATAGGTTTATTTTTCCAAACTGATCAAATACTCCTTTGGCACCAAAGGATATATTTCATTTGTGTGGGATGATGTGAACTGATATCCAAGACAACTACATGCTTTCTTACTACCTCTTTGTATAGCTTGGGTATCAACTCCATGTTATCATTTTTTCTCCCTCTCATCTCTAGTACAAATGATATTTTTTTTCTACAAAATCCTTCCATCCACTTGTTAGCCCTTCTATCTTGCAAGAGCACGTGGACCCTCTCCATCTTGTTTTCCTCATAAGGAAAAGATGGAAGGTTCCGTGACCTGGGCTCACTAGACTATGTGAGCCAAGGACCATCTCCCCTCTTCCTGTACTTCACTTTATGTTAAAAATAAGAATGTTTTCCAACAATGTTGTTACAAATTTCAAGAAGTCTTGTGTGACTTTGATAAATACTTGGGAAATACCTTTCCTTGAGAAGAGCACTTAAGGTAGTGTTTTTCTTTACTGAATCACTTTTAAAAGCAATCAACCAATAAGTGCAGTGAGATCTTGCATTCATTGCTACTTTCAGTCAGTTATGTGACTGGGAATATGTTCTGTAGAATATAATTTATAAATAAGTACTTCTTTTCTCATGCTCTTATGTGTTTCCTTTATGTGTATATAGATTATTGTCACATTAATTTTGTAAAAAAAAAATAGAAAATAGGCATATAAGTTAGTATTACCTATATTCGTTGGTCACTTTTTAAAAATTAGTAACAATGGATAAGATTTTTCTAAGTCTTTGGTATCCTGCCTTCTTTTTGTGCCTTGGTTTACCTTTATTTCTCATGGAACACAACCAGGAGTTTTCTTAAACAAGATTAGCTTTTATAGAGACTTAAGCTTGAGGCAACAGAAATGTTATCAAATCCTGTGGGTCATCCTACAACTCTCTTGTCTTCTTAGTGTTCTTTTTTTTTAAATGTTTCAATTTTTTTTCCAATTACACATAAAAACAATTTTTAACCTTCAGTTTTACACTTTTGAATTCCACATTATTCCACATCCTTCCTCCCCACATCCCTCATTACAAAGCAAGCACTTTGACAAAGGTTACATATATGCAGTCATCTGTCCTCTTTAAATTACTTTGAAAATTGATTTCCTCTCAAAGCTGTCACTTTTGACCAGAACTTTCCTATGTATTTGGTTTAGTTCAGCTGTTTTTTTTCTGTCTTTGCTTTCTTTACTGCAATTTTTCTTTCATGTAGCACTTAGGGAACCATGATGTTTTACTCTACATGCAATTCCATTGTAATTGATGGAGGGGGAAAAACGCTTATGTCTTTTCCATTTTCAGCTGTTTGATACCTTCCTTCTGGTTGCATTCTTTTATGTCCTTGGGATGATTTTGCTTAATTGGCTATCCCCTCAAGTTTTCTATAAACTCTTTTTTATCCACTCCCCCACTCTTTCTTTCCCTGTTTTATAAGGTGATAGTGCTTGTGATCTCCGTCTTCTGTAAAATTTTAGAAACAAGTTCATGTTATGTCAGTGTTGTCTCTGGCTGCTATATCTGTCTGTTCAGTCAAACCAAGTGTTCAAGGGATAAGGCAGTTTCTAGTCTCTTTCGGCCATTGATTTCCATTGATTTAATTTCCTTACAAAGTAGTCATAGCCCACGCAGATGTTCGTTCTTTTATCCCTTTTTCACTTTTTTAGTTTTTGCCAGACGATATTGCTTAAATAGGTTGGAGTTGCGCTACCTAAATTGAACACCATATTTTACAATTTTTGTGTTTGCTTTGTATTGATTTTGCTCTTTGTTCTTATTAGTCAATGGTCTGAGTGTACACAAATGAGGGATTTGGAATGACAGTGACACAAATGACACAAATGACAGTGATTTGGAAATCACCATCATATTAGCAAATAGTAGTAACTAGTAGTTAGTTATAATCAGTTTCTTTCCTCCCTAGAAAGTCAGTTATTGCAATTTGCAGGGATAAGCTAGCTTCATGTTGCATTATCTTTAGCATTAGAGCAACACCAATGTTTTGTAAACGTGTTAAATGAATAGGAATATTAATAAGATGTTTAAAATTCTGCACTATATTTAAGATCAATGATAGTTATTTTATTTGGGAACAACTTTAGTTGTAAAGTGGCTTATTACTTTTGTCAGGAGATGCTTTCCCTTTTTTCTCATGATGCTATAGTTCTGGAAAAAATGTTCCCTTCATGAATACAGTTCAAAGCCAACGTGTAATGCCTATGAACTTTATAAAACATTTTAGGGTTAATTCCTAGAAATCTTTTGTGGAAAATCTTACCTGAATTCTGTTTATATTTCTAACACTGTTTCTAACTCTAAATTTATCACTTTAAAGCATAAATATTTCTCAGTGACATACTGCTTGCAATATGTAATCCCAAAAATATGTTTTATTTTTAGATTTCTAATTTAAAATGAAATTAAATTATTATGATTTTTTAAAAAATCCTACTTTTTGATGTCTTTGGCGGATAATGGTTCTTTTTGGGGTTCAAATGCAAAAGCAGTCACATGCAGAGGAGATGCTCAGTTGTCTTTATCTTATAGCTTCTGTTACTAATAATATAGGGTGGTAGGTTTGTCGGATGGTTAGCTCCACACAGAGGATATCAGAGCATATTTGAAATAATTGACGTGAATGCTCAGTTTGAAATAAAATTCCTTATTATTTATTTTCCATTGGCATAGAATTTAGGTTATGCTGAAGTGTGCTTATAACTGCCTTGGCAAGCTTAACTTCTTCATATTTTATAAACCTCATTGTCTCAATTAGGTGAATTGTCAGAGTAGAACCTACGTTAGATAGGTTAAGTGTTCTGTTCATTCTCAAATGTTACTTTCTGAACTTATAGAACACATAATCTTTTAAAATATTACCTTTGCCAAATTTGGGATATTCAGAGCTATAAGTTCACAGAGAGGACCTAATTGTAGATATCAATCTGTAATCTCCAGATTCTTTACCTTAGGAGTATCAGATTTCTCTTTCCCTAGAAAACTAGATGCTTTGAAGTACCTAGCTAGTAGGGCTAAGGCCTTGCCCTCAAGGAGATTACAATTAAATAGGGGAAAGACAAGTATAACTAAGATTCAAAAGAGAGATAAGTTCCAAGGAAAAGTCAAAGCAAAATACTGTGTAAAATTAGAAGCCTAGATCATTTTCATCCCAGAGAAAGTCAGAAAGGATTTCCCGGAGGAAGCTGTTAATTGCCCATCTTTAGTATTTGTGTATATGTTGTTCTGGGCTGGGCCTGAATCAGACCAGTCTCTTGGTAGTTTAGAGTCAATAGCAGAATAAAATGAGATGCTTGTAAGTCATTCAACAATTAACAAAAGTAGATTTACTTCGTTATAGTAGGAGAAGAATATTCGGCAAGGATAACCTCCAGTTGATTCAGCATAATGAAGTGCCCTTTCCTGTGTCATGATCCATCAGCAAAACCTCTAAGCCTGGAGGGCTGGGGCAGCTATCCATAGATCTTCGGTGCTGCTTTGTACTCTGAAATGATGAAGAGGTATCAACAGTCTGAACCCTTAGTCCAGGGAGCCAATCAAATTTTGAAGAAAATCTCAGAACCTTCTAAGAAAAAATTCAGTCTGACTTCTTGGAGTGAATGGTTAAGAAGTTCCTCCTGCCACACCAGCCTTTCTATATTTAACTAGGCTGGTCCCTGAAAAAGAGATACGAGATACAGTCTCTTACTGGTCTGGGCTCAAAAGTCTTTTCACATGATCTAATCTGATAGAGCTTGTATTTCTCAAGAACTCAGGGGGTAACCTTTTCGCTATGGTGAGGACTTTGTAGAAGTACATTTTAGGTGTCTTCAGCTATCCAAAAAACTTGACCCCAGAGGGAAGAACAAGGATCAGCGAGTGGCTCATATTAACAGGGAATTAGATTTCAGTTCCACATAAAGGAAGGCCTTCTGAATAATTAGAGCTGTACATTGGTGAAATGGCCTGCTTTGGAAGGTCCTGGACTCTCCTTCATTGGAATTAGACCTTGAATGGGCCATGAACTGCATTTTTCCAGTAAGATAGATGTTTTACCACTTATCATAGCTGTCAGAATTTGGGTTAGAGTAGGTAATGCGCAAAGTCCCTTTTTGCTCTGACTACAGAAAATCTCAAGTGTTGTGATTTAAGTCTAGGCATTTCTTTTGGTGCATGGGTTTGGAATTCTCATTTGACTGCCAGTGGAAATTCTAATCACCATTGCTTATTGTGCTGCCATACTGATAAACTATATGTATTCCATATAATTGAGTATTATTAATTCATAAAATGTCAAAATCATCATTAATATATTTGGAAAAGGCAGTATACAATTCGCCTCCACTTTCTTTCGAACTATTGCTTATCTATTTTCACAATTGAAAGCAAATCAGTGGCATTCTTTAAAAAAAATACAACTGAAGTCAGCGTTTTCAAGGGGGAAAAACATTTGGTTTCTCTATCAAGTGGAATAGAATGTCGATGGAATCTTCTTAATGTAACTTTTGCGGTTTTTGTGCTCACTTTCCAACTCATGCTGTGCTTATAATAAATTGTATTTCTTTTCCAGAAGTCTTAGGATGGGGCACAAATAAGTGTCACCTTGATGCTTTGGTGCCAGCAATACACCATTACATTCTTTTCCTTATTTCAGTAATTTCTTTTTAAACCACCTGCTTAGGAATCCCTTTGTGGAACATATTTTTCAGTATGGTAGGAAGGATTGAGGTTATAAAAGGAAGTGTCTGCAGTAATCATTCAGTTGTGATTCTTTCTGCGATGGAGAGCCAGCAATTGAAATGGGAATTTCTTTAGAAAAAAAAAATGTTAGCCTTTCTTTCTGGATTAACAAATAAATTCTAGATAGACTAAAACAGGTGGGGAACATGCAGCCTCCAGCCCATGTGTGACCCTGTAGGTCCTCAAGTACGGCCCTTTGACTGAATCCAAACTTAACAGAACAAATCCCCTTAATAAAAGGATTTGTTCTGTAAAATTTAGACTCAGTCGAAAGGCTACTTAAGGACCTAGAAGGCCACATGTGGCCTCAAGGCCGCAGGTTCCCCATGCTGGGCTAAAATATTTTGATGTAAAAGAAATGAGTCATCATTTTCTAAAGGCAACAGCCTCTGTGCCTTCAGAATACTCAAGTAGTACATACAGTTCTTTCATAGACTTCTGCTTCAGGAGATTGTGAACTCCCAGAGGGCAGGGACTTCTCATTTTTGTAATTGTATCATCTGTGCCTAGCACAGCTTCTCATGACTAATAGCAATGTAATAAATATTTTTTGATTGATGGATTAGGCAGAGTAATCTACCCTCACTGCTTCTGTTTCCTCACTATCCACTGACTCCATGTAAGATTCATCCCCATTCTAGTGAAGATGCTCTTCAAGGTCATGAGGTAATCACCAGATCCAGGGCTGTTTTCTTACTTGACATTTTCGAAGCAATAAACACTTGACCTGAATTTCTTCCTAAAGTGCTCTCTCCCCCTTAGATTTTGTGATATCAGTAAAAAGAGCAAAGCAAGTTATAATGATGGATCACAGAAAGACAGAATTTCAGTTTAAAGGGAGTTTGGTGGCTATCTAGTCTAACTCATACCTGAAAGAATTATTTCTACAATGTACCACAGAGGTGGTCATCCAGCCTTACTTTTTAAAAAAAATATTTATTTTATTCTGAACTTAAGAAATAAAACAAGCATTTTCACAACATTGTAGAATAGGGATAAAAGATGAATGTATATAAAATTGTTATGTACAACTTGCCATTGTTTTCAAATATATAATAAAGTTATCAAGTTACTATTTCTCTACCTGCCCCCCTTCCTTGCTACCATTAGGCACAAGTGTGTATGTTTATATATGTGTGTGTATGTATCTATGTGTATGTGCGTCTGTGTGTATATAGTGTATAAAACCATTTTATATATACATCTCTTTATCAGTTCTTTCTCTGTATGTAGATAGCATCTTCCTTTATATGTCCTTTGTAGTTAATTTGGATATTTTATTATAGTCAAAATTACTTATTCATTCAAAATTGTCCTTAAAACAATTGTTACTATATACACAATCCTCTTGGTTCCCATTTCACTCTTCATTATTTCGTGCAAGTCTGTCCATGTTTTTCTAAAATCAACAAGCTCATAATTTCTTATAGCAACAGTATTCCATCACAATTATATACCACAAATTGTTTAGCCATTCGGCAATTGATGGGCATCCCTAAAATTTTCAGTTCTTTGCCACCACTAAGAGAGCTGCTATAAATATTTTTGTACACATCGGTCCTTTTTCTTTTTCCCCAATCAGCTTGGGAAAACAGACCTAGTAGTGGTGAAACAAGCATGCCCACTGTCCCCAATACTATTCAATATTGCATTAGAAATCCTAGCAATAGCAATAAGAGAAGAAAAAGAAATAGGAGGACTCAGAATAGAAGAGGTAATAAAATGATCTCTTTTTGCAGACGATATATACTTTTGGGAAATCCCAAAGACTCAATCAACTAAAAAGTTAGTTGAAAGAGTACTTTTAGCAAAGTAACAGTCTATAAAGTAAATCCAGCCTTATTTTTGAAGGAGAACCCAGAGAAGTTATAACCTTTTGAGGCAGTCTGTCATCTTTTGGAGAGCAGTCATTGTTAGGACATTTTTGCTTATGTGAAGTCTAATTTTCTTCTTTGCCACCTTTGCCCACTGAGTGTAAATCCACCACCTGGGGCTGAACAGAACAAGTCTTAACACCTCTTTCAGATGACAGTGTTTCCTTTAAACCCTTGAAGACAACTATCAGGTACTCCCTCCTCCCCAGTTTTGTCATCTTCAGTCTAAATAGCCCCAGTTCTTCAAGCCAATCTGATTGAATGCAACACAGTGAAATTTAGTAGAGTATAAATAAATAAAAGACTTTTACTTAAATTTAGAAATTTCATGTAATGGCAAAGTATAGGCAGAGATTTGGCTGCATCAATTCATATGAAAAAATTATATTAAAATTAAATTCATATTAAAATTAAATCCATATTAAAATTCATATTTAAAAAGGCCTAGGAAGTTTAGGTTGTGTATATGCATCTAGATATAGGTATATGCTACCTATTGCCATTAATTTTGTGAAGATACTATTTTAGGTTAAACAAGGTAAAAGTGGGAAGTTAGTGTTGTAGGAACACTATAGATGGATTATAATTCTATTTAGTTAAATGATCAGAATAAACTTAAAATGGTTCTTTAGAAAGACCTGAGTTTCCTAGGAAACTATGGGGAGTATGTTATTATGGTCTGATGTGGTCTGGACAGGGCAAGGCAGGTGAATCCCAAGTCATTACAGGGTCCCATGAGCTTTGTGGATGGCGTATAGGCAGAGGAGAAGACCCAGGAATTTCAGCTGTTGGGAAGAAGTGTGGAAGAAAGTTCAGAGATCAAGGACCAATGTCGAGGACAGAACAAGAAGCAGATGTGAATGGGTCCTTGCTAGGGGCTGGGGAAGGCATTTGCAGAGAAGGAGCAAAGATGCAAAATGATCCAGCAACATCCTGGAAAGAAAGATGGAGGAAGGGCCAATTATTTTCTTTTCAGGATTCCCACTAAATCTAATTTAATATCTATCTAGAGATAAGACTCAAATAGGTCTGGACATTTTTTTTCTAAAACAATAATAAAATAAAATCTGCAGCTGGACGAGTTTCCTCCTCAGAGGAACAAAGCAATGAAAAAGTTCTGAGCTCTTGTCTTAAGACTGGAAGAAGTAGGAAAATTTACTGGTTCTTTGGGTTCAAGAGCCCATCTCCTCCATCTCCTTCAAGAAACTGAAGCAGGGCATATGATGTTACAGTGACTTTGAATTCAGAAAAGCTGTGTTAAACCCAGAAATCTGGGAACCAGGGGCCTTTGAACTCTGCTGCTGCTGAGAACTTGGAAAATCCTCAAGATTTTTATTTCCCTTTTCTCTTTCCCTTTGCGTTCTGAAGCAGCTGAGACCTGCTGCCTCTGGTTGGGACGAGCCTGTTCCAAAAAGCATTACCATTGTCAGTGAATTATTTGTATAATTGTTTAACATTTCTAGGTAAATTTTCACAATCTTTCTGCTGAAGTTGTCTTTATCTCTTGACAGACCTGCTGCCTGTGCAGTGTCTTTCTGTGAGTGATTTATCTGATTTTTGCCTTACTAGTGGTTGGGAGGAGCAGGAAGAGATGCCTCTTAAAAAACAAGAGTAGTGATTTTCAGCTGAGGTTAAGAAGAGGAACATCAGAAGAGACCTGGAGGGGAAAATCAAGAGCAAACTTCTCTGGGCACTAAGACTGACTGAGCCGGACTGTGAAGCATGGAGATAGATAGAGCAGGGCTAACTTTGGGAGATGGATGATTGTGCCATAGCCACTCAGTCCAATGCAGCATGCCAGTGGTGGGTGCTTTACAGTGATCAGGTCTTTTATATTCATTGCACTATTTGTTGTTTACATCATTTTTCCTCATTCCAACTCTCCTGGAAGCTGGCTTCCTGGCCCCTCCCCCTCATCCACGTGAGGAATTTGTATCTGCACTTGTGACAGTGCCTCAAGACACATAGTTCAGGGTTACTGATGTTCATGGAGGGCAGATGTTTTGTCTAAAAGCTTTAGAGTGGTTGGTAAGTCTATGCCACACGGTAGAAAGAACCCTGGGTTTAAATCAGATGACCTGGGTTCATTTTCCAGTTTTGTCAACTAACTTTGAATTTGATCTTGGGTAGTCACTTAACCACTATGGGTCTTGGTTTCCTCATATGTAAAATAAGTGGGTGGGACTAGATGTATTCTGAGGTTCTGAGGTCCTTCCAGCTCTCAATCTATGTGAACCTTTTCAATTCCCAGTCTGTGGTCCACTTCCTCATCTAGGCCTTCAGAGTAAATGGCACCAAGCTCAATATAAACAATTGATGTCACTACCAAAAAAAATTACTCTTAAGCTTAATAGAAATATATTTAATAAAAGTATACTATGGAGAACAAGGTAGGGTCATAAACATAAGATTTTTATAACTGGTGAAAGATCTAGTTTCAAGGGCCTTATTTTTAAAAGTTTTTTTTTTTTTTTTAAGGGGGAAGGCAGGGCAATTGGAGTTAAGTGACTTGCCCAAGGTCACACAGCTAGTAAGTATGTGAAGTGTCTGAGATCGGATTTGAACTCTGGTCCTCCTGACTCCAGGGCCGGTGCTCTACTCAACTGTGCCACCTAGCTGCCCCCAGGGGCCTTCTTTTTGCATCTGAGCAACCAGAATCTTGAAAGACAAAATGACTTGCCTAAAGTCATACCATTAGTTTGGTGGTAGAGCTGGGTCTAGCTAGCATCCACCTCTTCTAACTGCCGGACCATCTCTAATTTTACCCATCTTGTGGTCCCACTTTGTGCCCTGCACTGGATAAATTGCACTCATGGTTTAGTAACTGATGTTCAGATTTTTAGAAGTGATATTTCTAAACTGTTTGCCTTGATCATGGCATACACTTGGCTGGATAACCTTTTGTAGAGCTTATCTATTATTACGTATATCTTGGGTAGATGGTACAAATAAATGATTAAGATGAATTGGGTTGAGACTGACTAGGGGAGTGGGATAGATTGCCCTCAGGAAACTGAAAAGCCCCCGTAATAGTCATGAACTTCTCCAAGAAATAAAGGCTCATTTATAATACAAGTATTCTCCTGATTTTTTATGGCTGTAAAATATATAACACAAGAACTTTCAAAGAAGAGAAAATGAACGTCACAGTGGAGGCATGTGCATCAGGTCTGAGCAGGATGCAACATAGAGCATATGAGAAATTTTCAAAGAATTAAAATACAGGATGGATGGAGATGTATGGTAGAAAGTGTGAGCTGCTCACATAGCATGACAAGGCTCAGCCTAGTGCAATCCCCAAGATGTCAGGAAAAAAGCACATTGGTTTAACCCCTCAGGTTGACCTTATGGGAAGGGATGGAGAAGAATCTCATAGGCTGGGCAGACAGGATGGCCCATATTTGGAGGAAGTGGCGCAGGTAAGTGGTACACGGGACCTGGAGTCAGGAACACCTGAGTTCAGATGTGGCCTCAGACACTACCTGCGTGACCCTGGGCAAGTAATTTAACCTCTGCTTGACTCAGTTTCTGGCAATAAGAACCTCACTTACCTTGCAGGGTTGTTGTGAGGATTGAGTGAGATAATATTTATAAAGCACTAAGTCAGCGCCTGGCACATAAAATACTTCTTTGGAAAAACAAAAAGCATCTAAACCCATGAGATCACAAATTCATTTGAGGATGAGAGTATTTCCAAACCAAAGTCAATCCTTATTTAAAAACAAAAGGCCAAGATGATCAAGGAGCTTGGAGCTATGTCATCCGCGTGTAAGTGTTGGAAAGAAGACTCTGTAATAGGTGTTCTCTAGGACTTTTACTTAATAAGAAGACAGGATTAACCAGCATGAAACAAGATCATGTTGTTGAGTTTTGTCTTATAGATTGTTGTATCCCTGGCAGCTATTTTCACTGAAAACTTTGGCAATCTTCTGCAGTGGAAACATACTTTTTTTTTTTTTGGTCTTAGTGAGTTACAGCAAACAGTTTACAATGGATGAACTACTCCAAAGCCCTGCCCTGATGACCCTTGGTTCTTGAAGGTTGTGCCAGCCAAGCAAAAGCTGAGAAGACTGTTTGGGCCTTGTGATTTACTCTTTATTTGTTATCTGAACACCAACCTAGCTAAGTTTAGAGAAGGTCACCCCTGGTTTGGCCATAGATTGTGTGGTTTTTCATTGGCAGCATTTTCCCACAATCCTCTACTATGCTGTAGGTGGGCTGGACTCTACAACTGTGAAGAGACTACTTATACAGACAGAATTAAAGAGGAGTTCAGTAGAACTGAAGTGGTCAAGGAAGATTTTGCAGACGGAGTAGATCCCAGTTGAGCCTTGAAGGTGAGGGAAAATAGGGGGAAGAGAAAATTGGCCGTCTTGGAATAATGTATCAATAGATTTTCATTAGAAATGAGAACTAGTCACTAATCTCCCATTTGGCTGCATTTTCAAGCTTTCTAATATTTGACTAATTCCTAGGTCAAGAATAGTGAACATTAGAAGGGGGTGTATCATTACATCCTTGCTATACAAAATAAACAATTGAAAGCTTTCTTACTTTGTAATGCCATGCAAAGTTAATTGACGTAGAAGACTTGGGAAATGAATGAGCTTGGTGTTGTTAGTTTACCTCATTGTTTATTGGCCTTTTGCCTTTATGAAATATTTTTGTAAAAAATACACCCCCTCTCCTCCAACATTTTTCTCAGTAAACTTGCTAAGAGGGAAGATAAGAGTCTTTGATTTTTTTTTTCTTTTCTGAGAAGAGATAGCTCATGAACCTTCTCTGATTAGGTCAGAACATTACATTTTAATGATTACTTGGTTATATGATAGAAAATAACCAGTAAAACTCATTTCAAAAGAAAAACAAAGTGTAAATTTGCAAAATATCTTACCATTTTAAAATTCTGGGTTTAGTTTTCAGCTACTTGGGTCCCAGTGATAGACCAGAATTTATTATTTTGCAAGTTTGATGGAATTAGCATGCTCTTGTCAAGCTTTGTTTTATAAATTGTGAATCATTGGCAGTTCTTTTTACTAGTAGTTTTGGCAGTACTCTGCAGTGGAAATAGACTGATTTTTATTGCCCTATTTAAATGAAAAACAATCCTAAATCCTCTCTCATCTTAATTCAGCTTCCAAAAAGTCCTTCCTAGTTCTATATTCATTTTGTACATATTCATACTGATTTCTGATGAGGCTTTCAGGGATCACATAAGCAGTCTTTTATTATTTAAAGTCTTTAAATAAACCAGTTTGCATATTAACAAATTCAATTTAAATCAATTTTATTTTAGTAGTGTGAGTTTCTGGAATCATGAAATCTTAGAGTTGAAAATCTAGCCAGATCCCCATCTGAATCCTCCCCTTTAACGTCCATAACAAATCTTTGTCCATCTTCTGCTTGTTTATATGTAGTCATCAGGAGCTTATTACCTTCCAAGGAAGTCCATCACAAATAGCTCTAATTTTTTGTTTTTAGTTTTAGGATTGTCTAACTTGCATGGAAATGAAATCTATTACCTTGTAACTTCTGCTCTTTGCTCTAACTTTTCCTTTCTGGGGCCAGAGCCCCATAGCAAGGTAGTAAAATGTTTAACCTCTCTTTTCCTTTTACACGTTAAGGTCCAATAATGTCTCTTCCTTAAGTGATCTCTTCCTATGAAAGGTTCTTAAATTTGTTTGTGCATGTGTGCGCACACCCTTTGGACAGTCTGGTGAAGCTTCTACTTAGAATAATGTTTTTAAATACATGAAATAAAATCTGTAGGATTACAAAGGAAACCAGTTATATTGAAGTAAATATGTAATTTTTTTCTTCATCCTAGTTCACAGACCTGCCCAAAATCTATTCATAGGCTCCTGGGAGTGGGGAGTGTCTTTTGACCCAGGTTAAGAATCCTTATTATAAAACGATTTTGAGTCCTTACCTCATCCTGGATTCCTAGGTGTACAACAGTTTATTTCCCATAAGTGTAATAATTTGTGGTTGGCAGAACTGAATACAATACTTCAGATCTGGTTTGATCAAGTTATAAAGTAGGATTGGATTATTCCTTATTCTGGAAATCATACTTCTTTTGATGCAGACCAAGGTTATGTTAGTAGTTTTACCTGTCAGGTCATGATGTTACTTGTGAAAGTTGATGTTTTGAGTCTACATGCAGAATTTTACATTTTTCATTATTAAGTTTCATGCATTGGCCCTTGTCAAGATAGCTTATCAAGATCTTGTGCCCTGATTCTCTGATCATAGGTATCAACCAATTTATCTAGTATTATAACAGCTGCAAATCAGATAAACATACTTTTTAGATCTTTTGTTAAATCATGGGTAAAATGCTGGACTAGACTTGGTTTGAGGACTGAACCTGTGACATTGCACTAGGTGACACCTCTTTACTTAGAGGTATTTCAGCCATTCAATATCCACCTAAAGAAATGTACTGTTAGCAGTTAGTCCTGTGAATGAACAGGCTTCCCAGAAGAAATAGATGAGCTACTGAGTGCTGGAGGCATTTGTCTCTTTTATTTGGTATGTTTAAGAAAAGGTACAAAAGGGAAAGCCATGTGACTTAGAGACACCTAAGGCAGCCAGAGGCTGTAACAGTAAGAGAAGGAAAGCTGCAAAGGCAGCCCAGTTAGGATTTGGATTGATTCTTCCAAACCAGGGAAACTGATCCCACCCTTAACAACACGCTGACACTTAACAATCTAGGATAAACACACTCACTTCACTCAGAGCGGGCCAGAGGAAACACATCCAAAATGATGTTGTGAATAGGCATAGGATGTGTGTTACCAGAGAATTTTGGGCATGATGATTCCGGTTATGGTAGGAAGAGGGAATTCATGACGGTCTAAGTCTCCTTGGTTCATGCTTCAGGGCAAAAAGGGTCGTGTTTAGTTTGTTTTTTAGATTCAGGGGTTCTAGCAGCTTAGGTGTTTTATAGGGATATACTTTAGACATACATAATCAGATCAGGTGTTTTATAGGAAGGTAGATGTTATTTGATTCCAACCTCCTCCTGTTATAGACAGAGGTTCAAATCATTTATTGGCTAAGCTATAGGGTAAAATTTTATAGCTTCAAATCTTATGGGTGGAGGAATTTTATATGGGGGGGGGCAGTTTCTAGAAAAGGAGCAGATTAGAGACTAAGGGGGTGCCAGGCACAAGAAGAGATCATGGTTAGAGAACAGATAGCCTGTTAGACTAGGCCAGAAAAGCAAGAAGATTTTGTTCACTTGTTTTCTGTCTACCTCTCAATAGGATGTCTCTGTCTATATATAGGTATAGGACAACCACATAGCACATGCAGGCCTCTTGGCCATCAGATAGGCCAAAGTTTAATAAGATGTGCAGAACTAGGCCCTGGATAGTTAATGCAATCTAGCAGCAGTATGGGTCAGGAAGCAGATTCCTTAATCTAAGAGTGCCTATCATTTAAGTATTGCTTTGGGCGAAATGGGTCCAAGGGTCTTAAGCCACTTCCTTTAATTGGATTAGAGAGGTGTAGAGAGGGATGGAATTTTTTTTAATTTGATGACTATCTTTTAGGGGGAATACTTACAATCTCATCTTATACCTACTCCTCTATCCATCCCTCTTTGTGTCTCTGTATTAGTAACAAAATCTTCTGATGTTACTCAAACTGCTTCCCAGAGTGGGATACTCCATTATCAATATACAAGGTTCTTAGACTTGGTGAGTAGTGTCAGTCTCTCATTACTGCTATCCTTCTACTGAGAATAACTTAGTGTTTTCTCAGAGGGCATGCTGGAGATTTCTTTAGACATACATAATTAGATCAAGCCTAGTTCTCTATAATTCTGTTTTGAGCCCTGGTAAAATAGATCATAGATTTAGAGATAGAAAGGACCTCAGAATCCCTTATTTTTCAGATGAAGAAACTGAGGCATAGAGTGATAAAATGATGTGCCCTTGGTCATACAGATATAACCATAAGTAGTAGGGCTGGGAATCAAACCCTGACTATAATTACAGTGTTATTTGGGATTCCATTGGGAGGGTTCAGCCATCACTTTTGTGGTTTCATTTATTCAATACTTTAGGAAAACTCCTCATATTTCATCTGAGACCAGTTCCTCATTCTGATGTACTATTTAATGCCATCGTCTATGAGCACTGGCTGTTGATGGTTGCCTCTTCTAGGCATGTGTTGTGATTACCAGTCATAAGCTTTGCCCCCATATTGATGATCTCTACCATCAATTTAATCTTCTGAAAGGGAAGTAAACATTCAGCTTTGATGATGGCACAAACCAATACTTATACTAGTATTCCCACTGGTTGATAGTGGCAGGTGATCCATCCCCCGAAGATAGGATTTCATGCAACAGAGGAAGCAAACACAAAGTATTTACAATAATAATGAAAACGAGAGAGTCTTACATCTTTTAAGACATACATAACCTCAGTCAATTTAGTTGCAATCTGGTGCCACTCTCCTTTCTCAATTTATTTCGTGTTGTCCATATGCAGCCAAACTTGGCTGTTCTACCCGTTAAACATGTCCTGTTCCTTATGCTTATAGTGTCCTTCCTGTTGTTATTCCTTCTTTGCCTGTTAAATTATCATCCAATCTGTTATTCCTAAGTCATATGGAACATTCTTCATGAAGACTTCCTCCTTCCAACCTCATGATTGTAAAGTAATGAGTTGGATTTCCCTAAGCCAGTCAGAATTAGTCTTATGGTTTTGTCATGACTCTGTATGCAGGTTGTTTGTGCAGGTTGTGTTTGTGGGGGGGGGGGGTTAGGCCAAGCAGTCATTTACAGTCTTCCTTTAGGCCTCATTCACCCCTCAATGAGTGCTCCACACAAACGGCTGCCTCTGTAATCACAGGATACTCAATCACTCGTTTTCACTGGTTTCACAGCCATCAGCTAAGGTAGTTTTCTAGTGAAGCAGATATTCCTTCAGCCTGGCCACATTGCTTGTGAGCTCCCCCCTTCCCTTCTTCAAAAGAAATTCGTGTAGGGTTTCTACAGTCATCCAAGCTTTTACATATGCCTAGACCACCAGAGCTAGAATAAAACCAACATATATCTTTGATGCTGGTAAATTGGCACTTTGCCAGTGTCCTAATTGCTTCTTGGCATCTAGTGTTAAGGGAAATGCTTGGTGCTGATGGATCTGTTTAAGAAGTTGATTATGATACCTGTGCCAAGAAGTTAGACACTCATGCTCTTCTATAGGCTTTCATTAAGTGGGGGCATTGATTGCCACACACAGTCTGAGTCTTTCCAGAAGCTTGACAGAAATGCCATAACTTGTACTCTGCTGGGATAGCCTTTGAAAAGCCCAAAGTCACCTTGATGTCATAAGGTCAGTCAGGAGTTTGGTCTTAAACTGTAGGCAGTGGGGAGAATATTGAGATAGGGGAGAGAGAGAGAGAGAAAAGTAAGACAGAAGAGAGAGAGAAGAGACCAAGGGGAGGGAAGGGGTAGAGGAGGAGAGAAAGAAAGGGAGACAGGAAGAGAGGAGGAGGGAAAGAGAGAGAGAAGAAAAAGAAAGAACGAGAACAAAAGTTTTCAAATGGGAATATTTTAAGATTTTAGCGCTTTATGCTTTTAAAAAAAGTTCTCATATACATTTTCTCATTTCTGACTTTAAATGGACCTGTGAAAAGCATTGTGGCAGAGAGGATAGAGGACTAGTTTGAGTAGGAAGAATCGGGTTCTAATCCTATCTCCGATACATACTGGCTCTATGATCATGGCCAAGTCACTGTACTTCCTGATGTCCTAGGCCACTCTCCAAGGCTGTAAGTTATGTAGACTCATGTACAACTGAGGGCTTTGCATCTTTTCAGGTGGTTTCCTAACCTCCTAACTCATGCTGTTGAAACAACAGATCCAGATACACACACACACACACACACACACACACACACACACACACACACATTCCTACTCCTTTGAAGTTGGTAAGACAGGTTTTAGTGTATTTGACAGCTATGTGTTAGTGTCACATACATGCCATCTGGGGTTACATGTCTGAACTGAGAGACCCATGGTAGGTAAATATTTCTTCCCTTGGTAGGTAAATATTGCACAGGATTATTATAGTATTTATTCTCAAATATATTTAAATCTTTTACTGCTATAGAGATAGAAAAAGTGGCTGTGACCAGTAAGAAATCCTTCTTGAGTTGGAATATAAAATTTTGTCACAAAATATGTAATTGAACTCTGTTTCATAAAGTTAATTTATTTCACAGATCTTTGAAATACAGTGAGGTTTTTGATCTTTGATAAAATATGTCATGTAATAAAAATAATGTCTTGTAAGTTGTAATATATTAGAAATAAACAGTAGGGGAGACAGTGTGTAATATGATTTTATTTGCAACTAGAACATTTTCCATGTACTACTTCCATTCTTTATTAAATCTTTTTTAATAGTGGAAAATTGAAAGGTCAATGTGAGAGGTATTTGAAAGAGCAAAATTTTTAAGATTTAAATATTAATTGAATTGTTTTCATGCAGCTGTGTCAAAATAAAGACATAGAATTCCTTAGCCAATGAATGTCTATTAAGAATACTTATTATGTTTCAGGCTTTGTGCTAAGCCCTGGGAATACAGAGAAAGTGAAAAACAGCCCCTTGACCTCCAGGAACTCACATTCTAATGGGAGAGATGTGTAAAGAATGCAATAAATACCAGTCTTATGCATACATAGTAGATAAAAGGTAATGTTAGAAGGAAAGTCATTAGCAACTAGGAGGAGAATGTGATAAGCCTTCTTTTTTAAAGATTTGGGCGGATTTGAGCTGAGTCTTGAGTTCTTCTCGGGGTTCCATTTTGAGGAAGGGCCCAGCATGGCCATGCTTCATTCCCTTCCTGGCTGTCTCTCCTCTACAATACCACGTCTCAGGGGCCTGTCTCTTCTCTCCCCACACCTCTCCCATCTTTTCAGTTGCCTTTTTTGTATGTAAGCTTTTTGAGGGCAGGCACTGTTTTTATTTGTGCTTGTATTTGTACCCCCAGTGTTTAGCACAGCATCTGGCAACATGTGACTTAGGCTTTCTTGTGACTTAAGGAGGTCATCAAAGATTCTTGATTCAATCAAAGACTCTTGATTGAAACAAAACAAGGCTCAATCAAAGGCACTTGATTGTCTTAGCGCTGAGAAGCATTCCAAAAGAAAAAAATCTAAAAGGCCCACCCTGCTTGCCATTATAGCTTCCAGGCTTGTGGGATGAGAACCAGTATGAAGTCAGAGATGTCCTTTTGGAGGAACAGTACAGCTGTTGTAGTAGGTCAGTAGAGCAGTATGATAGAATGCATGGTAGAGTTAAGCATAAAGAGACTGAAAGGGTAAGAAGTATCAACATGATAAAGAAATTTAAATGCCAATAGAGGACTATATATTTGTTCTTCAAGGTGATAGAAAGCCCCTGGAGCTCACGGAGCAAGGCTTGTGTGGGGGAAAGTGATGTGGCCTGAGCATTACTTTGGAAAAGTCATCTTGGCAGTTGAGTGGAAGATAGACTGGAGTGGGGAGGGAATTGGGGCCTAGGGACTAGTTAGAAAGCTGTTACCAGAGGTGATGAAGACCAGAACTAGGCTTGGATCTTTTTGAGTGGCAAGAAAGGGATATAGTTAGGGATTATTGAGATTAACAAAATGACAAGATTTGACAATGGATTTAATAAGTGGGGTGAGTCAAATTGAGGATAATATTGAGGTTGCAAGCCTGGGCATCTGGGAGGACAGTGGTGCCTCTGATAATAATACAGAAGTTTGTAAGAGGAGGAGAGGGTTTTGGGGAAAAGATAATGACATGTTTTAGGCATTTTGAGTTTCAAGGGGCAATGGAAGTATCCAGTTCAAGATGTCCAAAAGCATTTATTGTTATGTGATGTTAGGTCACGAGTTAGACTAGGGCTCAATATAAAGATCTGGGAATCGTTTGCCTATAGATGATAATTGAACCCATGGAAACCGATGAGATCCCCAAATGAGATGGAATAGAGAGAAAAGAGAAGAAGTCCCAGGACTAAGCTTTGGGGAGGTACCCAGAGTGTCCTTCAAGGTTGAAGGCATCTTATAAACCATCAACTCCCAACCACCTCATTTTTGTAATCAGGTAATTAAGGCTCTGAGGTGACTCCAGTCATACGGCTTCTAGTTAGCATCATCATCAGGGCTAGAAATTAGGTGTAGTGCTGTTTCTAGTATACTCTCTTTGCTAATTATTAAGCTTTACTGAATACTAACAGATTACAACAGTAGATTTTATTGAAACTCATTCATACTTATTATACTTATACTTAGTGTTATGGTTGTCATCTACCCTGAATTGCATTGCTGCTTTAGCTAATTTGATGGTTATTAAATTAGCCATTTTTTTTTCAAAGATGGCAACCTTTCACACAAATGGTCATTCAAGTTTGCTCGGATTGCATCGGAAGGATGAGGTTGCCCAAAATAATTAAATAAATTTCTTTGCCAGTGTAAATCTCTTACATATTAGAACAACCGTTAAATAAAAGCTGACGTTTATACTTTATTTCAGATTTACGAAGAATATCTCTTGTGCTCCTCATAACAACCCTGTGGAGCAAAAAGCGTTGTCATCACTCTTTTCCAGGTGTGCACAGTGAAGTTCAGGGATGTTTAGTGATTTGCCTGTGATCACCCAGTTAGTCATTGGCAGAGGCACAGTCAAAATGAGGCCATTTTAAAGGCCCTCTTGCCCAGGGCCACTGGAGTCTGAGGCCCCACATTCAAACCCCACCTCCCGTTCTTACTGCCTGTTTGACCTCGTGGAAGGCATTCAATTTCCTGTGCTTCATTTTCTTAATCTGTGAATGATTCTAGCTCCAGATCTCTGGTTCTTGACTAAGTCCATGGCATTACTCTGTCCACTGCACCACCCTGCTTTTCTCCTCTGTGGCTTTTATGCACTGTTGTTTTTGTTGTTCATTTGTGTCCAACCCTTCATGACTCCATGGACCATACCACACAACTGATGCTCATGGGGTTTTCTTGGAAAAGATACTGGAGTGGTTTGTCATTTCCTTCTCCGGTGGATTAAGGCAGCAGAGATTAAGTGACTTGCTCAGGGTCACACACCTAGTAAGTGTCTGGGGCCAGATTTGAGAGTAGGTCTTCCTGACTTCAGTCCCAAGGGTCCTGGGATGCCAATATCACTATCAAGTTAAAAAATACCTCCTAAGACAGAAGTAGATTTGGACATCTTTCCTTTGCTTACTTAATTGATTTCATATTTGTCATTTTCACAGGTAATTAAAAATAAGACTAGTCTTCTTGAACATCCATGAGTCACTTGTATATGTTAAATAAATGTTTTTAGTGCTGCACAATAGAAGAGAAAAAAATATTTGGCATCCTTGGGTATATTAGGTCGCAGAGTCTGCTATAATTTTAAAAACAAAAGCACTAGTGTTTCCAGCCAGAGAGCCAAATATCTTGGAGTCAAACATGGAAAATGTTTATAGTGTTGTATAGTTTTATTACTACAGACTGAAGCAAAACAGTTTATTGAATGACTTTCAGCCAGGAAGACGTTTTATAAAGTGAGTTGACTATCAAGAAATGAGCAGAAATTATTTTCTCTCATAAGGAGGATGGATGAAGATATGCAAGACTCTACCATTCACTTGATTTGTTTTACAGAATCAGCTTTTAATAATAATAGCAATAATGAGAAGGGAGAATCACAACAAACTGCAACAAATTAGAAATATCAGTGTCCCACTTGTTAGAGATGCTCATGTGCAGATGGTACTGGACATTAAAGCAGGCAAACCTCTAGGACACTTCAAATGAACTAAAGATGTGCACAATTTCATTATGCCCTAGGACTCTATCATAACCAAATTGGAAACCAGTCTTCCTAGTTCATACTGCTTTTTGACAACCCCAACTTGAAGTTCCGCAACAATGTATTGTTGACTAGTGAAGGGTAATTAGAGAAATGCTTACCTGTATTTAATGAAATAAGAGATGAAATTGAGACTTTGCTAAAATCTGAAGAGGAAAGAGTAGAAGGACCTGGAGTCAATGACAGCCATTACTTAATGAAAATTATAGAAATTCTCTATGTTAATAAAACAAGAGAAAAGCATGATAGAGACTTCAAATATTTGGAAATGAAGTTGGCATTTTGAGAAGTTCTTACTGAGTTAGATCAACGATGCAAGTAACAGACTGACGCTACCAGAACAGATGTTTAAAAAACCAGTCTTTTACAGCAACCATCTTGAAGGAGTGCATTCTCCCACACTATTTGTATGTAAAAACTTGCCAATATCGCCATACAACAATTAATGCTGCAACCTATATTGGCTGTGGAGCAGAAAGGGCATCTCAGAATGTCCCAGAAGTATAAAAAGCAACTTTTTATTGACTTGATAATTACTGTGTAATCTGACTGAGAGCCTGGTAGCATCTACAGTGCTTTTATAGACTCCTACCAAGTCTTTGAGTTCCACATTCTTGTCTCATTTTTGTCCTCCAGCTATAGTGTACTCCAAGTATAGTGAGAATGCTAGAGTATTTGATGATGACATAGAAAACTTTTCTTTGTAAAATATGCCACCCACAAAATAATCTCAAGAACAATTGATAAAAAATGTGGCATTTTGTGTTTAATAAATCCATTTTCATCTTTGCTAAATAAAACCAGGTATGGCTTTGAAGCTAAAAGAGGGAGTTGAACCAAAATATCTTAGTAATCATTTGTTGTATATGTATAATATAAAAACATATGGCTCCAAAATCACAGTTCAACAGCACTTTCATCTTGTGTAGTCTTCCTCCAATAACATCTTGATAAACATAAAAATTATAATGTATGCTGAGGAAAAATAGAGCTTAAATCTGTAAGTCAAAGTGAACTAGGAAATGAAGGCAATATTTAATCATTGCAAGATATCAGCATGTCCTAGGAACACTTCTGTCTGAAGTATTTTTTATGTTTTAATGATAATAAGAACAAGATTGATAATAAAAATGTGAGAAGATAATAATACTAACAATGCACTACCACGAGCAGTCTTACCTTTTCACTTTCCAAACCCATACACATTATCTCACTGGCTTCCTATGGCCCCCTTCTGAATTCGGTAGGTAGGGCAGGGGATGATGATGAGGATGGTGACAATATCTAGAATTTATGTAGTCCTCACTTTAAAGTTTGCAAAGCACTTTATTTTTGCTGTCTCATTTGATTATCATCTCAGTTTTATTAGGGAGTTGAGAACTGCAGATACTACGCTCAGTGACTTGACTCATTATTCACAAGTTGTTATTGGCAGAATGAGGGTTGGGTCCCTAGGGACCTTATTCTTGGTCAAGTCCTGTTTCTAATCCATACCACATTGCCCTTATGATGACGCTTCTTCTGCATAGATTTGATATGCTGATATTGTTAACACATTCAGAGATATTGGAGTGCCTTTGACTTGGAACTTCAATGTGTTATAATGAATAAAAATTACCTCCCTTAATTTCCTTTATGTCTAGCAAGTATGCAAATAGCAAATAAAATAGCAAATGGAAATAAAAGGTGGAAGGACAGAAAACAGAAGACCTGAATGTTTTTGTTATTTTAGATAAATATATGATTTTTTTAAAAAAGGAACAAGTGCAATATTATTGCAATATGCATTGCTAATTTCTTTAGATATTCTAGCAATTAGTTAGAGACTGAGAATGTCATCGCTCTTTCAATGAGGACACTAAGATATAGGATTTGAATGCATTAGAAACACTAAGTGGGAAAGAAATGAATGAATATATATTAAGCACTTAACATGAGCCACTCTGTTACATTAAGTGTCGGGGATACAAATAACCAATGTCAATCCTTGTCCTTAAGGAGCTTGTATTCTAATAGAGGAAGGCAACATATACGATGGAATGATAGCCAGAAAGGGTTACTTTAATCTGGGGAGTCAAAGAAATAGTGGGTAGAATTCTAGGTCAGTTGCTTGAGAATCCTTTCTGGAATGTACAATGTGGATTTGATTGCTCTTCTCAGATTAAGATGTAGAAATCAGCAAGTGGAGGTGGTAGAAAGAGAAACCCAAGTAATGGTGTGGCATGATGGGTCTGGGGCACTTAGGTATGGGAACCATAGAAATAATCTAGTTCAATGCACCTATTTTACAAACAACAAAACTGAGATCTAGGTATGGTAGATGACTTGTCTAAAGGCACAGAGCTCATCGTTAGCCCATTCAACAACTTGGTCTCATAATTCAATACTTTCCCCATAAATCATATTGTAAAATGTGAGTTAGAGACATAAACTCTGCTCCTTGCCAGTATAAGAATGTTTCTAGTCAAGCTGGCTAATAAGTCAACATTTTCTAAATAACTGGGTTCTGGCTCCGAAGAAACTTGCAGTCTTTATAAAAGCAGTGGTTCTCAAAGGTTTTATTGGTATAGAAACAAGTGAAGTTTGGCTTCCCTGGAAGAAATAATCTGTATACATTTTCATCCTGAGCTAGAAAATCTCTGTGAAAACAAAGAGGCACTGGCATGCCTAAATGTTGGCAAAACCACGGGAAGGGAGATGAAGCTGTATAGGAACAAGGCAATATGCCTACAGCTGTGTTCACATTCTTACTGCAAAATCCAATGGCCTTTTCTCTGTGCTCATTCACTTTGCCTGCCCTACTATATTGGGTACTATTTTTTTAATACCCATCCTTCAGACATTGTCATCCATTGGTTTTCATGACAATATTGTTCTAGATTTCTTGCTATTTTTTATTTTGTTAGCTGTTCTCTTCCCACCCCCACCCTTAACTTCTTAAATGGGCATATCTGCCAATGCTTACTTGTTTCTTTTTTTTTGTATCAGCTAATGATTCAAATTATTCAAAAAAACTTTCAGCATCCAGAGATAAAGAACACAAAATACATGGAAATATTCATAGTAATCAGACTCAAAATTTGTTTGATTAAAGAAATGAAATTATGTTAGTATAAATCTTATTAATTATGAATAAGATAATATTCTAAGAGCATGTTCATACTGAAACATTAAATATTAATTGGAAGTTTGATTTTGGCACAGTTAGAAAACAGGGCAATGTTTTAAAGTATCGTTATTAAAGTAGTGATGGTTTTTTTTTCTAATTTCTGTAATGAAATATATATTTTATGATAAAACCCAAAGGCATAGCCCGAAAAATGTTTCTTGTCCTTTGGAGGAAATATGATGCATACAGCTTAATTGCATTATGATGGATAAGCAAATATTATTCCAATTTGATTTAAAGAAGCCAGAGGCAGCAGCTCCATATCTTTTTGGTTTCCTGATTCTTTGAGTCCAGGAGTATACAGATCAGATATAATCACTTCCTCCCTTAATACTCAGTTGTGGTTAGATGAATTACTTTTAATCTATAGGCTACCCTTAGTTAAATAACTGGTTGTGTCCCAAAAGTTCATATACAGCTTGATTATTTGGAGTTTTGAAGGCATTTTTCCTTAGAAACAGTCTTCATGTCATGGCTAAGTTTTTGGGCCAGCACACAAAAGCATATGAAGATGAAAAATAAATATAGCTAAATTATGGCATTATGCTTGAACAATTGTAGAATCAAGTGACTTCATAGCAGTACTTATATGGAAAATGAATTCATAATTGTTCCTTGTGATGTCAGAAACAGGCAGTGTTGACTAGGGACTCTCTTAGACTGAAGTCAGTGGAGAAAGGGCAGTGAGGTAGGGGGACTAGCAGAGCTAGAACCTCCAGTTATTGTAAACCCAAGGACACATCTCAGTCCTGCCCTTGACTTTCCAGTTATTCCTTTTCTGTTTCTCTGTGGGCCCTGGGGAATGGCCCTCCTGTTCCACATTTGATTGCAAATGCCAGTTTCGTCCACATACTCTTCTTCTCTAGGGCTGTTGTGGAACAGAATATAATTACCACTCTTCTGTGCCTGAAGCAGGCACATTACCCTTTGGAATTTTTCCAGAAGTTTTAAGATGAGTAAAGATAGGAAGACTTGGGTATTGCCCTGGCCATGT
Organism: Trichosurus vulpecula; assembly: GCF_011100635.1. NCBI lineage: Eukaryota > Metazoa > Chordata > Mammalia > Diprotodontia > Phalangeridae > Trichosurus > Trichosurus vulpecula. Next base: position 59,062,825 of record NC_050578.1, read on the forward strand.
GGAACATAATGTTTGTGTCAAGGGACTGGCATAGCTCTCAGACACACACACACACATAAAACACACACACATAGACTTACATCTATGTATATATATATATGTATATACATAGACACATGTACACACATATGTATATATGTATGTGTGTATACATATATATTTTTCTTTTTTTGGTAGTTTGAAAATGTCTATGGGGGGATGAATTTTTTGGTTATTGAAGTTTTTTTCACTTAACACCATGCAAAGAAATTTATAGCTGTTAGGCTTTTGGTTTGCACTAAAGGCTGAAGGAAGATTCCATGTTTCAGAGGAACAGTAGACTTGGGTTGGCCTAGACTTTGAGTTATAGAAGCTCAAGTACAGATGAAGACTCTGGGACGAGAAGAGAAGGATGAGGCTGTTTGAAAGGGGAGAAGTACAACTGAAGCTGAATAGACAAGTCTGAGTGTTGGAAAAAGTGCTGGATAGCGGTATGTGGACATAAGTAATTGGGAGATGGTAAGAGAAGGGGAAGAAAAAAAGCTTCATGGAAGAAGAGGGTCATGGTGTCCAGATGGCATCAGGCCAAAGAATCTCCTAAGAGATGGTAATGGGGAGAGGTTGCACAGAGATAACTATTTTGGAAGATATATTTAATTGCCAAAATGTATGTTTTTAAACCGTATTTACAAAGAACTGGTGTTTTAGGTAGCAGTAACTTTTGTTTTGTCAAACTTCAAAATTTGGAGTAATATGGGAAATATGGGCATTCGTCCCATACATTTCTTCTCCCTTTCGTTACTGAACTCCTTGAGAAGACTCTCTATAAGATGTGCCTTCACTTTCTCTTTCCTCTCATTCTCTTGTTTCTCTTCTACCATTTGGCTTGCAGTCTCATCATTTGACTGAAACTACTCTTGCCAAAATTACTAATAATCTCTTATTTGTCAGACTGTTGGCCTATTCTCAATCTTCATTCTCTCTGCAGCCTCTTCTCCTTGATACTCACCTTTTTTCTATGATTTTGTGACATTTCTCACTTTTGGTTCTCTTGTTACTAATCTGATCATTCCTCAATCTCCTTTTCTGCGTTTTTGTCAAGGTCACACCCGTTGCCCATGGGTATCCCTCAGAGTTCTGCCCTGGTCCAACTTCCGAGTTGGTTATCTCCAATATAGCATGGCTCTAGTTTGCTGCATGTAGTTGTTTGCGTATTGTCTCCCCACATGAGACTGTGAGAGAGCAAGGACTGTCTATTACCTTTCTATCCCCAGAACTTAGTTCCTGACGCATAGTAGGCACTTAATAAATGTTGTCTGATCCATGATTTTTTGTTTTAGTTTGGCCCTGTGATTTTATCTGTGTAGGCAACTCTCACTGTGGAAACACCTTCTGCTGATACAGACCCTATTAACAATTTATCTGTAACATTGAAATTGGGTCATCTTTATCTAAGGCCAGTCATTTCTACTACAGCATACTGCCTTTCATTCTTGTGATAGTTTCTATTCCTAGTAAAAGGTAGATTATATTTTAGTCAAATCTTTATAGGAAAAAAAAAGTTCTAAGAGAGGGTTAAGTTCTTTTTTTTAATTTTTAATTTTTTTATTTTTAGTTTACAACGTTCGGTTCTACATAATTTTGAGTTCCAGATTTTCTTCCCTCTCTCCCCCCCTCCCTCCCCAACACGGCATATAATCCTGTATAGCTTCCACGTGTAACTTCGCATTGAATTAATTTACACGCTAGTCAAGTTATGGAGAAGAACTGTGATCAATGAAATGAATCATGCAAAAGAAGAAACAGGACCAAAAAAAAACCAACCCAAAAACAAAAACAAAAGAGAGAAAAAGAAAAAAAAAGGGGGGGGGAAGGCTAGCATGAAGTGTGCCTCAATCTGCATTCATACTTCATAGTTTTTTCTCTGGATGTAGATAGCATTCTCCATCATGAGTCCTTTGGAGTTGTCTTTGTACCGAGAGGGTTAAATTCTTGACCAAGTGTTTGACAATGCCCAAATTTTTGTAGAAATGATCACCAGTGTCATGTTTTATAATAAATTATGTACTACACACAAAGAAAATATTTTAAAAGGTTTTATAAGGTGATGCAACTAACCAAACAATTTTATTTACTATAATTAATCATAGTACACTGTATAATATTTATGGAGCAACAACTGTTCTAGGAATACAAAGAGACATAATATATGCCCTGATTTCATTCTAATAGAGTGATATGAATACATACACTTATGATATAAAAGAGAATATGTTAAGTTCAAAGGAGATGTCCAGGTCAAGTAGGAGAAAGAGATTTGCTTTTAGCTGGAAATTGAAGGCTGAAGGTATGGAAAACTTCCTAGAGATATTACTGCAACTGGCTTTGAAAGAGGGAAGAAAAGGAGAGGGAGTAGTCTCTTCCATTCGTGGAGGAGTAGCATGACCAAAGACATGAAGACCAGTCTAATTTGTCTGGACAGTAGTTCAATTCAACCAATATTTGTCAAGCTTTTACTGTGTACTATCTTAGGTACTATGCAAACATTCAAGGGTATCATACTCTGCAGGAGTTGGGGGGAACAAGGTTGTAGAATATCCATAAACAAGTGAATAAAACATAATTTAAAGTGAGGGAGAAAGTACTAAAAACAGCAGTCAGGAAAGTCTTTATGGAGAAGGGGATGCCTGAGCTGAGCCCTGAAAGATGCTGAGAGGTGGAAGTGAGGTTGTGTGTCCCAATTAAAAGGAGAGAGCATAAGGCCAGAGACAAGATGTGCTGTGGTGAGTCCAGGAAACAGCTAGCAGGCTTTTTTTTTGCCTGGAACTGTAGTCGATGAAGAGGAACAGTCTGCATTGTCTAGAAAGGTAGATGAAAGCCCTACTGTGCAATGCTTTAAATGCCAGACTGAAAGAATTCATATTGGATCCAAGAGACACTGAAGATTTTTGAGAACGGAAACAACATGGTCATGTCTGTGTTTTTGGGATATTAATTTGGTTTGGAGAATGGAGTGGAGAAAGGAAATACTGAAAAAAGATCAAATTACAAATCTTGCCACATTACTCCTCTACTCAGTAAACTCTTGTGGCTCCCTATTACCTTTAGGAAGAAATATGAGCTTCTTTGGTATTTAAAGTCCTTGGAGAACCTGTTCTTAATTTTTCTTACTTTATTGCACATTGCTTCCAAACACACCATTACAGTCCACCCCAGCTGGTTTACTCTTCCTTATACATGATATTTCATCCCCTTTATCTATGCTGTTGTATTAGTTGCTATACATGCTTGGAATGAACTCCTTTCTCACCATGGCCTTTTAGAATCCCCTATTCTTTTAGGACTTAGTCAGAGGGCCACCTTCTGCATGACATCTTTCTCCATGTCCCTATACCTTAGTGCTTTCTCTCAGAATCAACTTTGTACTTATTTTACATAAATTTACATAATTAAGGTTATTTTCCAGCTAGCTCTTAAACTCCTTGAGGGTAGGAATTGTTTTCATTTTTGTATTTGTAACTCCAGTACCTACCATAGTGCCTGATACATAGAAAGTACTTAAATGTTTTTTGATTAATCAAGACCATTGCATTAGTCCAGGAAAGTAATGGTGGCCTGAATTAGGGTGACAACTGTATGATTGGAGAAAAAGGGTCAGATGTCAGAGTTGTGAAGGTAGAATTAAAGGAAGAGGACAAAAAGACTTGGCCAGTGCTTGGATAGGGAAAGTTGGAATGATCCAAAGGTTGTGAACCTTGATGACTGGAAATTATGGTGATCTTCCACAAATTAACAAATAGTTAATTTGAGAGATGAATTTTGGGGGCAACATGAATTATCTCTTGGATATATTGAATTTAAGATCTCTCTATGACATCCAAGTTGAGGGGTTCAGGAAACAGTTGGTGATATGTAGAGTTTGATAGAGAGATTAAGGGTGGTAAGATGAATTTGAGTGATATTTCACAAAACGAAAAATTGACTATGTGGGAGTTAAGGAGCTCACCCAGAGAGATGGCTCATACTCCAGACTTAGGAAGAGAAGAATCAAGGCAGAGCCATATCACAGAAAGCAAAGGAGAAAATAGTGTTGCAAGAGGAGGGGGATGAGGAAATAGAGTGTCAAAAACTTCCAAGTTATATGAAGATAGCTAAGATGTATTCTTGTTGGCTTTCTCCCTACTTTACCTCTGCTGTGGTTGGAGTCCTTGAAACCTCCTTCCAAGGTTATCAACAATTTCAGCCATGTTGGGAGAATTGGAAGCCTAGTTACAAAGATCTAGCAGGAACATAAGGTTGGAGCTAGATTGTAAGAGGTTTTTGTGTGCCCGGGTTGGGAGCACGTACTTAATTAAGTAGTCAGTGGAGAACCGGTGAAATATTTTTGCATTTTAGTTTACTAGTGTAGTCTTTTTGCAACAAAATGAATTTGTATTTTAAAACTGGTTTTTTCATTTGATGTGTCTGGTAAGTGTTGGTGTACATTTGGGTTGGTGTACAGTCAGGAAGACCTGAGTTCATTTGGCACTTCTGTGTGACTCTGGAAAAGTCACTCAATCTTTTTCTCATCTCTCTGTCATATAACATATTTATATTAAATAGATAGACTTTTGTTTCAGGAAGAAATTTCTGGTTATTAAAAAAAACTCACAAAATATGGTAGCTTGCCAAAGCTAACTTGGCTTCTTTTCATTTCCAGTACCCACTCACTGTCTGTATAGATTGTCTGCCTAAGATATGAATTCAAGGTTGTCCATCCCACTGTATTGTTACTCAGTCATTTCAGTCATGTCCGACTCTTCAGGACTACATTTGGGGGTTTTCTTGGCAAAGATACTGGAGTGGTTTGCCATTTCCTTCTCCAGCTCATTTTAGAGATGAGGATACTGAGGCAAAAGAGTTACGTCACTTGGCTCGGGTCACACACTTACAAAGTATCTGAGGCCAGATTTTAACTCATGTCTTTCTGATTCCAGGCCTAGAACTCTGTACCACCTAGCTGTCCGTATCATTATCTAGTTAATAGGTATTATGCTCTTGATTTTTCCAGTGTGGTCAATCAATTTTTTTGAGTGCTTATGGCTCGTGGGTCACCGTGACTAAAGAAACCATGTGACCATTCTGTTAGTGATGAACTTCTTTTCACTTATCTAGTCTAGTCCTTAGAAAGTACTTGTGGTTTGTTGCTAAGACTGTATTAAAAGTCTTGCTAGCATAGTAGAACATGTTATATTTTATATTCTACTAGAATAGTCTTTGTGAACTCAGGGGCACCTCAGTGCCATGATGAAGCACTAGAGGAGTACTTTATAGAGATATTAGTACTAATGTTGCCTTACATTTGTGTTGCACATATAAGACTTTCAAAATTTCACATCTATTGTAATAATCACTGACATATTGATGATTTACTGCAAAACTGCTTATTTAAATTATCTCTGTACCCTGTGAATACATGTACTTACAGGTATATGTCACAGATGAGACTCAGAAAGGTCAAATAAAGTAGGGAATTGGGATGTGCAGTGGATTTCAGCTCAGAGGACCTAGGGTCCATTCGTGGCTGTTACTTACTCCCTTGGTGATCTGGGTGAGCCACTTGGGCCTCTTTAGACTTCACTTTCTTTAAGCTGCAATATCAGATGATGGGACAAGATGCCCTTTAAGATCCTTCCTAGCTTGAAATCTCTTGCTGTCCATGTGACTCACCTGTGGTCATAGAGCTAACAAATGTTAAAATGACATCCGATCCTTGATCTCTCCTGACTCCAGGGCCGACACTCTTTGGAATAGGTTTTTCTAGAATCTCAGTGAGTTAGGCAAGCCAAATGTTAAATCTGCTTTTTACAAAATAAGAGTGTGAAGCTTAGAGAAATTAAATAAATTTCCTAAGGTTGTGTGATTAATAAATGAAAAGTAAAACTAGAATTCTAACCCGAGTCTTGTCCCTGCATTCTTATTAATGTAACAGTAATCCCTCTAAGCCAAGAGCTGCCTATAATTTTATAATATCTTTAAACCAATTTCATGGCTTCTTTACTGACAGAAATGCTACATAAACCTCATTTTTTTCAGTCTTCCAACATCTTTCTTCTGCCTCTGCCTCCTCCACCAAGTTTATATCTAGTGGTTTTAATCTATTGCATACAATTGCATATAAACTCTTCCTAAGGTGCCATCATCTGACTTTAAAAGTTGTTTTAAAATGTATCCTGAAGCACAAGTCAGTGCAGATTCAGGCCTCATTCTCCTTGAGCATGTTGAATAATACAGTCTTTTCCAAGGCTGAAATCTGTCAGACAGAAAAGTTGCCTTATAGAAAGAACAGTTTCATTTTAAATAGACATTTATTGGTAGGTCAGTTCCAATATATTGTCTATTCAATTTTGTTCAACCTTTTTACACCTCAGTGGTGGGAGGGGTAGGGGTGTTATTTCTCCTCTGTTCTGTACTCAGGCATGTGGTTTGGAGCAGGTTCAGCCCTGGGGAAGCTTGACCTTTAATTAAAGCACAAGTTATTAACTTGGATCTGTGAACTTTTGGGGGTGAATGGGGTAACCGTTTTTCAATATAGTAGGTTTTCTTTGTAACCTTATATGATTTATTTTATGCATTTAAAAACATTAATCTGAGAAGGGATCCCTAGGCTTCCCCAGACTGCCAAAGGAATCCAGAACACACACAGATGTTAACCCCTGAATCAGAGGGCCCGAGATCCGTCTTCTGACACACTTTGACTCAGTAAGTCCTTTACCCTAATTCCCATAGGGACACATTTACATTTATGGCTTACATCAATAGACTCTTTTCAAAGGAAGAGGAGGAAGAGGGTATAGAAGGAGTACTCACTGTATAGCATGATTCATTCACATAATTTATTCCTGTATACAAAAGGAATGCTAAACACAGGACACTCAACAAGCATGAATTTAATGATTATAAACTTGAAACAAGATTCAGTAACTTAACTTATAACTACTGTTACTTCTCTATTAGGAGGCTGGAAACAAACTTCATCAGAATATAAAGCATCTTCCAGGCTTGCTAATTAAGCCTTTTACATTTCAACCTGGCACTACACTTTCCAACCACTCCTTGGTAAATAACTGCTTATCAAGTCTTGAACCAATCCTCTTGCCAGTGGCAGTTTCCTCTGATGAATACATAAGATTTAGCCTCCCGCCAGCCAACTCCAATCAAATGGAACCCAAGAACTCCGGATACCTTCAATCCACAAGGTCTCCTCCAATCTGGGGTTACTCATCAAGATCAAAAAGAAACAAACACAAAATAAGCAGCCTAACACCTCCACCCCCCACCTCAGGTTTGCCTAGGTAGGATTTGTGTTTTAGCTGCCATGTGCTCACCACTGCATGGAGCCAATGAAGCCTATGTGAATGTGGAAATGGGGCCAGCTGCCCTTCCCCCATCCAACTTTACAGAGGCAACTGAAGAAGTCAGCATGATTCATAGCAGGAAGGAAGAAAGAGGTGAAGGACTGGGCCTCTCCCTTTTGTATATCCACTGAGTAATCGCTTCTTTTGACTGTAGATAATAAGGAAGCTCTGCATCTCATAGTGCAAGACTTTCAATCTTGCTAAAGCAAGCCTTGAAAAGTTTCTGCTTAGTCACCTAGAAACAGAAATGGTAACTGAGCATTTTTCCATACGGAGGAGGGGATGGATGATTTAGGAGTACAGATATCTTTTTTGAATCATTATTGTCAGTTCAACTTGAAGGTTATATGGCAGACATCTCAGCCACCATAACCAATCCTTAAACCCATTTCCCTTTCTAACTTACTTATTTCTGTTGAGGGCAGCCCCATTCTTCCCTTTATCCAGGTAGACAAAGGTAGATTTATCTTCCTCTCTTCATTCTCATCCACTATATGTAATCAGTTGCTAAGTCTTACACATTTTTTGCCTTTCTCCACTCATACCACAATTACTTTAATTATGGCCCTTATCACCACTTGCCTGAACTAGAGCTACAGTTGTTCTCTCTTCATCCAGTTTCTCTTCTCCCTAATCCACCCATCATGGTCATTTTTTTAGTTGTGTTTGACTCTTCGTGACCTTATTTGGGGTTTTCTTGGCAAGGATACTAGAGTGGTTTGTCATTTCCTCTCCAGCTTACTGAACAGATGAGACCACAGAGTCATTGCCCAGGATCATACAGCTAGGATGTGTCTGAGGCCATATTTGAACTCAGGAAGACTCATCATCTTGACTCTAGGTCTGGCACTCTGTTTATTTACTGTGTCAGCTAGTTGTCCCAGTTCACCTACCATACAGCTGCCAAGTTTATTTTCCTCAAGCACAGATCTGAGAATTTTATTCCTATTCTCAAGAATCTTCTGTGACTCCCTATTGCCTCCAGGATAAAATGTAAAGTCAGATCAGCCTTTAGAGATCTTCATAATCTCATCTCCCTCCAATCTCATTATACATTATGATCCTTTTATACATTTTGTATTAATTTATTTATTGATCATCTGTTCCTGACCCCACCCCCACCCCGGCCTCATCTTGAGAGCAGGAATTTTTTATTTTATTTTAGCCTTTATGTGCTCACTGAACAGCAGAATATCTTGCTCATAAATAGGAGATGATAAATAAATTCTTGTTGAATTGAATAATAAATATTTTTCATTTTATTTCAAATGCTTTTCTGCCTTTTCTACCAAGGTACTAAATTTTAATTCCAGACCCATTATTTAAGAATGAACAGACTCATATGGGAAGATAACCATGCTAATATGCTGTTAGTAAACCTGTGAATTGGTTGGACTTGATTTAGAATTTTGCAAGAAAAGTTATTCAGAAATTCAAACAATTTCAGTTGTAGATTCCACTGAGCTGCAGAAAGAAAGAATAGTTCCATAGAGTGAAAAAAACCATGCATATATGTATGTATATATATATTTTATATATATATTTATATACACATATGCACACACATCAGTAATTTTTGTGGAAACCAAACTGGAAAGAAAGTGGGTACTTATCAGTTGGAGACTAATTGAACAAATTGTTTTATCTCAGTGTTAGTTGCCTTATAAGAAATGATAACTATGAGGAATTTGGAGAAGTTTGGGGAGATTTGAATGAACTGATGGAGAGAGAAGTAAGTAAAATCCAGAAAACTACATACACAGTGATTACAGTAATATAAATGAGAACAGTAAAAATGAAATTATGTTTAGTTATAATGACCATCTTTTTTTTTCTTTTCCCTTGGAGAAGATATGAGGAAATATACTTACCTTCTTTCCTTAGTAAGATAGGTTGGCAGGACAGTATAGATGGAGACTATTGCATGTACCATTAGGCATGGTCATTGTGTCAGTTGGTTTTTTTTAAACTCATTGCTGCTGTACTAGTTACTGTTGATGCTATAAGGGGATACCTTTCTTGGGAGGATATATTCAGAAATGAATATGTCAAAATAATAGGCATTATCATACTAACCCTTATTGATTCTAGGAATACTTTTTTTACCACTATTAATTATTAACAGGAGCAAAATATAATTTAAAAAAGAAACAGCTATTTTTGGTCCAATTTAACATTTATTTATGCTCTATAAAGTTTTCCATGAATTTCCCTCCTTGGATTTTATACTGATATTTTCTTTATCTCTTTCCCTACAATATAGAGATATTTTTAAAGTCTCTTCCAATTTGCTAGGAAATCTGAGCTAAAGCAAAAAAGTTCTTGGAGTAGTTTGGATATAATTAATAACCTTGTATTGTCTGCTATTCCCTACCCCAAAGAAAGTCAGCATTTCCTTGTTAATTCTTTGTGTCCATGAATTTTGTGGTGGGTGTTCTTGATTTTCAGATGGTGTTAAAATTGGTTTATTACTTTAAGATCTCTACAAGGAGGAGACACATATCAAAGTTATCAAAAATGATAAACTTCTGTTTCATTAGGCATGTAAAAATATTTCAGTATCAACCTTGCTCTACAATCAAGTGTCTGGATGTTTTTTAGAGCATCCTATTACTTTTCATTCTCCCCCCGCAATATACTCTTTAAAAGTTGAATTTTTTTTTAATATACTGCTCTTAAAATAATTTCTTCCACTATCGGTTGTTACAGGAAGTTCCAGGTCATTGTATTTAATGCTTGGGTGAATTTTGAGTTTATAGACATCTTAAGAATGTGGCAACTACAGGACAGGTAGAACAGCTTTTTGCTGGCCAGCCTTCATCCCTGGAAGAGGACCAGAATAAATTATTAGTTGATTTTTTTTCTTCTTGTGCTCATGTTGGTAAGTTTTCTCACACAGTTTATATATGTATGTATACATACATATATACATATATATGTTTATGTCTTATATTTGAGACATAGAATTGACTTTAAAAGAGAATCATACTACCAGAGCAAAATTTTGAGGATAGGTTTTTTCCCCCTATTTTATAGGTTATTACAGACATGCCACACTTATATTATCATAAAAATGCTAACAATCTGAGTTTAGGGATGCATTCATTCTAATCATTTTCTCTTTTCTCTAATGTACTTTAACGATGGAAAACTTGCCTCTCTCAGTGAATTAAACGTCTACCTTTACTCTTTAAGGTTTCTGTCTCTGTGGTTTAATTAAATGTTACATTAACAATTACGTGATCATAGCTTTTGAGCCTTAATGGCCATTAGATGTCATCTAGTCCACCCTGACCCCCAACCCCCTTTTACAGATGAGGAAAGTGGGTTTCAGAGAGACACATTGACTTTTTCGAAGTCATATAAATAGTTAGATGCCAAGATTTGAATACAGGTCCTCTTATCATAAGTCCATTATATAGTCTTACTACTCCACTGGGGTGTCTTACCAGTGACGTAAATAGTGCAAGTATCATTATCTCCATGTTACAGATGAGGAAATTGAGACTTGGGGATGTTAAATGCCTTGGCTGTGACCTCACAGCTAGAAGTGTGGGGGCTTGGAGAGCCAGATGAAATCTCAATGAGACAATTAATATATAGTTTTAAATAATACTTGAGGGACACAAAATTAATTACATTTCATAAGATCTAATCTGTACTGTATACTTTATTGAAGAAAAATATGTGTTTTTAGAATATGAAGATTAAATTAAAAACAGATGGTTCAAAAAGGTAGAGTTGAAAATATCAACACATGGGAAGGAATGAAAACTATGATTATGACATTTCCTATGCTGACAGTGCAGAGAGGAGAGGAGCCAAGATTTTTGAAAAGCCTTCCTATACCTGTAAATTTCATCAGCAGTCGCATTTCAGTGTAAAATGGATTCTGCAGTGATTTTTAAATGTTAATGATTTTTAATAGGACAGAGTATACTGGTTATCTTTGGTGTGAACTTATTCCAAGTTAGAAGTCTTGAAAACAGAAATGGCACTGATAAGTCTGAACACTGTGTAGTTTGTCATCTGAATGAGGTTTTCATCACTCTTGTGGGATTTTTTTATACATTATTCACTCCTTTATCTGTAGAGACCTTTCGCGTAGATGTACTTTCCAGTAACACCTGACATGCATTTTAAAATGTAGCTTGTAATTGATATTGATTGTCAGTAAACTAAATGATAAGTGACTACAGTGTAAGACTTGAACCTTGGTCTTCTGCCCAGCTAAAATACAGCGATTTGAGAGCACATTAATATTTAAAATACCTTCATAGAGGCACAATTTGTTGGCCATTATTATCCTAATTTCCAGCACTCAGATGCTATTTAGCATTGATATTACAACCGTATCCTACTTCATACTCAGTAAACCTTCCAGAGAGATAATCAGTACTTTTTCCAAATATGGCACTATCTTAACATAAGTCCACCCCGTGCTAGCAGACATGCACTCCTAAGTGCTCATGTATTGTCCTTGTCCCACACCAGTAAGAAAGATTGCTGATTCGTGTGTGCTGTGTGTGGGCAGAGCTGCCAGCTGCGTACAAATTGTGGCCTGACCACTTAAGGCAAAGTTAATGGCTCTAGGCATCCTGAACTTTTTTTTGTAGCTCTTTTGAGGATGTGAACTTCAGGTGATATGAAAAAGAAGCAGGAGGGGACTTCTCTCTTCACAGAAAGCAGAAAAGGTGCATTGCTAGTACTCCCCAAACAAGTTAATCCTTTCTAGGGAATTGAAATCTTTATTAGAGCACAAAGCTTGATAAAGGGCTACTTTTCCCAAAGAATTCTATAGTTGTAGCCACCTTTGGGTTAGCTCAGGGTCCTACATATTTACTTTTAGGTGTGTTCATATTCTAATACTTTGGATTGTAGGCTAAGTGCAAGAATGGAGGGTGATCCCTATTAGCTATACATCCCTGTATAAGAGAAAATAGGACAGAGGAAAGTTTTCAGATCCTCCAGCTCATGGTTTTCCTTGTTACTTTTCTGTTTTTCTTCCCCCTCTCCTCCTTGACAAACCTCTCTATGATTTTAGGCAGCCACTTTCTATACAATTTATAAACTTAGAGAGATGCTTTGGATATTGCGAGAGATTGAGTGACACAGCCAGTAAGTATCAGAGACGGCGTTTGAAGCCAGGATTTGCTAACTCCTAAGCCAGCTCTCTGGTAGACTCCCACGCTGCCCCTCCCCTCCCTTTGATTCTTTTTACTTGGCTTTCTCAAACACCAAGTCATTGTCCCTAATATAAACTGTTTATTCGGCATCCTTCGAAATTGTAATCTTGTTCGATGTTATATATCCTACAAAGTGCAATCCCTGCATTTGACAGATCCGTTTCCTTTTCCAAGTCAAATGTTCATGATGAGCACAGCCAATTAAATGTCTTGCTATTTCCCCAAGCTATTATCGAGACTGGGGATTGAAAACCCATGGCCAAGCCATTTCCAGGGGCAGGTGGCTGACTCTCAGTGGTCCTACTGGCTGCTGGATCTGTGTGCCAGGAGAAGCTGCACTGCAGGAGGGGTGGATACATCCAGCTTCAGCAGCTGCTTTTAAAATGCCTCCTGCTAGTGATGTTTTGTTTCTGGAGCTCTTGACCTTGGGAATAATTTTTGAAGCTTCTGTTCCTTCTATAACTCAGCTTTAGCAGCTGCTTCAAAACTTTCCACTGGTGGTGGTCCAGAATCAGGGGTGGGGCACCAATGACATTTTATTTATTTTTAAAAGATTTTCCAACCTTAGATCTAGGGTTCTGGGCATATACACATGCACACCAAACGAAACAAAAGAAGCAACATTTCACCTTGTGGGCGAGTCACTCAGCCTCTCTGAAAATGTGTACTCATCTGGGAAATGGGAATAATAATAGAATTATGTACCTCTCCTACCCTTCAGGTTTTTTTTTTTATGAGGATCAGATGAAATAATGTTACCTTTTTTAAACTTGAAAGCTCTGTAAAAATACGAATTCTTTTGCCACTAACTTGATGTATACCCCTTAGTTGAGTCCATTTAACATGTTGGCACCTCAGTTTTCATATGTGTGTGTACACACACACACACACACACACACACACACACACACACACACATATGTCTAAAGGGAGCTGTGCGATTTGGACTGGAGGATCTCTAGTGCCCTTCTGACCTCTTTGGTTTGGACTCTTGTACTTTTTTCTCTTTCTTTTGATTTTTTCCCAACTGTCTGGCTTCATTTGGCCATTGCAAATAGTAAGTCACAGCCGTTTAGTTTTTTTTTTGTTGTTGTTGTTTTGCACATATGCGTATGTATATATGGTGGATTTTTGTCTTTTTTTTTTTTTTTGGAGGGGAAGGAAGTAGGAGGGAGCCAGGGTCCAAGGCATCCATGTAGATCTAGTATAAGGTATAATTTTAAATTTCCTGTTTATGTAGGACTTTAATATTAACAGAAATGACTGCCTTTTTCCTTTTCTCTTTCACCTATTTACTGCCTAATTTTTTCTCTCCTCAAAAGAAAGAGCAGAGAGAGGGGAAATAACTACCACGTGATTCCAAATTTCTAAGTACTCTGAAATAATGGATGACAATTATAAGTTTTATAGAAGATGAAAAAGAGTGTTATCCCTTGATTGAGCCTATCTCCAGGCAATTGTGTCTGGCTTATGAGGCATATACATCACATGTTCATCTAAATTCAGATTTAGTAAAATAGGAAAGGTAATGTTAAGCATTTGTTTCTTTTTAACCTTGTCTGTGTTTCTGCACCCATAACTTTGCCAAGATGATGCCTCCTCCATGGAAAATTCCAGGCCCCTGCCTGCCAAGAAAGAGTTTAAGTAGTCAGGAATAACTGAATTTTTGAATTAGGTGAGATTTGTTCAGGTGTGATAGGATGAAAGTGAAAAATGAATTTAGTTTCTGGCGTTCTTATCTTCCATTTTTGCCAAACGAGTTTGCTTCATTTTTATGATCCTATGTCCTCCTTTCATTGGTTTCTGCAAAGTATTTCCTTAGTAACAAAATGAAATTTAAATGAGTATTTGCCTCTTTAGTCACTATCTTTTATGTATTGCTTTAAAACTAATAGCAGTAATTACTGAACAATGAAATTGTATTTTTTATGATGTGTAGGAAATTTTTGTCAGTAGACATGTGTCAGTGACCTTGATCTCAAAGGTTCACTCCAAGATTATTCCTTACCACCTTTAACTCAAATCTTAATTGTTTTCCCTTTGAATACCTATTTAGGCAGGTAGGTCTTTGTATCTGCATTCTCCCACCCTATGTATATACCAGGTTTATTCTTCTGAATCTCTCCTCTTCCTGAATATTCCATCAAAATATGATAACTGCCTTTACAACTATTCTCAGTTCACCTTCAGCTTTCTCCGTGTCCTGGCTTAAATTATCTTGGTTCTTGCATGGACTGGTCCTGCTGATTCAGCATCTACCATATCAGGAGAAAATAAAACTTATTGTTATCCAGGAGATCAGATCTCAAAATGGACTGGATTTTTCCTACTATATAACAGCTGAATTTTAGATGTGAGCCTTAAAAGGAGTCACCTAAATGCAGTGATTTGCAATCAAAGCAAAAAAAAAAAATTGACATCTTGAGATTAGTTACATCACACTAAACAGCTAAATAAAAAATGAGATATTCAGTTAATTTTTTGTTTTCTCTACATGATACCGTATATCTGGGTAGTGAGAACAGCCAAAATGATGACTTTTTTAACCTTCTATCCCAGTGCTTGGTATTGTATATGCATACTCTTGAATTTTTAACACATGATATTGGTTTTGTTTTTGGTAGGTGGAAGTATAATTTACAAAGGAGAATTTAAAAAAAAAAAGAAAGGAGAATTTAAAAAAATAGCAAAAAATAAAATTTTAACCCAAAAACTGCCTGAGAATGGATGAGAATCTGTACAAATTATATGAAATTATATTTGTGACATTGCTACCTATTATGTCTTTTTGTGGTCCTAGAAAGATCTATATAATCTATATTCTGATATAGGATGTAGAAATTCCCTAAACATAAACATAAAAGGAAATTAACAAAATGTCCTCTCAGTTGGTCTATAATTAGCAATAACTGTTCATTCAAAATAAGAACTAGAATTTAATCTTTGTTGTTCTTCTCAGCCCAACATTATTTTAATAAACAGGAAACAGGAAACTTGTTTAGAATAAAGAGAATTAGAATAATTAGAACATGAGCTCCTTGAGGGTGGTGACTGTTTTTCTTTGGTGTTCCTATCCCCTTTGCTTAGCACAGTGCCTAGAACTTAATAAATTCTTATTGAAGAACAGAGATGGTAAAGCCAGAAAGAATATGGAATCATTTCTAATTCATCTCTATCCAGGGACACTCTAAAGTTAGCTTTCTTCTTGGTCATTTCTATGGAAGGTCAGCTATCCTGCTTCTTAGAAATGTTTAAGTTCCTTGAATCTCTTATTTTGATTCCGAACCTTAGATACTCTGGTTTTTTGTATGCCAAAGTTCAGGCTTATGTTAGTGTTAAAGCAATTTTATTTGAAATTTATTAAGCTCAGCAATGTTAAACGAAAACTGAAAACATCCTCCATGTTCTTTGCCATGGCGTCTTTACTATTCTCATTCCCAAGTTATGTGTGACATTGTTCCAATTGAAAAGAACAAACGACCCATTTATTAAGTGTGCAGTCAATACTTTTCAAACTAATAATGGATAAGCGCTTACAATAAACTGACAGCAGTAAAATGTTGCTGAAGTTACGCGTGCTTTTCCTGTGTAGTCCCAGGAGCCCAAAGTATTTATTACCTGAGAACAAAGAACCTTAGAGTTAAAGGTAAGTGACTGTGTATGAAATGGCCAATCATAAGCCTAATAAAGCAAGAAATAGTAGAAACACTGTCTACAATCTGCCCCTGCCTCGGCATACTCTAAAGTCGATTTTCCTTCCTCCATAGGCTCTATATCCCTCTGGTCTTTTTCAAAATGAAGACATGCCTAAGATCATCTCTGTGTCCCTTGTACCCATTAGCCACCAGGATTTTTCCTTACTCTACAATTATTGGTAAAAAGTTTACAATTTAAATCTGATTTAAATTGTCAACATATTGTTTAAAGCACTTGCTACTAATGAGTCTTTGTGCTTTTTTAACCTTTAACCTTGAGGAAATGTTACATTATTATATTTTTATACCAGGATTAGAACTTCAACTTCCAGTCTTTGCTTTGGCGTACCCTTTTCCCGTAGCTGTAGTCTACTGGCATTTCCATATCTATGAAAATATAGAAGAATGGTTTAGAAGTTTTCCTACTAATAAACATTTATACATATATGTTATATTTATACATATATTTAAAGCTTTGCATTAAACTCAGTATTTCATAAGATCATAGATTTAGAGCCAAAAGATATCCTTGAGGTCAACCAGTCCAGTCCCCTCCTTTTGACAGTAAGGAAACTGAGCCCTGAAGAAATCTCACAGGTAGCAAGTAGAAGCAGGACACTCTGGTGGGTAGAGCAAGGGATCATGCAGCAAAAGATCATGAATTCAATCCTGCCCCTGGTGTTTAGTACTTGTGTGACCTTGGGCAAATCATTGAAACGCACTGGGTTTCCTGATCTGTAAAATGAAGGGGTTGGAATAAAAGACCTTTACTCAACTTTCTAGCCCTTGACCCACAATGCTAAGTGGGAGAGCCAGGACTTGAACACAGGTAACTCTTTCGAAGGAGCAGCTAGGGGGTTCAGTGAATAGAGCACAGGGCCTGGAGTCAGGAAGAGCTGAATTCAAATGCGGCCTCAGACGCTTAATGGCTTTGTGACTTTGGGCAAGTCACTTAACCACTACTCGCCTCAGTTCCTCATCTGTAAAAATGTGGACACACTGGAGAAGGAGATGGGAAACCACTCCAGGATCTTTGCCAAGAAAACCCCATGAACAATGTCCCTGGGGTCTGGTAGAATTAGACTCAACTGAACAAGCAACAGCAGTTCTTTTGAAGATACTAATAGTTATTTATATTGCATTTTAAGCTTTGTAGCGTACTATACCTATATTATTTCCTTTTATCTTTACTATGGTGTTCTGACATAGGTGCTGTTATTATTACTATGTTATAGATGAGTAAATGGAAACTGAGAGATGGCCACACAGTTAATAAATGTCTGAGAAAGGATTTGAACTCAGGTCTTCCTGATCATTCTTTCCTTTTCCTTACCTTCTGCCTAGATGTTTGGGAGCATGAAATTAGTTTTTAAAAATCAGTCTCTCTTTTACTGAATCAGTCTCAGAGTATTCATTCCCCTTTTAAAATTGAGTACCAGTGTGTTATGAAAGGCAATTTATTAGTAGAAGTCATTAGTAAGTAGCATTATTAGTAATGTTAACTATTCAATCACTTTTGTAAATAAGTAAACAGAATTGGATAATTCCCATAATACTTGTGGTTCTTGGGATTTTGCTTTTTGGCTTTTCCTCCATGCTATCAGCTCACTACCTTTCCACTGTTTGTTAGACAGGTGCTCCATCGCTGGGCAGGGAGGAGGGCAGTAAGATAAATTTCCTCCAGACAATGAGAAGTGAAGCCTGCTTAAAGGATATTGATTTTTATCATTTAGTAATTTAGAGTGCCATGACTCAAGCGTTCAAGATGATTTGACCTTAACAACATGTGTATTTTCCTTCATTACTATTTATGGCCAATTGTATTCTAGTTCATGACATTTAACATGTAGATCTTCAATCAATATCAATTGTGTGTGGCATAAAAATAGGTGCTTTTCTGTACCGTAATATATAAAGCCTATCCCTATTCAGAAATTGTATAAATGGAATTCAAATTTATATAAGTCCTCATAAGACTTACTTGTATAGGCTAGTTCTAGCCAATGAATAATCAGAATCTTTAAAATAGTCAAGTCCTGGTCAACTCCATTGATCTTTGCCCATTTTGAGCCAGGGATGGCTTGTTAAGTTGAATAAGTATGATGACGATGATGATGATGATGATAGTGATGATGGTGGTGGTGGCGGTGGTGGTGGTGGTGGTGATGGTGAGGATGATAACTAGCATTTATATTGTGCTTACTATGTGCAAGGCCCTGTTCTGAGTGTTTTTACAAATTATTGTCTTATTTCGTTCTCACAATAACCGTGAGAGATAGGTACTATTATTATCCTCATTTTACATATGAGAAAATTGAGGCAAACAGAGATTAAGTAACTTGCCATGAGTCACACAGCTATCAAATGTCTGTGGCCACATTTGAATTTGGGTCTTCCTTACTCCAAAAGCTGAGTTCTCTATTTACTGTCGCCAATAACAAATTAGAAAATATGTTGATCCGTATTTTTCCTCCTTTCTTTGCACCTGCTGTCATAGGGTAGAAACATCCCAATCTGTCAGTGAATCTTGAATCAGTGGAATGGTTTCAAATATCCCTCTTAGTGGTCTGTTTTGGACATGAAATGTTAGTGACTCATTGCCTTAGGACTTGAAGATATTTTGATTGTCAGATTTCCTATTAAAAACTAACTACCCCAGGGAAGGGTAAATTCCAAACTATTAGCAAGGTAGGGTTGAGAGAAAGATGAGAGCAAAGCCTTTCCTATAATGAAACACAGGAGTAGCATGAGAGAGGATAGAAGAAATTCAGCAGTACCAGGAGTCAGGGAGAGGTATTTGTAGAATTGGAACTCATACTCTCTTCTGGCTTTCATCCAGGGCCTCAATCCATGACAAAAAGCTGGTTTCATTTAAAACTGAATTTTTTGGTTAGAAAGAAGGCAGTAAGGTTTCAAACTCATACCAGTTGCACAAATTTCTCCTGTCTTGAAAGAAAATAAAGTAGCTGGGAAAACCGTAAGTCACAGTCTATATTGTTTATATTAAAATGGAGAGTTTTATTTGCTTGTAAATCAATGTAATCATTACATTTGTAAATTGGTACATAATTGGACTTCAGCAGTGAGTAATAAGACATATATGTAAATTACTCTATATTTTAAATATTATATTACATTCCACTTAGATGGTGCAGTAGATAGAATGCTGGGACTGGTATTAGGAAGATCTGAATTCAAATCCAGACTCACACAATTACTACCCATGTGACCCTGGGTGAATCACCTAACCTCTTTCTGCCTCCATTTTCTTCATCTATAAGATGAATCTTAGGACAGTAATGACACCGATGTCCTAGGGTTTTTGTGAGGATCAGATTACATATTTGTAAAGTTAAGTTTAGCGCAGTGCCTGGCATGTAGTAGGTATCTAATAAATTCTTGTTTCCTTTCCTCCTTCAAAGGAACCATAACAACTAACTTACTGATTTCCTTGTATTAATCTTATTTATTTTATATTAAGCTGCATATTTTTTTCTGTATACACTCATGTGCACGTGTCTCCCTTGATAGATTATCACTTTTGTCTTTAGATTCCAGCATCTAGCATAATGACTGGCTTACTAAGTGAATAACTAATAAGTGGTTGCTGATTGAGATCAAGTATATTCTAGCAGAGAATATAAATGTACAAAATGTGCTTCAAATTTTTGTAGATGCTATTAGGACAGCAGTAAGTTTGTTTCTTCGTGAAAAGAGCTGGTGAACACAGTGAATTGCAAATGTTCCCAATATCCCGGTATGTTTGGGAGGCTTTGACTTGTTTATCATATGTGAACTTCATTCAGGCCACTCCATCAAATTACTGTGGAGGTCCAGCCAGGGTGCTGGGAGCCTGGCTTCCGTGCGTTCACTTGATGCCCTGCAGATACTACTGGAGGAGAGCGGAGGGCTGCCTGCCATTTTTCCTTATCACCCTCTATTTGCTTAATACATGGTTGTTAAAAAAATACGTGGTTGTTGAATTACATGGAACTTGTGTCTCTTCTTTCCTGTGTTTGAGGAATAAACCACAGAATTTTTTTTCCTTCAGAGAGGCACTTTTGATCAACTCCTGATCATATAAATGTAAAGAAAGTCATAGGAGGACATTCAATGAGCTAAATAAATAGTCTATCTTAAGACATGCCTTAAAGTTTCATTTTGTTACAAAGGAAACATCCTAACATGAGGTTTTCTGCAAATTTGCTGCTTTCCAAATAGATTTAAATTCAGAGTAGAATTTTATCCCATTTAATTCTTTCTTAGAAAGAGGGAAAATTCTGGGCATTTTCTTTTTCTTGGATAATTATGCTGAGGAATCACATTTCTTATCTATAGAGTGCCTTAGGCTAGTGTTCTGCACATTATAGACACTTTATGTTTTCTGACCTGTTGGATTTAATTGGAAAAAAATTAATGTTGTATAGTGGTGAAAGCCTAGATTTAGAGTTAAAAGACCTTGATTCCTATTTAGATTCTGCTACTTCCTATCTCCGTGAGCTGGGGGAAATCATTTAATCTCTCTGGCCCTCTTTCCTGTAGAATGAATTGGAATGGTTAGGCACCTTCTCCGCTTTATATTTTTGGATCCTGCGATCAAAGCAGCTGGCTGACGAGTATCTAGCAAAGTGGGTTTTACAGTGTGTTTTATGTAGGTTATCATGCTGAATCTCCCGAGTGACTGTGTCAGGTAGCAAGTGAAAGTGTTAGCTTCCTCATTTCACAGATGAGGAAATGGACGCACGCTTCCCTCGTATCTAGTCATACGACCTTGGGTAAGGTCGTATGACTGGATATATCGGAGACTCTCTTTTTCTGTCCATTCGGTGAACCCATGACTATCAACACTAACCTTTTTAATCCACCTTGGGTTCATAATAGTTCATTAACAAGTTTTAGCAAATAGTTATTCAATTGACTTAGTTTTGTTTATATTATCAACTTCATTCTTCAGGTGGAAAAATTGAAACTCATAAAGGTTAGGTAATTTTTCCATTTTTGTGAGCCAGTTATTGGTCTAGTTAGTAATATAAAGTAGGCATTTTGAATCTGTTTCTATTAAAAACTTATTACCTATAATTTTTAAACAATAAAAAGTCTCAGATTGCCTTACTTGCATTCCTGACTCATTTTCTTTCCAGACATTTATGACTTTATGATTCTGTAATTTTATAGTTCACTCTAGCAACTATATTAAAATGTTGAAGTTAGGGAAAAAATAACTTAATTACTAATAGTTTATTTCTTGTAAATAAAATTCTTGATTCTGACTAGTTTTATACTGCAGGTAATGTTGAAGTGAGCTATATATAGAGCATATATATATGAACATATATTTATGAATATACATAAAATTTATGGCTGTGTAAGAATAGACATAAAGCACAAAGCTTTATACTATCTAATACAAGGTAACATATTTAAATGATTGCTTTTTTCCCTCTGTAAAAAATTATTACTTTGTATTATTTAATCCTTTAGGGCTTCATGTAGTCTCCCTACAGACCCTTGTACCAGGTGATTTAATTACTCTTCAGAAGTAAGGTCTTACTCTAAAAGGAAATTGTGTCTAGTTTTTTTGGGAAGGTTTTCTCTAGTTAATCATTACTCCAGTTTGGTCTCCTTCGAAAGAACAAAGAAGAACATGTACAAATAAACGGACAGTGTTCTTTAAGGAGAGAGAGAGGCAGTGTGTTGTTGTGGTGGATAGAAAGTTAGCCTTGGAGTCCCAAGACATTCTATGTGAACATGGGCAACTTATGGACCATCTCAGTAGCCAGACTACTTTCTAGGACTCTTCAGTTGTAGAGGAGTGGTTGAGTTGCTTTGATGGAAGGGATTTTCTCCTGTGAACTTCCCTACACTAATAAAATCATAGAATTAGAGTTTATTGAAGGCAGGCTGCTTCATTTTTGCCAATGCATCCCCAGCATCTGTGCCTGGCACATAATGGGCATTTGATAAGTGTTGGGCAAAGTGAGCTGTATAGAATGTGTAGGTGGAGGGATAAGGGATAGGGTCTGGGCTTTGTTATGGGGAACTTTGCGGGGAGGAAACACCTTCTACCAGCACATCTCACCTCCTCCTCCACTGTGGCTTGAGTTGTCTAGAGAGCTCTGAGGGCTTAAGTGATTTGCCCATGGAATAGATGCTATTGATTAAAAAAGCAAAAGTTTATGAATAGTACCCTTTAATTCCTAGCTAGAATTCTGAATAAAACAGAGGCTTTGTTTTTTTTAAATGCACTGTGCAGATTTGAATCACTAATGGTGGAGTGCAGAATTGGTAGCCAGCCACTCTTCAAATTGCCACTTCATGAAACTTTGATTTTCTCCTTTGGGTAGCATCCTCATGAAGCCATAGGTTACCATACAGGGCACAGCTGAGTGCTGTCTTCCTGTTGTGTTTTTAGGCTAAGTTACACATTGGTTGTTTTGTGTACTTATGAGAAGGATACCCAACCTGCCGTAATCCCTCTTTAGCAATGACTGTTGCACAAAACAAAAACGAGCAAATTTATAAATTCAGGTTCTGATTACACTTTTGTTGTGACCAAACACATCAATTCCCTTAGTGTAAGTACTGCTTTATATCTCTGTTAAGTGTCAGCTTGTAAAAGTGTTGGCTAAGCCTTGGCCCCTGTTAGGGAATGCTAAATGGGTGAAATTCAAGCACATGTTAAGTAACTCATAGCTATAAATAGACATGCAAAAACAAATCATTTAAAACATTTTTAACAATTATAAAGAAAACATGAATATATGCATTGGATAATCATCTTTTTTCCTCTTATGGACGTCAATTAGTATTTAATCTTTAGCACTGGCATCATTTCTGAATATCATATTCCCACTGATGTTTACACGTTCTGTGTTTGTTTTCATTTTTAAACATGTATGTCAGTGTAGGACAATTGAGCTGGAAACAATCATAGAGGCTGTTGAGGCCACCCTTCCCTTCCCTGTTTTTTTTTTTTTTACAGGAGAGGAAATGGAAGCCTAGGGATGCTGTGTGACTTGCACTGCAATATACTTAATATAAACAAAAGAAACAAAGCCTTTCCAAATAAGATGGTCGAAGCAGGAGCTGCAACTGAACTTTCTAGGCTAGAATACACATCAATTTGTAAAAAAAAAATGATAAAATGACAGTGTGGAATTTTTCCCAGCGAATAGAGGATCTGGTTAGCATTGAACTTTCGGGTACTTTCTTTAACAAACCCAATTCAACTCTTCTGAAAATAGACTCCAAAAGCTCAAGCTTTTCTTGGGCCTCCTCAATCCATTGTAACCTCAGGCCAGTGAAAAGCTACTTTGAAAAAATTTACCAAGTTATAAAGAAAATACTTTCTTAGGTTTTTTGGACACTGATATTGTGTAGTAATTACATTTTATGAGCTTAATTAAATAACATTTAGGTAAAAAGGCCCCATAAAGGGGATTTGAGATCAGGTCCTTGAGCCAAAACAAAGGCAGCGCTTCCTCTCCTCTCCCCACCTCTTCTCTCCACCTGCTTGGAGAAAGCCGTATTTCTTCAGACAGCCCTCATAATTGCCCTTCTGTGCCTGATTTGGGCCTCAAGAAAGGCCCACAGCATCTGTAAAGCTGGCAGCAAAATGGTATTTCCAGGCAGGCACAGGGTTGCAGGGGAGCGAGCCAATCGCCAGCTTTGTCTGAGCAGCTGAGAACTTCGCCCGTGTATGACCAGGGTGTTCAGTAACACAGACCTGAGCCCGGAGCGCAGTGCGCAGAGGAGAGCAGAGCCGAGAGGAGCTCAGCAAGTGTTAGGGTCAATATTTATAGACCACTACGTTCCCGGAGCAGCCTCCAAGAGAGGGCCAGGGCCAGGGCCAGGGCAGGCAGGCAGGCAAGGAGAAAAAGCCTTCGGTGCAGGGGAGGCCACTTGGACTTTGGATTACCACAGCTGAAAAAAAAAATGTCTTTTTGACTATGAGGTTCAAGCTTTCCCTGCTGAATCATAACAGTTTGGCACTGAGCTATGACAAGGGAGGAAAAAAAAAGGCTAAAAAAGCAAGTCTGCCTTGAGTCAGAAGGTAAGTCATTAGTGGACTCTTCACTTTTCTGGGCTCACTCACTGCCGTTTGCATCGCGAGGACCCGCTAGTGCTCTGGCTGGCCCGCTGCCTGAAGGAGAAGCGCTCTCTAGGCTGCCCAGTGGTGGGTGCACTGTTCTTTTGCAGTCGCATGCAGGGGGTGTGGGAGGGAGGGCGAAAGCACATCTGAATACCAGATTGCATGCCATTTCCTATCAGAAAGACCACACCGGTTCCTAATTACCCATCTCTCTTTGGGGCTGGGGGGAGGAATAGAAATAATTGAAACATCAGAATAACCAATTAGTAAATCCCTCCTAACCCTCAAGCTGGCATCAGTGCATATCCCGTAGAAGCATGTAAGAGTTTACAGATTTAAAATGTAATTTAAATGGAAAACTCTGAAGAATAGAATTGGGTTACAAGGGGAAGGTTCCAGAAATTTTGAGTATGTGTAGCAGACATTCTGAAATTAAGCTAGGTGTGCCAAAGTTGATAATTGGGTCCTACTCATTGCATAGATTCTGAGCATCAGGCAGAGATGAGATTTCAGAGTCATCTTTTTAACCCTTAGATGAAAGAAGTTCCAAAAGGCGCAGCACAGTACTGTTGACATGGTTCTCTACAAAATATGTAAAAGAACCCCCTCCCCCACTATAGCTTCCTGCCCATTACATACTTGACCTTTAAATGTCACTACTATACACTTTTAATTTCTTTGATGTTTTTCTGAGTTCCAGGGAATCATTAAAAATACCAAAGAGTTCAGGGAGCAAATTCATCGAAATGTATTTTCTCACTTCAACAGATCCTAAAATCTGTACATTTGTGTTTATGACATTTAGTTTTGAAGATAAATACTAAGACAAATACCTTTACTAAAAGGAAAGGGCCATAAGCATTAATGATCCATTGTTTAATGAATTATCTCCTGACATTACTGAAGCTTTTTTAAAAATTAAGGCAATCTGTACTTGGATATGTTTTTTCATATTTACATTATGAATGGTGACTGATGGTGTCTTTAGGAGGTGGGGTTAAATATAGTATCCCTTTATTTAAGTTAATTACAAAAAATTATGTTAAACTCTCTTTAAAGTTTGAATTAAGACAGTCTGGTGAGATGCACCAAAGAAGGGAATGATACTTTGTCTACTGTTAATCAGATGCTAATGTGTATGTATTACATATAGTGCATATTCAAAACCTAGCCATTCTGCAAATGGATGGGACCTGACAGTATAGTTAGCATTTACATAGCTCTTTAAGGTTTGCAAAGGACTTTACAAATATTTTCTTATTTTATCTTCTGAGTGACCCTAAGAATGGGTGCTATTATTATGCCCATTTAACAGATGAAAAAACTGAGGCAGATAGGTTAAGTGACTTGCCCAGGGTCACATAGCTAATAAGTTTTGGAGACTTAATCTTCCTGACTCCAGACTCAGAGCTGTCCACTATGCCCCCTAGTGTTATCAGACACAAACATCAGACAGATGTGTGAGCCCCTCCACAGGGGGAAAAAGTGTCTTATAAAATAGTAAAGGCAATTTTAATTGTTTTTTTTTGGTGGGGCAAAAAGCTTAATAAAGGTAACTTAAAAAAACCAATTGAAGATTTTAAAATCTTATTTAAAAATATCTTTCACCTCATTAAAACTGTTTTAATTTTTTTCTTTTACTCAACAAAAGTATTATTCTTTGAAAAATTCATTTTTAAATTTTGGAATCAAGGTGATTTTGGGGGGCAGGATTGGGGGGTCAAGGCCAAGTGCTGCTGACCAATGTGTCAGTCTCTGATTTAGGGTAAAATGATTTAATTGGGCACCTTTGACAGGACTATAGGAAAACATGAATGAGGGATGTATAGAAGAAGGTAGAAATGAGTTGCGGTCTGCATTGTCGAGAGATGTACCCACATTCATGAGGTAATAGAGCCATTGGTATGCACGCACATTCATAAACATATATACACATTTTCAAAGAACTGAAAATGCAACCATTGCTAACTTACATCAGAGATTTCTCCCTTAGAGCAACTTGTCTGTCTAACTTCCAGAACAAATCTTTTAATATACCCAGCCTAGATCATGTTTCTCTAAAGTGTTCCCAGACTAAAGTTGCAGTTACATTTTTTTATATTGTATTTTTAATTTTTATTTTATTTCTTGGGTCAGGCAGGGCTCACATTAATCCCCTTTCCCTTCACCCAACCTTCTTCCTTCTGATACCCTGTGATCATTTGGTCAGGAAATAAAGAACATTTAATAGCCACTGTAATACAGACAAGTCTCACATTCAAATTGGAGCTTTGACCAATAGAGTCAGGGCAGTTTTAATGCTGACAGTGTGGTGTTCGTGGTTGGATCTGCTCTGGGCAGTCTTCACACTAACAGTGTGGTGGTGGTAGTTGGATCTGCTCTGAGAAGTTTTAACACTGACAGTGTGTGGTAGTGGATGGATCTGCCTGGCACATGCCCCCTCATATCTCTTGCTCAGGGTGCATTACTGCTTCAGCTAGTACTGGTTATCATTTTTTTGTTCATAGTTTTTATTTTAAAATTCCATTATTTTAGTTTTTAAGACTTTGTTTACCCAAGTCCCTCAAGAATTATATCGTTTGCTGTTGTTGTTATTTTTTCCCTTAGTCTAAAGAGCTACCATGCTTCAAGAACACTGTGATTTGGAGTTTATCCTATGAAATGAGGAATTAACGGAAGCTTAAAGCGGAAGTGTTGCTCCTTTAGGAAGATTAATCCATTGGCAATGCAAAGGAATAGTTTGGAACGAGGAAAAGGCTAGAGGTAGAGAGGCCTTTCATCTTTGAATGTCCGATCCAATGATCATATTACCTCTGAAAGGTTGCTTAACTAGATGTGAGTTTCTGAGGCCTGAGCTATGGTGCTGGCAGTAGAAATGGAAAGGTAGAGACAGAAACTGGGGCTGTTACAAAGGATGTGGCAAATAAGAAGATTTGGTAACTGGTTGTAAGTTCAGATTTTGAGTAACTGGGGTATAGTGGTACTATTTTCTGGAAATAAAAAAAAAATCAGCACTAAATGATTTGGAAGGAAAGGCGATGAATACAATTTAGACATTTTGGGTTCAAGGTAGAAATGAGGTATCCAAATGGAAATATCCAGAAAAGGAAGACATTTGTTCATTTTTAGTGTTGTGGTATAGAACTGTAATTTCATCCATTAGGAAGCACCGATCACAATCTCTCTATGTCGTAGGAGGGAATCTTTATGACTTGATAAGACTAAAAACATTAATCACCTGGTAGTTAATGTTCTGGTGATGAACCTTTCCACACATGACAGACACGTAATTTATTGCCAAATCTGTACTTGATGTCTTCCAGCCTGGTAAAAGCTGGCAGATCTTGTGTTCCACTGACATCTTCTAGAACCCAGCATGATTCCATGTGATGATGAAGAGTTTGATTAAGACTTCAGTACAAATTCAGTGGCTATAGAATTTATTAATAATTTTTCACAATGACCAAAAAAGTTGTAGGACATCATTTTCATAAGCAAGCTCTTATTTATTGGCAAGGTAGCCACATTTGTCTTCAGCATCTTCGTTTTCCCCTTCCTGTGCCCCAGATTTACTCCAGTGTCTATTCAAGTATCCAACACATACATGTCTTTTCAAATGTTCTTGAACAAAAGGAAAAGATATAAGCCATGGCTGTCTTAACATGAATTCATCAGTATATGTGATTATGCCATAAAAGGTTTACTGCATTATTTAAGGAATTTCAGGCATTAGGTCAGATTTATAATGGAGATTTTTAGGCAGAAGCTCTTCCATGAACTCTTGAAATGGTCATCTAAGGTGTTCACATCCCACTTCCTGCAAGGACCTTCTCAGGTCCCTCTTCTTCTCCAATGCTAGAGCATTCTCTTTGAGTTTGCCTTCCATTTATACTATCTATCTATGTATCCATCCATCCATCCATCCATCCATCCATCCATCTATCTATCCATCCATCCTGCATTTGTATCTGTTTGTATCTGCAGTGTTTAGCACAGTGCCAGTCACATATTAAATGCTTAATAAATGCTTATTGACTGATATCTAAATAATTGACTAATTTTTTCAGTTTCCCTCAAAATATCTTCTGTGATATAAACACAGTCATTATATTTGAAAGATGTTTAAAAGCATGGTCAATTTGGGGGCATAAAAGCAATGTATTCTGAGCAATTTAGTCATTCAAGAAGTGTTTATTAAATGCCCTTTAATGAGCCAGGAACTCTCCTAGGTGCTGGGGATAGCAAAGACAAATTTAAAGTAGTTCCTGCCCCAAAGAAGCTTCTTGTTTTCTGATGGAAGTGGTATTTACGAAGTCACATTCAGCAGGAAGGGCACCCGAACTTGAGGCGTTAGGCTAGGCTTCCTGTAGCAGGTGTCACCCCAAGATTTGGGGTCAGTTAGAGATTTTGTGAGGCACAAGTGAGGAGGAAGTGCATTGGAGGCATGAAGGACAGTCACTTGTGTGGAGACAGATTGCTTGGAGATGTGATGCCATTAATGAGGCAGGGCAGGGAGACCAGTAGTGTTGTGATATATAGTATGCCTAAAGAAAAAAATGATAGGTAATAAACAAGCCTGGACTTGGAATGAGAAGAGATCTAAAAGTCAGAGAGGAATTTCTATTTTTTTTACTAGTGTTTCGAACAGCATTAAACCAGTGATTTAGAAATATCACTTTGGAAGCCATATGCAAGCTGGATTGGAGAAGGGGAGAGATGGGAGTCATGGAGACTAATTTGAAGGCTATTGAAGAAGACCAGGAGAAAGGATGGTGGTTGTGTGAATGAATAGCAGAGGATGATTTGTGGGTATATCGTGGAGACAGAATCAAGACTTGACAACTTAGTGGATGTGAGCAGTGAGGGAGAGGAAAGAGTAAAGGATGAAGTTTTAAATCTGGGTGACTCAAAGGATGGAGATCCTCTTTTGGAAATAGGCAAGTTAAGACAAGGGGAAGCTTGGGGGGATGGGAAGATAATACTCCTCTTTTGAACATGTTGAGTTTGATTTGCTTAAGGACATTTAGTTGGAAATGTCCAATTAGGTAGTTGGTAATACAGGACTGGTATTCAGGAGACAGACTATGACTCAGTGGAAAGATTTAAGGAGTCGTCTGCAAGGTGATGGTAGTTGAATGCATGGGACCTGCTGAGTTCACTTAGAATATCAAATGGGAAGAGGTCAGAGCCTTAAGGTGCAAGCACAAAAACGGTGAGAGGATGCAAAGTAGCATTGGAACTGAGAAAAGGCTCTCAGACTTGACACCTATGGGATCATTGGGTTGATGCTGGAAAATCCTTCCGATGAGATGTAGTATAATGAATAATCGATTCGAAGTCAGAAGACCTTTTCTAAGCAATAAAGAAGTTCAGTAATAGTTGGGATGAATCTCTAATAACCTGCCGGCTTCTTTTTTGAGTTACCCAGCTTTGGAGGTGAAGGAGGGGGAGGGGAGGAAATAAGCATTTATGAAGTACCTGCTAAGCACTTCATTACTTAATATTATCTCCCTTGATCCTCACTACAACCCTGGGAAGTCAGTACTATCATTGTCCTCATTTTACAGTTCAAGAAACTGAGGCAGATAGTTAAGTGACTTACCTAGGGTCATAAATCTAGGAAGTGTCTGAGGCTAGATTTGAACACAGATCTTCCTGACTCCAGGTCCAGTGCTCTATCCACTAAGCCACCTAACTGCTTCTGATGTCAGGAGTTCAGGCAAACTACTAGAATATGACCTTGTAAGCATACCATCATGCCTTTCAGTATTTGATGGATAAAGACAGACCTTTGACTGAGCTTGGTCCCATGAGAGAAGTTCACATGCATTAGCCTTGGTCCAGTTTATCATACTGATTCATAGTCATTTTAGGCTTTTTGGGGAGAAGAAATAGATTTGAATGAGGGAGGGAGAGAGAGACAGAGACAGAGAGCGCTGTTTCTGTCATCTTCAATTAGAGTTGGTAACAAGAATTTCCTCAGTTTCCCTGATTAATAAAGCTACATTAGTTTGCATCTAGGCTGTGTTCAGCATGATTTTTTTTCTAATCATTTTACCCTTTGTAGCTTAGTCTGTGTCTTCATTGACCTGATGGGAAGTAAATTATAATGTCCTGGTTTATTTTTATTTCATCCTTTTGGAACACTCGGATATGAAGTATGGCTTTTAATTAGCACAAACATTTTCCAAGTGCTCTGACTTGGAAAATTTTCTATCAGTATCTGTACTGATTAACAGGCTAATCTTTTATCCAAGCTAGATATTAGTATTGCTCCTCTGGTTTTCAAATTTTTGTTTCCTGCTTTTTATTAAAATGATGGTTTCAAATTCAGACTGCTCGGCAGCAGTATGGTATAACGAATTAATACTTTACCAGATGAGCTAAGTGTTTCTTCAGGTAGAATCCTCTCCCTTTGCTTGTTCGATCTCTATAGTTTTTTTAAAACTTAATTAAAATGATATATCTTTATTTCCAGGACTAGTTTTTCCTATTGACCTTGACATATATTTCTGTGTTTATTGTCAGGGCCCTGTAGCCCAATTGAGCTTGACAATAACAGAGAAAGAAAGCACGGTGACCCAGGACATGAAGTTCTACTGAGCTAATTCAAAGCTCTTTGAATATGGATTTTTTTCGTTTGAAATGAGCCAACCTGCGACCTGGAAAGTCAGTTGAGTTAATCATTAATGATTGAATTGGAATTCTTACATATTCTCATTAATAGAAAAAGACAATC
This sequence comes from Trichosurus vulpecula, assembly GCF_011100635.1. Classification (NCBI taxonomy): domain Eukaryota; kingdom Metazoa; phylum Chordata; class Mammalia; order Diprotodontia; family Phalangeridae; genus Trichosurus; species Trichosurus vulpecula. The sequence goes on from NC_050578.1 coordinate 59,093,913, forward strand.
CAGTTTAGAAATTTTTCCCCCTTCTTTACTGTAGGTCCAAATGTCTTGATCAGTAATCTGAATATAAAATAAGGCTACCCTAACCTATCTCCCTGGGCCCTCTGTGGTGACTTTATTGTCCTGGATTCAGTGTTCTTATACTTCATATTCACTTCAAAAGGAAAATACAATATAACTTGGCTTATTACTGTGATTTAAAGTTCTTCACTCACTATGTTTTCCCTAATGCTTGGGTGTTTCGTGATCAACGTGGCCACTCAAACCCTCTCCTGGAAGCAGAGAGATGTGTATGTATTATTTTTAATCTCAGATATGATGCCATTAGAATAAAGTATTTAAGGAGGCATGTGTCTGAATGATGTTGGCCCCAGCATTCTGAGTATCATTTTTTAGCAGCTCATCAGAGGATGCTTCTGGCAAATGTCAGGACCTGCATGCCACAAGCTTGGTCAACTTGCCTTGAATATGGGAAGGTGCAGGAGTATGAACCATCAAAGAAGATTAAGACTGAGCAGAAAAGTGAAGATGGAAGCAGGAAGAAAGAAGAATGGCTGTTGTTTCTTTAGTACTCGATGATGAGGGATCAGTTTTGCTATTGTGCACCAAATTTCCCATCACTGGACAGCAATGGTGCTATTTTTAGCCAAATTGTAATCATAATGTAGCCTAAGTATTAATGCTAAAAACAGTCTTGCAAAAAAAAACTCCCCCAAATTAAGAAACGTAAATATTTTTCCAGATGAATTAACCCATGGGTAGCTGTGCCCGAAATGGCTCCTCTGACTAGGTTCAGAACTATTCAAGGTAACTCTTACTACCTCCTGCCTAAATGAATCTACTCCTTTCAGACCACTTAGAATTTAACACATGATCTCATTTAATAGTGAGAACAAGAACAATTTACTTAAAATAGAAAGCATTGTGATATCAAGGAAGTATCAAATGACAAATAGAATCTAATGTCGGAAACATTATCACTATCTGGAAGTGCCTTCTCCCCTCAGATAACTAAGGTTATGAAGTTCCAAGTCTGGTCCAATGGCTCTCTATGCCTTTCTCTTGTAGCTCATCCTTCTTACATTTCATCTCTGTCATCCTCACTCTCTGCTTGGCAGCTAGTTTCGTTCCACTAGTATGGTAGGCAACCACTATCATTAAATTTAAAATATATTTTTATTGGTACCTTTTTAAAAAAAGAGATTTCCTATTTTGTTCTTCCCTCCCAGAGAGTCATTTTTAAATAGGGATTCTTAACATGGACTCTTTGGATGTAGGTTTTTAAAAAACTATAATGTTAACTGTATTTTGATATAATTGTTTCTTTTATAACATTTATTTTATTCACATGAAAACATTATTAGAGGAATGCATAGGTTTCATCAGACTGCCAAAGAGGGTCCATGACACAAAAAAGGTTAAGGACCCCTGATTTATAACTAATAATTTTTTAAAAAGAAAAATGAGGAAAAAGAAAAAAATCAGTAGAAGCAATCAGTTGGTTGAAAAAAATTGATATCATATCAGTTATTCCATATCTCTGGATCACCTCTCCTCTCTACTTACAAAGGAGGACATGTCTTCTCATTCATATTTTTCTTTGGGGTTCAATTTTTTTTTAAATTTTGCAACACTTATTTTTGGTAATTTTATTGTTGTTTTTCTATTCCATTTATAATATTGTTGTCATTATGTCTGTTAGTTTTCTGCTTTCATTTTCCACATTTTTCTGTATTCATCATATTGATTGTTTCTTATAGGGCAGTACTATTCCTTCATATTCATTTACCTCAATTTGTTTAACTATTCCACAGTTGATGGGCATTTTGTTTCCAATTCTTTACTACCAGAAAAAAGTACTTATTGGGTATATAGAGAGTATGTATTTGATACACACACACACATACATATATACATATGTATGTATGTATACATGCATATGTATGTATACATACACACACACATATATATACATACACATATACATATACATACACACACCCACACACACCCACACACACCCATATATAGTTAGTGACCTCCTTGGAATATATACCTAACAGTGTAATATCTGGATTAAGGAGTATAGACTTTTTAGTTACTTTATTTGCATAATTCCAAATTGTGCTAATTCACAGCTCTACCAACATTGCATTAGTCAACCCATCTTTTTACAACCCCATTTAATATTGACTGTTTCAACATTTCTCCTCTTTGCCAATTTTGGTGGATTTGAGATAAAACTTCATCGTTTTTAAAAATGTACATTTCTTTTATTTGTGATGTGGAGCCTTCTCCCATATGGTAATAGTTCTCTATTCTTTTAATAGCTGTTCATATCATTTGAATGCTTATCTAATGAGAAATGGCTTTTGTGTATATGCCTATGTATATGGGTGTATATATATATTTATATATGTATATGTATGTATGTATACATGTATATATGTATATGTGTGTAAGTTGCCTATCTTGGCTACCATGCCGTATCTAAAAATTTGATATAAAAATTCTCCCTTCCCACAAACATTTAACTGCTTCTCATCCTAGATGTATTAATTTTGTTTATGCAGGAACCTCCTATTTCATATAATCAAAAACACCTATTTTTGTTTTTTATGATTACCTTTATATCTTTTTTATTAAGAATTTGCATCTTCTGCCACACTGAAATATATGTGATCTTCTCTTCTCATTTTTGGAATCATCTTTAATATTCGAGAAATGTATTCCATTGTAATTTATTATAGAATATAGTGTAAGATGTTCTAATCTTGATTTCTGCCTGACTGCTTTCTAGCTTTCCCAGCAGATCTTATTAAATTGAGAGTTACCTGTCTATGTCTTTTGTTGAGTTTCTCCTATCTGTTGGCATCTTCCCTTCTGTCTTCAAAATATGGCTATGTTTAAAGATAAAAATTTAAAATTTAACCCTTGATCCTTCTGTTCTTGTAAGGCATTTTCCCTCCCTTTCATAGTTAAACTATTTTTTTAAGGTCGTTACTCTTACCTCTCATTTCCCTACCTCCCACTAACTTCTCAACCCCTTGAAATTTGGCTTACAGCATCATTGCTTTATCGAAACTGCTCACTCTGTTACCAGTGTTATTTTCTCAGACTTTATATTTTTAACCACTACAGCTTTTTATATAATTGAGTAGCCCTTCCTTCTGGATCCTCTGGCCTTCCTTGGCTTGGGTGAAACCGTTTTGTCTTGATTTTATTTGCATGGGTGTCTTCAAAGGCTCTGTCCTTAGTTTTCATCTTTTCTCTATCATGATAATCCCTTTAGTTTTCTTGGGTTCACTTATCTATTAAATTCCAAATCTATATATCCAGTCATAGTCTCTCAACTTAATTCTAATTGGCTATCACCAACTAGCCCGCTAAACATATCCATCTAGGTGTTCCATCTAGAAGTTAACAAGTCCAAAACAGTAGCCATCGCATCCTTTCTTAAAAGCATCCCTACTCCAGATTTCCTTACTTTTGGAAGTCACTACCATCCTTTTCGTCACTCTGATTTCCAAACCCAAAATGTTCCTCAGCTATTTCTTTTCCCTCACCTTTCATTTCCAGTCAGCTGCCAAGTCTTTTAAATACTACCTCCAATTAAAATGCCTGTCACTTCTCTCTTTTCTTTACACTCATAGTGTCCTAATTAGATGGTTTCCAAAGAAAACTCTGTGTTAGTTCTGAGGAGAAAAGTGCTTATTGAGTGAGGCATCAGGGAAAATTTTACAGAGGTCCTGGCCCTTCAGTTTTTTTTAAGGATACTATACTAAGACAATTTAAAGTATAGAGAATATGTGAACAAGTATATGGAGTAGTGAAGACTCAGTTGGTGTTCAGGCGCAGAGAATAGAGAATATTCCAATTTATTGATGAATAAAGTGTACAAAAGTTATGGAATATCTGGAAGGGTAGGATGGCTCTAGATTATAGAAAGGCCAGAATGCAAAGCAAGAGCATTGAAATTTTTGGGCATTGAATATTTTACCAGTGCAATGACATAACCAGATTTATGCCAAAGAAAGTTTCTCTTCCTACTCCCCTCCCCTGTCATTTGTAAGCTGGAAGGTTTGGAATAGGAAGCAAGTGGAAGCTGGAATAAAATCAGGAGTAGACTTTTTAGGATTAAAGAGCCGATCATGTTGTAAGCATTTGGGAAAGAAACATTAATGTTGGAAAAAAAACTGAAGATAATTCTAAATAACTGGAGAAATATTAATTGCTCATGGGTAGCCTAAGCCAATATGATAAAAATGACAGTACTACCTAAATTAAAATATAACAAAATTTGTCTGAAAGAACAAAAGAATATCAGGGGAACCAATGACAAAATGCAAAGAAAATGGCATCTAGAAGGATTAGATCTCAAACTATATCACAAAATTGTAATCATCAAAACAGTTCAGTAACAGATAACAAATAGAGTGGTCAATCAGTGGAGAAAATTAGTACACAGTATATGGAAGCAAATAAACACAGTAACTATTTGAGAAATCCAAAGGTCCTAGCTGTGCCCCCAAAGCTATTAGACTGTACATACCCTTTGACCCAGCAATACTGCTGCTACATCTGTACCTTAAAGAGATCAAAGAAAGAGGTAAAGGACCCACATATACAAAAAATATTTATAGCACCTCTTTTGTAGTGTCAGAGAATTGGGAACTGAGGGGCTATCCGTCATTTGGGGAATGGTTGAACAAGTCATGGTATATAAATGTGATGATTTTGGGAAGACTCTAGCAACTGATACAAAATGAAGTGAACAGAATAAGCAGAACAATTTACATGTTAACCATAATATTGTAAAGATAATCAATTGTAATAGACTTAGTAACTGATCAATGCAGTGACTCCCCCTGCCCCTATAATTCCAGAGGACTCATGTCAAAAAATAGTATCCATCTTCAGATAAAGAACTTGATGGTCAAAGTGTAGATTGCAGTATTCTCTCTCTCTCTCTCTCTCTCTCTCTCTCTCTCTCTCTCTCTCTCTCCTTTTTTTCAGAATATAGCTAATGTGGAAATTTGCATGACTTTATATTCGTAATGGGGTTTGTATTTATTGCCTTCTCGATGGGTATGGGAAGGATGGGGAGAGTGAGAATTTGGACCAGAAAATAAAATAAGTTGGATTTAAAAATTGATGAAACAGTTCATTAACACACTTATTAAGTCCTGATTTTGTGCCAGCCACTGGCCTAATCTCTGGGGATACAAAGAAAAAGCAGAAACAAGTTTCTGATCTCAAGAATCTTGTAGTGTAATGGGAGAAATAACATATATATATATATAAATCAGTAAAGACAAGATACATAGAGAGCAGATACATTTAACTGCTTCTCATCCTAGATGTATTAATTTTGTTTATACAAAGTCATTTGAGAGGGAATAGGAAAAGCCTATGAAAAGTAGCATTTGAACTGAATTTTAGAGAAAACCATGGATTCTGAGAGGTAGAAGTGGCAAGAAGAGAGGTCATCCCAGGCTTCAGGGATAGCCAGGGCAGAGACATGCAGATGGAAGATGGAATTTGCATTGAGTGCTGTGTCTGGAGTGAGGAAGACTAATTCAAATTGAGCCTCAGATAATACTGAGTAGCTTTGTAACCCTGGACATCACTCAACCTCTGTTTGCTTCAATTCTCACTTGTGAAGTGCGGATAATAATGTAACATATCTCCCAGGGTTGTTGCGAGGATCAAATGAGATAATGTTTGTAAAGACTTAGCACAGTGCTTGGTATACAGTAGGTGTTATATTAATGCTAATGATGATGATGAACAGGATTAGGCTAGTATAGCTTAGACTCCAGCTGCAGATCAAAATACAGTTGGGAAATAATTAACAAAGTAAAAACATAATATGACGTAGATAATGTTAATATGTGGTTTTTGAAGTTAATATGATATGCTCAGGGATCCTTATGTATGGTTTAGTTCACCAGATTCTATTTGAATTTGACACGACTGTCTTAGAGTACATGGAAAGAAGTAATGTATGAGAAGACTGCAGGCATTAGCATTGAGGAGAGGTTTGATATAGTTTTAAGTAGTGAGATAGGAAGATGATAAAAGCTTCTTAGAAATAGTCAAGTAGCTGCAAGGAGGGTGAAGTTGAGAATTATTTATCTCAGTATTGTTGTAAGTAAAATGAAGTTGATTTTGTACCTTCCTTGTTTCTTTTCTGTATGGGTCCAGAATGAATGCATTCTCACCCTGTGCGTGACTACAGGGGTGATGTTAGATTTTTTGAGAAATTTGCTCCGCTTGGCACCAGAGAGCAGAACTAGGAGCAACAGGTAGATGTTGCAGAAAGGCAACTTTAGGCTTTAGATGAGTATGTTTTTCCTTCCAACACAAACTGTGCAGAAGTCAAATGGGTGGCTTGGACAAAGAGCTGCGTTCCCTAATGGGAAGCTCTTAAAGAAGTCTGTGAAGAGAAATGTTATTCTGGAACTTCTGCTGTGTGTTCACCAAACATGTTCCTCACTCCCTTTGTACTTTGTGCCCGCTCTTTCCATGAATCCCGTGTATGTTAATGGGAGCATTGCCCCAGGCTGTTTTTATAACCACTCTCTGCTGCTGTACCATCTGAGTAATTTGGGGGGGGTCGCTAAAAAGCTAATAATCTGATTGATTATGAATGAGAAGCAAGTTGGTGGTAGCTTGTGAGCAACAGTTTTTGCAACTCAACCCCTGGGTTAAACGTCGAATCCTGAGAGTAGTAATCAGCTGCTTTCCAGGCATCTAGCCCATCGATGTGAATGAGTCTTTGGGAAGTGAGTTCTGAGAGGGTGATATATATGCGAAGCATGTTGCAAACTTTGCAGCACTATACAAATGTCAGATAATATTATAATGAGGAGCCAAGGTTATAGATTCTTATTATTCCTGATTTGATTAATGTAAGGATTCTTTGATTTGTGGATCCTTAAAAGAATCATGGGGAAGCCACCCCACTCTCATGTTCTTGGATGCCTGATGGGCTTTGGAATCTTCATTGCAAGCCTCGAGAACCCTAAAAGGCCACAGTGGAAGATGTGGTGTGTCTGAAGAACTTCTCTACCAACAAAGATTCTGTTAATAAAACAAGAGGTTTGAAGTCTTCTTAGAGCACTCAAAGCCTGCATTTCCATTTAATATTTACTTTATCTAAACCCACATAAGGGCTTCAGGCCATAACAGTTTGTTCAAGATCAACAATAATATGTTGGCAATTCATTGATTTTCATGGAACCATGGAAAAGGCCAACAATGTGAAATGAGTATACTGGTGTACGTGCTTGCCTTGTTCCCGCTATGTATAAATACCAACAAAGTAACCTCAGCTCCTCTAGGAAAAAGGTAGATTAGTCGGGGTAGGGTTAGGAGCTAGAGAGCTGTGTATTTTTTTTTATTAAGAAAGGATAAGACATTAAAAAACACACTTTTCATTGAGGGAGCAAATTTCCTATTTATGCCCCATATTCACTTTATTAAGTTTATTCTAATGACACATACGTCTTGCCTGCCTTCCAGAGGCTTTACTGACTTGCATTCTGTATCTCCCATTGAAGAAAAGGTGTCCATATTGTACAGAATCAGTGTCAAGTTGATGACTTTTGTCCCTTAAAAGTGTTGGATATCTATAGTGTTTTCTTGGTGTAAATGAAAACAAAGCCTTAATTTCTATCAGAAAGGGAGTAAATAAGGGATGCCAGTTAGCTGACTTTCTTCCAGGCATGTAGGGGTAAATTTGTTATGCCATGTATTGTTCATTAAGCTTGCAGATAATATGGAACAAACTGTCCAATAATCCAGGTATGATATATAGAATCAGTGTGTTTCCCCTGCCTACTCTCCTTCCAGCATTAATTCACGAGTTAGTTCCTCTTCTTTACTTTGGAGTCTTCTCTCATGCCACCCTCTTTAGATTTCATTCAGTTCAGTTCTACAAGCCATTTCATGTTAAGGGCATTGCCCTGGGTAATGGAAATATAAAAAGGAAAAGCAATCCAGTTCTTGCCCTCAAAAATTTATAATTAGATTGTAAATTTTATTATTAGGATTACTACAACAGGTAAAATATAATTTCAAAATTCCCTTGGCACTTTATTATTACTAATGAAATTAATGCCCTTGGATATCGTACAAAATTGAATCCAACCTTATACCAAATTATGTTCTAGAACAAATAGTTTTGCAGTGAGATTATGGTATTTTGACATGAAATTATAAAACATCAGTTTAAAAAAAATTTGGAGGGGGCATCTCAATGTGTAGAGACTGCAAACAATTCTTATATTCTGTGGTATTTGGTAAAATAGGAATTTGTTCAGACTCCATGCTCTAAATATTACCTGAATTTCCACATGAGCACAAAGATTGTCTTAAAGTATTGAGATATTTGGGGTTTTGTTTCTGTAAATGAGTAAATAAAATGGAACTTTATTTTAGATAGGCTTTTTTGGTCCTTAACTTTGACTATTTGGAAAGCACTTCCTACTGTTCTCTTCTTGCTTGACCCATTTGGAAAAATCAATCCAGTTGAATTCAACAAGTTTTTATTAAGTGCCTACTATTGCAAGGTCACAGGGATTCTAACCAAAATAGGCCCTGTCATCAAGGAGTTTACATGGGGGAAAGGAGATGCAAAAAGAACAGTTAATTAAATATATATATATATATATATATATATATATATATATATATATATATATACACACACACATACATACATACACACATATATACACATTATATGTGTGTATGTATATACACATACATATATACATGTATGTGTGTGTATGTGTATGTATATGTATGTATATGTATATAATTGGGCATGGGAGGAGCATTCCCAACAGCATCAGAAAAGGCCTTGGGTTAGATATAGGTGGCCTCACAGTCTATTCTTGAAGGGAGGCAGATATTCTTATAGGTGGAGGAGAGGAGCAGTAATATTCCCGAAAAGCCTACGCAAAGTTATGGAGGTAGAATATAAAATGTTATATACAGGGAACAACAAATAGGTCTCTGTGTTTGGGAAATGAGATATGTAATGAGGAGTAATGTATGATCAGTTTGGAAATGATAAGCAGGAGACAGATTTTGTGAGAAGTCTTAAATATTCAGCATGAGAGGTTGTACTTTATAATGGAGGTCGCTTTCATAGGGAGCCACGGAATTTTCTTGAGTGGAGGAGTGACAGAGGCAGGCCTATGCTTTAGGAATATTATTTTGTTTTGGAGAATAGAGAAGGTAGGCAGGTGGGTAACAAGAATCAATAAGCACTGTCTATATGCCAGTTTCCCAAATGGAGGCCTCAGTAAGGACATCACCAATGGGAGGTAGGAGCCTCCATGGTGGAGGGGGGCAATCCAGCAGGAGGATGTCCTTGCACAATGGACCAGATCTCTCATGATATTGGCCCACGAATGGTGGTTGCCTTCCCAGCTTGGGCAAAATGGGGGAAAAAATCAACCCAAAAAACTTGTAGAGAGCTGAAAACCAGCTTTGGCCAATGAAATGCAATGAATTCCATTTCAATAAGATATGTTGTTGTTATTCTAAAAGACGTACTTGCGAAAGAACCTTCGATTAGGTCTTGTCTTACTAGCTTAAACATTTAACCCCTTAAAGTACATTGGTAAGAATGTGCCAGTGTTATGATTTTGATATGAACAATAGTTCAATGTCTTCAGCAAGCTGTCAAGATATTTTCATTGATTTTGTATTAATATTGGAGCAAAGACAGTCATTTTTAGTGCTTTTACAGCTGTGAAAACACGCCTATTACAAAAACAGACTAAACTGTATCACAGGGTTCCTGGTGCCAGCAGCGTTTTAATGCTTCATTATGGACCCAACATTTAAAACATCTGTCCTTCATTTAGCATATTATAAGTAAGGGTTTTTTTTTAATAGCACAGACAAAATTAGAAGGATTTACACGAAGATGATGTTTCTGTAGGTAGGTTGGGGAAAGGAGCAAATTTTCTCTGAGAAAAATTATTTCTTAATAATTTATAGCATTTGGGTTGGTATTCCAGTGTCTCCCATAAAACTAAGCAGTCATCTTACAGAAATGACCAGTGGAATCCATGGTTATGACAAGAAAATATTTTTAAAGCATTCCTGAAGGAATACATTTTATAATCATCTTGGAAAAAAAGAACAAATAGGAAAGGAAGGTAGTTCTGCCATGTTTTGTTCTGGTTTTCTTTTTTGACCCTCTTACTTGATTCTCTGCCTTGAGAACCTGGCACAGTGATTTGCACAAATTCACTCCCTACATATTTGTTGTCTGCAAACTTTTTAACTGGTCAGGAAGTCACAGCTTCCAGGGAATAAATGTGTGGTGCTATTGGTGAATTCTGATGGACCAAACTAACTTATGATGTAATATACAATTTTTGGTATTTATTTGGTATTTATTTTCATAGGAAATGCACTGGAAAGATATTTCACAGACTTGATCATATGAAAAGAGTAATATTCTGTTAGTTATGGCCATTTCTTTAGGTCCTAGTTCCTCATGGATTCTTCATCAAATTATATTTGTTATTTTAAGTATGTATGATGTGCAGGTATGCATGCTCCCTTTATGTGTGCAACTCACAACCCTCTCAACTCTTCAGTAAAAAAAAAAAGACAACAGATTTTTTTTCAGTCTCTTGTGTCCTGTTCCCCTTTGGCAGTCTGATGGATCTTATGAACTCCTTCTTAGAATAACATTTTTACGTGCATAAAATACACAGAATAAGAAGGGAAATTTATCAAACTGAAATACAATTATTAAAATATATGTTTTTAAATTGTAAATTTATTTTTTTATTTTTGGTTTACAACACGCAGTTCCATAAGTTTTGGGGTTCCAAATTTTCTCTCCTTTCCTCTCCACCCCAAATGGCATGTAATCCAGTGTAGGTTCTACATATACCTTCACGTTTAACTTATTTACTTAGTAGTCTAATTGTAAAGAAGAATTATAACCAATGTAACGAATCATGAGGAAGAAAAAATGAAACCAAAAAAGAAAGGACAAAAAGAGAGCAAATAGTTTTCTTCAATCTGCATTCAGACTCCATAATTCTTTCTCTGGATGTGCATAGCTTTTTCCATCATGAGTCTTTTGGAGCTGTCTTTGAACCTTGCATTGATGAGAAGAGCCAAGTCTATCAAAGTTAGTCCTTACAGATGCTGTGTGTCTGTAATCATGTATAATGTTCTCCTGCTTCTGCTCCCCTCACTCAGCATCAGTTCATATAAGTCTTTCCAGGTTATAATGAAGTCTGTCTGCTCCTCATTTCTTATAGCACAGTAGTATTCCATTACATCCATATACCACAACTTATTTGGCCATTCCCCAATTGATGGGCATCGCCTTAATTTCCAATTCTTTGCCACCACAAAAAGAGCTGCTATAAATATTTTTGTACATGGGGTCCATTTTATTAATATATATTTTTTTAAAAAAATTCCCAAACCACAGGTTACAACTCCTTATGTAGATGACTTTGTGAGTTACTGTGGCCAAACATAATCGTCACTTAGATGGGGGTCCCACCTTAAGGTTCTGAGCTTTTTTGAACCTGGTTGGGTTGGTTCCCAGGAAGCAGTTAATATAATCCATTGCTAGGACTAGAAGCCATTTGAGCTTGGTGGTAGGTCTATCCAAGTTTGCACTCCACCGACATAGTCTTCTAAAACCCAGGGTCTCCTCCAAACCATCATCAGTTATGTAAATAATATTTTAGTCCTGCCTTTTTTTTGGCCTTGTAATGTGAATCAAGCTCCTCAAAGTAATGAAGGTCAGCACCAACTCAGCAACTTCCTGACTTAGGAGAGTTGCCTGTGGAACTGAGAGGTAATGTGATTTGCCCAAATGATGAAAGCAGTATTTATCACAGATGGGTCTTGAACTCTGGTCTTGCTGGTTGTCCCTCTCCTATCTCTTTCAGTCCTGTTTATCTGGATAAAATTACTTGTACCTAGTACTCTTCTTCATAAGTTCAGAAGTATTTTCCCATGTCTATTATTTATGAAGAATAGCTGAGGACTAGGGAAATGAAATCTATTGAATATTTGACACAGTCTGACCTTTGCAGAGATCTCTTCCAGGAAAATTACATGGATTCTAAGAATGAATAAATTATATGAGAAGCTGTGTACTAGCACTGACTTTTTCTGGGATAGAAGTACCCATTCTTTGGTAATTATAAACACAGTTTAAGATTTTCATATCAACCCTGATTTTAGGTGAAACCCTTCTTTATGCTGTATTTCTTTCTATCTGTAGCTCTTAGCATAATGCCCAGCATATAGTAAGTATTTATTACATTTTTTAATTGGTTAATATGTTTGTGGTTTAGTCTGAGGCATGTCTCAGTTGTCTCTTGACCTTTCCTTCCGTGAATGGTTCAGTTCTCTATAGAAAATACTTTCTAAGAATGTAACAGAAGTCAGCTTTTCTTTATGTCAAGGTAAAACATATGGAAATAGTATAGATAACAAATAAATAAGATATAAATAGAGAAGGAAATTCTAGTGGGTAATGATGCTATTCAGCCAGGAAGATGAGAGGGTGGGAAGGAGATAATTTCATCTTGTCCCACAGTGTGGCAAATAGATCTATTCAGACAGCAAATTTGGTTCAGGCAGACTACTTCTTAAAGGGAGCAGTGAGCCAGATAGGGGTCCATCTAGTCGCAATTCTATCTGGTTTGGGGTAGCAGCTCCCTTCCTTGATAATCACTTACAGCTAGTGCCTTTCCATCCCTGCACCTCTCCTCTCTGCAGAGAGTCAAAACTCTCCTGCTCAGTCGTGCTTCCATGTCCATGATGCTTCAGTCTCTCCCCCATACCTACTTGCTTGAGGCTGGTTTCAGAGGTTGGGGGGAATCCTCTCCCATAAGAAACAGTGCTTTGGAATTCTGAGTAAAAATTAAAGAATTATGAGGACTAAGGAATGATGACTTTGGAAAGAAAACTGGGTTTGATTCTATTTTACATGGATCTCCCTTTTATATTTATTGTCCCTCCCAAATAAGTTAGACATTTACATATGTTTGTGTAGTTTTCTTTCCTACAGAATATCAAGTTCTTTGTATATTTATTTTATTTGTTCCTTTTCCATAGTTTAGCATGGTTTTGGGCTATATACATCCCCTTTCAGGCCTTCAGAGTAAATCTTCAACTCCTCATTCTATCTTACCACATTTATCCTGTCATTTACCAGAGTTCATCTTTTTGGTTTTTATCTGAATAGCAGTTGTTTCTGCTTCTCAACTCAGATGGCCAAGACCCCAGTTTAAGCCCTTGTAACCTCAGTTACAGTATTTTCCTAACTGGCCTTCTCCCTAATCCATCCTCCACAAAACTGCCAAAATGATTTTGCCAAAGCCTTGGTCTATCAAGGTAATGCCCTTACTCACTAAAAATCCGGTGGTTCCCTATTACCTCTCACATTAAATAACAACACTTCTCTGCAATTTAAAAACCCTTTCTCACCCTGGCTTCTACCACCTTTTCCAGCTTTATTAGAAATCATTTTCTTTTATATACTCTATAGTTTAGCCAAACTAGCATTCTTGTTGCTACCCAGATATGACTGTCTGTGTCACCGTAAAGGCTAGCCCATTCCTTCAATGTAAGTCAGCACCTTCTCTGTGACTTAGAAAGTTGCCCAGATGGCCAAGAAGTTAAGTGACCTGCCCAAGGTCATGCAAAGAGCATGTGTGAGGGGTGGTCTTGAACCTAGTTGCTCTGAGGCCAATTCCCTGACCACCACACCAAGGTGATTCTTGTAGTTTGTCAATACTTGCAGAAATATCTGTGGTCTTCCTGATAGATTGTAAGCTCCTTAAAGTCAGGGACTGTTTCACATCTATCCTTCAATTACCTGCACTTAGCAACATTTTTGTTGTTGTTCAGTTGTTTCAGTCATGTCCACCTCCTCATGACTGCACCTGGGGTTTTCTTGGCAAAGGTACAGTTTGCCATTTCCTTTTCCAGCTCATTTTATAGATGAGGAAACTGAGGCAAGCAGGGTTAAGTGACTTTCCCAGGGTCAAACAGCTAGTAAGTGTCTGAGGTCAGATTTGAACTTAGAAAGACGAGTCTTCCTGAGTCCAGATCCAGCACTTGATCCATTGTGCCACCTAGCTGCCTGTCCTTAGCACTTAGTAGCATAGTGTCCAGTAAATGAGATATTTAATAATGACTGTTACTTAATCCTTCTCAACTGGGGACAGTGCTTTCCAACTCCATTAGGGCGGTAAGTGTACACATATAGGGGAAAAGCGTTGGGGCAAGAAGGTGTACCTCAATTACGTTTTCTAAGACAGTGGTATATTCCAATATCAGTGGAGGTAAAGGGAGAACACTCTAGTCCAGAATTTTCCTCCTCTCTCCATCCTCCTCCCTGCCGAACACTTGAGTAGTTTGGTGGGACCTTTCATTGAGGTTGGAGGTTGGAGAGAAAACAGATTTTAGCCAGTTCTTATAAACCTAGAATTGTGGCATATGTCATCCAACTTCCCCATTTTATAGGTGAGGATATGGGACCCAGAGAAATGATGAACTCCCCAAGACTGTATAATCAAAGGCAGAGCAGGACTGAGAATTCTGAAATACTGATTGTTGGTATTTTCTGGTCAGCCATGATTCTTCTTTTCATGACATTTCCATCTTCTCAAGGCCTTGAATCCTGTCTGTGTTCTTTTCTTACCTGAACTTGGTCTGAATACCAGAGAGCAACCCTTAATGAGATTTGGTCACTTGGAGAAGAGGCAGGCAGGGTTAGGAAGATGGCTGGAGATGTGGACATCAGTCATTCTGTCACTAAATGTTCATTGAGCACCCTGGGTAAATCTATCCCTAGGTTTTGATATGACAGACAGATGCCTTATGCCATTTGAGCTGTGATAATTGACAGGAAAAGCACTATTTAGGGTCATTGTTGTTTGTCCTTCATTCTTGAAGGGGACCCTGACTTGCAATTGAATTAGATTTAAGTGAGGGAGGGCTGTGCAAAGGTACCAGCATGAATTTCTCCTCCAGAGGCATCTGCGCACAGTGGCAAAATATAGATCAGGACAACTGGAGATTTGGGGTACCTTCTATGGAGGGGTGAACCATATGAATCGAAGCTACTGAAATAATAGTTGTGCAAATACTCAGAAAGCTGTACACGGATACAGTATGCGGATGATGATAATGTGCTTTGTATACCCCATTATTGTACTCTTGTGGCCTGGTGAACTTTGTTGGCTTTCTGCTCCATTTCAAGGGTATTGTTTGGCAAATGAAGTCTTATTCAGAGCACTTCAATCTTAGAAGTATTTTTTAAAATGTCTGGTTTATGTGTCTTCTATAAGTCTGTTACATTAGTTGTGATACGCTGTGTTCCCTGGATATTCTTACTTAATTATCTAATGGTAAAGAAGGTAAAATTCATTCTAACTGCTGTTTTTGGAGGGAGTGTGGTCCTCTATAGAAACCCCTTATGGGAGTATCTCCTCCATCAATACAGTTTATAGTCTTAATTCATTGTCTGGGGAGCATTGAGGGGCTGAGACTTGCCTAGGATTATACAGCCATAAAGTCAACTAGAAATCCTGAGAGAAATTAAAGCAAGGATGATTTGTCTTTTTTAAAGATCTAAACATGCTATAAATAAGAACACTAGAGGAAAACAACTTGAAAACAAGTGAGATCTTTGGAGGAAAGACTTGAAAGGAATGAATTAGGGAAGAAAAACGGAGGAAAGGTGAAGGGACTTATCCCACATAATCAGTGTACAAATAGAAGATTATAACTTCAGGAGGAAGGGGTGGGGGAGCTACTCTCTCTCAAAACTTACTTTCATATGAAGGGTTCTAAGAAGGGTAAAATATACACACACATTATTTGATGAAAAATGGAGTTTGGTGAACTCTACAATGAAACGAAGAGGAAATGGGAAGAAGAGAGACTACTTAGTCAACAAACATTTAGGCACTGTGCTAAGCTCTAGGGATCTCTAGGGATACAATATGGAAAAGAAAGAATCCCTGCTCCTAAGGAGCTTACAATCTAATTGGAGAAGAGACACAAAAGAAAGTACAAAATCTGGGGCAAGGGGAAGGTACCTGAGCAGGGTCATGGTAGAGATGTCAGAGAAATCCCAAAGAAGTTCAGCCTGGTGACAGATAATGAGAGTAAAGGGGAGAGTAGATTCAGGAAGAAATTCATCATAGGTATAACAAATAACATAAGAGGGAAGGTGGATCATGAAGATGGCTTTTAAAAGTAAAAAAGGAATGGATAAGAATATTTGATTGTATTCTAGATGAGAAAACCAGAGAGTTAGGGGAAGGAAAGCTGATTACAACAGAGCACTAGTAAACTGAGTATGTACTCTTTTCCATCCTGCCCATTTGTAAACAAGGGGGTGGAAAAGCTAGAGAAAAAAAGGGTAAGAGAATAGGATGGAGTCAAATACACAATTATCAACTATCACTAAGGAAGTAAATGGATGGCCATGGGAGAAGAGTGCACAATGGATAAGAAATCCAACAATGTTTGTTTGTTTTATGGGAAAGACACTTGAAACAAAAAAGAGAGAGTTAAAATATGGGGTTGGAGCAAAATCCTCAATTTAATATTTTAAACAAAAATCATGAGTCACAATCATGATTGCAGACAAGGCAACAGCAAAAATTGACTCAAAAGAGATTAAACAAGGAAATTACATTGTGCTGAAAGATTTACTCGATAGTGAATATCATCAGTTCGTAACACATGCAAACTGAAGGGAATTACTTAAGGGGAAAAATAAAGGAATTACAGGGAAATATAGACAATAAAATTACAATGAATTGGTGGCCTCAATGTATTCCTTTTAGGTGTAGATAAATTCAACCAAAAAATAAACAAGAAGTTGAGTATTACACAATTTTAGAAAAATAGATATATTAGAACTCTAGAGATTATTGAATGGCAATAAAATGAGTAAACACATTTCTCAGTTATGCATGATATGTTTATAAAAATTCACTCTATAATAGGGCTTTAAAACAAATCTTCACAAACAAATGGAGAAAAACAAATTACATCATGACTGATTTCTTGTTGTTTAAGTCTTTTCAGTCGTTGTTGACTCTTCATCATCCCATTTGTGGTTTTCTTGCAAAGATGCTTTAGTGGTTTGCCATGTCCTTCTCCAATTCATTTCACAGATGAATTAACAGGGTTAAGTGACTTGTCCAGGGTCATGACTGATACCACAGTACCATACAATTATATTTAAAAAAGGTCTATTGAAGAAAAACTTAAAAGCTATTTGGAGACAACATAAACAATTCTAAAGAATTGGTAGGTCAGAGAACCAATCATAACAATAATAATTTCATTAAAAGTAATGAAAAATGAGAAAACATTTAAAAATCTATGAGATACAAACAAAAGCAGTACCCAGTGGAAAGTTTATATTTCTGAACACTTTCATGTAGAAAAAGAGAAAAAAATAGAGATCAATAAATTGGGTGTGCAACTTAAAAAAAAAACACTAGAAAACCATCAAATCTTAAACCCTTAACTAAACAGCAACATAGAAATTCTGAAAACAAAATGATGAACAAAAATAAGAGCAAAAGACCACTGAATTAATAAATAAAAATAGGAACCATTTTTAAAAAATAAAACGGCTAAATAGTTAACTTGCTCTTTTAAAAAGAGAGAACAAAATTATCGGTATTAAAAAGAGAATTCATAACGAATGAAGAAATAGCAAGTTATTAGAAATTACCTCGCCTAAAAGTATATACCAATGATATTGACAAATTTATTGAAATGGAAAAATATTTAGAAAAATATAAAATGCCAGATTAACATAGCAAAAGAAATTGAGAATTTAAATACCAAATCTCAGAAAAATAAATTGAAGAAACAATAAATGAACTCCCTCAAAAACACTGACTCCAGATTGACTTCCAGGTGTGTTCTATCAAATATTAAAAGAAAAATTAATTTTAATTTCAAATAGTCTATTTGCAATAATAAAATAAAAATAATTCTGCAAATTCTTTGTAGGATAAAATTTTCTTTATATTTAAGCCAGTGAGAGCCAAGATAGAAAGAAAACAGTAAGTCGGTATCCTTAATGAAAATTGGTGCCAAATTTTAAAAAATAAAGCAGTATTACATAGATTATATCAACATTCCAAAAAGGTTGTTTCCGATGACAAGGTTGGCATTGTACCAGGAATATAATATTCAAAACTAGGAAATTTATCAACATTAATAGATCCCATTAATAATAATTATAACGGTAATCACTAAATTATAACATTAGATGCAAAAAAGCTTTTGACAAAATATAATACCCATTTCTGTTCAAAAAACAAATTAGAACACAGAAATTTGCTAAGAAGTATCTAACTTGCTAAAAACCAAGAGCCAAAATTGTATGTAATGTAGATAAACCATAGGTCTTTCCAATGAGATTAAAGGCAAAGAAAGAATGTCATTCCTACTACTATTATTTGATAATGTGTTAGAAAGGCTAGTAATAGCAATAACATAAGAGCATGAAACTGGAGGAATAAGCATAAGCAAGGAGGAAAAAATAGTCTTGTTTTGGCAGATGATATCATCTGCAAATCAGTTATATAATGATTTACTTAGAGAACCCTAAAGAGTCAACTAAAGGTTGTTGAAACACCAACTTCAGCAAAATCATGGGATATAAGTCATCAGCATTTGCGTATATTACAAACAATCCATTAGAACAAGATAGAGAACTTTCATTTAAAATAATTACAGAATGTATAAATATTTCATTGTTTACCTACAAAGACACACAATGGACCCCTACAATTAAAACTATAAAACTGTAACAGGATCTTTATGAAAATAAAGACTTAAAGGATTAGACAGGCATTTATTGCTTTTGTGTGTGCAGAACCAATATGACAAGAATTTTACTACAATTAAATTAACATGTATTTAGTATCATAATATCAATCAAACTACTAAAGGATAACTTTATGGAACTAGAAAAAATAATAACAAAATTCATCTGGGAAAACAAAAGGTTAAAACTCTCAAGGAAAAAAAAATTTTTTAAAGTGGGAAGAAGTTAGGCCTAGCTCTACTAAAAATGTGAAAAAGTATGCCTGTGCCATATGATAAAAATTGCTCCAAACGACCAATAATTAGAGCCGTGGAAATACAGGCGAATTCAAGTTTCAACCTCATATCCATTATATTGGAAAACAAACATTTTTAAAAAGTCAAGTGACAAGTGTTGGAAAGGCCAAGGAGAAAAATTTCATTTATGCACTGTTGGTGGAGCTGTGTATTCTTTTGGCCATTCTGCAAAAGCATTTTGAAGCTCTGCCCCCAAAGTCTCTAACTTGTGAATAACTGGTAAACCGTATGCTCATCCAGTACAAAAAGAAATAAAATCAATAGGAAAGGGAGACTATATGTACAAAAATATTTATAGCAACTCTTTTTAAGATGACAAACAACTGGAAACTCAGGGGATACCTATGTATTGAGAAATGGATGAACATTTTATGGCATACAAATGTAATGGAAAGCATGGAAGTCCTTTGAAACTTGATGGTTTCAGAAAAAAATCTGGGAAGACATGTATGAATTGATGAAGAAAAGAATGTTAATATCCAGGAGGACATTGTATCAAATAACTTCATAAGACTTAAAATCTCTGCTTAATACGCAGACCAGGCATTAATCCAGAGGGTTAAGGATAGATAACCTGTGTTACCCACCCACCTTCTGATAAAGATGTGATTGATTCAAGATACAGGATGGGACCTACATTTTTGCATATGGACAGTGTGGTAATTTGTTTTTCTTGAAATACATACTTCTTGAAACAGTTTTTGTTTTTAATGGAATGGAAGGGAGAGAAAAGAAATGCTTATTAACTAAAAATTAATGTAAATTTTTATAGATATTGTAGAATGTCTATATCAGAGAATTGGTGAAACTTAGAAATTGTTCTTCTAAAAGACTATCTAGTGTAACCTCTCTAATTTTACAGATGTAGAAACTGAGGCCTAGAGAGATGAAATTACCTCTGCTAATGATGAATGGTGAATTTTAAAGTAATTGATGCCTTCAGTACTTTAGTGGATTTAGGATCTCAATAATTGAGGGTATTCCATTGACCATTGTGAGTTGTAGCTTCTCCACCTCTTTCCATTCTGTGTGATGATTGTCACTTTTCTCTGAAAGATTTTCCACAGAGGTTCTACCCAACATATTAGAAACTTTTCTCAAGGTCTTTTTTAACAGTTATAAAGAGAAAGTATGGAACTTGAGCTGTTTATCTATCTATGATCCGTTGTTCACAGGCCATGTCATTTTCTTTTTTTTTTGAATAAAATTTTATTAGTACTTTGATTTGTTTACATCACCAGGATTTCATCCATTATACCTCTCCTTCAATTCCATATAAAAGATAATGTGTATAAAGGAAAAGGGAGAAGGAAAAGAAAAAACCCAGCAAAATTGTACATTGGAAAAATCTGGAAACATACAATGTACCATACTTGTGGAACTCTGATCTACGTGTGAGATTTTCTTCTTGTCATTGGCCTCCTTGGAGTAGAAACTTAGTAGTAGAAACTATATCCTAATGGGGAAGATAATCTGATATGGGAAAATAGCTGGAAAGACTGAGAAAGGCCTCATCCCAAAGATGAGCTGAGACTTGAATGTGGCTGGTTAAGCCAAGAGGCAGATGTGAGGATGGAGGGCATTCCATGGATATAAACTGTCAATGTGATGTACACACGTAAGAGATGGAGTGTTGTATGAGACTAGTGTGGGTAGACCGCTTGGAGGGGATCAAATGTTAAGAAGGCAGAAATATAGGAAGGGGCGATGACATTGAAGAGCTTTAAATGCCCAACAGAGGACGTTATATATGAACTTGGGTGCAGTAGGAAGCAATTTGGAGTTAGGCGGTTATATAAAGAAGGTAGTTTGGAATGAACAGATCCTGGAGATACAGGGCGATTAGGCGGCTAGTAATGATAGTCCAGGTGAGAAACGTCAGGAGTCTGAACTAAAGTGTTGGCTGTTTCCATGGAGACATGGAGAAATTTATGAGAGATGCTGTGATCATAGGAACGATAGGATGTAGTAACTGATTCAATATGAGGGGTGATTTAGAGAGAAGAGTTGAGAAGAATTGTAAGATTTTGACTGGGATGTTTGTAGTGTCCTCAGCAATAATAGAAGTCAGAATAGGGGAGGATTTGAAGGGGCTGGGGTAGAGGTGGAGGGTACAGAATTCTGTTTTGGTCATGTTGAATTTTAGATGTCTAAGGAGACACCTAGTTCACGATGTTCAATCAGTAGTTGGTGATGTGGGACGGAAGCTCCAGAAAGAGAATCGGACAGACTATATGGATCTGGGAATCATTTGTATTAGATTGTAATTAAACCAATAAGGGTTGATGAGATCACCAAAGATGAGAGTATAGAGGGAAAAGAGAAGAGGACCCAGTTTATAGCCTTGGAGTATTCTTCTGTTTGGTGGAAGGGACACTAAATAAAAAAGGCATCTACCCAGTAGTGGCCTTTTACTATCTGATTTTCCACCGTGCTCTCCCCTAAGCTCTACCCTTTTCCCCCCACCCAGGACAGCTGCTTTCCAAACCAGAGGCAGTCACCACCCAGAATGTTAGAACTCCAAACTTGGTAGGACCAAACTGTTCTGATTGTTTAGAGTTCGAATTCACTCACCTAGCTGTATCTAGCCATCCCCAGAGCTACCTTCGAATTCCAGCTTTCCATCCTTTTAACAGGGAGCCAAGGCTTGCCTGAACAGTTTGCCATTTACCGGGTGTGGTGATTGATTGGCCTATGCTCCACTAATAACCCTTTTAACTCCCCCAGACCAAACTCTCTTGGACACTAGTGCCTATTAGTATGATTAGTCGGGCCTGTTTTTACATTTGCAGCCCCCAGCACATTTAGCACAATGCCTGGCACACAGTGGGACAATTAACAGATTCTTTTAATTTATCTAACTTAGTTCTCTATTAATTTTGAATCATTTGAGAGTCTGGTTCTCTGGAGATGGTGGTGTTTCTGTCTACAGTTATCACTTCCACACTGAGACTTTCCCATCATGGTTTCGTTATATCGTGAGTTGGCATAAGAAATTAAATGTGAATTTTTGGGGGAGTTTTGTGGGAACTGCAGATGACACGTAAAGGCTAGCAGGTAACACAGAAAATGTATTTTTTTTTTTGCTTAACACTGACCTACACATAGCCTATGACCAAAAATTTAACCTAAATTTTACAGTAACATACTGTAAACAGCCCGTAAAAGAAAAAGAAAAAAATTAGACTTCTTCTCTGGCACAAAGTGAGGGCCAAGAAATTTTATGTGGATTTTCCAGATTGCTGGGGTGCCATGCCCTAACCAGGTCCATGTGGAAGGGATAACTGCATCGTACCTATCTATCATGTGTATTGATATTCTGTTGCACGAGTGCTTGTTCCTTTAAAAGCAACAACTGTTTACCAGATTTGCTAAAGCAGACTCAAGCATATGTTGAAAATTGATACAACACTTTAAATTATTCCCCTCCCTTTTCACAAATTCCAGTCCCAGACACATGCTGAAAACCACTTAATACACAAAAGCATAGTTACTAAACAGAACCCTAGTGCAGCCAAAAAAAGATAATGAATTTACAAATAAATTCTTCCAGCTTCTGGGAGGATTTGAATTGTTAAATGTTGTTGTTGTTCAGTCATTTCGGGCATTCTAACTCTTTGTGACCCCACTTGGGGTTTCCTTGGCAAAGATACTAGGGTGGTTTGCCCTTTCCTTTTCCAGTGGATTAAGGTAAACAGAGGTTAAGTGACTTGCCCAGGATCACACAGCTAGTAAGTGTCTAAGACCATATTTGAACTCAGGTCTTCCTGAATCCAGCCCCAGAGCACTATCCATTGCACTACCTAGCTTCACAGATTGTTGTATATCTTCCATTAAAGAGAAGTCCTAAAAGCTTATTTGGCTACAACAATAGATATATTTGCTATTTTAGTTTATTTCCAACATGTGCAGTATATACTAGGTTACACACAGAAAAATCTTCTTTCAACAGATAGGAAAATTACTTTTCAAAAATGGTAATGAAACCAGAAAAATTGGGGGATTCATTTTTAGGCAAGACAGTAATGAAGCTTGAACTAAAAGAGTTAATTCTCAAGTTTAGTATGAGCTGTGTTTACTGATCTTTTTCTGCTGCTTCTTGTTAATTGGCACCTCAAATTCTTTACTAATTAATGGGATGGGAAGGGTCAGGTGGCGCCATTCTATTTTGATAATCCTTGTCAGCAGTATGTGTAATCTCCTTGTTTAATTATAACAAATGTGCAACAGGGGTGCATGAACTTTCAACAGCTTCCCCCGCTCATCCCCCCATGGCACTGGGCAGAGACAATTTTGCACTTGTAGTGCACTACGATGTATTACATTTCGTTGCATATACAAAGCCCATTTTTGTAAAGTTTCTTATGCAATTACTGCTTCTGTAAAAATGGAAGTCACTAATGACATGCCTATGTGTGTCCGCTTCACGCTGGAAATTTGTCAGGTCCAGAAGAATTAAAAAAAAATTCACCCATGTTAAAGAGTGTGTGTGTGTGTGCGCGCGCGTGCGCATGAGAGAGAGAGAGAGAGAGAGAGAGAGAGAGAGAGAGAGAGAGAGATTTAGCTTAAATAGCAGCATTTAATTTTAAGAGTACTTAATGACTGAAAATATTGCTCTAATGTTTTCTCTGGAAGGAAGAGTCTAGGCAGGAAGTCAAAATAAACTGAACCAATTTACTTAAGAGTTTGCAACTTTCAGCTGTGAAGAGAAGAGATAAATGATTCTTTGGGGTCATAGATATACACTGGAAGGTTGTTTTTTGTTCATTTTAGTTTTTAGGAAACTTTTAAAATTTTCAGCCTTGGAGGTGGGGTTAGGACAAGAAGAAATTCAACGCGCCAACATTTTGGTGGTAGGTGGAATATCACGGGAATGTTTCTTACATAATCCAAGCAATGGACTTATTTATTTTTGGGGGGTGGGTGGGTGGAGGGAAAGAAGCCAAAAAACACCTTCTTGGCCCATTTTACATTTAAACTTTGTGGAAAGGAAATAACACCCAATTTATAAGAAATCCAACATAAACAAACAGGAGCTATGATAGGAAATAGCACCAAGGCCAATTTCTAAGGCTTGGTTTCACATTCATTATTCAGATAAAACTTGCTGTGCTCAGTCCTCATGGTTTGAGATCAACCATAGCCAATATATACCCTTCCACCAGTCCATTAGAGGAGAGCTCTGAATTGCTTGCTATTTAAACAAACAAACAAAAAAAACAAACAAAAAAAGGAAGCAGGTGTAGAAAGTTTAAAACCACAAGAAAACTTGTTCTGCACAGGTATTGTCAAGATGAAAGGTCTGCATTCCTATAGATTTCACATTATATTACTCTTTAAAAATTTTGTTTTAAAGTATCTCATGAGTGTGATTTATTCCTTTTAAAGCCCACAGGTTATTTGTTCCTCATCCTCTATTTGGATAGGCACATGGATAAAAGATTATGATCTGTGATTTCATTTTTGTAGGGAATTCTCAGATAAGGAAAATCTCTTTGATGATGCAGGGCAGCAGCTGTCTGCAATTTTATAGTCTTAGTGAGTTGCCTAGATGACTGAGATGTTAACTTTACATTACATTAAAAAACATTTGTTCTCTTGGTCCTGCTCATTTCATTCTTCAATATTTTATGCAAGTCTTTCCTTGTTTTTCTAAGATCGTCGAACTCATCATTTCTTATAGCACAGTAGCGTTCAATCACTGTCATATACCACAACTTATTCAGCCATTCCCCAGTTGATGGGCATCCATGCAATTTCCAGTTCTTTGCCACCACAAAGAAAACTGCTATAAACATTTTAGAACAAAAAAGTTCTTTTTATTTTTCCTTAATTATCTTTGGAAATAGATCTAGTAGTGGTATTGCTGCATCCAGAGAAAGAACTGATAAATAGAACTATGTATAGAATAATTTTATACACGCACATACAATCTATATAATACATACATGCATATACATGTACACACATATATACACCTGTTTGTGTCTAATGATGCCCATCCCTAGGGCAGGGCAGTGGGGGGGGGGAAGAAAAAAGAGAAATTTATATGATAATTTGGTTGTATGTTTGAAAGAAATAGCAAGTTGTGCATAGTAGATTTGCAGTTTCATGTACAATCATCTTTTTCATTGTACTGTTACGGAAACACTTGTTTTATTCCATAAATTAAAAATAAAACAAAATAAATTTGTTAGAAATACTAATCTTTACTAATGAATTAGCATCCTGAAAAAAGAAGGTGGGATTGCCCTTGTGAAATGCTAAGTCTTTCCAAAATGTGTGTGGTGAGGGAAGAGGGAGGGTTGCACACAGACATATTTGGGGGGATTGGGCTACAGAATTAGTTCCAGTGCCTCAGCAAATAACATTCGTAATTTGTCACCTTTAAATAGCCTCTCTTTAAAATCAATCATCTGTGAGCTATAAAAATGAAAAAGCAAACAGTTTAAAAAAGAATAGTAGAAGTCATAGGAAAGAGTTAATTTGAGAAATTCTAGCTCCTACCTTTGTGACTTTTTCATGCAGTTCCCGCTATGTTTATATTTGAAATGGAAGAAAGTACTTACTTGACCTGGAAAGAATGCAGTGTGCCCAGCATAGGGTGCTGTGTGTTCTAACATGTGCTTTTGTGTTTTTAAAGTCTTGTATGATTTTGATTGGTAGAAATGTTTTATGCTGTGAAGATTTGGGAGGTGGTTTTGCTTTATCAGCTAAATCTCGTTCTTAGCTACTTTTTCTTTTTTGTTTAAATTTGCCAAATTGGTTCTTCTGATTCATTCCATGTGCTTTGGGGTTAACCTCACAATCACTTTATGAAATTTAAAGTTTGTATCCATTTACTACAGAACAATTCTATGTCAGCATCTAAAATTCCGGTGTCTTTTTTTTATTACATCAATTTAACTTTAATCAATTATCAGTATGCATGACTCATGATCCTACTTCAGCCAGAAGTTATGTAAACTCTCTCCACTGGATATTAATCTACTAAGAAGTCATTCGCAATCTCTAATGACTGACTTTTTGAAACAGTAGAGGAAACCTTTAGAATAGACACCTTCAGAATATAGTTTAACCTTCTCTTTACAGCTTGTGGATTTTTCTGCATTTATTGATAAAAGGATTTTCATAGTAAAATCTTATCAAAGAGAAAAAAAGAAATGATTGTTCTACTTGGAGATGTGGAAAAACATTTCCCTTTCTAAAAATAAGGGTAAAAGTCATAGCCTTCCCAGTAAATGAACAGTGGCTTCTTAAGAGTGTTATTAGCTTGATGGCTTCCCTTCACATCTTACTCACCAGAGTGGGAAGTTTGGGAGACTGTCATTTGCAGAGATGCGTAGTCTGCTACTTGCTAGAGGAAGAGTTAACAGTGCCTTATCCATAAAAAATGGGGAGCCTCATTCAGCTTGGTGACTGCAGTGTGTTTTATAAGAAAAAAAGCTATGCCTAAAAATAAACACTGAATGGAACTTCTTTCAGTGTACAAGACCATATGACTTTTAAAGTACTACTTTGTTTTTATTAGCACGAATATGAATGTGAGCAAAAGGAAAGAAAGCCAGAGCACTGAAATGAAAAGGATCAGAGGAGCATAGCTAATGAAACGAACCACATTTTACAATTACGAAGATTAAACAGCTTATTTTTGAAATCAGAAAACAGTTCTAAAACTATATAAGTAATTGAGTCGTAGGGCTTTTAAAATTACTTCTGATAGTTCATGTCCTTCCTGTTGAACATGTCACTGGCACTGATCAGTTTTCTCTCCCCATTTTTTTCCTTAAAAGAATTTTTTTAGAACTCAACCTGAAATTGAAGGAAATTCTGTGTGCCCTTTCCAGATGTCATGTTCCTGTCATTTATTGGTTGTATTACATTGGTTGAATCACACAGTACATAATATGAACATATGATATACTGTTGTAATAAAGCCAAAACAAAGTCATAGTTAAAGTTCTCTGGCATTTTCTACACATAAACTATAAAAGACTCATGTCTGTTATTCCCTCTGACACCAAGCCCATCACTGAGTATAAATACCATTACAGGAATTGGATTCCCCAAGTGTGACTTTAATAAAATTATGTTGAAACAAATGTGGCAGTGAAATGATTCCTGCTTGGTTAACTGAAATAAAACAGGATTAATGTAAGAGTCATTTCCCATATGACAGAGGAAAAGGGAAAATATAATCCTATGCTGGAGGGACTATGTGGTAAATTTTAGAAAATGGCTTTGAGTAGAAATTACATAAAATATCTTAGGTCTGCATGTAGAAAATGGAAACCACTTTCTGGCAAATCCATTGTCTAAAATAATAATTGAGGGAAAACATCCAATATGATCATTTTGTGAATACAGTGTACATATGTAATTGTATTTTACCCAATTCCTCCCAGTTTGAAAGTATTTTTCATTCCCATTTAAATGACTACGGTGCTCAAATGTTATAAAATTGCAGATACCGCAAACATTCATTCACCCTCTATTCACACTCTGTCTCCCCCTAACTTTTTGTTACATACATATCCTAGTATATTTACTATACTAAAATGTCTGTGGTCATGGTGAGGGAATCAGAATGCTCCTTGTTCCCCATTGCAGTGTCTATACTCTCCTTTCACCTCCATCCCCCAGCAATCTTTCCTTTGAGGTTAATGTTATCCAAATTTGTTTGGCATTCTAGTGCCTGGTAGCCGTCATCTATGAATCTCTAGTTTCTCCCTCAAATCATGATTTCCTACTCTTATATAGTTATTGTCAGTCCTGTTTCACTCTTCTTGACCCCATTTGGAGTTTTCTTGGCAAAGATCCTGGAGTGGTTTGCCATTTCCTTCTCTAGCTCATTTTACAGATGAGAAGACTAAGGCAAAGAGGGTTAAGTGACTTGCCCAGGGTCACACAGCTGATAAGTGTCTGAGGACAGATTTGAATTCACAAAAGATGAATCTTCCTGACTCCAGGCCCAGTGCTCTATCCATTGCACCATCTAGGTGCCCAACTTCATACTAGGGGACTTCAAATAACTTTCCATTGTCTCAGTCTTCAACCTATTCCTCTATTCCACCTCAGCTACACACAGGAACAGTCATATCCTTGATTTTGCCATCGTCTGCATATCCTTGATTTTGCCATCATCTGCAGTATTTTGTTTTCATGTCAATGAACTCTGAAATGCCTTTGTCTGATTAGAATCCTTTATCATTCCATCTTTCCCTGGGCTGTACAACCTTTAACACTTTTCTTCACACTTATTATGACACCTAATAACTCTAGTCTTCCAATCCATGCGCTAGCTACATTTCTTTTCCTATTCAATCTTGACCCTTTGGTGAAGAGTTCAATTTGACACTTCCTTTCACCCTCTGAGTCTCTTGCCTGCTTGTACTATTGCTGATTCCACCTTGTTTAACCCCAATTTAGGTTTATTCACACCATCTGCCACCTATACTCCTACTCACATGCAGCTGAACAGAACTGGATCTGTTATAAATTTATGTTATATATGTATGTTATGTAATATCATCTAGCCCCTGCATTGAAGCAAGGTACTACATCTACTACTCCCTAATTGGTTCTCTGTCTCTTTTACCACAGCATCTATTCCCAAACTCTTCTCTCCTACCCTTCTTACTGAAGATCTTTCCTCTTACTTTTCAGGTCATCTGCCAATAGCACTTTGTTGTTCCTTTCTCCCCTTTACATCATCTCATTTCCCTCTGAGCCCTTTCCCTGAGTGCCTTTCCCAAGGCACACTTGCACCTTTCCATGCACCCATGATCCGCCTACCCATTCTACTCAGCAGATTGCTCCTATCATCTCTATTCACAAACTTCATTTACTCTCTATAGACTGATTCCTTCCCTCTTTTCAACAAACAAGCTCAAATTTCTTCATCCTTTAAAAAATCATCTAAATTCTGTCATCCAAGCTACCTATCATTCTACCCATCTCCTCCTTCCGTGGGATGAAGCCCTTGAAATAGCTGTACCAGGTATCTTCTCTTCCTCTCCTAGCACTCTCTTGTAAACCTTCTGCATTCTGGCTTTTGACCTCTTCATTCAACTGAATGCATTCTGTCCAAATCTCTTAGAGATTTTCTTCAGTCCTCATTCTTCTTGACCTCTCTGTGGCATTCTATACTGTTGATCATCTCCTCCTCCCAGATTCTCCACTCTCTGGATTTCATGGCACAGTTCTTTCTTCGTTGTCCTCTCTACCTCCCTGACCATTTCTAATTCTTCCATATTGGCTCTTCATCCCTCTTGCTTCCATTAATGCCCATTAGGAGTCCCTTAGGCTCTGTTCTGAGCCCTCTTCCCTTTTCTCTCTATATCATCTCACTTGGTGATCTAATTAACTTCCATAGGTTCAATTTTTCTATCTCTGAATAGTTCCCAGGTCTATATATTCAGTCATAGTCCCTCTTCTGAGTTCCTGGCCTGCTTCACCACCAGCTTATGTGACATTTTGAACTGGATACCTCCTAAACATTTCAAACTCAATATGTCAAAACAGAACTTATCTTTTCCCCCAAATCAGACGTTCTTCTGAACACCCCTCTTATTATCAAGGGCATCCCATCCTTCAGTCTCCCTGGTTTACAACGTCGGCATCATCCTTGACTCTTTACTTTCATTCTCCCCAGTTAGTTACCATATGTTTTCATCTCACTCCTACATCTCTTGGACACATCCCTCTTTTTTCTATTCCCAAAACCAACAGCCTATTTAGTACCTTATTACCTCTCTTGCAATAGCTCTGAAACTTCCTGCCTTGTCTCTTCTTTCTCCGTTTCATCTTCTCATATCTAACTTCCACTCAGTTGCCAGTTACTAATCAAATTCATTACTTGTTATCTAACCTTCTTTGTTACTTGTAGTACTACCTTCTTACTGAAAAATTTCCAGTGGCTTTTCTGTAAGCTGAGGAGGCAAATATAAACTTCTCTGTTTGTTATTTAAAGCTCTTTACAACCTGTCCCCTTCCTATCTTTGAAGTCTTCTCACATATTCTCCCCTTCGAGGCCATTCCCTAGAGCTTCCTCCACTCCTTTTCGTCTCATCTCGCTCAGATGCCTTCTGCCACTGCCACCTCTTTTATTCTCATCTCACATGAAGATGTGGCTCTTCTTGGTGAAGACAGATACCTCTCCCTGCACAAATTCTCCCATTCCATCCAGTCTTCTCTCACAGATTGCCCTCTCTATCATCCCTACTCTTTCACTTAGATTCCATCTCTCCCTATCTATTGACTGTTATGCCTATAAACATGCCCATATCTCCCCCATCCTCAAAAAAACTCCTCGAGCCTTCCATCAAGTATGCTTTGTGTCTTTCTTACCTTTTGCCTAAATTCCTTTGTTTCCTCTTATTCTCTTCTTAATTCTCTACAGTCTGGCTTCTGACCTTATCATTCAGCCAAATATATTCACTCCTAAGTTACCAGTGCCTGCTGGTAGGCTTTCCCCACTCCAATGCATCTTCCACTCAGTTGCCAACAAGATTTTTTTAAGTATTAGTCTTACCATGTGATCCTTCCTTTTTCAATAAAATCCAGTGGTTCCCTAGCACATATAGGATCAAATATAATATCCTCTATTTGGCATTCAGATCCATAACCTAGTCATGATTGTTTTTTTCCCATCTAGGAAGGCCTTGAAAAGTATAGCAGTGACAAGAGTAAATAGAAAAAACATGCATCATCTAGGCCATTGTTCCACAATTAGATGATACTAGGTGCTAGGCATGTCCTGTGGTTTATCAGAAGAAAAAAAATCTGGCAAGTATTTGTTGAAAAGGAAATAGCTTATGTAAAGGATTTTATGTTGGATAAGTAATGCAGTGGCCTCTTCTAATGCCAAATTGAGGTTTATTGAACAGCCTTCATACCCAACTCTGTAAGATAGCCTATATGTGGGAGTTTAGGAAATACTAGCTTAGCTGTAGTGTCTTGAAGTTGCTTTGGTTGAAACCTTTTTATTACTATCTTTCTCCCACTTCTTTCCTTAGTTTCTGTGTTTTATTCTTGTACTTCAGAGGCAGCTAGATACTTCAGTGGGTAGAGTACTGGAACAGGAGTTCAAATCCGGCCTCAGATACTTACTAAGTATGTGAACCTGGTCAAATCACTTAACCTCTGTTTGCCTCAGTTTCTCAAGTGTAAAAAGGGCATAATATATATATATATATATATATATATATATATATATATATATATATATATATATATTTTAGGGAATATGTTTTAACTGTGGTATAATCTGACAAGCGTGGCAATGTTGGCTTATGGGATTCTTTGGCGGAGACAGACCTAATTTGTTACTTATTTGCCTTTTTTATTAGCTCAATGTTGTTAATTATTTTTAATCTCTAAGATATTTTTTTCTATCTCAAGAAATTCAGTACATGAACTTCAGGAAGTTTAATAATCTAGATTAGAACAAAAATGTATTTCAAAATGTTTCCAAAATTTTCTTAATTGCCATTACTACCTGTGGTTCCTTTTTGCTAAGTCTAAATGGTAATATAAACTATTTTTCAGTGAATTTTTATTCATTGAAATATTGTAACTTGCATATTATCATGCTGTTCTAGGTAAAGTTGAAATGATTGATTTGCTTTAGGATTTTGTGTTCACAGTGATTGAAGCATCTAGAAAACTTTGCCTTTCTCCTACAACCTGCCTAATGAGGATATTTAAGTACATTTAAAAAGATCTGTGTTTTTTCCATTGGTGTGAAGTACTCCACCAAAGTACATCTTAACCACTTCACACTATACTTAAAAGTCTTGGTAATTTACTGTTGTTGTCGAACAGTAATTTGATGGCCAATTTCCTGGTGATGAGCCTGACTGAATTTACCTGAGGTTGTAAGCCTAGTAGATAGGCTTATGGTTCATGGAAGCATTTCCAACTTGGCAAATAAACATTAAAATCATCTAGAAAATTCCTTCTTGGATGTTTTCTTTTTATCTAGTTTGAAAATAGACTGAATTGATTGGCTAATGTGACAAAACAGGCAAATAATAAATGTTGGAGAAGATATGGGAAAATTGGAACACTAATGGATTGTTGGTGGAGTTGTGAATTGATCCAACCATTCTGGAGAGAAATTTGCAATTATGACCAAAGGACTATAAAACCTTTAACCCCGCAATACTACTTCTAGGTCTGTATCCCAAAGCGATCATAAAAATGGTAAAAGGACCCACATGTACAAAAATATATAGTGGCTCTTTTTGTGGTGGCCAAGAATTGGAAATTAAAGGGATGACCATCAATTGGGGAATGGTTAAAAAAGTTGTGGTATATGAATGTAATGGAATACTATTGTGCTATAAGAAATGATAAGCAAGCTGACTTCAGAAAAACCTGGGGAGACTTATATGAACTGAGGCTGAGTGAAATGAGAACATTGAACACAGTAACAGCCTCACTATGCAATGACTGATTTTGATAGACTTAGCTCTTCTCAGCAATGCAAAGATCTAGACAACTCCAGAGACTCACAGTGGAACATGCCCTCTACATTCAGAGAAAGAACTTTGGAGTCTGAATGTGGATGGAAGCATACTATTTGCTCTCCTTTTCTTTTGTTGTTTTGTTTCTTCTTTCTCAGTGTTCCTCCCATTAGTTCTAATTCTTTACATCATGATTAATGTGAAAATATGTTCAATATGAATGCATAGGTAGAGCCTATATCAGATTGCATGCTGTATTGGTGAGGGGGGAGGAGAGAAAGGGGGAGAAAATTTGGAACTCAAAATCTCAGGGAAGTAAATATTGAAAACTAAAAATAAATAATTTTATTAAAAAAGCTTAAAATAGAAAAAAAAGAAAATAGATCGAATTGTTCTCACCACTTACTTTTGGGCTCTGATAATGAAAATTTGAAAATCTAAAATTTGCTAAATAATTTGGGTATTTATATTGTTAACATAGTATTTATATTGAGATGATTAAATCACAAAATAATATTTTCTTAATTATACAAATTAATATTTGTAGATGTGGTATATTTGTGTAGGTTCCAAAATTTAGATCTTTGTAAAAATGAGAGGCAGCATGACATAATCAATAGAAATTTGGACCTAGAGTCAGGAAGACCTCATTCAAATACCCCCTCAGACATGTGCTAGTTATGTGTCCCCTGGGTAAATCATTTAACCTTTCTGTATCTTGGTTTCTCCATTTGTAAAACAATGATGGTGTTGGACCCTATGGCCTCGGAGATACCTTCTAGTTCTAATTCTGTGATCCTATGACTTATGAAGGGATTGAAAATACAGTGTTATAAAGAATGTAATTATCAATAGTATCAATTTCGTAATGTCCCCTTTGTGTGTGGGTATATTTGAGCAGGGTATTAACACCCCAGCCCCTTTGTGTAGGGATCTGGGGTAACATCTAGCCTCTAACATATATTCTACCAGTTTCGTGACCATGGGCAAGGCACTTAACCCTCTCAGTGCCCTAAGCAACTCTCTAAGACTAAATGACAGATCAATAACCAATCTTAGTGGTGGTGGAGAGAGTTTTCACACTGGGAGTTTCATATCTTGATAGAATCATAGCTCATTCCAAATGTACATAAACTATATGAATTTATATGTATGACTGGATATCCAAGTGGATATACAACTAATTGATTATTAACACATAAAACTTTGCGGTATTCCCCCTACACCTGTGCCAGGTGTTTTGCGTGATAAACATAAATTACTCCCATCTGCTCTAGACAAGAATACTCCTAAATCCATCTTGAAGACCACGCTTTGGAGTTTCCTAGTCTGTGGGAGCCACAAAGTGGCCCTGTGTCCACATTAAGCATGACTTCTTACCATTTTTCTATTTTCTAGACATAAAGACTAATTTCCATTTGTAATTCCCACTAAGTTCATAGGCTTATAGAGAGAGAGCTGGAGTGAACCTCAGAAGCAATCTATTATGACACTAATTTTGCAGATGAAGAAACTAATGCCTAGGGAAGTTGAATGACTTGCAAAAAGTCACATGTGTTGTCCACCCAGAGGTTGGATTTGAACCCTGGTCCTTTGACTCCTGAGCTAGTGCTCTTTTGACTGCACCAGGTGGCTTTCAAAGAAACCAGATTTCAAATCGTGCCGCTGATGCTTAGCAGCAGTCTAAATATGAAAGGAAACTTCCTTTCTGCATAGGAGGTATAATTTCAAACAGATGATGGATCAGTTGCCAAAATAAGGAAAGCAAACTCTTATTCGAATGAATGCCTACCAATAATAAATGAAGATGGTCAGTTTGGTTCAGAGGCATTTCAGGCCGTGCCCAGAGCCTTCCCCCCAGGAGGTTACATGTCAGATGATTACCATTCCTTTCCAGTCAAAATCAGACATTACTAAAGACAACGAGGCACAGTCACTTGGTTAAGAAAGAGACTA
Source organism: Trichosurus vulpecula (assembly GCF_011100635.1). Lineage (NCBI taxonomy): Eukaryota > Metazoa > Chordata > Mammalia > Diprotodontia > Phalangeridae > Trichosurus > Trichosurus vulpecula. Next base: position 59,128,517 of record NC_050578.1, read on the forward strand.
TTTCATTGTGAGGACTTGTACTGGAATTAACTGGTATCATTTTGAAAGCAGGTCTTGCTAATTGGTATCTCTTCAGTGAATAGAGCTCCAACACCTTTTTTTTGTTGATTATTTTCCCAAAGACTAGATCAGTGTGTCAAATCCATTGGCAAGTTTTGAAATAGCTTAGGGGGGAGAGAGATTCTAAAATAAAATAAACTTTAAAAGACCAACAACTTTAACAGTCGGTCAGTATTATTTGCAGTATGTGCTGATGGTTGAAGTTAGATGCATTATACTGGTGTATTGTAGAAATACCCCACTGAGTAATTGCAGGGTTCATTATACTGCTTAGGTTGTCAGATGGTATTTATGGATATTCATGTGCAGTGAACCCTTGAACTTGAACTGGTCATTTGTGTGTCCTGTGGCTGAAATCATGTCTCTTCTGAAGTCAGAAAAAAAAGTACAGGAAAGGGTCTCTTAAATTTTTCAGTAGTTCATTTTTCTGCAAAGCTGTAGCTGCATATCTACTTTTTAACCAATTTAGTTCTTATCCTTGCGCCATTTAACTGTTAATATCAAAGCAACCTTAATCTACATTATGCGAATTAACAATTAATCAACAGTTTTTAAAAGATATATTATTTCTGTAAATACATTCTCTTTCTCTGTCTCTCTCCACCTGTATTTCTCCATCTCTCTCACTCTTTCTCTCTCTCTCTCTCTCTCTCTCACACACACACACACACAGAGTTATTTCTGATTGTATGCTAAAGATCAATTAAATCCTAAGCCAACCATCTGCAAAGGTTCAGCCACGAGCATATTCCTGCCAGCTTTGTGTGTGTGTGTGTGTGTGTGTGTGTGTGTGTGTGAGAGAGAGAGAGAGAGAGAGAGAGACTGAGAAGACATGGTGGTTACAAGTTGCAGAGAAGGTATGTAGTGTCATTGACAGAGGAATCTCCTTACATCCAGTGGGTTTAAACCTAAAACATTGGAGGGAATTTCTAGATTGATGAGATCCCAGGTCTGTTAGAGTATTTGAATACATTTTTGTACCAGACTTGGCATTTCACTATATAAACATCTACCTACACTGGTTCTAGATCACTGTAAGACCCATGGTTTAGTTGTCCTGCCTGGGGAGGGAGTGGAGAAGGGCTGAGAGCTTTAGTGAGTTGCTCAGTATGTCAGAAGTGGACTTGAACCCTGCTTTTCCTGATTCTGAGCCTGGCCCTGTCTCTCTTTCATGCCCTCTTCTTACCCCATTCTTTACTCATCCAAATACTTCTGAGCTGCCTCATTTGTGCAGAATATGTATTAGTTGTCATAAGAGGGACAAAGCAAAATGAGTGGGTAGGAGAGGTATGGAAAGGCATTGAAATCTATGACTGCTTATGGATAAAGAAATTAATACTTCAGGGCAGCTAGGTGGCGCAGTGAGTAGAGCATTCCCCCTGGAGTCAGGAGGACCTGAGTTCAAATTCGGCCTCAGACTCTTGACACGTGTACTTACTAGTTGTGTGACCTTGGGCAAGTCACTTAACCCCAATTGCCCTGCCAAAAAACCAAAAAAAAAAAAAATTTGATTCTTCTCGGATGTTAGATGGGAAGTTCTAGCTTTGTAAGTGAGTGGCAGCAAGTTTCTTTTAAAAAAAATAAAGAGACCACTCCTAGTGTAGGACTTTACAGTAATAGATCATTTTGGTCTAACTGTAAACAAATAAGCCTCTTTCTATAAAGGATAATTTTTGAAAGAAATTAGTGCCTTTTTAGGACACTAAGACCTGGTTTCAAGAATAATATCTTAGTGTCAGAGTCTGGAACTCTGGTGGGTTATTTTAATACCTTTCACAGGACTGGTGCTGTCCCTGGCATCCTTCATGTCTCAACTGAAGTTCTACTTTTCTTCAAGAAGTCATCCCACTCCTCTAATCTTAATGCCTTCCCACCAAAAATATCCCCAGTTTATCTTGTCTATATCTGGTTTGTACATAGTTGTTTGCATATTGTCTCCCTTGCTGTAGAGTCTGTAGCCTGAGCTGCTTGAGAGTTGACACCGATTTCTTTCCCCCTGGGTAGACCTTTCTTTGTATCCCCAGTGCTTAACACACTTGGCATATAGCAGGCCCTTCATGCTTCTTGATTTGCCAATAAGCTCTCAAATCCAGATTCCAAATTTCTTTTTGACATCATAGAGCAGAATTGTCAAAAAAACATATTTGCCCACAGGCTACATGAGGGCCATAGTACTCTCAAGTGTGGCTGGAACTAGATTCAAATATAATTGGGAAATATTTACAAAATAAAAAACACAATAAAACATAGATAATATCACATCTTAAAACTAAGCCAATATGGGACCCACAGGGATTCTCATATGTATTAGTGAGCTTGGGTTCTACTTAGTTTGGCACTGTTATCATGAAGTATCTCTACTTACCTCTGCAAGTGTGGCAAAAATAGCAACCCCCTTCATTTTTAAAGTTTATCTGAGACTATCTATGTTTTACCTATGTCAGTTTTTGATTTTATAATGGTGGTCTGAGCACAGAGATCGGGTTAATATTTCTCCAGGACATCCCAGGGTGTTAACGTACAGTTATACCAACAAGACCACATCACCTTGGAGGAGAAGTACATGAAGAGTCTGCTGGCTGTTGGATAATGAGAACAGAGTAGGTGGTAGAAGTGATATGTATATTGGAACTTAAAACGAGAGTGTATCAGAATTTCCAAATGATAACAAATCCCTGCCTTCAGTCATTGGCAGGAGGAGTAATGTTTTTTCTGGGGAAAAAATGGCTGTTTCTATCTGGCTTTCTCCCCTTTAACTGTTATGTTATTTTTTTCTGTTTTTTAAATATTAGATTATTCTACTTAATTGTTTTAAATTTTCCTTGAATACCATCTCAACTAAGTATAATTTTAAAAGAGTGAATTGAAATTTATCAAAATAAAAATGGGTAGTATCCGAAAGTACTATATAATTTAATATCTCAATACTGCCAGTTTTAAAAGATGAAAAACATCGAGTCCACTAGTTTTAAAATAAGTAAGTAACATCATGCCTTGAATTCTATGACTCATTTTAACCAGGCATTTTAAAGAACTGGCTTACCTGAAAAAAATATTTTGTCTTTAGTCCTTGAAGGATAAATATGGAAACCTTTTGCTGGGGTGCTCTAGCCAATCTTTGCTTCTGTGAATTGAGAGTGAGAGAGCATAAACCATTGATAAATAGATGTCCATCTTTCATTTTATCACTTAAAGATTTTAGTTTTCTCCAAAATATGCAAACAAAAAAAATCATCTTAAGTATAACAGAGGTATTCCTTTACTTTAGAAGACTAGTTCTTAACCTGGAGCCCATGAAGGTTTTTTTTTAAAAATAATTTTAATAATTCTATTTCAGTGTGATTGGTTTCTTTTGTAATCTTATATATTTTATTTTGTGTGTTTAAAATCATTATTCTGATAAGGGGTACACGGCCTCACTTGGATGCTGAAGGTGTCTATGGCACACAAAAAAGTATTAAGCTCTTAGCCTAGAACTTTGGGGTTTCTTTGGTATTGATATTTTGAGTTACTTTTGACTCCATTGAATGGCCTACCAAATATTTAAAAGAGGTTCAAGGGAGATTAGTTGGATGAACCCTGTGTAGCTTGATTTTCTTATTTCTCAAGTTGTTAATTTTTCTGTAATTTGCCAAGACAATTTCTCTTCTTACCAGCTTCTTAATGCAGTAAAACCAGGCAGTTTTCCATGAAATGACAGCTCTCAGGACAGAATTCCAAATGTTGTCAATTTGTGGATCTTAGAATATGTAGACAATAAAAAGCAAGTCTGGCACAGTGGAAAATATTCCTTGGTCAGTGTATTTGATAGCTATTATTCCTCTAAAATGATTACTTCAGAGTATATACCTTTTTAAGGCTGTAATTCCACTGCCTTGGCAAAAATAAAAACAAATTAGGGCAAGAAACTGAAATAGACTGATGCTATTTTTAGTCACACCTAATAGTATTAAGCTTTGAATTATAAAGACAACATTTCTCCTTTCCCTTCAAGATGAAAATCATTTTACTTTGGCTTATAAATTGTATTTGAGAATTTTATACCACTGATTACTTAAGGGAATTTTTGCTGATTGCACGTGAAGTTTGTGTTAATGAAGAATCACCTAGTTGATTATGTAAGTAAACTTGGTAATGGGATTTTTTTTGAAGGGGTACCAAAAATGCTAGGCTCTCTGAGGATTCCCTCTAAGGCAAATGTTCACTAAAATACTTTTAGAAATCATATAATGATAGAGCACCTGCTTTTTACGAAAATGCACATAATACATCATTATATATTGTTTACATAGTAACACTAGTTTGCTTCCTTTGACATGGTTTAAAAGAGGGAACTTGTAGCAGTAATCATACTATTTGCTTATGATTATTTAGTACTTTCCAGTTGTGTTTTTCTCAAAAAAACAATCCAGTGAGGTAGATAGGTCAAGTATTATTATTCTCACTTTACAGAGGAGGAAACTGAGTCTCAGATATCTTAAACAACTGGCTCATAGTCATTTACATTGCCTAGAAATCAAAGTTCAATCTCAGGCTTTCTTATGCCGAGCCTAACTTTTCTCTCTAGTTATATGCTATGTTGACTTCTAACAACTTCAAACATTTCCAATTATTATCACACCAGAAAAAAAAATATTAGATTCTAGGGCATTATCAGATTCCCCATTTGAAAGGCTGAAATAAAGTAAACAACTTGTTTACTATGGTTCTTTTTGTTAAGTTGAAATTAAATGGGTGAATGCTTTCTCCAGAATTTCCCCTACCTCCACCTGCCTTATATTTTTATCCAGTTTCAGAATCCTCCCACATTCTTCACATTCAATCAGGTACTAATTTCTCTAAATTTTAACTCCATATGTTTCCTCACATCTTTACCTTTCTTTTATTTCACACTGTATCAAGTCTATTCCAGGCCTTTTCTCTCCTGGATTGTTATTATAGCAGTTTCCTAATTTGCTTCTCTATGTCTAATCACTTCCCTCTCTAATTCATCCTATACAGAGATGACAGGATTACATTCCTCAGTCACAAAGTTGACAACATCACTCCCTATCTCAAAACATTTCAGGGCTCCCTGATACCTCTGGGAGGGAACACAAATTCCTTAGCCTGGCATTTTAAAAAATAATTCTGTCTTCTACCTACTTTCCTACCTTTTCACCTTTATTTCTCATTACACTCCCATCATGCATTTTGCGTTCCATCCAACTGAGAAATAGTTATTTCTGCAGTTTGACATGTGCTCATTACTAGTCTGTAACCGAGAATGATCTTTCAGAATGATCTTTCAGACTCCTCTTATTTCAAGGTACAGATCAAGTATTATTTCTTCCATTTAGCTTTTCCTGATCCATCCCATTCCCCAGCTACAATTTGAAGTGTTCTGCCTCTCTCTCTGGCCATTTTCCCGGAACACTTGAATTGCATCCCTTTTTGCTCTCCAACTTTATCTTACTAAATAGTATTCTTATCTATATCTATCTGTACATCTGTCTGTCTTCAACCATCCACCCATCCATTTGTCCATCCATCATCCATCCATCCAATATCTATCTATGCTGTATCCTAGGCAGGAACTGTGTCATTTTTAGTTTGTATTATCACTGAAGGCAGTGTGGAACAGTAGATCTTATGTCTGACACCCACTGGCTGTGTGTTGTAGGGCAAATCTCTTAGATTCTCTGTGTCCTAGGCAATGCTTTATAAGACTAATTTTAAGAGAAGGGCTGTATATGCATTAGTAGGGGAGTTTCCTCACCAAAGGGTTTCCTGTGCCAGTGAAATCATAGTCCTTATCCTGGTCCTCATCCCCACTGAGCCTAGCACAGTGCTTTATGTATAGTAGATACTTACTACATGTTTTATTGAACACATTTTTCAATTCTGTAGCCAGCTGTTGATTACATTTTTAAATTATTTCCTCAAAAAACAAATCAAAGCTGCTGACTAGTTTAATTTTTTTACTTTCTTGCTCACCCTATGATGATGTTCTCAGGAGATTATTAGGCACTAGAACCCCTGAAACTTTGCTGACAGCTCAGAGTGGCAATGAGCGTTGGAGAATTCTCAAATCAAAGTGGACCTGGACTGATCCAGATAAATACAAAATTCCCCTGATTTGATTAAGCCTGAAACAGAATGTTTAATTTGTTAAGGACATATGGGTGGCCTACTTATCCACTATCTTTATTGAGTTGCTTATTTTTATTGGATGGTTGGAGCAAGTAGGTTCAGCGATCTAGGTGTGATTTTTTTCTCTGTGATCCCAAGATCTTAGCTTTGGTCTGTTAAAGGAAACACAGTACATAGTAATCATGTAAATCATCACATATTTAAATGATCAGTTATAGTAAGGAATGCTATCACTAGATGCAGGATTGGGTAACATTTTGCAGTTCTTCACCATGACCCAGGTCTGAGCCACAGTTCCAAGGCAGAGAAGAGTGGTTGCATTTGAGGGAGCTGAGGCCCTACCAGGGTAAGGATCAGAATATAAAGCAGGGCAGCGGTCAGACCTCTATTGGAATCACACCAACTTGGAAACACCAAAAATCTACAGTCGCTCAGATCAGGCAATAGAAGCCCAGGATGCTATCCCACTCATCCCCGGAGGTGAGGAGAGCCCACCTCTAACATAAAGTCCAATTTATGAGTAGTTTGGAAAAATGAGCAAAGAACAACAAAGAAGCTGACCATAAAGATCTTTTATGGTAACAGAGTAGCTCATGATACAAATTTAGAAGAAAACTATTTGAAAAACTTTTATAATGAAAACTTCAAAGGAAAGTGCAGATTAGACACAAGCCCAACAAGAATTCCTAGAAGACCTAAAGAGATATAAAATGAGTAATATCCTTATGAAAATGTGGAACTTTTAAAATACATTTGAAGATACAACATGATTTCACAATATATAAGTTGAAAACATTAAGTGTGTACTATGTGCCAAGCACTGTCCTGAACACTGGAGATACAAAACTAAAAGTAAAATAGTCCTTTACAATCTGATGACCAATACACCATGTATGTAATATATATAAAAATTAATATCAGATCGTTTTTGGAGGTGTTAAGTGCTATGGAAATGTGTAATGTTATGAAGCATGGCCTAAAATATACTACATCAGTATTTCTTTTGAAGTAGTCTATAAAACCAGTATAGAAGGTATGGGAAGGACTTGTTTTTACAATGCAGATTTCTTTGACATACGCAGATCAGCATCCCTTCTACAGTTTATAGTCTTAGAGAGTAGTCTCTGGTATTGAGAGGTTGTGACTTATTTAAGGTCATACACTAGTAGGTGGCAGAGGAAGGACTTGAAACCAAGCTCTTTCCTGACTCTGAGGTTGGATCTTTATCTACCATGCCACTGTGTAACCTCTAAAGATAGTGTCATTTTAAGAAAGGCAGTAACTCCTTCTCCCCTGTAGAAGGAAGTTAGATTAAGATCTATCCTGTTTTCTTTGCACTTTACTGATTTGCTCCAATTTCTAAGTTCATTAGAATTGGATGGATGTCAGGAAGGGTTTAGTTTGGAGGAAATTAAGAATTTTGGTAGTCTTCCTTAAAAGGTGTCTATAGTCTGATTTAAACTGTGCTGTGCTGACCTTCATATGTGACAATTGTGGGATGCAAAGCGGAAGTAGAAGTTTTGTGTTTTTGTTCCTGATTATGATAAGATTAATTGAAGGAAACTTTGTTCGCTTAAATACTTTAAAAATCCTCTAGAAATTTACTTTTAAGTTTTCAGTTGTATTTTGAAGAATGTTAGTAGCAGAGAACAAAAGGAAGCTTATAAGAAAGCAAAGAAAAAGTAGCATGGAACACAATATGTAGCATTTATTATATAAGCTTTCTTGAAGTGGAAATTTATTGCTGTATATTTTGAATCTTCCCCTACATTATGCTATGTACATGGCAGTGCTTTTTTTCTTATTTTTGTATTTAAGTTTTAGAATTTAAGTTTTATGATACATTTATTTTTCTTATTGTATATTTAAGTTTTAGTATTTAATTTTAAAATAAACTTTAAAAAATATTAGTAGAGAATTCAGTCTTGTGTGATTGTATTAGATTAGCATGCAGTTGTAGTATAATTTTTCTGAGAGCACAAAATTACATGCCAATTTAAGACACTTGTACCTCACAAAGTTTAATTTTTGGACATCCACTATGCATTTTTAACTACTTATTATGTCTCAGTCATTGTGCTAAATGCCAATCATATAAAGAAAGGGAAAAGCATGGTCCATGCTTTCAGGGAGTTCATATTTTAATAAGGGAGACAACATCCAACAAACAGTATATACAAGATACATACATTGTAAGTGGAAGTCAATCTCAGAAGGAAGGTAGCAGCCGTGGGGATAGATAGGTTTGTGTATGAAGGGACCAGGCAAGGCCTTCCATAGAAGATGGGATTTGAGCTGACTCTTATGGGAGACCAGGAAGCCAGATGACAAAAATGATGGGGCAGGGTATTCTAGGGTAGAATGGGATCAAGGGTGCTTATAGACAGATTTACTTCATGTTTCCTTCCAAAAGTCAAACCATAGAAAAGGCTTTCCTTTAATGCATGCATGTTATTTTTTATATTTAATTTATTTTTGCCATTCCCAAGTGAGTTTTCTGTTATCAATTCTGTTACTTTAATTGCCAAAGGATTAGAATAAATTAAAAATCTTCCCAGCTCCTGCCCTACAAGACAGACCACACTCATGCAACTTCAAGTTCAGCCCACTGAGAGACATGTTATGAGACTCATTTCTCAGGGTCCCCACCTTAATAAATGGTCAAGTTTTAATTGTGTATATATTTCTCATAGTGGGCAAAGTTATTGGTGAAGCGGGAAAACCATGCTTCTGAAGAGCTAAGTCCTCATAGACTTGGAGGTCTCAAGCTCTGGTAAAGTATATTTATGAAGCCACTAATACCCAAAGGGTCTTTTTGAACATGGTCTTGATTATACCATATCCTTTTAACAGTGGAAGCCTCCCATAATATTTGTAAAACCCTTAGCTTGGCATGGCAAAGAGTAGGCTTTTAATAAACACATGTTCTCTCCCTTCCTCCCTTTGTCCCGTCTGTGTCTTTAGATGTGTCCTCTTTGGTATTAACTGAAAAATGATTGCCTTTCTTTAGGAAGACATAAATGTTGTTTTTTGTTGCTTATAACTTATTGTATTCTTATGTGATTATGACCTTTTGAAACAGATACTGTCTTATTGAGGTCTTAGTTATCTCAAAGCACACGTGTGTGTGTGTGTGTGTGTGTGTGTGAGAGAGAGAGAGAGAGAGAGTGTGTGTGTGACGTACGTACATGGGTACCACAGATTGCCATGAATTTAATTGGCTGGTCAACATTCTATATTTTAACAAACATTAATTGAATGAATACAGTCAGAATTTCAAGTGGCTCTCTTAGGATCTTGTAGTTCAAGAAGTTTTGTAGTCTTAGATTTGGCCATCAACAAACATTTGTTAAGCTTCTCCTAATATGCTGAGAACTATACAAAGTACAGGGCTACAAAGAAAAAAAAAGAAACAGTCCTTGTCCTTTAAGAACTTACATTCTATCATGTATATGTAACATATATATGTAAAAGTCTATATGAAATATATTCAAAATATATATGAATTGACTTTTTTGTGGGAGGAGAGGCACACTCCAGCAGCTGAGAGAAATAGGAAAGCCCTCATTGGAGAAGGTAGCTGTGCTTGTGCTGAGTTTTGAAGGAAATTAGAGGTGCTAAGAGGAAGAGATGAGGAGGGGAGTGCATTTCAGAACTGTGCAAAAGCAAGGACATGGGAGATGGAATTTCACATGTGACGCCTAGAAATAAGGCCAATTTGGCCAGACTAGAGAATGTGCAAAAAGGAAGTAATGTATAATAAGGCTTGATGGGTAGATTGGAGCCAGCTTATGAAAAACTTCAAATGCCAGAGGAGTTTGTATTTGACTTTAGAGGAGCTGATGGAATTTGGGTAGGAGAGAAACATGGTTATATCTCATATCCCTTTGTTGACTATGTGGAAGGTAGATTAGAAAGTCTTGAAGCAGGAAAACAAATTAGGAGGTGAAGGCAAATTGTTTGATAACTCTTATTGCATGGTATGAAATCCAATCATACAAATTAAGAGCAGTTTCTTGGGGTTAGCAAATTAGTTAAAATCCATTATCATGTTCATTTGTGTGGCTTGATTCTCTCCTCTTTGCATAAATGGTTGAATGTGTTCCATCCATGAATATAATAGAAAAAATAAGTTCACATGCTTCAGTGATTTTAGGCTATTTTTCCAAGGTGCCCAAATTTCAAAAAAAGAGGGGGTAATTAGCAAAATACCTAATCTATATATTGAAGTTCATAATTCTGGTAAACAGTTGGGTAATTTCAAACTTGTTATGAAATCCAGATAGCTCTTCTTGTTTTAGCCTAAATTCATGAAAAAGAGATTGCTGTTGGTGATAACAACAGATACTTTTTCCCCCCTTGACATTCTTTTAAATAAAAAATGGACTCCCCCAAATACTCTCTGGCACAGCTTTAAACTTTATTAAGTCTGTCTTGGACACCCCTTTCCTCTCCCTGAGTTAAATAGAAGGAAAGTTTGGCAGCCTCCATGCTGTGCGTTTGATTGATGTCCAGAACATGTGAGGGACTTTTGTCTCCTGCTTGCTATCCATGAGTGCATAATGTGTGAATACTTAAAGAAGGTCAGCCCTTATCACATGTAATCTCAGCCTGAAAGCAGATCAACAGTGACAGTCATCCCCCATAAGTAAGAACACAAATCATCCTCTATATGCTTTGGACAACTTGTGGGATCATTTTTCTTCTCTTTTTTACCCCTTCTCGTCCATGGGGGACCTTGGCAGAGCCATGAAAGCTGAGAGAAAACGTGCTTAGAATGATGTGCCGCTCATCCAAGGGAGCAAGGAATTGTTTATTTGTGACAGAGTGATGGGCTTTTTCACCAAGTAGCTGAAGTGATCTTTGGGTCGTTAATGACTGGTGATGTGGAATGCTGAAATTTAGAATGGGGAAGGGGGAGGCAGCCAGAAAGCTCCTTGTACCCACACTTTGTTGTATTTACAAACTCCCATGCCTGTTAGGAATTTTTTGTATATTTGACTTGTGTAGTTCAAGTTTTTCCTCACAATGGAACACAGTTTATCTAAATGCACCATGATAGCTTTACATTTCAGGGGGTAGAGATACAGGGAAGAGGGAAAGTAATTCTTTTTTTCTTCTTGAGTTTTTAGTGAGTCTTATATCTAAATTAGTTAAAAACAAATGACTGAAAGTGCTGAAGCATTTTTGTTCTCTGTATACTTTTCTGCCCCAAGCACACTTAGGAATGTAGGAAATAATTTCTAATAGGCAAGCATGGGGAAACTATAATGATAGTTGACCTTGGGGATTCTGGTTACGTTGTATTGATCAAGAAACAAAAGCACTTGGTTTTCTGTGTGATATTTTTGTTACATGCTTGACTACTTGTTTTATTTAAAAGAGGTGTTTAAATTCTGCTTTTAATGCTAATACTGGCATACATGTGCAAGCAACAAAAAACAAGTCTCACTTTAACATTCCTATTGAGATTAATAGGTAACTTTAATGAAACCTTCAAGATAAAAAAAATGTGGAAAACAGTTTTCTTCTATTTAAGAGAAAAAATTTAGTTTTATTTGAATGTAGCAATTAGCCAGGTTGCAGTTAGACTAAGCTAATATGGTTGAAAAAGTCAACTGCATAGATGAGAACTGCGGATGTGGACCACAGCATATGATATCAGACTTTTCCTAGTATGTTTTGCAGAACTATTTTTCTCCTCCTTTTTAGTCTTTGTTGTAATGAATGGCCCTTTGGGATAGAGTGATACACTGGAAAAAGTCAGTGATATAAAAACAAAAGATATCTCCATTTTTAAGAGAAAACCAACTGTTCAAAACTAGCCCACTGATAAAAGAGTATGTTGGAATTGAGAAGTTGATGATTAATTATGCTGACAATTCAAGGTGGCACCATGGCCATTTTAAAAAATCAGTTATCTGCATAGCGTCGTACACTTTAAAAGTTGACTGGAGATCTCAGAGATAATTTTCCACCACTTCACTTTATAGATGAGGAAATAAAAGTCATGGAATTTAAATAACTTTCTGAAAGTCATATGGGAAGTTCAAAGTACAACAGACATTAGAACCTGGGTATTCTGATTTCTAATCTGTTACTCTTTCAGCTATTCAGTGCTGTCTTCCATTTCATGAAAAACTGTGCCTGCTTGTCTATGTTTTTTTTTTGCCTGCATTATAAAAGTAAGAAATTCATATAGTTCTAGGTATACATAGTAGTTTTGCTTTTAGTTCATTCTGAATACCTGTGGGCACTTAAAAATGAGAAAGTGAAGGATTTACTTGTCTAAATGCTCAAATTTCTTGAGTCAGGAATTTCTTTTGAGGAGTGAGATTTAAATAGATAATTTTTTTTAAAATTTTTTAATGCAATTTATTTATTTAACATATTTGGTTTTCAGCATTGATTTTCACAACATTTTGAATTACAAATTTTCTCCCCATTTCTACCCTCCCCCCCACTCAAAAACCTTGATTGTAAGCATAAGGCTTTTCTGTAGTGAGAATGAATAATGAATAATGGGACAGATAAGCAGACTCTTAAGCTAAATGCCAAGGATCTGATTTGACACAGCTTTGGAAACAAAATGTTTCCTTAGAAGAGCCGGACCAAGTTTTGTCATGCTCTTCTTTTTCTTTTTCTTTTTCCTTTCTCCCATCTTTCTCTATCCCTCTTTCTAGGCTCATTCCCTATTCTGAAAGAGTTAACTCTTAGCTCTCCCTCTCTGAATTCTGTTTGAATTGGATTAGAAGATGAAGTTAGCTGTAAGAACATGGACTGAGTACTCAGGAGTCATTGCAGGACTTCCCACTAAAAAAAAAAGGAATGATTGAAACCCCCTTTTCTGGTCTTTGTATTGGCATGGTCTATGACATAGTCTATAGAACAGTAATCATATTCGTCTGATACAATACATAATTCGAACAGTTAGAAATCTCGCTCCATTTAAGCAATTAAACTAGTTAGCCCAATTAATCTTACTTGAAAGATTAGTGTTATAGTTAAAAAAAAAACAAAACCAAGGCCTATAGCTTATATTTCTCTGAAGCAGATTCTTGTCTTCATATGGATGTAGAGATAATTGAATAAGTAAAAAGTTTGGGATCAAGATTTAAATTAAGGCAAAGTAATACTACACATAATTTTCTTGATCGTGTGGGTTTCTGGCTTTTCAGTTCTAGAGATTTCTAAGCTAGGTTGAAGACCCAGAGATTGATTGTACCAGGTCACGATCTGTTCTTTATAAGACACCAATATTCTTTTCCCTCTTTTAAAAGAATTTGTTTATTTTAAACATTAATTTTTTTTTAATTTCAAATTTTCTCCCTCCCTGGCAGCCCTCCCACAATCCATTGAGAATGAAAGCAAGAAAAATATATTTCAATATTAGCTATAATGCAAAAAAGCAAGAAATATAAAGAAAGTTTGCTTCAATCCGCACTTCAGTTCATAAGTTTTCTTTCTGTGGGCAGCACTTTTCATTAGGCATTCCTTGGGATTGCCATTGTCTTAATCAGAGTAGCTAAGTCTTTACAGTGGATCATCTTTAGGGTATTGCTGTTACTGTGCACAATAACAATGTTTTGGCTCACTTCAATTTGCATCAGTTCACATAAGTCTTCCCCTGTTTTTCTGAAACCACCCCACTCATCATTTCTTATAGCACAATCGTATTCTCAGTCATATTCTTTCAAAATCATGTACCACAACTTGTCCAGCCATTCCCTAATTGATGGGATGCCCTCAATTTCCAATTCTTTACCCACCACAAAAGGAGCTTTTATAAACATTTTGTACCCATAACATCCTTTTCCCTTTTCTTTGATCTCTTTTGGATACAGACTTAATAGTGTTGTTCTTGGGTCAAAGATTTTTAATACAGTTAATGAATAATAGTGATGATGATGGTTATCTTTGCTTCACCCTTGATCTTATTGGGAACTCTTCAAGTAAATTCCCATTACAGACAGTGCTTGCTATTGGTTTTAGACAGATGTTGTTGTTAACTCGTTCTTTCGTGTCTAACTCTTTGTGACCCTTTATGGGGTTTTCTTGGCAAAGATACTGGTATGGTTTGCCATTTCCTTCTCCAGTGGATTAAGAAAAACAGAGGGTAACTGACTTGTCCAAGGTTATACAGCTAGTGAGTATCTGAGGCCATGTTTGAACTCAGATCTTCCTGACTCCAGTCCCACTACTCTATCCACTTAGCCAACTAGCTGCCATTTAGAAAGAGATACTGATTATCATTTTAAGAAAGGTTCCATATCCATAATCTGCTAAAAGTGATTTTAATTCTATTTTGCTAACAGTTAATCTTGCTAGATTTAATATTCCCTTTCAAACTTCCTTTCCCTTTTCCCTTCCCTAAATTTTACTACCCACATCTTGGAGAAACTTGTGTAAAAGTCATGCTTTTGTCTGGTAATCACCTGTACCTTTCTAACCCAACCCATCCTCAACTTTTCAAAGAAGCTTGATTTACCTAAAGGTCAGATCTCATAAATTTAAACTATTGTAGCAACTCTCATCACCAGAAGGCTACTCCGATTGCCTGGAAACTTTTGTCTTGTGACTAGGATCACATGTCTTAGCTGTGGTTAAGGGCATTTCAGAAAGGAGGTCCAAAGGATGTAATCTCAGTTCTTCACTGTGTCATTGATAGCCAGTGAGAATAAGATACAACTAGATTGCTTGAGATCTTGGTTTTTCATCTTGCTAATTGTTATAAAAGATCCTGTCAGTGCTCACACAGGATTTTTGACACATTGACGCAATTCATTGGTTACTGCTAGACTAATAAATTCTTCATGCTTGAAACCTTGTTTCTCAGTTTACCTTAATTTTCAAATGTAACATGTCTGTGCTTTCTAGTGTATTTTTTAATAGGAAAGAGTGTTGCATTTTTTCAAAAGCTTTTTATGCATCTTTTGATATAATTATGTGATTTTTGTTGTTTTTGTTACTGATGTAGCCAATTATGCTTTTATATTTTTCCTAATATTGAACCAGCCCTGCCTTCCTGGTATAAATCCCACCTGGTAATAGTGTATTCTCTTTGTGATACATTGCTGTAATCTCCTTGCTGGCATTTTATTTAAAATTTTTGTAGCAATATTGATTAGAGAAATGGCCTATAGTTTTCTCTCTCTATTTTTGCTCTTTCTGCTTTAGTCATCAAAACCATCTCAGTGTCATAAAAGGAATTTGGTAGAGCTCCTTTGTTACCAATTTTAAAAATAGTTGACACAGTATTAGCATTAATTGTTCTTTAAATGTTTGGCCGAATTGACTTGTAAATCAGTCACTTGTAAATCATTCTGTTTCTGCAGTTTTTTTTTTTTTCCTTAAGGAACTCATTTATGCCTGGTTTAATTTCTTTTTCAAAGATAGGGTTATTTAAGGATTCTATTTCCATTTCTGTTAATCTGGAAATTTTATATTTTTGTAAATATTCATCCATATTACTTAGATTGTCAATTTTACTGGCATATAATTGAGCAAAATAACTTGTAATAATTTAATTTCTTCATCATTGGTAGTGCATTCCCCCTTTTCATTTTTCTTTCTGTTAATTTGGCTTTCTTTTTTTAGAATCATATTAGTCAATGGTTCATCCCTTTTGTTAATTTTTTCATTAAAATAGCTTTCAGTTTTGTCAGTTTGCTTTTGTTTACTTTCAATTTTCTCTTCCTTTGATTTTCAGGATTTCTATTTTTGCATTTAATTGTAGGCTTCTAATGTGTTCTTTTGCTAGTTTCTTTTTATTTTGCATGCCAAATTCATTGATCTACTCTTTCTTTTTTTAAATGATGTACTTATTTAGAAATACACATTTTCCCTAAGTGCTGCTGTGAATGCATGTCATAAATTTTGGTTTATTGTTTTCATTCTCTTCAACAAAATGCTTGATTTTTTTTCCCACTATTTGTTCTTTCATTCATTCATTCTTTAGGATTATATTATTTAATCTCCAATTAATTTTTATCAATGTTTTCATGGCCCTTTATTAAATGTAATTATATTTCATTATGGCCTAAAGAGAGTGCATTTAATGTTTCTCCTTTTCTGCATTTGCTTGTGAGGTTTTTATGGCCTGATAAATGGTCAGTTTTTTTTGATGGTGCAATGTACAACTGAGGGAAAAAATTATATTCCTTTCTCTTACAATTTATTTTCCAGAGGTCTGTCATATCTAACTTTTCTAAAATTCTATTAATCTCTCTAACGTTTTAAAATTTATTTTAATGGATATATTTATCTAGCTCTGAGAGAAGAAAGTTGAGTTCCCCCACTAGTACAATTTTACTGCGTCTTCCTATAAATCATTTAACTTTTCCTTGAACATTTTGGATGCTCTGCCATTTGGTACTTATAATATTACTTCACTGTCTATGGTGCCTTTTAGCAATATGTAGTTTCTCTGCTTTTATCTTTAATTAGGTCTGATTTTGCTTTTGCTTTGCTTTTGCCTTTTTTACTTCAGCTGAAGCATAATAGATTTTGCTCTAACCACTTATTTTAAACCTTTGTGAACAACATATTGCTACATTCTGGTTTCTAATCTCCTTCCTTTTTATGGGTGAATTCATTCCATTCACGTTCAAAGTCTTGATTGCTAACCGTGCATTTCCCTCCATCCTATCTTCTTCTGTATTCCCCTCTATTTCTCTTTACCCTCTTTCTCCTAAGAAGTCTGTTTTGCTTCTGATCCTTGGCTCCCTTAAGCTGCCTCACGTTTATCACCTTTTTTTTTCTTAATCCCCTTCATCTCCTATTTACCCGTTGGATTATATAGATTTCTATACCCAACCAAACACATGTATGTATGTTTGTGCATGTGTGTGTGTAACTTTCCCTTTTGAACTAATTCAGATGAGATTGAGGTTTAACCATTGCCCACCCCCTACATTTTGCTTTCTGCCATAAAATCTCTTCCTTTTATTACCCTTTTATGTGAAATAATTTCCCTCATTCTTCCTCTCTGTTTCCTCTTCTACTAATGCATCCTTCTTTCTCACCCATCCATTTTTTGAGATCTTTTCAGAAAATAATTTCATTCTCGTGTGCTTTATTTAAAGTCCTTTTAAGTGGCATAATAATGATAATATTCTTATAAGATGTACATATCATTTTCCCATAAACAAATGTAAACAGTTTGAATCTCTTTAATTTCTCTTTTCATGTTTACCTGTTCATGCTTTTCTTTGTCTTGTATTTGAAAGTTAAATTTTCTATTCAGTCCTGTTTTTTTTTTAATCAGGAATGTTTGAAAGTCATCTATTATTCAGACATCTGTTTCTTACCCAGCAGGATTATACTCAGTTTCTGGGTAGGTTATTCCTTGTAATCTTAACTTTTTTTGTCTTCAGAATATCATCTTCTAAACCTTCTTCTGTTTTAACATGGTAGCTGCTAAATCTAAGATGATCCTGATTGTGGCTCCATGGTATTTCAATCGTTTCTTTCTGGATGCTGTTTTACCCTGGAGCTCTGAAATTTGGTATAATATTTCTGGGAGTTTTTATTTTGGGATCTCTTTCCGGAGATGATTGTTTGATTCTTTCAATTTCTATTTTATGTTTTTGTTCTAGGATTTTCTAAAAATTCATTTTTAAAAAAAATATCTAGGTGCTTTCTTTTATCATGACTTTCAAGCAGTCCACTAATTCTTAAATCATCTCCTCTTGATCTGTTTATCAAGTTGGTTCCAATCTTATCCAATAAGATATTTCCTGTTTCCTTTTATTTTACATTCTTTTTGTTTTGTGTTTTTTTTTAATTGTCACATGGAGTCATTAGCTTATATCTGTCCTATTCTCCTTTTTAAGGAGTTATTTTCTTTAAATTTTTTAAAGTTGGGGGCGGAGCCAAGATGGTGGCTGGTAAGCATGGACTAGAGTGAGCTCCCTACCCGAGTCCCTCCAAAAACCTATAAAAATGGCTCTGAACCAATTCTAGAAACGGCAGAACCCACAAAACAGCAGAGGGAAGCAGGGCTCCAGCCAAGGACAGCCTGGATGGTCTCTGGGTGAGGTCTATTCCACACGGAGCTGGGAGCTGGGAACGGAGTGGAGCAGAGCCCAGCCTGAGCGGCATGGACGATCCAGACCAGAAGCCGGGCGGAGGGGGCCCTATCGCCCTGAATATGTGAGCTGCGGCAGTTACCAGACCCCTCGACCCACAAACACCAAAGACTGCTGAGAAGGTTAGTGGGAAAAGCTGCGGGAGTGGAAGGAGTTCGCAGTTCGGCTTCCAGCCCCGGGGGCAGCGGAGGTGGGGCAGCTACAGCTGTTGTTACTTCCGGCTCCAGGCCCACCTGGTGGGAGGAATTAAGTGGCGGATCAGAGCAGGAGTGCAACAGCCTGCTGAAGATCTAAGCCCAGTCTGGACTGGGGGTCCTTGGGGAAGGAGGAGTGCGGCTCTGACAGAGCTGGCACCTCCCCCCCAAACATAGAACATAGAACTCGTTATTCTACAAGCAGTCATACCCCACTGAAAAACTCAAGGGTCAAGTTCGTTGGTTGGGAATATGGCCAGGCAGCGAAAACGCGCCCAGATTCAGTCTCAGACTTTGGATTCTTTCTTTGGTGACAAAGAAGACCAAAACATACAGCCTAAAGAAGACAACAAAGTCATAGAGCCTACAACCAAAGCCTCCAAGAAAAACATGAACTGGCCCCAGGTCATAGAAGAACTCAAAAAGGATTTGGAAAAGCAAGTTAGAGAAGTAGAGGAAAAATTGGGAAGAGAAATGAGAAGGATGCGAGAAAACCATGAAAAACAAGTCAATGACTTGCTAAAGGAGACCCAAAAAAATACTGAAAAATACACTGAAGAAAACAACACCTTAAAAAACAGACTAACTCAAATGGCAAAAGAGCTCCAAAAAGCCAATGAGGAGAAGAATGCCTTGAAAGGCAGAATTAGCCAAATGGAAAAGGAGGTCCAAAAGACCACTGAAGAAAATACTACTTTAAAAATTAGATTGGAGCAGGTAGAAGCTAGTGACTTTATGAGAAATCAGGATATTATAAAACAGAACCAGAGGAATGAAAAAATGGAAGACAATGTGAAATATCTCCTTGGAAAAACCACTGACCTGGAAAATAGATCCAGGAGAGATAATTTAAAAATTATTGGACTACCTGAAAGCCATGATCAAAAAAAGAGCCTAGATACCATCTTTCAAGAAATTATCAAGGAGAACTGCCCTGATATTCTAGAGCCACAGGGCAAAATAGAAATTGAAAGAATCCATCGATCGCCTCCTCAAAGAGATCCCAAAAAGAAATCTCCTAGGAATATTGTTGCCAAATTCCAGAGCTCCCAGATCAAGGAGAAAATACTTCAAGCAGCCAGAAAGAAACAGTTTGAGTATTGTGGAAACCCAATCAGAATAACCCAAGATCTGGCAGCTTCTACATTAAGAGATCGAAGGGCTTGGAATGCGATATTCCGGAGGTCAGTGGAGCTAGGATTAAAACCTAGAATCACCTACCCAGCAAAACTGAGTATCATGTTCCAAGGCAAAATATGGAGTTTCAATAAAATAGAGGACTTTCAAGCTTTCTCAGTGAAAAGACCAGAACTGAATAGAAAATTTGACTTTCAAACACAAGAATCAAGAGAAGCATGAAAAGGTAATCAAGAAACGGAAACTGCAAGGGACTTACTAAAGTTGAACTGTTTTGTTTACATTCCTACGTGGAAAGATGATGAGTATGATTCATGAGACCTCAGTATTAGGGTAGTTGAAGGGAATATGCATATATATGTATGTATATATATATATGTTTATGTATATATATAAGTGAATGTGTATGTATGTATATATCTATGTGTATATGTATGTATGTGTATATATGTATGTGTTTATATATGTATGTATGTGTGTGTATATATATATATATGTAAAAGAGAGAGAGCAGACACAGGGTGAGTTGAAGATGAAGGGAAGATATCTAAAAGAAATAAAATGAAATTAAGGGAAAAAAAAATTTTTGAAGTTCATTTATTTTTCATTTTCAACATTCACTTCCATAGGTTTTAAATTTTCTTCCCCTCCCTCCTCAAGACTGCCTGTTATCTGATATGGGGGGTTATTTTCTTTTTTTTTTTTAGACTTTTTTTGGGGGGGCTGGGCAGTTGGGGTTAAGTGACTTGCCCAAGGTCACACAGCTAGTACATGTGTCAAGTATCTGAGGCTGGATTTGAACTCAGGTCTTAGTGACTCCAGGGTCGGTGCTCTACTCACTGCACCACCTAGCTGCCCCTGGGTCATTTTCTTTAGAGAGCTTTTCTTTACCTTTTTTTCAATTTGGTCAGTTCTGCTTTTAAAGAGTTATTTACATGATTATAGCTTTGTACCTCTTTTTCCATTAGTCCAGTTCTTCATTTTAAGTTATTTTCATTAATTTAGTTTTGTACCTCTTTATCCATTTGGCCAATTCTATTTTTGAAGGTGTTATTTTCTTTAGATTTTTTTTGTCCCTGTTTACCAGAGTGTTAATTGTCATTTCACAATTTTCTTTCATTGCTGTCATTTCTTTTCTCATTTTTCTCTATCACTCTTATTTGATTTTTTAAATAACTTATTTTAATCTCTTTGAAAGTTTCTTGTTGGGCTTGCGTCCAGTTCATGTTTTGTGTTTTTGTTTTCCTTCGAGGCTTTGCTCGTAGCTATTTTGACTTTGTTCTCTTCTTCTGAGTTTGAGTCTTAACCTTTCAAGTCACCATAGGAGCTTTTAATGGTCAGGTTCTTTTTTCTTGTTTTCTCATTTTTCCAGCAGCCCCCTCTCCCCGTTTTTTTTTTTACTTTGAACTTTAAAAGTTGGTTTCTGTTCCCAGTGTGGGAGTGCTGGGGCACTGTCCCAAACTTAAGGCTTTTTTGCCTTGTTGTTTTCTGAGCTAGTTCTGGGTGTTTGGAAGTTTTCTTTGCTTCCAGGGAGAGGTGATGTCATTGCTGTCTCTAGTCCTTAACCCCAAGGTGTCCCAGATCTCTTGCAGGCACCAGTAATCCTGCTTTTCATGGCCCTGGTTCCCTTGGGTCCCAAAGAGATGCTGTTCCTCAGGGCCCTTATCCCTTATGATTTTAATCTCTCTTCTTTGCCCTGGAACTGTTACCTGGAACTGGATATAGGTAATGGAGTTGCCACACAGTGCCAGGTCCTATACCCGAGTGCTAGCACATGGATTCCCTTTAATCTCTTCTGACCAGTTGCATGATCCCCTTACCACCTATGTTGAGAGCTCCTGAAACTCTTGCTGCTGCTGCTGTTACATCTGCTTGGGCTCCAGGCCAGCCCCTCCCTGGTGTCACAGACCTTTCCTTCTGACTTCCTAAGTTGGCTGGAAAAATGTCTTACTTTTTGTTGCCTCTGCCATACCAGAATTCAATTTGAGCCATTATATAAAGTTGGTTGGAGGGAATAGTTGGAGACCTTCCTGTACTTGGTTCTGCCTCCTGGAAGCCAAGATGCCTGTTTTCAGAGTGATGCTCCACTTTGGTTTGTTAGTGGAGTTATAAGAAGGAAATATTGACAATATGCTTTCACTTCCTCAAGATCTTTTAAAATGAGTGTCCTGAGATAATGAAGTAGTTCAGTTACTTGAAAGAGTTCCCTTGTTTGTCCTGCTTCTAATGGGCATCAGTTTAGATTTGTCCCTATGTACTAAGATTTTGACACATATAGAAGTATTCTGTAAACTCATGCCAGGATAATCTCACTAAAACTACCACATCATTCTCCTTGTTAAAGATTCTCCAATGACACCACAGTGACTACAAGACCAATTCCCAGCTCTTTGGCCTTGAAGGAATCAAGAAAGAACTTATTTATAGTTCCAGATCAAGCACTTCCTAGTTATGTGACCCTGGGCAAAACATTTAACCTCTTCAGCTTTAAAATTATGGTCTCTAAAATGGAGATAATCTTCAATCAATAAGTATTTATTAGATACCTACTGTCTACCAGTCACTGTGCCAAATTCTGGTGATAGAAAGGCGAAAGGCAATCCCAGCCCTGAAGGAGCTCACAACCTCTCATTATACTATGTACAAAGAAATCCATGCAGGATAAATTGGAAATAATCAACAGAGATAAAGCGTTGGCATTGAGAGTATCAGGAAAGGCTTCTTGTAGATCAAAATTTAGTTGGGAATTGAAGGAAGCGGGGAAGAGAGCTCAGGAGGGAGAGTATTCCAGGCATGAGGGCTAGCCAGTGGAAATGTTTTACAGTCTGAAGATATGGTAAATAGTAAATAATAACTGTTTTTCTTTTGGCCAGGAACCCTGAGGATCTTCCCCTTGCAGTTTGATTTTTTTTTTTGAGTTTTGATTAAAGGGGCCATCCCTTGATTAACTTCTTAAAGAGGCCTATTCACTGAATGGGCAGGACCTCACTCAAAATGAGAACCTGAAAAGACCTTAGCCAAAAAGGGGCAGAGTCTCCCAGTGCATCCCAGGCCATCTCCAGTCGTCCTGGTGAATATCAGAACGTTGGACTCAGATGGCTCTGGAGGAGAAAGTGAGGCTGATGACCTTGCACAGCCCTCCCTCACTCAAATCAAAGTCAACTGTAAGTCATGTCATCATTTCTCTGATGTCATAGACCTCTTTGAGAATGAAGGACAAACACAATTGTGTCTTGTTCACATAATTTAAGGAGACAGTGTTACTAGATCACAGAGTACATGAGCTACTTATGGTGGGAGGGGACTGAAAACATAGGAAGAGGTCAGGTTGTAAAGGGCTTTGAATGCCAGAGAATTTTGTATTTGATCCTGGAGGTGATAGGGTGACATATCTTGATCTGAGCTTTAGAAAAATATATTCTACAGCTGAATGGAGGATGGATTATAGTAGGGACCAAGCAGCAGGTGCCTTCAGTTGTCTAGAGGTAAAGTAATGAGGGCCCGTACCACACTGGTAGTAGTGTCAGAGGAGAAGGGACAGATTGCAAAGATAACATCAATGGACCTTGGCAACAGATTGGATAAGAGAGGTGAGAGAGGATGCCATCTAGATTGTCAGCTGCAGTGATGAGAATATTATGTAAAGTAGGGTTGGTGGGGAAAGATAATGAATTTGGTTCTGGACATACTGAGTTTAAGATATTCACACAGCATTCCATTTGAGATGTGTCAGTTGGAGATCAAGTCTGAAGGTTAGGAAAATTTTTACTGCCGGATAATAGATCTGAGAATTATAAACATAGAGATGATATCACCAAGCGAAGTAATACTAGTATTGCCTATATCACAATATATCTTATGAGAACACTGTATAAACTTAAGTTATTGTCTACACTAAATCAGTAAGCATTTATTAAGTACCATTTAGCAGTTTTTTTTGAGCTGATACAATTAAAAGATATGGCTTGAATTCTATCAGACAGAAAATATGTACATATATAAATATATACAGGATATTCCAAAAGTATTAGCGCAATATTAAAGGTTAAAGCTGCACTAAAACTTTTGGCATACAATTTGTATATTCATACCAAAACAAAAACATACGCAAACATATGTCTATAATCTACGTATGTATGATTATTTGTGCGTACAGAAATATGTATATATTATAAATAATAATTCACATTTATGTTGTGTTTTTCTCTTAATTACTTTCTGAAGTGTATTCTGAAGGATTCTGAGATTTACTTGTTCAGTGCTAAATGTTCCCCTAATTAGAATCAGGAAGACCTGAATTCAAAGCCAGCATTAGACACTTAATAGCTATGTGACCCTGGGCAAGTCACATAACCTCTGTTTGCCTTAATCTATTGGAGAAGGAAATGACAAACCATTCCAGTGTCTTTGCCAAGAAAACCCCATAGATGGTATTGTCCCCTGCATTAAATGTGAAGAGTCAGACATGACTACACAACTGAATAGCAAGTACAACCTCCAGACTCACATCTCTGACTGTTGTTTCTGAGACTGTATCTATCTTAAATTCAGTGCTCCCTACCCACTTCTTAACTTCAGTATTACTGTTGGTTTTGTGTGTGTGTGTGCACACGTGAGTGCCAGAGAGAGAGAGAGAGAGAGAGAGAGAGAGAGAGAGAGAGGGCTCTCCTACTGGTCTTGTAAAGAGCTGTGGCCTTGGAATGAAGATCTAGGTTTAACTTTCATCTCTACCACACTCTGGTCAAGTCCCCTTAGCTGTATGCTATGTTGAAAAGAGCATTGAATTTGGAGTCAGGAAAAGGTGTATTTAATACTTAGACATTGTGTCTAATACTAAGTGTCTAAGTCTAATATTCAGACATTAGCTGCGTGATCCTGGGCAAGTCACTTAACTGCTTATTACTTCTTTCCTATATTACTCAATGATGGGATTAGATTGGTTCCAGCTCTAAGTCTATGATCCTCTGTACTTAACTTGCCAGTACTTCAGGATTTTCTCCAAAAGGAAGCTTCTAAAGATATGGAATGAAGTTTCTCTCTGTCTCTGTCCCTCCTGTCCTTCTCCCTCCCTCTTCCTCTCTTCCTACCCTCCTTTCTCTCTCTCTCTCTCTCTCTCTCTCTCTCTCTCTCTCTCTCTCTCTCTCTCACACACACACACACACACACACACACACACACACACACACACACACACCTCAATGAAACAGCAGGTTTTATTTTAAAATGATTTGCATGTGTGTGTGGCTTCCCTAGTTACTGGGAGGGATCAAGAAAGGCTTTATGTAGAAAGTGTTGAAAGACTTGAGCTTTGAAGGCAAGTAAGGATTTTGAGAAACAGAGGTGAGGTGGGAGGGCAGTACAGGGCTGGAGAGCCCATCCAAAGTCAGTGAGTTTGGAGATAGCATTTCATGTATGAAGAACAGGAAGAATGTCAATTTGGATGCGCCGTGGAATTTATGAAATAGAAAATAGTGTGTAATGAGGCTGGAATAGTAAGTTTGATCCCAGCTTGCGAAGAGTTTTAAATGCTGAAGAGAAGACTTGGTATTTGATGCTAGAAGAGCTGCCACTTTTTGGTCATGGTCAGCTCTGTGCTTTAGGAATATCATTTTGGCATTAGCGTGGATGATCCACTGGAGATCAGAGAGCTTTGAAAGATTTAGAACTGATTGGAACAGTCCAGATCAGATGTGACAGGGGCCTGAACACCATATTGAGTGGCATGTGTGAATAGAGTGTAAGGGACCAATTAGAGAGATACTGTGGAATTACACTACGCAAAGCCTGACAGTTGATTGGCTGTATGAGGTAGAGTTGGGAATAAGTGACAATAGCGGTGAACCTTGGGTGACTAGGATGATGATTCCCTGGACAATAATAAGGAAGTTTGGAAAAAGGTGGATTTGGGGAGGAACATAATCATTTGGGGGGGGTATATTGAGCTTGAGATGTCTGTGAGGCATTCATTTGAAATGTCCAGGATTTTGGTTGTTCAGTCATTTTCCGTTCATGTCCAACAGTAGTAATATAATAATGATTCCAACCTTTTGCTAGAGTTAAGTTGCTCTTCACTGTCCTGAATATATACCATCTTGTCAGCCTTTCCATATTCACAACTTTGCCTGTGCTACTCCTCCCCCCACTCCATTTAGGCTACTTTCTTCCCTCCTCTCGATGTTATACAAAACTTATTCTTCCTTCCAGGTCTAGATCACTTCTATTTATTCTGACCTGTATTAATTCCTTTCTACTCGTTTGGGTTTATAGTTACAGATAGGCTGGAATTGCTAGATGGCCATTTCATCAATGTGTATTTCTCCTTTCAAATGCAATTTGAATTTTTCACTTCATTTTCCCATTCTCTTACATCTGTTATGTACCCCAATATAACCCTTTCCTAGCCAGAAGGCAAACTGACAAATTAAGCAATTAAAGAATCCTTTTCGCCTCATTTTTTTCTGGAGGGTGAGTATATACCTTCTATCATATATGAAATGAAATGTGATGTCTTTAAGTCAGAATATATTAGTAGTAGATTTCCTGGCTGACTTGTGAACATTTGATTTTAATTAAATTTATTCCCTTGGGAGTATAAATAGAGTGTGTTAAGATGATGGTGGCAGTTGTAAAAATCACATTTAAGAGGTTGTGCTGTTGAGTGCAACAGAACAGATTTATTGATTTATTTAGCTGGATTGGTATAGTGGTGGGGGAGATGAATTTCTTAAAAATGTGAGAACACTAGTATGAAGCAAATGAACTATAAATTATGAAGTAAATGTTGGAGTAAAGAGAAAATATGAAAATTTAACAATTGAAGTATGGCTTTTTTCTCCATATGTGTAAATCTTTTCCCAATTGAATTGATTAAATTTGCTGATAACTTTGTGTCTGTTTGTCTGTCTGTGGTAATATTGAATTTTATTTGTATTTCTTGTTGGTCTTCTATTACTGACTGTGCCCAATAAAAGAATGAGAACAATATGGTACTTGCAAAGTTTAGGATTTTAAAAAGTTTAAAAAATCCTTCATGTTATTTAAAATAGTGTTACATGAAAATGTCATTAGATAATTTGGAAGTTTAATCACATTGCAATCTCAAAAAACAACTAATAGATGTTCTTATTCACATTGTAGTTTGGATGACTAAATTCAGGTGATTGCTTGCAGTGTTTTCCATTTAAAACAAGTGACTTAAGACAAGTGTCAAAATATAATTATCCTACTACATTTAGTCCAAAGAAATACTACTAATTTAATTATTTTATTATTTAAGGTACCTTTATGCAGGTACTTTAATGCAGGACAAAAGAATTTGGTCAGTCACTATGCAGTTTTAAAGGCACTGGCTCCCTCACTTAAATATTCCCAGGTATGGGGGGAAAATCATTCTCTAAGATGAAAAAGGCTATAGCTTGAAACAACAGATATCAATTATATTTTTGTTATTTAGGGTACAGAAGCATGATTTCCTCAAAAAATGTCTATTTCCCTTCCTGGAATCAAAGTTCATGCACCCAATAAACATTGCAGAAGGAGATCATTTCTAGGCAGTTCCTTCCATGGCTTTGGAGGGGGGAGGTGGTTATGTTTAGGTCCCCTACATGTGCTACATGATCTACATGAAAGATTGGGGGAGGGGTAGACTTGATGTTTCCAGTACAGAAAGCTGAAGAAGCTGTTAAACTCCAGTTAAATCCCTGCCAGACTGAAGCCTCCAGTGTCCGCAGCTCTGCATGGGGGCAGCCAGCCTGTCCTCTTTTCTGGGGAATTTGCTCCAGCTTGGGGTCCTCACTGTGCTTTTGTCATCTTCCTCATGAGGTGATCCACTGAGGTCTAGGTGGTGACAGAACCAGTTTGTAACAGGCTTGTCTTTCCCGTTCTCGTCTCAGGCTCGCTGGCAGGCTAGCCTAGCCGGCAGGAAGATCTGAGGAGTGGCAGCAGCCAAGGAGGATCAGTGAAAACAGGCAAGGCAGCCAACGGGCGGGCAGCTTGG
Source organism: Trichosurus vulpecula (assembly GCF_011100635.1). Lineage (NCBI taxonomy): Eukaryota > Metazoa > Chordata > Mammalia > Diprotodontia > Phalangeridae > Trichosurus > Trichosurus vulpecula. The sequence continues at coordinate 59,156,125 of NC_050578.1, forward strand.
CCGGCAAGGAAGCAGGACCCCTGCTCTTCTGCTGCGATGGGGTGGCTGGAAGACCCAACCTGGCAGCTTCACATTCACTTTTCTTTGCTCGTTCTACTATCCATGCACACAAGGGGTAAGAAGATCCAGTGTACTGTGTTGTAGCTTGCCCAGCTGCTGAGCTAGCATCTCACGGGAAGGGCTTTTAGCTCCAAAGAGAAAGTTCAGGACACAAGTTCAGTTTCCAGCCCCCTGCTGCTTCAGCACTAATGTATTTTTACTACTTTGTCTAGTAGAAAATAACTTTCTGAGTAGCCTTTCCTAGAAGAACTTTAAAGAGATTTAGAGAAAGGAAATTTGCTGTTTCCTCTAGCAATTAAAAAAAGAAATCTGCTTCAGTGCCCTGAGTATCAAATTGAGTCCCTGTATGTGGAAAACAATTTTATTTTGACAATTTTAGATGATACCTTTCGGTTAACATAGTGTAACACTTCATTTTTTAGTATATTCATTTTAATGGGTTCTTAATCATGTAATTTTACAGTTGTTTTGACTGCAATTTACAACATTCACCATAATTACCGAATCTTCATTCAACTTGAAGAGTAAGTTTAGCTTAACATTCTGTTTAGCAGAAGTGTATTTATGTCAACTCAACTGAAGCAAGAAAAGATTATCTTTTACTTTTAGTGAAAGAGTTATAAGAATAAGTAAGTGATTTTGCAGTTTCAAAGAAAACCAATTTGCCATGGTGAAGAAATTTGCAAAAAGTACATGCAAGGAAGGAGTGACGTGGGTGGAAGTAGACACAGTGGCTTTATGTAATTGAGGCCAGCAGTAAATGGGGGTCTGTAGAACAAGACTGGAATGCATTGACAGTACAATTGCATGTATAGTACATACAAGTAAATTTAAAGAGCCTCCTCAAGTCTGCTACTTACAAGAAAAATGTGTATTACCAACTGACATTTCTTTCTAACTAATTGCAAAGTATATCTCAGAGCTTTTCAAGAAATTAAAAAGTCAATCTTTTCTGAGAAGATAAACACAATTTTCCAGTAGGAAATGCTTGGATTATTCTTTTAGTACAAATGAATCATCAGCTACCTCTTGATTATCTACCAAAGGAGAACAGATATTCCCAAATAGCAAATAATTTTTTTAAAAAAATCTTTTTTTTCCACAATCATTGTGAAATATTTCTCACATGTTTATCTTTTAAAGTACTATTAAAATGAAAATAACTTTAAATTTCCTGAGCAGATACAATCAAGGTGGAGTTGGAGGCTAGGCTGAGAGTCTGCTCTTTTCTGAAGTCAAGTAAATATTCACTGAAAACTTGGTTGTCACCAATCCCCTCCATGTGCTAGTATATTGTGAACCCCAGAATTTACACAGTTAGACAACACAAAAAAGTCCACAATGGGTTGAAGTCATTTTGTCTAATGAATTAATTTCATAGGTGAAGAAACTGACACTCAAAAATTATTTCCTTGAGGTCACAAGTGGTGGAAGAACTGGATAGGAACTCAGGCCCTTCGGATTCTAAAGCCATTATTCTTTCCACAGCATCCTGTTCCCCTCATCTTCATTGTGGTAAATTACCTAAGTTTATTTAACATCACATTTTGTGATCTGTCCCAAATTTGGGATATCTAACTTTCTTATTACTATCTGGTTTAGGTAAATAGAACATTAGTTGCTTCCTGAGAGGCTGTATGGTAAAATGAATCAAGTGTTCGCTTTGGGACTGAGGAAGACCTGAGCTCAGACCTCACTTAGAATCATAGATGTTGAGTAAGAAGGAATCTTGGAGATCACCTAATCCAGTGCCCTCATTTTCATACATCAGCAAACAGCCCCAGGTTGCATGGGTCAGGGAAAGCAGAGATGGTCACTGAACCTACACCCCTCATTACAAGTGTAGTTACCCCTCTCATTATGAACCTTGTGGCCATGCCTGGGAAAGTCATTATAACAGCTCTGATTCTGTTTCCTCATCTGTAAAATGAGAATTATGATACCTGAGGTACCTGCGTCTTAGGGTTTTTGTTCAAATGATTGAATAAAATTCAGTGCATGAATGAAGTTCAAATGACTGTTTTGAAAGTGGTTTAGCACTGTCTAAACATTGTTCTGAGTCCCTCTCTATTAGGAGTTATTAGTCACAATTGATTTGTAGAAAGGGCACTGATATTTTTTATTTTCTTCATTTTCTTTGAAAAATGTTAATGTAGCCCTCCTAAGACATGAGCAGATGATTAAACAAAACAAATATTCACTCATGTTTTAGAAGAAGAATTTACTTTCTAGGAAATGAGGATTAAAATATGTAATATATAACTTTGGTTCGTAGGATTACAAATTTCAAGCTGGAAAGGTCTTCAGAGGTCTTTGAGTTCACTTCTTCATTTTATAGGTCAAGGAACCAAAGGCCTAAGAAGATTACGGGACTTGAATAAGGTTACACAGGTAATCAACATTGAAACCAGGATTTGAACTCAGATCCTTTGATCTATAATCAGTGCTTTCTTTTTCTGTGGCTCTGTGATACTGACTACCTCGAAACCTTATCCAAGTCGTTTAACATCCATGGGGTTCAGTGTCCTCATTTGTAAAATGAGCAGGTTAGCCTGGGTAGCTTTTGGGGTCTTAAAATTGCCTTTACTAAGTCTGCAAATATCTGGGAACAATTTAACATTTTCTTTTAGCACCCCCTGTTGGTATCAGTTTTTTTATTTCTGAATTAAGCTAACAGCTTCCATATTCTCATACTTTTAGATTACTTATAGGATGGAAAAATAAGGGTAGAATGCTGTAGTAATTTCACATTTCAGAAGGGTATATATACACTTTTCTATTTTTTTCTTTATTAAAGGGTTCACAGATTTAGGGTTTTGTCTAAATGAAAATCAAAGAGAGTTTGCTATAGATGAATTTAATTGAATTTAATGATTAGAATGACAACATAATAATTAAACAACTGTTTCATTCTGATTACTCTGTGGGTGATTCTATGTCCCTGTTTGGGTAACAAATGATCTTCTTTGATACATGGAAATACTGAAAAGCAGAAACGTTATAAATTGGCTACAACCATACAACAAGTAAACCACAAACACAGATTAACAAAATGAAGCCCAGAAACTATAGGTAACCCATTCGACCCAATTACACCTTTTTGATGTTAAGATTTAGGAAAACTGCATGAGAAATAAACCTTTGAGAATTTGAAGTATTGTCAATTTTTTTAAAAAAGTTTGATTGAATTCAGATTCCTAAAGGTTCTATGAACTGCCCTCAGTATCCTGAAGGTAAAAATTGTGGAATTCCTTATAACATGGAAAGGAATAATCATATGCTCTAAGTGAGGGAACGTGGATGAACAAGTAAATGTTTCAGTTCCATTTAAGTGTTGAATAATAGATCAAGTAATATGGGAGTGCCCTAGTTAGATCCTTTTTATCCAAGAGGTATCAAACTCAAAACCAAATCCCATATAGGACTATGTTGAGAACCAGATTAAAATATAATTCAGAAATCTTTAATAAAATACATAAAAATACATTACAACATAGATGATGTTAATTTGTGGTTTTTCAAGTCAATCTGTGCCTGTTGGGATCCATTTCTATTTGAGTTTCACACGATTGTTCTTAGTTAACCCAAACCATATTTGGGCCATAGATCTTCTATGATGTCAGGTTATTAGATATTTAGAGAAAAGAACATAAAGGAGATGTAGATTTAGAAGCTCTGAACTTTATTGGTTTGGATGTCAATATAACAAGATTTTATATTTCAAGTGGAGATTCAGTAACTAAGATAGGGGAACATTGAAATTTTGCATTTATTGGAGATATCCCTAGTATGCCTTCAATTTTTAGGGGTCACTTAATACTGGATTGAAACTTTTGAGTCAATAATGCATTGGAATAATATTTATAGCAAATATTGGAGAAAAACTTCTATCTAAAATATATAATTATAAAAATAAAGTTATAGTAGTCACTCACATTCAGCAACAGATAAAGAATGTAAGGATATGGACAGACAGGTTCAAAAGAGAAATACAAGTTACTAATACTCATTTGAAAAAAAAAGTTAAGCTTCCCTAATAATCAAAAAGTTTAAATTAAAACATCTTATAACTACCAAACTGGGAAAAACAAGTAGAAGTAATGAAGCTGAGTGACAGAAGATACTTTTATTCACTGCCTGTGAAAATATCTACTTGTAAAAGTTTTTTTTTTGATAGCATTCTGAGAGTTTACAGTAAAAATTGTCATCCCTTTTTACCTAATAATTGTGTTGTTTTGGCTATATATCCTGAAAGTGTTGGGGGTGGGGGAGAAGCTATCTTTCAAAAAAAATTATAGTAGTTAAAAGTAAAAACTCTTTAATTATCCAAGTATAAAAGAATTTTGAAATCATATCACATCAATGTAGTGCTATATTATTACAGACTTGTCTGGTAAATAGGAGCAATGCAAAATAAATTATATAACATCATATGTGTCTATGTTTGTATAAATATATGTGTATATATATAATATGTATTTGTGTATATGTATATATTTATAGCAAATATTGTAGAATATATAAATATACGTATAAGTATATATGTATGTGTGTGTATATATGTGTATATGTATATATATCAAGCTGAAAAAAGCAGCGCTAGAGAGAATATTTCTTAACTAAAATCAATAGAGTAAGTAAATAGGAATGAATGGACAAAAAATTGATGGTATGTTAGAGGAAATGACAGAAATGTGAGGACAATGTGCTGAAATGTGTTCATTTTAATGTAAATAATATATTTACACTGAATAGTCTGTATGACAGTCACTAGGCAAGTTTAGCTATTTGTATCAATCTTCAATTAGTTTATTTCTTTTTAAACTTAGAACTCAGCACATAATTGGAATCAAGCAAATTTAAGTACAGCAAATGTCGAATACCTCATAAAGAAAAAGAGAAAGTATGGATATACATGTTGTTGGAAGAGAAAAATTCACCTTTTTCTACCTTCCCTGAATCCAGTGTTATTTTGAGACGTGGATGTGATGCTTGTAAATATCAAGTAAGATGGAAGCAACAAAGAAGTCCCATTTACTTCTTATCAGTGTTTAAATTCTTCAAAAGGAATTTAGTTCTGTTGAAAAGTGTGAGATAGATACCCATTCAGAGAATGAAGGGTCCTCTTTATTCTGCTGATGAAATTGACTGGGGATATAAAGTCAGGGCATAAGAAATAGCCACAGTTTGAACTCCCAAATAAGATGTGTCCCACTTTCATGTGATCAACAAAATGAGATTTTCTTGTAGTAGATCTGTGCAATTATGTGTGAAAAGTCAAGCTGACTGATTTGATGAGATTATAGCTATAATAGAAAGAAGATGAACATCAGAACTATGGTTAGATTCTTATCCTTGCTCCTAATATTTATTTCAGCAACCAAGATAGTTGCATGAAGAAGAGGTGAAAAGGAAATGAAGGATTGAGTTTCTGAATTTTTTTTAAAAGTTGCCCAAAATGCTGTGAAAATACCTCTTGGTCTTTGAGGATTTTAAATTTATTATCATTTTAAATATTATGTTGTCCTCTTTCCTATTATGATACTTCTAATATGTTTATTGCAGTTCAAAATTGATTTGAAACCCTAAGAAATGTATTTATTTTGTTTAGTCAGTTGAAGGAGAAATAAGTACTCCAGTCACCTGAGGATAATTACTAGTCTGCCTCAATGTATGATTTCAAAATGAAAATTAGAATATTACCATTGGACATCCTTTTTATGTAATATTTTTAAGTGTAAAATGATCCTAGTTACCATATGGCAAAATATACTGAAAATTCAAACTGTTAGACAGACACAGCTGTTTAAATTGTGGTTGTATGGTCAGAAGTTTTCTACGCGGCTATTATGTGGCATTTCCAACTATTAATCTCTGGCCATTAATTGGCAGTAACCGCAACTTGTGGTGAGTGGCACAGATGTAAGAAACATGATCTTTTTAGTGCTTTACCTGGGAGCAAATGGCTAAATTGTAGTTATCAACTTTACTCCTATGTAAATGATAGTACAAAATATGTATGGTTTCATCAAATTGTTGACAACACAGAAGTATAAATAGTGATTGGTTTCAGGTCTTGGCTGAGTAGACATATTTAAAAATCTATAACATTTATAGCTATAGTGTTAAGCAAAGTTGAGGTCTCAAGAAGAAACATAAAGTCACCCAGAGATTAAAAGACGTTAAAGCATCATAGAAGTGAGAGTTGGAAGGGACCTTAGCATACACAGAAAGTTCATTCTAACTTGAAGATACATGAAAACTTACAGTATATTTTGTTTCACAAATACATATCTTTGTTAATGACTACTTGTTTAAATTAAGAACAACACTTTTCAAAGGTTTTTGTTTGTTTTGTTTTTCCTGACATGGCTATCAAGTGTAAAACTGTGAATGTCTTTGCAAAGTTCTGTAATGTAAGTAAGAATTACATATAGGAATGGTATTAAAATCAAACATACTAAAATTTTAAGTAAATTGAGATTTTAAAATCTATTTGGTCATTCCACATCTCTGATCTGCTTTAATTGTTATGACCAAAGTGTACCAGCATAGTTGGGGTAACATGGATAAGATTTAAAAGATCATCACTCTCTACTGCCCGTATTGATTGTTTCAGTCTTTTCCATCTCAGTTTCCCCAGCTTTAAAATATTATCAAGGTACATTGTACTCTAGAGAGCAGGAGCACTCAAAGAGATGCTTTTGTTTTTCATCTTTAATACCGAAAGGTGTAGAAATGAGAATCAATGTGGTATGGTTGATAGAAGCCTTATGTATGTTAGGAAGACCTTGGTTCAACATTTTATTCCCTTCTTTGCACTTTGCATACAGACATTCTTTTTTGCTTTTTATCTATGTACTTTCATCTGTCTGATACATTAGTGGCTGTTTTGTTATTAGCAACTCTTTATCTTTTCACTTTATAACTCACTGTACTGTACTACCTAGTATTTAAATCTTGTGAGCGGCTTTAAGGAACATCTTTGTTGGCCCTGAGTTGTGCTTTGAACCTAACTGACAATCTAGATGACTTTGGCTTCTTCGGAAAAGGGGTGCTGTAGAAATTTAAGGCAGTAGAAGCAGTATACCTCAAACATAATCATAGCAGTTTGAAAGACTCTTATTGGTGGCAAACCTTAATTTAAGTTTAGGAAAGAGCTAGATTGTAAACTCTGTATGTGCAAGGGAACATGCAGCATAGTGAATCAGAGCAAGGGCCAGACCTGGGATTAGGTGACAAAGCTTCAGTTGCCAGCTCTGACACTAACAAGCTTTGGAATTCTGGGCAGGTCACTTACCTTTTTTGAAACTCAGAATGTAAATTTGGGATAATATTACTTGTACCATTGTACAGGCACAAGGAAAGTACTCTGTAAACCTTAAAGCACTGTAAAAATAGAAGCTATGTAAACTATTTCTTTTCTCTTGCCTAGCCCCATAGATAAAATATACAGATGATTACAAAACCCTGCTTCTTACGGAAAAACAAATCAGAAAATTCTTGTTTGGGATCTTTTAATGGCACACACAATTTTGAGGATATCAAAAGAGAACTCTCTCATCTGATCAATTCTCATTATTTACTTTCAGAAACCATCCTGGCAGCCACATCTAGGAACCAGGGTGAAATTACTGTTCATGGTAGAACAGAGTGATTCAAAAAGCTAATGAGTACACCCTGAACACTGGCTCCGGTTCCTTGTTTTATTGCCCGGCATTATCTGTTGGGACGTGGTGTCCCTGTAGTCATCTTCACATCTTCCCAATTTTAGTGGGAGTTTGTATATTTTGGCAAAATTGTATTGGCTTATGAGGAAACAGGATGACAGTGGTGACATGCACTCCCTGCTCGAATGGCGGAACTTCTGTGATGTTGGAGCTTCATTGATGTGATATCAGCCAAGCATGAGAGTTTAATACGATGAAGTGTCTTAAGGTCTTTGTAGCTAGCTAGCCTTTCCCCTCTCACATGTAAAACGTGCCAAGCCCCACAGAATTCTGCTTTGGCAGAATGAGGGCCAGGTTTATTTTGTAAACTATGCACAGAATTATCTATCTGGTTGCTCGACTTGTGGAAATGGTCATAGTGCAAACCAACTTGGTCAAAGCATGAAGTTTCACTTCATTTTCTTTTTTAGAAGATTTTAACCCTGAAATATGTTGTTTTTAATTGCAGAAAGTCAGCCGTGGAACACTAAATATAATTTTGTGAATTTGTAATTTGATGTGTTTATGGGGATACATCTCAACCCTATCTTTGATTCAGTAGAGTTATTATGTCCAAGTGAATTGTTTTCCAGTCTCATCATGAGGGAACTGTACTTTTTTGTTCATATTTTAAAAGAGATTAAAGAAGTGAGAGCAATATACTGCTTTTAAGTGTTAAATATTAGCACCTATGTGAAATATTCATGAAGGAACTGAGCAGTAATTCATTGGAAGTGCATTAGAGTGCCTATTATTTTGTGCATCTAAAATCAGCTGGGGCTCCTCAGGAATTTTCAACGGACTGCAAATAGAGGTCTATCATATTTTAAGAAGGAAGGGACAAAGCTGAATTTCGTTGGCTGAACAAGTTGTTTTTTCTCATTAGCCAGGCTTTTCTACTTATATTTTCATATTATTAATATATGTTCCTGGCACATTAAGAAATGCTTGCTGATTGCACAAACTCTCTCAATGTATATGTAAAATGACACTATCCATTTTGCCATTGTCCAAATGAAAATCTATATAAAGTGAAAAGAGTTTAGGATGATTATCTAACTATATGATTTCATGCAATTCTTAAGTACATGATTGTGGAACAGATATCTGGTACTAATTTTTGGACTGGATGATTTGAATAAAATACAAGCATATTACCTGAAATATAAGCTTCAGAATGACTGTCTGAATACTATTCTTGTACCCTAACACATTAACATAAAGAATGTGGTCCTCTATATTTAAAAAATTAAAATTATTGACATCCATTTTACAAATTTAATTTTCATAAATATTTCATCTCTTTCCTATGCTCAATTTAATCTATCAGAGCTACACACTTTAGAAGACATCTGGTATTGTGCTTAGGCAGCTGGCTTTCATTTGTAAAGGGGTTTGCAGCAAATTTCAGGCCTTTGCCAACAATAATATAGCAGTTGGCCAGCTTGTTTGTTTTGTGGCAGCTTCATGCAGTGTGGCATTAGAGAGCCAAGTTCAGGAGCAAGTAATCTGTCGTCTCTTCCAGACCAGTTTGATCGAACCTGGGGTTTGGGTGCAGGTGGAACAGAATGCCTTGAGTAAGTGCTTTCATGCCACGCTATCTTCCATTCAACTGTAGTTAACAAACAGTTTTTGTATGTCTTCTCTTTCCAACGTACTTCACCATGCTTTGGAAATCCAACGATGAGACAAGACAGTCCCTGTATTTGGAACTTCAGGGAGTCTTGGGTGGCAGGATAAGGAGTGAGAGAAATATACACCTAATTTCAATGTAATAAAATGTGAGAAGTTCCAGTCATTATATGATGTATATTAGTGATAGAATTGAGGGAATTAGGGAAGGTTTAAACAGAGATGGCATCTGAACTGAGCTTGATGAGTAGGGGAAGATTTCTGAATTGATAAATCACTAGGTATTTATTAAATATGAGGCTGGGTGGTAAGTATTGGGGTTAAAAGTACGAAAGATGATACAGGTCCTACCGTCAAGGGGCATATTTTCTAATGAAAGCTTGAGATGTGTACTGACAGATAAGCACTGGGAACAGGGAATAGTACAAAGTCAATTTAGCCAGTAAATAGTGTACAAGTGACATAATGATGCTGTTCTAATTAAAAGATACAGTGATCAGAGTTGCTGAAAGTCAATTTGGCTTTTACCAAGGGCCAATCCCTCCTTAGCTTGATGTCACGAGTAACTTCCTAGCAATTAGAGCCATTCAGAAATAGAATGATCTGCCTCAGGAGGCTGTGGGATGGGAGGCTGAATGACCATTGGCCAGGTATATTATAGTAGGGATTCCCTTTCAATGTGTTGGACTAGATGGCCCATGAGATCTCTTCCAACTCACGAATTCCATAATACTATCATTCATTCTAGTCATATATAACAAGTTTAAATATGGAAATATTGCATTATGGAGATGTAAATGGAATGGCAAGGAGTTCCCGTGAACTGTAATTTAATGAAATGTGCTGTTTAGGTATATTCTGGTGCAACATGTTGATATGAACTCTGTCCTAAATTTAATATCCAAGCAGTTGTTTTACTGTATTATTTTATATTTGTAATATTACCTTCATGATGCCATGAAAAGTAACCAGCCTTTGTTGTAGTCATGAAAACCTCAAAATAACAAAATCATATTCAAGATTAGAACTCAGCATCACTGAGAACCTCTTTATGCCTCTGACTGCTAAGCCTGGCAACTTTTCTGATTGGTTTTCTTCAGATTGGTTTCAGTTGTAAACCAAAAATGTAATATTTTTGACTATCTAATCAGTATTCTTTGGAGTTCATATGGTTGAAGAGAGATATTTTTTGACCCCGTGGCTTTTTGTGGTCATATTGCAGATGAAAACAAAATCAAGGCTTCCTTCTGTGCTTCTTTTTCCAGGATTGCAGAAGGAAAGAATGAAATCTGAATCCTTTCTACTCTTTAGTGACTAGAGACACCTTCCTGGAGTCTGGAACCTGGAAGTGTGGTGTCCAGTGGGTGCAAAGGGCTTCTGGTTTCCAGTGACCCAGTAAGGGGCTGCTCTGAGAATCAGTCGTGAGAGGTTTCATTTCCAAAGCTATTGATTAGAATTTATCTCTTGTAAAAACATTGATATCTGGAAATGGATTCCTCATGTCTGATCTTATCTTGCAGTATAAATTCATTCTTTCAATAGTGTTTTGTGTTCCACTCTTTTTCTTTATAAAACAACATTCTGTTTATTCAAGAATATTGCCTTAAAGCCAAAAATATCCGAATGAAAAGGAGGTTAGAAAAGAAGTGATCTAAATGCCAAAGATTATTTTTTCCCCTACTTCAACTCTTGCAAAAATCTACACCTGCAGTTCTTTTTTAGTTACATAAGGTAACTCCAAACTATAGCCATCTATTGTATGTATAGTACTCCCAGCAGAATAAGTTCCTGTCAAGAAAGAACAGAAATGAATTCATGGAATAGTGAAATGGAAGATTTTTTTAATAGGAAAAGTATTATCATATAAACAATCTTTTGCACAAACTTTAAGCCCTGTGGACATATATAATAGAGGTGGCTACAGTGATTTATACTATGATTTTTATGACATAGACAACTCCCCCCCATTTAAAAAGTAGATATCACCAGATTTTCTGTAAGCAGATGAATTAGAATAATATAATTTAGACTTGTGAGAGCCTTTAGCAAATATATAGGCCAAAGACTCCATTTTGTAGATGAAACTATGGCTCGATTAATTTTTGAACTCAGTAATGAAGATAGAATTAAGGCCCAGTTCTCTTGACTTACTCTATCTACATCATGATAATTCCTGTATCTTGAATTTTTCTAAAAATTATTTTATTTATTTTTAAAAAAAGTTAGACTTAAATATACAATAAAGAAAAGAAAAAGAAGCACATTATCAACTTAAATAGTGTAAACTTAAATACAAAAGGAGAAGAGGGGAAAAAAATTTTACCATGTGCATAGCGGAACATAAGAGAGGATTCAAAATACTTAAAAGCAGAGATCCACAGTCAGAGTTTAACCTTGGTTTTCATATATGTGTGTATGCATACATAACTACACACACACACACACGCACGCATGCACATCTATTCTAGCCACAAAAAGTTGTGGAGTATTTTCAGTGTCGTGTGGACACTGACTCAGTAATTCAGTACACATGGGAATGCAGCTAAAGCACAGACTTTATGTGCCAAAAATAGCTCAGCATTTGATTGTAGGTAAGATGGGAAACTTTTGAGGCAGGAAATGGGACAACCCTGTATCCTTTGTTTCTAGGAAAATCTCTGAAACCAACATAAAAAGAAAGTGGTGCCCTCTTCCCCTTTTCATTCCTTCAATATTTCCTGAAAATAATGTAAAGAGATTAACTAAAGTTAATGTGCTAAACAGCTCTGTGGGACTTTAAGCAAGAAATGTGATTTGCTTCTGAACCCTGACATGGTAGAGTCCCCCAGGAGTGAGCACTAACACCCCTACCCATGTATTTCTTAATGCTAAAATTAGAGCATTGTTTCTTTCTCCATCACTGTCATTTGTACTGTGATCGTATATTTTGGCACAGTTGGGCTGAGGGTATTTTATTTAGGATTCTTGTAGAGGTCTAGCAACAAAACTAGTAATGTGGCTATAGGAAATAAAATTAGCATTGTGGTTATGCTAATTTGACCGAACTTTACTTGAGTTGTTTTGGAGTTTTGAGTCCCAGGTTTGGATTTGAATTGCTAGATGAGAGTGTGCTCTTTCCTTCTGTGGTTTCAGCATTGATTCATTGATTTATCCTTATGGGCTTTTGAAAGATGGTTAAGAATATTGTAACAGCTGTTTGTACCTTATAGGTGAAATGATAGAAGAGTTTTCTAAGATATTATGTATTTGTTAGCCTTACATTTTTTCTCTCTCTTTTTTCTGGGTGCTTTGTTTACATCTACACAGCAGTGATCTTTGATTTTGCATGAGTTATTGCTTCAAGTGTGTGAGGAACACTCAAAAAAACCAAAGAAAATGCCATCTGTATTATTTCATATTGGTTTATAATGAGAACCCAGAGAGGCAACTTGGCATATGGGATAGATAACAGACCTCACAATCAGGAAGGAATGAGTTTAATTCCTGCCTTGGATACATATTTTCTGTGTGACCCTGGGCAATTCATTTAACTTCCCAGTGTCTTATACAGCCCTTTGAGAATATGAAATGAAGAGCAGGTGCCAGTTTACATTGGTAGGGGGTATTCCCTCCTCCAAAAGAGTTTACGATATTAATGAAATCACAGGTTCCAGTCACTTCCGTGTGCCCCCCACCCCCAAACACCATACATAGAGCGTAACCAGGTTTAAATCTTGCTTCTGGTGCTTAATTAGCTCTGTTAAAAACAAACAAACAAACATAAAGCTCTTCTTTTCTCTCCTCAAGTCACCGCCACCATCCCTTCCCCTCTTCTCTCTTGGCTGGGGTCCTCCCCTTATTCTTTACTCAGATGATAAAGGACTATCACTTCTCTCTGTTCCTCTATTCAAAATCTCAGAACCCCCTGAAATCATCCTCTCATTCCCTCCTCCTTTTCTCCAATCTCTGGTGAAGAGGTGGCCCCACTGAATACCATCCTTAAGATCTTCCCTGCATTCATTTACTTTCTGCGATAGGCTTTACCTGTGTACTGATTCCTTCCTTGATGCCTACAAATGAATTATCTTGGCTCTTCTCCCTTCCTGTACTTTCCTTCTTCGTCTCCTTTGCTCGTTCATCATTTATATCATGCTTGCTAGCTGTGAGTTCTCTCCAAGACTCTATTATGGTTCTTTTCTCTGTCTACACTCAATCATTAGGATGCTTCATCAACTCCTATACATTTAATTATCATTTCTAGAAAGATCACTCCCAAACCTATTTACCAAAGCCGAGTGACTCTTCTGAGGTCCATTCTAATATTTCCAACTTTCTATTGGACGTTTCAAAGTGGAGGTCCCATAGACATTTCAAAGAAAACTTCCCCAGAGCTCACTCTGTTTCCTCCAAGACCACCCATGTTTCTGTTGCATGTACCAGTATTCTTCCAAACATTCAGGGTTGCATCCTCATTGTTATCAAATTCTCACTCTTATCCCGCTCACATAGCCAATCATTTGGAAAGTCTTAATCCTTTCACCTCTGCAACATCTCTCTCATCTATTTCCCTTTTTAGTGTGGTGTCTGGCACATAGTAGGCACTATTAATGCCTATTCCCCTTCCCCTTCCCCTTCTTTGTAATAGCTCAACCATCAGTTTAGATCAGGTTCTCATTGGCTATCACTTGGACTCTTCCCTCAGTGTCTTCCCTCTCTAATCTCTCTTAAAAACTGCTGTCAAATTGGTGGTCCTAAATTGCAGGTTTGACCATGTCATTGCCCTATTTAAACTCTAGTGGCTCCCAGTTGCCAAAGGAACAAATATAAACTTGGAATATAATGCCTTTCATAATCTGACTTCTTCATACCCTCCATCTCCCAACTCTTCCCTGTGCCTGAAATGTACCCCCTCTTCACCTCTGTCTCTTTCCCTTTTTTCAAAACACAGCTCACATGATACCATCTACATGCCCTGATCCCCCCAGATGCTATAACTCTCTCCCTCAAATTATCTTATAATTATTATGCATGTACATACATACACATCTGTACATTATATAATGTACATATATGTATATTACATGTATATATGTGTACATGATATACACATATTACTTCCCCACATATAATATGAGCACTTTTTGCTTCTGTGTCCCCAGAACCCTTTGTAATACCTGGCACATAGTAGAGAATTAGTAAATATTTTTTTCACAGGTTCATAGGTTGTGTGAACATAGGCAAATCTGTAGACTATCTTCTAACTTATAAAGGATAATGATCTCCATTGGTGGACAAGATGCCTGCTGATACAATCGGAGATCTTTGATAGAATGTGATTTTTACATACATATAGACTCTAATAGAGAGATTTTAAAAATCCCTCCTAATTTATTACTTTCCTGCTTCAAGCAATCATATGAACATAAATCTAGAGTTAGAAGACATGTCAGATGCTCTAATTTCAGAGAAATTTGCCCAAGTTCATACAAGTATTGTGTTGAGGGCAGAATTTGAATCCAGCTCCTTTAACCTATATTGTTTGACACGTATTAAGTGATTAACAAGTTCTTATTTACTTACTCTGACTCCAGAATTAGGGATATTTTCATTGTATCATGCCAAATACAAATTCTTCAATATTATTTCTGTTCCCAAATATGGGATCACTTATATGTGGAAATATTTTGTCTCCTCTGTTTAGCTAGAAGAGGTCAGTATCACATATGACTTTTATTTTCTTCTCATGGAAGGCCAAAATTTTAAATCCCTAAAGTTCTTGGTAATTTTCTTTAAAATATTTTTAGACTTAAAAATGGAGCCTCTGACAAAGTATGCCTTTGTGTTTTTTAAAGGCTAAATATTAAGATAAATTTTTTATCTTCCATTTTTATCCTAATTTACATTTTATAACTCTTCCTGTATGTTGAAACTTTTTATTCCTAGTTCTAGGCTTCAGGCACACTGTCTTTCCCATTATTGAAGACTTAGCTAAGAGGCCCACCTGCCACAGCTGCAGTCCAACTAAAGGGAAGCCATTGCCTTCCTAATATAGCTGTTGCTCTCCTTTGAAGGTCTGGGCCTTGTGGGAATCTGTTAATTTGTCTCTTAAGTCTTTATCTTTGGCTTCCTCTACAAAGAACAAATGAATCTGCCTAGAATCACTTCAATCAATGGAGGCCAAGACTATGAATGCCAGAAAGAGAGACTTCCCACCATCCTTTCATTCACTGATATAATAAAAAATGACATTTCAGTTCTGGGGAACATTTCAAAATGAAGGAGGTCCCACTGAAGAATCTGCTTTTAATATGAATAAGCCATAAACAAAAACACATTTCCCCTGATTATAGCCTTATAATTTCTCCCACTCAAGAACTATGGTCATTTTTTAGTTTTTTTAAAGGCCTTACAAATCTGATGAGACTATCAAGTACAGTAACTCACATTGTCATTAAATAAATGAGGCGGTGCAGTGGATAGAGTGTCAGGCCTGCAATCAGGAAGACTCATCTTCTTGAGGTCAAATAGCTCTGTGACCCTGGGCAAGTCACTTAACCCTAGTTGCCTTACTTTCCTCATCTGTAAAATGAGCTGGAGAAGGAAATGGCAAACCACTCCAGTGTCTTGTCAAGAAAACCCCAAATAAGGTCGCAAATTATTGGACATACTGCAACAAAACATCTTCCACATGTTAGCTTATGTGAACCCTACTACAGCACTATGAGGTGCACAATGTAGTCATTGTCATTAGCATTTTAATAGATCAGGAAATGGGTTCTTTGAAAAGAACAAAGTTGCCCATGGTTGTATTAGCTAGAATTCTATACCGCGTTGCCTTTCAGGCCCAAGGCTGTAAAGGTGCTGAAAGTCTGCAGGGGTACTTTGGAAGCGTTCCTATACTGGGTTGGGAATCTGCATGCCCTGTGCACAGTTTAGACTACGAATATGTACTTTCTCTCTGATACACACATGTATATGTATGTATATACACATGCATATATACACACATACATGTATGCATGTGGCACTGTGCAACATGCTGGGGATACAGAAAAAAACAAATCTCAGCCCCTACCCTTAAGACATATAAAATCTAATCAAGGAGATTGCTACATAAGCATTTTAAGTATGGCAAAGGCAGATTGTGATAGGCAGTGGAGAAATTCAGAAGAAGGACAAGGATATCATTTGAAGAAGGAGACATGACTTTCAGCTGTAGAAGGCTTCATGGAGAAGGTGGCACCTGACCTGAAGAGAAAGATTTCAGCTGGCCAAGGTGGCAAAGGAATCCATTCTGCAAAGGAGGGATGCTTTCTATAAATTCCTGGAGGCAGAAGAGGGCCAAGAAAACCCAAAATACAGTCATAAAGAGTCAGGCAGACTGAAACCACGAACAACAGAAGAAGGTAGGACATGAATGGGGAGTAACGTGAACGCCTCCTTGGTGGGAGTGAAGAACGTATAAAAGGGAAAAATGTGAAATCAAGCTAGAAAAGTAGGTTGCAGGTACATCGTGGGGGGGTCCCTGAAGGTCAGCCTAATGAGGCTTATCTTTTATTTTGGCATTAATATAACAGAAGCATTAGAGAAGGAAGAAACTCAAGGTGTGAGAAACAGTTAGGAGGCTGTTAAAATAGGGCAGGTGAGAAGTAACTACAAACAATTCAATTCATTTAAGCATGCATTTTGGGGTTAGGACGTTTTTCAGTGTGTCCACCTCTTTGTGACCCCATTTGGGGTTTTCTTGACTTATGGGAGTTATCAGCAGGTTAATGAGTGCATAGCTTTATTGAAATATTTAGCTAGTATCCATTGGGTGTTTTCTGTGTAACTGTAACCTGTTATTATGGCTCTTAGATTTTATTTTTTAAAAAATTATTTTCACCCAATTACATGTAAAGACAATTTTTAACATTCATTTAAAAATATTTTGGAGTTCCAAATTTTCTCTGCTCTTCTTTATATCCCCCTTCCTGAGATGGTAACAGTTTGATATAGATTATACATGTATAATCATGCAAAACATTTCCATATTAATCATGTTTTGAAAGAGGATATAAACCCAAAGGGGGTAAAACCATGCCAAAAATAAAGTGAGAAATACTGTGTTTCAGTCTGCGTTCGTACTCCATCGGTTCTTTCTGTGGTTGTGGATAGCATTTTACATTATGAGTCCTTTGGAATTGTCTTGGATCATTGATTACTGAGAAGAGCTAATAATATTGCTGTTACTGTGTACAGTGTTCTGGTTCTGCTCACCTCACTTTGCCTTGCACCTTATTAAAAATGAGTCATAAAGGCAAGGAACAGGAATGGAGACTATAATTAATCACATATATATTATATACATATATACATATCATATTACATATTATATACATTATATACTGCCATATATTATACACATTATACACAGTATATAATACATGCACATATAATAAGGGACGGTGCTAGGAGATATGATGTTAGATAGAAGAATTAGCAAGGTAAGGGGAAGGCAGAATTTCTTTATGTTTGATAAAGGAGACAAGTATCTTTGTGATAGAAAAAAAGGAAAGAGCCAGTAGAGAGATTTTGAAAATATGAGACAAGGAACGATCATTGGAGATGTAGAGAGATGAATGAGATCAAGGACTCAAGTAGAATGAAGTCGCCAGAACAAGAGAAAGGAAGTCAGCCACTAAGTCGCCCAAAATAGTCTATCAGATCGAGATCTGGTCAGTGTGATATCACCGATGAGTGGAGGGTCCCTTCCAGAGTAACTTGACCAGCAAAACCAATACAACTTTTCTGGAGCCTTTTAATGTGACTGCGCCTCCCTCCCCCCCACCCCCACATACCTTCTGATCAGTCAGTCAATCCATAGCATCAAGGAAGCAATAATTCTCCATTGGTCAGCTCTCTATATGCTGAAATGAAGTAATCTTGTATTTTTTTATACTCACTAGTGCAATTTTCTGACTTTATGTAGCAGTCTCCCATCTTACAAAAACAAAATCTTATTGCCTTGTGCAGCCTGCCTATAAGCTTAGACATTTACATAAATGCTTTAGTAAATGAAGCCGAGCTACTGCAGAGTTCTCACTAAAATGGCACATCAAAATATATTGTCTATGGTTTCAAAAAAAACCTAAGGTTGCCCAGCCCTGGCCTACCTCACATACTTTCCATTAAACAATTTATTTGTTTATCCTTCTCCAAGAGATACAATTTCACTATTTCATTTAAAATGAAAGAGAATATAAAATTTGACAGCTAAGTTAATTTAACATTTCAGATTCTCTAAATTCTCGAATTCAAAATGTCTAAACAGTCTCAAGTTGAGTCCGTTTTAAAAAATTGCAGGGTTTAAGAAAATCTTACATTGCACTAAACAAAATGAACAATGTTGAGAAATGATATGATTTTTACTTTTATGCATTTTGCATTTTTACAAAGATTATTTATATTTGTTTGTATACCAACCATTCAAATACTATAAACAGGATAACACAACACCTGCCTTATGGCAGTGACAATAGCGGACTATTTTTCCTCATTGAGATTCACCATGTTCTTTCAAATTTGACCTCATTTGTGTATTGTTGAACTCGTTGTCACCCCATTTGGGGTTTTCTTGGCAAAGATACTGGAGTGATTTGCCATTTCTTTCTGCTCATTTAACAGATCAGGAAACTAAGGCAAACTGGGTTGAATAACTTGCCCAGAATCACACAACTAGCAAATATCCAAAGCTAGATTTGAACTCAAGAAGATGAGTCTTCCTGACTGCAGGCCTACTGCTCTATCCATTCACTGTACCACCAAATTGCTATGTGGCATTTACTCAGACAACTTTTTCTAATTTTTGTTGACTGTGATAAGAAGGCCCATTAATTTCACCATTGCTTCAGCTCCCTTCCCATGGTATCATGCTTTTCAAGGAGGCATTGCCTATAATTTGGAAAACCATGAATTATTGTAACATGGAAATGCAGCATTGCAAAAAGTTTAAAAGTGTTTTTGTTAAATGGGGTACGAGGATTATGTGTTCAAGGTAGCAGGAGTTGTATTGAGCAATGTTAATGAGATTTTTTTTTACTATTTTCTTTCTTTTAAATTTCCATAAATCTATACAGAGGTGAATTCTAGAGTTGTTAACCTACAGTAGTATTTGTAGCAATAAAAGTGGTCATGTAAAAACCCTACTCATCTCTTACCTATTTTAATGGTCTGTAATACAACAGATGTAGCATTTTGCTAGTTGGTAACAGTGGGGATTTTTCAATTCATTCCTGTTCTTTTCCTCTATATTCCCCCCCTTTTTTAATGAGGTGCAAGAGCTAGAAGGCAGGGGTCGTCTTAAATAGGAACAACCTTGTGTAAAATTGTCTCCAACAGCCATTTTGAAATAACATCATTAATACATTATAACCAAAATCCACTAGGAAGTCACAGCACTCATTATTATGTTGTTTGTCCAGTCACCCAATTATAGCATTTATAACATTGTTCCAATGGAAATAACTGGTTCCTGAAAAGTTGTTGGGTTTTCTTTCCCTCCAAATATTGTGTTTTTATCCAACCAATTAGTGACTTTAAAGTATCTGTACTTTAAATCATTTTCACCTTTCCTTGGCTCTGCTTTTTGTCAAAGGGGCATGTGAATGCCAGTGAGTTGTGGTGGCCTGTGACCATTTCTGCTGGGTACCACTTGTTCATCTGTCAACATGATGTTATTTTAGGCAGAGCCTACAATTTTAAAGCCTTGATTTGAACTTTTTTTTAGAGTTTTGAGAGTAATTTCCCTAATCTTTTGGACTGTTATATAGTGTGTCTAGGGCAGCACTTGGTGTCTTTTTTTTTCTTAAGAATGTCAATAATTTTTGCTCAGCTTTTGGCTTTTTAGATTTCCCTTTATCAGGCCTTAAACTTTTAAAACGTAAGCTTCACACTGATTGATCAGAGAAGTTCTTCAACTGTATTATCACTAATTCACCTTAGTTATATAATATTTGGTTTTATATGGTCTTACAAAAGCTCTCTGAGTTTAACCATGCTATGTGTATGTGTGTGAATTGATGAAAAAAAAATTGTGAGACGAGAAAACAGTATTTTTCTGTAAGCCATTTGAGATACTTGGGGGGAGCAGGTTCTCCTCTGTTGTCAGCATTGTTTAAAACATTATTTTGAACTTAAATGTGAAATGAGATGAATATTTTCATATGTAAAGCAGAATAGAAAAGTAGGATAAAATGTAACCAATGTCACTAGTACACCTTTTCTCCTCAAAGGCTGGTCAACAGAACCACTGTATCAAATATATGTAGCAGATGGATCTGAAAGTAGATGTGATTTTTTTAGGCATAGCTCCAAATTACTTTCCAGAATGCCAGTACTGATTCACAACTCTTCATAGCCCCTCGACAATTGTCCTTTTCACGTATGAGAAGGAGGTAGAACACTTGAATTGTTTCAACTTGCATTTCTCTAATTAATAATTTGAGTATTCTTCATGGGCCCATTGATAGCTTGGATTTCTTCCATTGAGAATTGCCTATTTCTACCCTTTGACTACTTTTTGCAATGGCTCTTATTCTCATTATCAGAATCAGTCCCCTTTGTATCTTGGACATCAAACCTTTATTTGAGAAAATTGCATAATAGACTCTTCCCCAAATGGACTATTTCCCTTCTAATTTTAATTATGTTAATTTCTCCAAAAACTTTTCAATTTTATATACCCAGAATTGTCTATTTTATCTTCTGTCCCCTATTTGGACAAAAACCCTTTACCTATCAATAGACTCGATAAGTATTTCCTTGTTTCTGTATGTCTAAGTCAAAATTTAAGTCTATTTGGAGCTTATCTTACTACATGACATGATAGGAGATGTCAGATTAATCCTAATTTCTGTTGGGCTACTTGTCTGTGTTCCTAGCACGTTGTGCTGAAGGGTGAATCTTTGCCGCCGTAACTAGGGCCTTTACGTGGATTGACTTCTTTGCTATTATGTTCATTTGCTTTTGTCAGCATTGTATTTTCATATCATTTTTCAAAAAAAGTCAGCACGTTAAATGTACAGTTTTTAGATTTTTTCCCCCTATAACATTTTTTTTCAATAGAGAGAAAATAAGCAAATGTTCTTGCTTCCAAGCTCCTTTAATGGATCCATGATCTTGCTAAGAATTGAACTCCTTCTAAAATACAAACCACTATCCATCTTCACTTTCTGATCCTGGTTAATTCTCATTTTTATTCGTCTCTGAAACTTTTATAGGGGATCCACTCAGGGTTTGAGAGACATTTCTATAGATCCTTTAATAGTTTTGGACACCATTATAACATTTAGGCTGTTCATTCATTATTATAGGATTTGCAGCAGGGGTGGCACTTAAAATTAATCATACTGAGCGTATTGTATTTTTCAAAGGATTTTATGTATTTTATCTTTTTTTTCAATTAGCTCATCCTCTGCTGTTGTTTATGGGATCAAAGTTAATTTTAAGATTATTTTAGTGGTGTGTGGTATCCTAGAAAATTTGTAGGATTTTAATAGTAAGAGATTAGATGTGGTAGAGGTGGCATCTGTTTTTTATATAGGCTGGAATGGTACTTGAAGAGGGAAGGGAGCCCATGTGGTTTCTTGGCTGCCCAGCCCATGGGAAGTGGTGTCAAAGATTTTAGCAGAATTCCCATTGGCCTGCCAGAATGTCTTTCTAACTTAGTATGACTGGTTTCAAAGGCGGTGAGGAGTAACTATTATCATTCTAAACTTAGGAATTGTGTGCCCCCCCACCTTTTTAAGCAAAGTTATTTTTATTGCTTCTTGTACTCTCTGAGTGTCCTTTTCCAATCAGGCCTCAAACTTGAATCATTGGACTGGCCTGAATCAGGCCTCCTTCAAAATAATATCATAGATTAATAATGATAATGACAATAACCAAGATTGGTATCAAGTTTTAAGGTTTACACAGCATTTTGTTTATCTTATTTAGATATAGAAGTAACATTAGGAGATCATTTAATGTAACTCCTTTGTTTTACAGATGAGGAAAACATGAGGGCCATAGGGGTGAAGTAACTTTCCTAAGGCCATATTAAGGCCAGAACTTACAGAGCCGCTAGATGTACTTAATTCTTCTTACTCTAAACCAGTACTGTCTCCATTGAACTTGCTGCCTCCTTTTCTCTTTCACTACATATCTTGTCCTTTTTTAGTGCCACGTTTCATTGATGCAGCTTCAGAGAGGATTGGATTTTGAATCACAGCTCTGCTTCATTACCACCTGTGTGACTTTGAGCACTTTACTCTTCTGCCTCTCAGTTTCCTCATCTGTTAAGTTAGAGTACTCTATAATCTAGTTGGAATGCTCAGTTTCCTTCCAAGTATTAATCCGTGATCCTATGAAAAGCATTGTATTTCCTAGTGTAGTTCAAAGAGTTGTTCTACTTGATTATTTAAATATACCCGTCTTACCAGTGGTATATGACTCAACGTTCACTATAAGATTAAATATTCTTTGGTATTTGTGTGTATTGAAACCAAACAACCATTTTTGCTTTGCAAATTTTAAAGCATTATACAAAAGTAAAGCTATCATCATTATGTTATGACTCTGTCAGCACTCACTTCTTTTTAAGAAATTGTAGGTGTGATGAAGTTTGAGTTATTTTTATAATTCAAACTACTTTAGGTTGCCAAGTAAAGTATAATCACTTTCAATCATTCCTTTCTTTCCTTTATGAGGGAAAATAAGATCATAGGTATTAGGAAATATCTTGTAATTAATGCAGTTAGACAAATTTCTAGAGTTTACAGGACTCAGTAAAGAATAGATCGGATAATGTATGTGATACTCGTTTTCTGTTACCAGGTTCTTATATTGGGAGAGAGGGGTGATTAGTTTACAAAGAGGTATTTGATCACTCTCTGTATAACAGTACAAATGGAAGCACATGGTGTTTGTTAAATAGTCAGTCAGCTAACACTTATTAAATACTTACTTTGTGTAAGGCACTGTTCTAAGTGCTGGGAATACAGACACAAGCAGAAAGAAACACAGTCCTGCCTTCAAGGATCTTACATTTTTATGGGAGAAGACAACACATAAAAGGGAGCCAGAAAGTAGAGAGAGGAGTAGGTCCCCACATGGGCGTGATAGACAAGGTCCTGTGAAGATGAGTCCAAAGAGCAGCCGAGAGATGAGTGAAGACATCGTTGGCCTGGGCCTCCTCTGAAAATGGAAGGTTCTAGAGGAACCAGGCAATTAGAGGTAGAGATGAGAGATCTTTGGCTGTCATAATAAAGGAATAATGGGCCCAAGAATCACCAAATTTTTTACCTATAAGGGACCTCAGTGGCCATCTAATTCTGCCAAGCTATTCGTCTTTCATTCTTGAAGAAGACCAGTGACATCAGCAGGGCGATGTCTTGACTTGCAAGTGAATTGTATTTAAGTGAGGAAGAGCTGTAGTCATCAGCCTCATTCCGTCCTCCAGAGCCATTGGAGTCTAGTGGCAAGACACGGATCAAGATGGATTCCAAATTTTATACCTGTCAAACTCTGCTTGAAGATCTCTAGGACAAAGGCAAGAACCTCTTGAGGAAGCTCTAAATTGTTGGAAATTTTTCAAGATATTGAGACTAAATTTGCCTCTTTGGTACTTTCATTCCTGGTTCTGCTTTCTAGGGCCAAACAGAGCAAAATATAATCCCTTATTCTTTTACGTGATAGCTCTTCAAATATTTGGAAAGTTATTATGTTCATCTGGAGCCTTCTCTTCTCTAGGCTCAATGTGCCCATTCCTTCAGCCAACCTTCGTAGGACATGGACTTTGGTTCTTATCCAGACAAAAACGTTATATCCCCAGAGATATTGAATCAAATATTTTACTTATAGATTTTTTGGGCCCACTCCCATGGCTGGGAAAATAAATAGACATACATAAAGTATGCTGCTCCCCTTCCCCATGCCTGGAATGTATTCTCTACTCACCCAGCTCCTAGAGGCAGGGGCCTCTAAGAATCCTTAGCTTCCTTCAAAAATCAGCTCAAGCTCCATTTTCGTGTGTGTGTGTGTGTGTGTGTGTGTGTGTGTGTGTGTGTGTGTGTACCCCAAGGCACTCTATCTTGTGCCTCTTCTCTTTTCTCTCTCCCTTCTCTCTCCTATTTTCTGTCTTTTTGTTCTCATTCTCTCCCTCTCTCTCTCCCTTTCCCTCTCCCTCTCCCTATCACTATCCCTCTCCCCTTCTCCCTGTCTTCTCCCTCTTTCCCTCCCCCTCTCCCTCCTCCCTTCTTTCTTCTCTCCCCATCTAGTCCCTTATCATTTCTATGCAGATGACACTGTAATAAGCCTTATGGGAGGACACAAATACATACTGAGACATGGTTCTTGTTCTCAAGAAACTTGCAGAAGAAGAATCAAAATGAAAGTATAGAAAGTTAAACAGAATGCAACTAGAAGTTCAAAGCAACCAGAAATGTTGGGAAACATCTTGTATATTGTGAAAAGCAAGGACAGTTTGTCTGGAATGTAGAGAGTAGGAAGGGGCATGATGTGTAACAAGGCTGGGAAGTTAGGTTAGGGACAGGTTGGGGAGGACTTTAAAAGCCAGAGGCATTTGTATTTGATCCTGGCAGCAGTAGAGAATTGGTAATATGTTGGTCTTGGATGAAGCTAAAGTCTTCTACTGTACTTTGGATTATATTTAGTCATGTACATATTATACAAATGACATTTTAATACTGTGTTTTGAGAGAGTATTTGTATAAAAGAAGGTAGCAGTCATTTTTACTCTTCATCCCTTTCATCTCATCTGTCTGTTAAATAGATTGAAGCACGTTTAGTTTTTTGAATTGTCCATGGTGTTCACAAACACCTACTGGCATGCACAGCTTTAAACAGATGTACTTGGTTAAAATGAGACTTTAATTGTTTTTAGAGAAAAGATGCTTAATCTTTGGTTTTTTCTAATACCTTTGATATTAACTTCAAAAAGATGAGGCATTTTATTTTTCCTCTGAGATCTTCTCTCCTACCTATCTCATTGAAGGATTTCTTTCTCTCTTCATTTCTCTTTCCTAAGCGTAAAGAACAAAGCATTAAGGACAAATAAAGTATTTTAGGCAATGCTAAGATCTGCATCCACTCACTTAAGAGGCATTATGTGGTAAATAAAATAATTTTTCCTTTTACTTCTTTAAATTTCCATGATAAAGATTTTTTTCTTTGAGGAAAACTGGACTTGAATTCTAGGTACTATGTGAGTGGCACCAACCTTTTTTCTCTCTTTCAAAATGATATATCTTAAAGTATAGATATTCACTTTGCCCAGGGTACCAATAACTCTAAGACTGGTTTTGAACTCATCCTGTTCATACAGAACAAAGGAAATCTTTGCTATTTTTCCAACTTCTCTGGAAACTTAAAACTGTAAATATTTTATTAGTAAAGACACGATTCAGAACTAATCTTGAACTCTCCTTTACTAAATACTTCCATTTACAGATCGCAGCCTAACCACAGTTTTTCATTCAGTTCATTCTTGCCCCCAGATCTTTCCATAAATACTCCAGGGAAGATCTTCTCAACCTTCAAGAAGCTTTCATCTAGGATGGAGGTGTTAAACACATGGCTACATGACTGTATGAGGCCCACAATGCTCCCTAGTGCACTCCAAACTAGACTGAAATATAATTGTATAAAAATACAGTAAAACATAGATAATGTTCATATGTGATTTTCTAAGTCAGTGTTTAGCTGTAGGCATTCTTATATAGCGTTCAGTGGCCCCTGTTTCTAATTGAACTTGACACCATTGATCTAGGGTATTTGGTATTCTGTAGATACCATTAGTATACTGTTTGCTTTTCCTCAGTCGTCCTATATCACCACCTGGCTCCCCTTTCAGTTCGTATGTCTTACTACTTGCATGTGAGTCATTGTTGCTAATCTGTTATTGACTATTTGTACCTACCATGCATTATACTATTACCTTTTGAGTGACCTACATTTTTGATACTTCAGAAACGGTGGTGTTTCTTGCTTTATAGCCATATAACAGCACTAGAAGAATATTAGTTTTGAAAAGATAGGCTTTTTTCTCCTCCGGATACAGCTCCATTGACCAAATGCAGTCCATTCTTCCATTACTCTGACTCAGTTCGTTGTCCATGTGCAAACTTTGAAAGGTTATGTATATATTATAACTTCATAAGCTGCCTGTTCAAATATATGCCATTATCTCCACAGTATGTTTTCTTTATTCACTTGATTTTCCCTCTTTGTATTAACCAGACCAACTTCCTTTGACTGACTGCGGATCTCCCCAGTGAAGCTCTATACCATCATTTGTTGGTCATGGACCCTTTGGCAGTTGGGTGAAGATTATGGATGCCTTTTCAAAAAAAGGATTTTTTAAAAATTCAGAATTGGAGAAAATGCTAAATTTCAGTTAGACGATAGTGAAAATTAAGATATACCATTTTTTCACATCCAAGTTGATGTACCTGTAAACAGAATTTAATAGAATTGTGTTTCATCTAGAAAGCATCTATAGGGAGTCTACTGTCCCTTCCTTTGATAGTATTTAAGGTCTTTGAGGGTACAGATTGTTCTTTTTTGTATTTATAGCTTGGTTGCTGGGCACAGTTTGTGGCACAAAGGCTTGATGATTGGTTAAACAATAGAGTTGAACTTAGCATAGGACTTTCTCTATCTCCTTTGACTCAGTATCTCTTTTAAGCACCTCTATTATTGGCAAACCCCAAGCATCAAATGTATGAAAGAAAACTATCAGTTTGGGGAATATTTTTAAATAAAATGCTTTATATCAGGCACTATGTGTAACAAAAGAAAAACAGGTGATCCCTATACCCAAAGGATTTTATGGTGAAGAAGCAATGTGGAGGTGAAGGTGAGAGCGAGCCATACATCTGAAGTTGCTTCCTTTTTAACTTCTCTGTAGCCAGTGTAAAAAGGAAGAAGGAAAATCATTTGGCCAATCAATAAACACACTTCGTACCAGAGACTGTGCTAAGCACTGGGGATTCAAAAAGAGCTGACAGTCTAGTGGGAAATTAACAAGCAAAAAATATATCCAAGCAAACTGTATATCGGAAAATAAAAAATAATTAAGAGGGAATTAGGAAGGATTGGGGAAGGCAAATATTTTATTTTTTAAACTGAAATAGATTTTAATCTTTGGAGTATCAACTTTTTAGTGTTTATCCTTTGTCGAATGCTCCAGGTCTTACTCTAGAAAAACATGTGTGTATCTTTGCTCCTTTTCCACCCCCCCCCCCAATAAAAACTATTAAGTCATTCAAAAGTATAAAACCAGGGATAAAACCAGATGATGTTAGCAGTTCCTAGGATGCTTTTGAAACCATCATGGAATTTGTATTTTGAAATTCAAATAAAGTTCATAAATTTTAGCAAAAAAAATGAATTCTGACTTGAATAGCTACTGTAAAAAGAAAGAAAGAAAGAAAAACCTCAGTAATTTTTATTGCAGGTCTGACCTTTCTCCTTCATTAGACTTTATTTATTTGGAGAGTGAAGTCAGTAGTTAAACAATAAGTTGTTTTCAGGACAGAGTTTCCTTACAAAATAAGTCATTTTTCAAACCAGAAATATAAATCATATGGAATTCTTTGCCTTTAAATAGAAACTTCAAACTTCTGCTTCTAGAATGCCCCTCAAGGTATGCTGGGATAGTTGAATTATAAACCAACCAGGGCACATGGAAGGTTGCCTGGCTAAAAAAATAATTTATACTAAACTATAGTGAATAGTTTACATTTATTTGGGCCTCCTGGATTGCATCGTTCTGTTGGTACTTGGGTCAAATTTATAGCCCACCCTTTATAAACATATTTCCTGATTCCAGGCAGTAAGAGAACTGGATTGCTATGTGTTTGGAGGGAGTGGTAGGGAAACAATTTTACAAAGTAATTCTTCATCCGAAAAGTAAAGTCTTCACAAAGATGACATAGTAATGATTTAGCTACACCTAGTGGCTTATTAAATAATCATCACAGCAGTATGTTTCTACTCTGGCAATATGTGGTAAGGGTGTTGAAACACAGTCTTCATAAAACAAGAGGATAATTCAATTTATCCAATTTACATCATAGAAAAATGATTTCAGATTTTCTCTTCATCAGTGTATATATATATATATATATATATATATATATATATATATATATATATATATATATATTGATATATAATGCTAAGCATTTCCAGGGGTCGTAGATAAGGTGTTTGATCTTGTTAGAGTTGTTTTAGCTTTAGTATTTGGTTTTATATATGTATACGCATATGTCATAATCGTAGAGCTACCATATTAGGTATTTATTTGTCTCAGTCGTGTCTGACTCTTCCTGACCTCATTTGGGGTTTTCTTGATAAAGATGCTGGAGTGGTTTGTCATTTCCTTCTTCAGTTAATTTTACAGATGAGGAACTAAGGCCAACAAGGTTAAGTGACTTGTCCAGGGTCACACAGCTAAGTCTCAGACACATAGTCTGAGGCCAAATTGGAATTCAGATCTCCCCAACTGCAGGCCTGTGTTCTCTCCATTGTACCCACTAGCCACATTTATGCAGCCTTTAAGGTTTGCAAAGGTCTTTGTATTTGATCCTTATGATAACCCAGTGAAATCAGTGCTATTGTTAACCTCTGTTTTACAAATGAGGAAATTGAGGGTAAGAAGTAAATTGACTTGCCCAAGGTCACAAACAGTTTCTGAGGCAGGACTTAAGAATGTGTCTTCCACTTTTAAGTCCAGTGTTCCATTGTCCCTTTAGGCTACCTCACTCAGTCAATGATCTGTTTCTAAACTTTGGTTCTTAGTCATCTTTCTTTCCCACGTTGTCATTCATGAGCCTCCCCATCGAAATAAGTGAAAATCAGCCAATAAACATCAAGCACATACTATGTGCCAAGCATTATGGTAAGCACCAGGAATTCAAAGAAATGCAAAAGAGAGACTCCTTTCCCAAGGACCTCATGTCTAGTGGGGAAGGCAACCTTCAAACAACCGTACACAAACAAGCTGTACAGAAGATAAATTTGAAATAACTGACAAAGGGGAGTCACTAGAAGTTTTATTGCTTTATTCCTCCCTATTGCCTGTAAATATGGGCCGGCCTCCCCAAGCCTCCAAAAACCTTCACCCTATATCTCTCTTCCTTTTCGTGGCTAAATCCCTTTAGAAGGACATCTACTCGAGCTGCTTCCACTTACCTTCCTCTCGCTCTCTCCTTAATTTTCCACCCTCGGGAGCAGAACCACTGTATGCAGTTACAGACATATTGCTCGATGATCATCTTTGATAGACTTGGCTCTTCTCAGCAATGCAAGATTCTAAAAGAACTCCATAAGACTCATCTTGGAAAAAACTATCCACATCCAGAGAAAGAATTAAAGAGTCTGAATGCAGATTGAAGCAAACTATTTGATCTCTCTTTTTTTCTTTTTGCATCTTCTTTCTCATAGTTCTGTTGTACCAGAAGTGAGCGAGACACACCACAGAGTATAAGTTTTAAGTGGAGAATTTATTAGCCGGCGGCCATCGGAGTACGGCACCACAAATCAATGACAAATGTGTTGGGGTGATGGCTTGGCTTATATAGGATATGGGGGTACAGAGTGGGGGAAGAAACAGGAACAAAGGTCCTGGCTGATCAAAAGATTCAGTCAGGTTATCGTACTAGTGGGATAATCTCATTTACATTCCTTAGTGGAGTCACGGAGTCCCAGGGATATCTCCCAGGAAAGGTCTGTCAAGTTATCTCTCAGTGGGATGGTCCTATCTATTGATATTCCTTGGAGGAGCCATGGAGTCCCAGAGGGTTTGCTAAATATCAAAGATATCTTAGTCCATTCTTTCTGGGGGTGCTTGTCAGTAGCTAGGGGTTTCTCAGGGGTTCCTAATTTTCCTTGTATTACAGTTCATTCTGTTGGTTATAACTCTTCTTTACAAAATGATTAATGTCAAAGTATGTTTAATGTGAAGGTATATATAGAACTATATTGGATTGCACGCCATCTTGGGTGGGGGAGGAGAGGGAGGGAGAGAAAATTTGGAACTCAAAATCTTGTGGAACTGAATGTTGTAAACTAAAAATAAATAAAGTAATTAAAATTAAATATAATTAATAATTATGTTATATAATTTATGTATGTAATTTGTAATATAAAACATTTTATAATAAATATAAACATATTTATATTTTTATTTATATTTACATATTTATAAAAATATAAAAATAAACTATAAGAAATATCAAATATGCAATATAGTATAAAATAACAAATTATATAATTTATATAATAAATTATAAAAATAATTAATAAAATTAATTCAAAAAATTCTCTACCCTCTGGCTTCTTGAAACCTCCTCATTCACCCAGATTACTTCAAAAATTTAATTAAATATTTGAAGTATTTTTTAAAACTACTGATTTTTTAAACTTCTAGACTTGGAGTTCAGAAGACCTCAGTTCAAATCTACCCTCAGATACTGCTCAGGGCCCATCCCCTAACCTCTTTGAGCCTCAGCTTTCTAATAGAATCTAACTCCCGGGATTGTTGTGAGGATAAAATGAGACATTTTTAAAGAGCTTAGTAAACTTTAAAGAACTATTAATAATAATTGCATGTTAACATATAACTAACAAATAATAAAAAAGAATAAGCTATTCCTAATAATTAAGAACAAGAAGAACATAGATCTGAGGGTTGTCAGAGGACACAGGGTCCAATCCTTTATTTTTATAGACATAGGAAGACTGGAGAACTGGAAAGTCAACCCAAGAAATTCACTGACCTCTATCTTAGACTGGCATGCTAAAATAGAACACATGTTGTATAATACATCTTGTATGTGGGTAACAGGGACTGGCCAATGACAGCCCATTCCTCAGGAGAACACACAGATTATTATTCTGTTTGATGGGATCCCTTCCATGGGTGATTGGAAGGCCTAATTCTAGCCTTACTTAATGGAGGGAACTACTCTCTACTTTGGAGCATAGTCCCCATTTTCTATCTCTTTACTGTGCGGGAAAGAAAGACTTTAGATTGGCTGCTGAACTGGAAGGCATTAACTAGCCAAATTGACCTCTCTTCCTTGCTTTGTTTATGTCCTCAAATAACAAAGAGCTAACAAACAGTAGAGTGTTACATAAAGCAGACTGCTTTGTAGGTTCACCTGCAATAGTTTTTTTATCATACTGTGTTATAAAAATGCTTGTTTTATTCCATAAATTAAAAAAAAAAAGAATACGCTGCCTGTGTTCCTAAGGACTGAACTCTCATTGGCTAATCTTTGTTTTGTGTCTGCGTCTATATTGTGTATATTTATCATCTAGGAGCATGATGGTTCCACCTAAAATCTTTCTCTGTGCCCCTATTTATTTCTCCTGTTTATCATCTTGGGCTCGCTAAACACTACTAATCTGGAGGAAACTACCGGGTGAAAATTGCTTGGGTACATATCAATCACTTGGCCACCTGCCCATTTTCTTCACTTACACTAGGTTCTTGAAAGAATTTACAGCTCTTTATTCCAGACTCTCATAACCACAACCCATCTGCATTCTCTATCACTCTGA
Organism: Trichosurus vulpecula; assembly: GCF_011100635.1. Classification (NCBI taxonomy): domain Eukaryota; kingdom Metazoa; phylum Chordata; class Mammalia; order Diprotodontia; family Phalangeridae; genus Trichosurus; species Trichosurus vulpecula. The sequence continues at coordinate 59,188,116 of NC_050578.1, forward strand.
TAACCACTCAAACACAGATTATCACAATCTTGTATTCAGCAGTGGAATACCTAATTGGAAAAAGAACACACAAAATTTCCATGGGAGCTGGGGGAACAGGAAGGCTGGGCAGCACAATCTGTTAGAGATGCATTAGCCAGCACTAGGTGTCTGACTGGAAGGGCAAGAAAGGGCTTGATTACATAAAAGTCAAAGAGGACACAATTAATACAACAGCTTCCTCCTTAACTGGGTAAGATCTGGGGTGGAAAATGTGTCTGAGGTGGGCAGTCTTACTGAACCAAGTCCTTTTAGCACTGCAAAGCCTCATCATACTCATCCCCTGTACCATCTACATTGTAGAGAGAATATACTACTCGTCACTAGCAGCTCTCCAAATATTCCTAAGATGGAGGATGAGCACTCAACCTCCACCTGCTTCCACCTACTTCATAAAGGCCAGGGTCTCCCATTGCATCCTGGGTCATCTCCAGTCATCTTGATGAATATCTGCTCACTGGATCTGGGTGGCTCTGGAGGAGCAAGTGAGGCTAGTCACCTTGCACAGCGCTCCCTCACTCAAATCAGTCAATTGCAAGTCATGTCATTACTTCCCTGATGCCATGGTCCTCTTTGAAAATGGACAAACACAACAACAACAATCATAGCTCTTTTCCAGATCTCTCCTTGAACCAATTCTTCCTACATAACCTTCCCATAGTCTCTGTTCCAAAACAGGTATGTTATAGGGCATACACACATAAATAAATTAAAACTCAGAGGGGTTTCGTGACTTGTCCAAGCTCACAAAGGTAATAAGCATCAAAAGCAGGACTTGAAAACAACTCATCTGACTACAGATCCTTTAAAAGCTGTTCTCCAGGGGGCGGAGCCAAGATGGCAGCTGGAAGCAGGGATTAGCGTGAGCTCCCCACCAAGTCCCTCCAAAAACCTATAAAAAATGGCTCTGAACCAATTCTAGAACTGCAAAACCTGCAAAATAGCAGAGGGAAGCAGGGCTCCAGCCCAGGACAGGTCTTTTGCACATGGAGCTGGGAGCGGAGCGGAGCAGGGTCCAGCGTGGGCCGCGCGGACCAACCAGACCAGGAGCCGGGCAGAGAGGGCCCTAGCGCCCTGAATCAGTGAGCTGTGGCAGTTGCCAGACTTCTCAACCCACAAACACCAAAGACAACAGAAAAGAACTGCAGAACCCAGAAAATAGCAGAGGGAAGCAGGACTCTAGCCCAGGACAGCCTGGATGGTCTCTGGGTAAGGTCTGTCGCTCATGGAGCTGGGAGCTGGGAGTGAAGGGGAGCGGAGCAGAGCCCAGCATGGGCGGTGCGGACCAATCAGACCACAAACACCAAAGACAACAGATAAGGTTAGTGGGAAAAGCTGCTGGGGACAGGGTGATAGATTTCACTGTTCAGCCAGATTATTTAATAAGCCAAAACATACAGCCAGAAGAAGTCAACAAAGTCAAAGAGCCTACAACAAAAGCCTCCAAGAAAAACATGAACTGGTCTCAGGCCATGGAAGAGCTCAAAAAAGATTTGGAAAAAGCAAGTTAGAGAAGTAGAGGAAAAATTGGGAAGAGAAATGAGAAGGATGTGAGAAAACCATGAAAAACAAGTCAATGACTTGCTAAAGGAGACCCAAAAAAAAATACTGAAAAATATGCTGAAGAAAACGACACCTTAAAAATAGACTAACTCAAATGGCAAAAGAGCTCCAAAAAGCCAATGAGGAGAAGAATGCCTTGAAAGCCAGAATTAGCCAAATGGAAAAGGAAGTCCAAAAGACCGCTGAAGAAAATAATACATTAAAAATGAGATTGGCACCAGTGGAAGCTAGTGACTTTATGAGAAATCAAGGTATTATAAAACAGAACCAAAGGAATGAAAAAATGGAAGACAATGTGAAATATGTCATTGGAAAAACCACTGACCTGGAAAATAGATCCAGGAGAGATAATTTAAAAATTATTGGACTACCTGAAAGCCATGATCAAAAAAAGAGCCTAGCTATCATCTTTCAAGAAATTATCAAGGAGAACTGCCCTGATATATTCCAGAGCCACAGGGCAAAATAGAAATTGAAAGAATCCACGGATCGCCTCCTCAAATAGATCCCAAAAAGAAATCTCCTAGGAATATTGTTGCCAAATTCCAGAGTTCCCAGATCAAGGAGAAAATACTGCAAGCAGCCAGAAAGAAACAATTTGAGTATTGTGGAAACCCAATCAGGATAACCCAAGATCTGGCAGCTTCTACATTAAGAGATCGAAGGGCTTGGAATACGATATTCCGGAGGTCAATGGAGCTAGGATTAAAACCTAGAATCGCCTACCCAGCAAAACTGAGTATCTTGTTCCAAGACAAAATATGGACTTTCAATAAAATAGAGGACTCTCAAGCTTTCTCAGTGAAAAGACTAGAGCTGAATAGAAAATTTGACTTTCAAACACAGGAATCAAGAGAAACATGAAAAGGTAATCAAGAAAAAGAACAAGAAAAAGAAATCACAAGGGACTTGCTAAAGTTGAACTGTTTTCTGTATATTCCTACATGGAAAGGTGATGTCTATGATTCATGAGACCTCAGTATTAGGGTAGCTGAAGGGAATATGCATATATATATATATATATATATATATATATATATATATATATATATATATATATATATATGTCTGTGTGTGTGTGTATGTATGTATATATGTATGTGTATACAGAGAGGGCACAAGGTGAGTTGAAGAGGAAGGGATGATATCTAAAAGAAATAAAATCAAATTAACGGATGAGAGAGGAATATATTGAGAGAGGGATAAAGGGAGAGATAGAATGGGGTAAATTATCTGACATATAAAAGAGGCAAGAAAAAGCAATTCTGTAGGAAGAGAAGAGAAGGCAGGTGAGGGGGAATGAGTGAATCTTGCTCTCGTCAGATTTGACCTGAGGAGGGAATACCATACACACTCAATTGGATATCTTACCCCACAGGAGAGAAGGAGGAAGAAGGTAAAAAAAGGGGGATGATAGAAGGGAGGGCAGATGGGGGAGGAGGTAATCAAAAACAAACACTTTTGAAAAGGGACAGGGTCAAGGGAAAAAATTGGATAAAGGGGGATAGGTTAGGAAGGAGCAAAATATGGTGAGTCTTTCACAACATGAGTATTGTGGAAGGGTTATACATAATGATATGCATGTGGCCTATGTTGAATTGCTTGACTTCTTAGGGAGGGTGGGTGGGAAAGGAAGAGTGGAGAGAATTTGGAACTCAAAGTTTTAAAAACAGATGTTCAAAAACAACAACAAAAAAGTTTTTGCATGCAACTAGAAAATAAGATACACAGGCAATGGGGTGTAGAAATTTATCTTGCCCTACAAGAAAGGAAGGGAAAAGTGGATGGGAGGAGAGTGGGGTCACAGAAGGGAGGGCTGACTGGGGAACAGGGCAAGCAGAATATATGCCATCTTGGAGTGGGGGGAGGGTAGAAATGGGGAGAAAATTTGTAATTCAAACTCTTGTGAAAATCAATGCTGTAAACTAAATATATTAAATAAATTAAATTAAAGCTAAAAAAAAAGCTGTTTTTCCACACTGTACTGTGCTGTCTTTTACTTGGGATAACATTCAACTCTGAGAATAGTTCAATTTAGCATAACATTTAAAGGATATAGCACTCACCTAGCTTCTTGAAAACCTTTAAACTCAATTAGGTGGAGAGGGTGCTGGGTCACAGATGCTTAGCTGTATGTCCCTGGGCAAATGATAACACATGTAAAAGTGCTTTGCATATCTTAAAATGCTATGTAAATGCTAGCTATGTTAATGATAATAAGATATTATTTTATTATAGTAAAATAAATATCTAATGTAAATATAATATACAGTATAAATATTGGGTAGTAATAATAATTATTTCTGGCTGTGACTGGATAAACCTGCTTAACCTCTCTTATCGCAGGCCACTGAAGAGGTGATGATGTCCCCCAGTAGAAGAAATTCTTTATTGAGTGTATCTTCTTTGGATGACATTGTGGGTCCTTGTAAAAAAAAAAACAATCACCCAACAATTATCCTGAGTTGGAATTTTCTGTGTGACAGGGTATGCTCTTTCCCTCTTTTTTTCATTTTATTCCTTTTTTTTGAAAGACTCAAAGAGAAGTTATACCTTTTGGCATAGTTTTCAGAAATGAGACTGTGGTTCTACATGTGGTGTTTTGGGGTTTTTTTGAAGCTCTTCAAGTCTGAGGCTATTACCTGAACTGTCAGAAAGAATGTATGAATTATGGAATCGTTTCTAATCTCCTGTTCCTGCTGTTATATTAACTTCTGGGGTTTATATGTAAAAGCTGAGGTTTTGTCCTTTTATACTATATTCTTTTCTGGTATTTCCTCAGACAAACATTTTGGGAGAAAAACAAAAAGTTATATAAGCTAACTTCTTAATTTTTAAAAAATGTTATTTTAACAATCCCTGTTCTTAACAGTCACTTAAGGGTCTTTTGAGGAGAATCTGTCTACCTTGCCTAAGGTATGGAATTGGTCAGGGGGTGAGGAACCTGTGGCCTTGAGGCTACATGGGGCCTTCTAGGTCCTTGGGTACCGCCTTTTGACTGAGTCCAAGTTTTACAGTACAGATCCTTTTATTAAGGGTATTTGATCTATGAAGTTTGGATTCAGTGAAAGGGCCACACTTGAGAACCTAGAGGGCCACATGTGGCCTCGAGGCAAAAGGTTCCTCACCCCTGAACTAGTCCATCATTTTTCCATTTAGCTGGAATAGGTGTGGCAAAGGGAAAGCTGATTCTCACACAGTCCTAACTAGTTGCATCTCATCTTTCTCCTTTACCTCTCTCTTTCTGGGAGCTTGGTGTAGAAGACTAGCCCACAGAGTTTCTCCAATCTAAGGAGTAAGCCAGCAGTAGCAACTGTCCCTGCACCCAATGAAATTGAACTCCACATCTGAAACTTGGAAGAAAATAAAGTTTTAAATGCAAATGGGGCCACATAGTTCCTGGCATATAATAGATATTCACTGTATGATATTTCCTGAATTATCGTATCTATGCAAACCATATTCCTCAGTTTTTCTTTATTATAGATACATGATTGTATGTCTTTTAAAGTAGGCTTTTATACTAAGAAGTTGCTAAAGAAAGTAAGGAATGTTAAATCTAATATCTTTGCTATTTATTGTTGGATAATTCTTTGAATCACTTTTTTTTAGTAAATGAAGTGAAAATTCTTGGAGGTAATGACAGCAATGCTTGCATAATTCCCAAAGTCTCCTATGAAATTGAGGATGTAAGGCTGGGGATACATGCCAATCCTCTTCTCTTATTATCTACTTCAGCTCTTTCAGTTGCAAGTAATAAGCTAAAAAAAATTAGAACCTTGGTGATCAACTTATCTGTTGAAGAGAGTGCAATCAAATTTTCTTAATTAAGTTTACATTATATTTTGCACAAGGCAGGTCAGCAGGTGAAGTTTTTGTCTTTGTAAAATACTTAGTGGTTTGTCTAACTCAAACCTTACCTTGAAGACAAACTTCGTAAATTTCATCACAATTAGTCATGGTTTCTCCTGGAATTTCTCCTGAAATGTTTATTGCTTGTGCCATCTGCTTTTCTTAGAGAGTCTGCAATCAAAGTGTCCCTGATCTGTTTTATAACCAGAGTAGATGACTAAGCAGACCCAGGAACCAGTCTTTTATGTTAGAAAAATATTTGCTGTTGTATATTGGTAGATTTTAGCTACCTAGGTTTGGCTGAGTGGTGAATTAAGTCATTCATTTAGTGTCCAAGCTTTGATATGAGTATCATTGATGGGTGTTATTTAACAATCATTGTATACATGGCATACCTTGTCAGAGTAATTGAATTATTTGGGTGATAGAGTTATGGGTTTTCAGCAGTACATATTTTAGAACCCACAATAAGTAGCATGATACTTAACTAGGTACTTTAGTGTTGATTGTAGTTTTTGTGACTTTAATATTCTTCTGGGACTGACAACCCTCTGCTTACGGTGATGACTTCCAGTCATTAGAATTTATGACACTCTGCCATTAACACCCATATTATGGCATTTACTTCAGGAAATTGGCACTGAGATCATCTTATTTTAGTCTGTCGGCTTCCTGATAACTATTGCATGAGCTTCCCTTGGCTTCTTCCTTTGTCTGGTTACATAACCTCATTAACCGCTCCCCCCCCCCCATTCCAGCCCTACATACAGCTCAACCTAAATTGGAGAGAGGGACAGCGGAATCCAGCACAATTTGAGGGGGCAAAGAAGAGGAGGACAGAGCTAATTGGGTAACTTATCAGAGGTGGAGGGCGAGAAACGTTTTAGACTTTGGGGTTTTTTTTGGTTGGTAAGCTAATTCCAGACTTATCTCTGTGAAGGACACACAGAATCTCAGAATTTGAAGAGACTCCAGAGAATACTTGGTCCAGTTTATATTTGAACAAGTGTCCTTTCCATCACACAGCCAACAAATGACCATGCAACGTTGCTTAAAGACTTCCTGAACCACCCTATTCTACCTTCTGTCAAGCCGAAATATTCCCCTCTGAAACTTTTACCTATTCTTCTTAGTTCTTCCATCTGGGGCCAAGCTGAACAAATCCACCCTTCCATGTAGAAGTTCTTTAAATGCTTTAACATGGCTATCATGGCAACCCTATGTCATGTTGAATTATACACACACACACACACACACACTACATATTTGTATAGTCCTTTTAAATTTGCAAAATGCTTTCCACTGGATAAGCCTTAGGAAACAAGTAATGCAAATATTATCCTTAATATCCCTCCTTTATAGATAAGGAAGCTGAGATGATAAGAGTTTAGGTGACTTATCACTGGTCACACAGCTAATATGGGTCTCAAAATTGAGGCGTTATGATTTCAAGGCCCATAATACTACTTAATGATCAATTCCAAGAGAATTTACATAAACATTTCAAGTCTAATTAGTGTGATTTGAAAAACAAGTATTGCCTCTGATGTGGAATTCTTTGATAAACAACTCATTTGAATTTATGCTATCATATGTATTAACTCACTACTTCATATCCACATATTCTTAAAAATAGCAGATGGAGGAAGAGGCAATGATATACTGTTAACATGCCTGGCATGCTTTTATAATGCAGTGTTTGTGATTTGCTGCAAATACAGGATTTTATAGATTCATAGTCCAACTTGCTGCCCTGTATTCTTACCTTTAATCTTGACCATTCATAAGACCAGACTTTCAGGGTTTTTGACATTGTGAAGAAACAATATGGGGGAGAAGCAGAGCATTCAAAAATTCAATTCATCAAGCATTTATCAAGTACCCCCTGGGCACAGCGCTAATCACTAGAAATACAAAGACAGAAAAGAATGTATCCATCTCAAGGATCTTGCATTCTATAGGGAGAGAAAGAACATGAACACAGAAAACTAAATTCAAATATATGTGTGTGTGTGTGTATGTATATATATATATATATATATATATTCATATATACACATATATATATATATACACATACACACATACATGTATATTTATGTATAAACAAAGTGATTTTTGTGTGGAGGAAACCCAGAAACCAGGAGGAAATCCAGAACTGGGGAGGTTCAGATAGACTTCATGAGTTCACCTTTGAAGAGATTCTCAAAGACAGAGTTGGCGGAAATAGGGAGGGAGAGTGGGAGACCATTTCAGGCATGGGAACAACCAGTACCGATTTACAATGAGGTGAATAGGAATGTTGTGTAGGGCAAACAGCAAGCAGTCCAGTTTGGCTGGAACACAGCGTGCATGAAGGAAATCGACATGCATTGAGCCTGAAAAGGCAAACTGGAGCCAGAATGGGAAGGGCTTTTAAATTCAGACAGAGAAGTGAACACAGAAACTTTGAAATTTAGTGTATAGAAAGCTTGTTTTACATTCTTCAAAGGGAGGAATATGTTGTCTAATAGGGTACAAGGTAAAACTCCTGGTGTTCCTGAGACAGTGTCACAGGAAAGAAAAATTAATGTTTTTATTGTTGTTTCCAATGCAAGAAATCCATCATTGAACTGTTGTCTAGTGCTTGGTCTTTTAGGGAAATCTCCAGTAGACATCTCTGAATCATATTTTCACAAAGCCATCATGGATCATTTTTCTAGATTTCTTTCAAAATGTCTATGAAAAATCTCCAAGTCCAACATTCTCTATACCGCTGATGTAGTGAGATCCCTTTGAAGGATTTTTTAAATAGTCAATTGAGGCCTCCAGTAAAGGATCAAAAGTCAAAGATATAGACCCCACATGTTTTCTTCCAGGCCCTTCTAGGAAAAGCTTTTCTTGTTTAGGTTTTCAGTCTCATGCCAACTTTCTTTGGCACGTAGATGCTATAGTCAGACTATTTGCCTCCTCAGAGAAGGTCGATTAATTTAATGGCAACTTCTGAATGGGACCTTCTTGGGTAAGGAGTGAACTTTGAGGAATGTGGATATAAATGGGCTTTTCTAAAGCCTTTAAAAAATTCAAAAATACTGTTCCACCCATTTAAACACTCTCACTATTGATTCAGTACCCGCATGTAGCTACACACACACACACACACACACACACACACACACACACACACACACTCTTACACACTTAGGTACTACCAATATATGTTTATATTTATATTTCTATATTTAGACACAGTTACATTTGCTGGATGACAGGTTTTTCAAGAATGTTGTGGGAGAGGCTCCTGTAATGGAACCTAGGTGGGTTTGATAGTCTCTGGGGTCTCTTTCTACTCTTGAGTTTCTTTGAATGTACTCTTGTAATATTTTGTCCTTTTCTGTTTTCCTAGGACTGTGTGGGGTGACTTAACACGTATTTACTGTAGATGGATTCATGTGCTGTTTTTGCCAAATGATATATGGGTGATGACAACTCGAAGAGGAAAGGAATAACAATATTAAATATTCCCAGGACCAATGCAGTTTAGACTCTTTTGCATATGAGAAAAGAAATGCTAGCAGACTAACATCACGACTAACAGATGGTATAACTTGCATCAGAATAGGTTATACACGTGAAATATAGAGACAAACAAAAGTTTTCCATAGGAGTTGTTTGTTATTCTAAAGTAGCATATCAAAACAACTTGTTAAAAATATGATACAAACCAAGAAAACAATGTATACAGTAACCACAATAGAAACAAAGAATTCTGAAAGACTCAAAAACATGAATTCATAAAATAACTAACCACAGTTTCAGAGGTCTCATACTGAAACATGTTACCCTCCTCCAGATTAAGAGGTGATAGACCGAGTGCAGATTGAGACTTAGGTTATGTTTGGTTTTGCTTTTAGTCATGGACAATGTGGGAATTTGTTTTGTAATTGGTTTGGTTTTTTTTTTGCTTTCTCAAAGTTGAGAGAGGTGAGAGGGAGGGAATTTGGAACTGAAAATAAAATTGAACTATTTTTTTAAAAAAAACAACATTAAATATACCTGGGACTTGTCATCAAGTTAGCATTGCATGGTGACAGATAAGATGAATTTGGTGTCAGGAAACCTAAATTCAAATCCTGCTTGCCATACTAATGATTTATTTAACACTAGACAAATCCCTTCACTCCTCTGAATGTTTCATTAGCTTTAAAACAGGGACACCAATGTTTGTGCAATCTACCTTGTATAATAATGGGGAAAAATACTTCACCAACTTTAGAGCTGAGGTTCTTGAGATTACTTCTAATTTGTCTTGTTATATCTTCCATGTGTATTGTTTTTTGTATGTCTCCTATTAGATTGTAAGCTCTGTCAAGTTGGGGGCTGTTTTCATTTTTCTTTGTACCCCTAGAACTTAGCAAAGTGCCTCACATATAGTAAATATTTAATAAATGTGGGGCAGCTAGGTGGTGCAATGAATAGAGCACCAGCCCTGGAGTCAGGAGGAACTGAGTTCAAATTTGGCTTCAGACACTTGACACTTACCTAGCTGTGTGTCCCTGAGCAAGTCAATTAACCCCCCTCCAAAAAAAAGTTCATTGTTATTGTTGTTCTTAACCTTTTTGTATGTTAAACCTTTAGTGCTGTGTCATTGATTTGTAGTCTAGTGAAGCTCACCCAATCCTCAGAATGACATTTTCAGATGCATATAGTTTATTGAATTACAAAGGGAAAAAAAAATGTGATAACCACCTCTTCAACTTGCTAATAGTTTTCTTTAATTTATTTTTTTTTTATTTTTAGTTTTCAACACTGAGTTCCACAAGGTTTTGGGTTCCAAATTTTCTCTCCCTCCTTATCCTCCCCCTCCCCCCTCAAGTTGGCATGTACTCCAGTGTAGGTTCTACATATACCTTCACGTTGAAATTATTTACATAATAGTCCAGTTGTAAAGAAGAATTATAACTAATGGTATGAATCACGAGAAAGGAGAAATGAAGCCAAAAATTAAGGGAAAAAAGAGAGAGCAAAAAGTTTGCCTCAAACTGCATTCAGACTCCATAATTCTTTCTCTGGATATGCATAGCTTTTTCCATCATGAGTGTTTTGGAGCTGTCTTTGAACCTTATATTGCTGAGAAGAGTCAAGTCTATTAAAGTTAGTCCTTACAGATATTGTGTGTCTGTAATCATGTATAATGATCTCCTGGCTATACTCTTTCACTCAGCATCAGTTCATATAGGTCCTTCCAGGTTATGATGAAGTCTGTCTGCTCTTCATTTCTTATAGCACAACAGTATTCCATTACATTCATATACCACAATTTTTTTAGCTTTCCCAGTTGATGAGCATCCCCTTGATTTCCAATTCTTTGCCACCACAAAAAGAGCTGCTATAAATATTTTGTACGTATGGGTCCCTTTCCCACTTGTATGATCTCTTTGGGATATAGCCCTAGAAGTGTATTGCTGGGTCAAAGGGTATGCACATTTTTATAGCCCCTTTTGGCATAGTTTCAAATTGCTCCCCATAATGGCTGGATCAATTCACAACACCAGCAATATAACAATGTTCCAGTTTTTCCACATCCTCTTCAGGATTTATCATTTTCCTGTTTTGTCATGTAAGACAATATGACGGGAGAGATGTGGTAGCTAAGAGTTGTTTTGATTTGCAATTCTCTAATCAATAGTGAACTAGAGCATTTTTTCATATGACTATAGATATCTTTGATTTCTTCCTCTGAAAACTGACTTTTCATATCCTTTGACCATTTTTCAATTGGGGAATGACTTACATTCCTATAAATTTGGCTCACTTCCCTGTGTATTTCAGAGATGAGGCCTTTATCAGAGACTAGTTATAAAGATTTTCTCCCAATTTTCTGCTTTCCTCCTAATCTTTGTTGCGTTGGCTTTGTTTATACAAAAACTTTTCAATTTAACATGATTGAAATTATCATTTTGCATTTGCTAACACTGTCTCTTGTTGGGTCATGAATCCTTCCCTTTCCCATAAATCTGACAGGTAAACTATTCCTTGCTCTCCCAGATTGCTTATAGTATCAGCCTTTATTTCTAAATCATGAACCCATTTTGACTTTATTTTGCTATGTGGTGTAAGATACTGGTCTATGTCCAGCTCCTGCCATACCATTTTCCAATTTTCCCAGCAACAGCTTGCTAATAGTTGAAAGGCTGTAGATTAGAGGAGAATTAAAATAAAGGAAAATGATAGTAGAAGAGGAGGAAGAGCAGCACCCAGATCTCCTAGCCATTCACTGAGAAATCATTGTGACATACACCGGATTGTAGATTAGCAGTCTGTATGTGGCTGTAAACTTAATGTGTGTATCTGTGTATGTGTGTGTATATTTGTCTTAGTCCTGGTGAGAAATACTAGGCTTGAAGTCAAGTGATATTGGAGTTCAAATTGCTCTGCCTCTGACACTAGTTGTGTGCTCTTGAGTAAACTCAACTTCTCATCTGCAAAATGGGGATAATATCAGTAGGATGTGTTGCACAAGGTTTTTTTCTAGAATTAATAAAGTAATTCTTGTAAAGTACTTCATAAACTTTAATGTGCTGTATAAGTGACAGTAATTATTCTCATGACCTTGACTTGTATGCTTCTGAATATGTTGAGGCAGTCTGTATATACATGTTTTTATTTTGCTAAGAAGGAGGTAGCCAGGGCCTGGTATAAGAGGAAAAAGGATTATTATCCAGAAGAGAGCTTTATAAAAGGCAAGTGTTTATAACATAGCTAGGAAACAGCATTTTTTTTAACATATAGAAGTTCTGCAATGTGAGGTTGATTATTCAATGAAATTTCCAAGTCACACATTTCTATAATGTAAGCTATTGTAAACAAGGCTTCGACTTAACCATTCTCTATGTCATGATAACTTTTATTGGAAAATTTCCTGGTCACCATCTTTATTGATAATACATAGAACAGTAGAATTGTAGAAACAGTGCCAACCACTTGTTAAAACTAGACCACCAGAGTAACAACTTTAATTCCTTCTGCTGTTCTTTCATGATGCTGAAATTCGAATTTGGAAATATAAATCTGGCAATAACTTTTCTTGACTAACTCTTTAAGAGATTACATCTTGAGTTTCATACTGTAGCTTGTCATTCCAAAGCTCTTTTTACCCCCAGTGCTGCTCCCTTACGAGAGAAATGTAAGGCATTTTAAATAGTAGATGCTCATATGTGGGTATTTTGCTCATAAATTCAAGCTTATTTATTTTGATTTTAAAAGCCCAGCCTTTCTTTCAGTGTTTCCCTAATCTTTTCACCTTGATACTCTTTACACGCATTTTGTCCAAATGTTGTTCTTTACGTTGTTTCAGGCAGGGGAAGTTACTGGTTTCATACCATTTAGGAAAAGAAAGGATCTGAGATGGAGATTCTTCGTGAGGGTAGATGGCAAGAAATGGACTTTGGAGGACAAATGATGTGCTTTGAATAGGAGAGATACTTCCCCTGAAACCAGAGGGAAAGTTGCAAAGACAGGTCCAGAAAGATGAGTATGTAAAATCAGAGAAACAAGGAGCAAGAAAGTTTGTAACTGCCACATACTTTATTTTCTCAAATATAATTTGAGGTACTCATCTCTGCTTTAGAGTATGAAGGAAGGGAGATAATTGGAACATGTGCAAAGTGATTTTTTTAAAAATCATTGTGACCTCTAAGTTAGAGAAAAATCAAACTAGAAGACGAACTTAGCTTATAAGAAGATATGCCTGTATGTATATTTGGCTACCATGTTCCTACACAGGGCCAGTGAACAGTTTTGCTAAGTTCCCAATGGATTTGAAGCCCAGTGAGACACTAAGCCTTGCTAGAGGGACTAGGACCAGCCAGTCTTAGAATTTTAAGGGGAGTAGGTGGGAAACAGAAAATTCAGTATGCTCTCTCTTTGTTTCTTGGTTTCAAAATCTACGTCCTTCGTTTCAACCCATATTTATTAAGTGACTTATGTTTCCATAGCACTGGGAAATTCATTTCAAAAATGAAGCATGAGATTATAAGATCTTTGATGGCCAGGACTATCTGGGGCTGGGGGTCAGAAGGTGAGGGGTGAGAAGTAATTATAGCACAAGTTAAAATGTGAGTAGAGACATTAGGAAAGTCTGACAGAGTGATCAGAAAGCCAAGATGGCAGAATAAGGCAGGAAATCCCCTGGATTCTCCCAAATTCACCTACCAAAGAAATATAAAATAATATTTCAAAATGAATTCTGGAATGGCAGAACCAACAAAAAGTTGAGATGAAACAATTTTCCAGCCAAAGACAACTTAGAAAGTCGGCCAGAAATGTATGTCTCACATGGTAAGAGGGAAGCATGCAGTCCAGGGCTGGTGGCATCCAAGCAAACCAACAAGCAGCTGTGCCTCAATAAGCCAAGGGGAGGCTGTGAAACCCAGTGCTGGTCAGTGACTGAGGCCCAGTGACTGAGGCAACAGGTGAGCATCCAGGCTCCCCACGAGCACACTACAACAGACAGTTGGCCAGACTCCCCCCAACCCTGCTGTGAGGCTGTGACACAGCGCCAGGTGAGCTCCCAGGCCTCCCTGAAGGCCCTAGTGCAGCACTAGACTGTTCAGAGCCTGTGTAACCCCCCAGTACAAGAAGGTTGGGAGAGTATCCCTTCCACCCCAGGAGCAGAGCTCAACTTTAAATGACAAAATAGGCTGAAAAAAATGAGCAAAATAATTAAACAAACAAAAGGAATCTGATAATAGGAAGTTACTATGGTGACAAGGAAGATCAAAACACAAACTTAGATGAGGATAACAATGTCAAAATGCCAACATTCAAAGAACCTCAAAGAAAAATTTGAATTGGTCTCAGACCCAAAAAGAACTCCTGGAAGAGCTTAAAAAAAGACTTTCAAAAATCAAATAAGATAGGTAGGAGAAAAATTGGGAAAAGAAATGAGAGTGATATAAGAGAATCATGAAAAAAGAGTCAACAGCTTGGTAAAGGAAGCATGAAAAAGAAAAGATGTACAAAAATTCACTGAAGAACATAGCTCCTTATAGAGTAGAATTGGGGAGATACAGTGAAGATTATACGAGGTTTAATAGCTTCCATATTAAAAGATCAAAGGGCTTAGAATACAATATTCCAGAAGGCAAAGGAGCTAGAATTACAACCAAGAATCACCTATCAACAAAACTGAGTATAATCCTTCAGGGAAGATAATTGGTCATTCAAGGAAATAGAGAACTTTTAAGCATTCCTGATGAAAAGACAAGAACTGAACAAATAAATTGATTTTCCAAGTACAAGACTCAAGAGAAGCATAAAAAGGTAACAGGAAAGAAAAAACCATAAGGGATTCAATAAGGCTAAATTGTTTACATCCCTACAGGGGAAGATGATACTCGTAACCTCTTAAGAACTGTACCACTCTAAGGGTAGTTAAGAATGTACACAGACAGTGGGTGGGTATGAGGTGACTTTGATGGGGTGACATAAAAAGTGAAGGAATGAGAAAGAAAGAAATGGAAAAGAGGGAAGGGGGGGTAAAATGCAACTATACCCAAAGGGTAATCAAACCGTCCATATTTTTGATCCAAGCAATACCACTACTAGGTCTGTATATCAAAAGAGATTTTTAAAAAGGGGGAGGGGGAGGGGGAGGACCCATTTGTGCAAAATTTTTGTTGGCAAAGAGTTGAACATTGAGGGGTTGCCCATCAATTAGAGAATGGCTGAACAAGTTGTGATATATTATTTTAATGGAATATTATTGTGTTATAAGAAATGATGAGGAGGTTGGAATGACTTACATGAACTGATGCAAAGTAAAGTGGGTAGAACCAGGAGAACATTGTACACAATAACAGCACATTGTATGATGATCAATCATGAATTATTTAGCTATTTCCAGCAATACAATGATCCAAGACAATTCCTAATGTCTCATGATGACACATCCTGAGAAAGAATTGATGGAGTGTTAATATAGATTGAAACATACTGTTTTTCACTTTATTTTTGTTTATTTTTCTTTTAGTCTTTTTCTTCTTTTAAAATGTGACTAATATTGAAATGTGTTTTATATGATTGCATCTCTATAATCTATATCGTATTGCTTACCACCTTAGAGAGAAGGGAATGTGAAGGAGGGAGGGAGAAAATTTATAACTTAGAATTTTCAAAAATGACTATAAAATTGTCTTTACATATAATTGGGAAAAATAAAATACTATACTTTTAAAAAGATCAAATAATTGCATGAGAGATACAAGGGAAGAATCATTTAATTTGGCGGGTTGAAGAAAGGCATAATGGGAAAAGCAGAATGGCCTTAAAGTATTTGAAAAGGTGGGAAAGTGGCATAATAGTTGATAGAGGATAGGAAGAAAATGGGGAATCCATTTCAGGCATGGAGAATGGAACACTCATGGAGGAAAAATAAGGCAGGATAGATAAGCTTAGGAAATATTGAGTAATCCCACTTCTTGGGAGTGTAGAGAGAGGATAACAAAGTAGTAGCATCAATAAAGAAAAGTAAAATGGTAGTAAGATTGTGGAGCCTCTTGATTTGGTACAGCGGTTGTTCAGCAGAGGAGAGATGTGATGCTGCCTGTGCTTTAGGGAGATTATTACTTAGAATGATTCCCTAGCTTTTAGGTCATATTGTCGTTGAGTAGTTTTTCATTTATGTCCAATTCTTGGTGACCCCATGTAAGATTTTCTTGGCAAGGATACTGGGATGGTTTGCCATTTCCTTCTCCAGCTCATTTTACAGATGAGGAACCTGGTGTAAACAGAGTTAAGTGACTTGTCCTGGATCATCCAGCTAGTAAGTATCTGAGGCTAGATTTGAACTCACAAAGATGAGTCTTCCATACTCCTGGCCCAGCACTCTATTCAATGTGCTATTGAGCTGCTCAGGTAATATACAGGAATTTTAAAAAAATAATGAAGCATATTTATACTATTACTTTCATTCCAAATCAGTGAAAGAAAGGTTTTTAAAAAATCTTTAGCTAATAAAATATTGCTTATTTCATCATGATCATATCCTTTTAGCTTTCTGTTTTATATTATTAATTTACATAATATTTTAATAAAACAGAATAACACATATAATTTATAACTATACATACGTTGTTGGTGCACGCTCACAAACTTTGTACTGCCAAAAGTATGCAGTTAAAAAGTTTGGAGATCATTCCCTTAAATAATTGGCATCATGATGTCAACAGAAATAGCAAAGATGACAATTACCATTTTAAATATGTTGAATTTGATATACTAGCACTCATTCCAGTTGGTGATGTCCAGCAGTCAGTGGGAAATGTGAGAATGTAGTTCAATGAAGGGTTTGGAGTTGAGATCCTGCATGTGGAAGTCTTTTTTTTTTAATTTAAATTTATTTATTTAACATATTTGGTTTTCAGCATTGATTTTCATGACAGTTTGAATTACAAATTTTCTCCCCATTTCTACCCTCCCCCCCACTCCAAGATGGCATATATTCTGGTTGCCCTGTTCCCCAGTCAGCCCTCCCCTCTATCACCCCCCTCCCCTCTCATCCCCTTTTCCCTTCCTTTCTTGTAGGGCAAGATAAATTTCTACGCCCCATTGCCTGTGTATCTTATTTTTTAGTTGCATGCAAAAACTTTTTTTTTGAACATCTGATTTTAAAACTTTGAGTTCCAAATTCTCTCCCCTCTTCCCTTCCCACCCACCCTCCCTAAGAAGTCGAGCAATTCAACCTAGGCCACACATGTATCATTATGTATAACCCTTCCACAATACTCATGTTGTGAAAGGATTTTTTGCTCCTTCCCAACCCACCCCGCTTTATTGAATTTTCTCCCTTAACCCTGTCCCCTTTCCAAAGTGTTTGTTTTGATTACCTCCACCCCCATCTGCCCTCCCCTCCATCATCCCCCACCTTTTATTTTTTTTTTATCTTCCTCCCTCTTCTTTCCTGTGGGGTAAGATACCCAACTGAGTTTGTATGGTATTCCCCCTCAGGCCAAATCTGATGAGAACAAGGTTCACTCATTCCCCCCTCACCTGCCCTCTCCCCTCCTCCCACAGAACTGTTTCTCTTGCCACCTTTATGCGAGATAATCCACCCCATTCTATCTCTCCCTATCTCCCTCTCTCAGTATGTTGCTCTCTCATCCCTTAATTTCATTTTATTTCTTTTAGATATCTTCCCTTCATCTTCAACTCACCCTGTGTCTGCTCTCTCTCTTTTACATATATATATATATATACACACACATATATATATACACACTTACATACACATACATACATATACACATAGATATATACATACATACACATTCACTTACGTATATACATAAACATATATATGTATGTGTGTATATATATGTGTGTGTGTGTGTGTGTATATATATGTATATATGTATATATGCATATTCCCTTCAACTACCCTAACAGTGAGGTCTCATGAATCATACACATCATCTTTCCATGTAGGAATGTAAACAAAACAGTTCAACTTTAGTAAGTCCCTTGCAATTTCTGTTTCTTGATTACCTTTTCATGCTTCTCTTGATTCTTGTGTTTGAAAGTCAAATTTTCTATTCAGTTCTGGTCTTTTCACTGAGAAAGCTTGAAAGTCCTCTATTTTATTGAAACTCCATATTTTGCCTTGGAACATGATACTCAGTTTTGCTGGGTAGGTGATTCTAGGTTTTAATCCTAGCTCCATTGACCTCCAGATATTGCATTCCAAGCCCTTCGATGTCTTAATGTAGAGGCTGCCAGATCTTGGGTTATTCTGATTGGGTTTCCACAATACTCAAATTGTTTCTTTCTGGCTGCTTGCAGTATTTTCTCCTTGATCTGGGAGCTCTGGAATTTGGCAACAATATTCCTAGGAGATTTCTTTTTGGGATCTATTTGAGGAGGTGATCGATGGATTCTTTCAATTTCTATTTTGCCCTGTGGCTCTAGAATATCAGGGCAGTTCTCCTTGATAATTTCTTGAAAGATGGTATCTAGGCTCTTTTTTTGATCATGGCTTTCAGGTAGTCCAATAATTTTTAAATTATCTCTCCTGGATCTATTTTCCAGGTCAGTGGTTTTTCCAATGACATATTTCACATTGTCTTCCATTTTTTCATTCCTTTGGTTCTGTTTTATAATACCTTGATTTCTCATAAAGTCACTAGCTTCCACTGGCGCCAATCTCATTTTTAATGTATTATTTTCTTCAGCGGTCTTTTGGACCTCCTTTTCCATTTGGCTAATTCTGCCTTTCAAGGCATTCTTCTCCTCATTGGCTTTTTGGAGCTCTTTTGCCATTTGAGTTAGTCTGTTTTTTAAGGTGTCGTTTTCTTCAGCATATTTTTCAGTATTTTTTTTTGGGTCTCCTTTAGCAAGTCATTGACTTGTTTTTCATGGTTTTCTCACATCCTTCTCATTTCTCTTCCCAATTTTTCCTCTACTTCTGTAACTTGCTTTTCTAAATCCTTTTTGAGTTCTTCTATGGCCTGGGGCAGTTCATGTTTTTCTTGGAGGCTTTTGTTGTAGGGTCTATGACTTTGTTGTCTTCTTTAGGCTGTATGTTTTGGTCTTCTTTGTCAGCAAAGAAAGAATGCAAAGTCTGAGACTGAATCTGGGTACGTTTTCGCTGCCTGGCTGTATTCCCAACCAACTAACTTGACCCTTGAGTTTTTCAGTGGGGTATGACTGCTTGTAGACTAACGAGTTCTTTGTTCCACATTTGGGGGGGAGGTGCCAGCTCTGTCAGACCCGCACTACTCCTTCCCCAAGAACCCCCAGCCCGGGCTGGGCTTAGATCTTCAGCAGGCTGTTGTACTCCTGCTCTGATCCGCCACTTAATTCCTCCCACCAGGTGGGCCTGGGGCCAGAAGCAGCAGCAACTGTAGCTGCCCCACCTCCGCTGCCCCCGGGGCTGGAAGCTGAACGGGAACTCCTTCCACTCCCGCAGCTTTTCCCACTAACCTTCTCCACAGTCTTTGGTGTTTGTGGGTCGAGGGGTCTGGTAACTGCCGCAGCTCACATATTCAGGGTGCTAGGGGCCCCATCTGCCTGAGTCCAAGTTTGGTTGTTCCACGCCGCTCAGGCTGGGCTCTGCTCCACTCCGTTCCCAGCTCCCAGCTCCCAGCTCCGTGTGGAATAGACCTCACCCAGAGACCATCCAGGCTGTCCTGGGCTGGAGCCCTGCTTCCCTCTGCTGTTCTGTGGGTTCTGCCGTTCTAGAATTGGTTCAGAGCCATTTTTTATAGGTTTTTGGAGGGACTCGGTACAGAGCTCACTCTAGTCCCTGCTTACCAGCCGCCATGTTGGCTCCGCCCCCTGGAAGTCTTTTACTTAATAGAATTTACTTAATAGATAATAGAAGCGATAGTAATGAATGAATGAATAAATGAATTGCCAAGGGAGAAAATGTAGAGTGAAAAGAAAAAAGATCCAAGAATGATTCAACAGTGTAGCAACCATAAGACTTTGTTTTATTTGGTCACAAAGATTTAGGCTTTAGGTAGAATTGAGAAAGAAAAGAAATGTCAGTTTCATTCAATTTTGTGACTGCCATCTTTCTTTAAGGTGTATGAGGTTTGGAAAATAATGAAGAGTGTTTTTGGAACAAGTTGCTTTTGGTTCATGTTCTTTTTTTTTTAGAGGGGGAGGGCAGAGCAATTGGGGTTAAGCGACTTGCCCAGGGTCACACAGCTAGTAAGTGTGTCAGGTGTCTGAGGCAGGATCTGAACTCAGGTCCTCCTGACTCCAGGACTGGTGCTCTACTCACTGCCCCACCTAGCTGCCCCAGGTTCATGTTTATATGTGAGAGAGAAGGGGAGGTAAAGGGAAAGAAAGTGGGCTTTAGAAAGAGGAGATGGAGAAAGCAGCAATGGTGCTCAGGAAGAGGTTCCCAAAATATAATCTAAGTGGATTGAGTAGAGATTTGGTAAATTGTTATGAATGATGACTAAAACCATCACCAAATCTCTCTTCTCCCTCTCCCTCCCCCCTTTCTCTCCTTCCCCCTCTCTCCCTCCCTCACTCTTTTCCATCCAAAACAATTCAAAATTAATGTACAGTGTCATTTTCATCCTTTTTTCACATAACTGAAATGTCGAATTGAAGTGTCTGCATAGGTAGTAAATTCCTTACACTTATGTGAAATTCAGGGCACCTAATTCCCCGTGTTTTCCTCTGGTCCCTGAACCATGTTTCCTACATAGAAAGCATCCAATGTAATCTGCTGTTTGTGTTGAATATAGATTTTGAATGACTAAAAACACACATTATCACAGAGTGAATGGCAAGTATTCTAAGTATTAGGAAATGATTCCTCGGTTGTTGACCTGTAGCCATAATTTATGACTGTAGATCATAGTAGCCTGTTTGACCAGAAAAGGACAAATAGGACCTTCATTGGATATCTGTTTATAGGAACATAACCTTCACATTTTCTTCTTCCTCTGCCTTAGTTTTCAGCACATGGCTAAAAGATTTATTTGCGATAAAATGAGTAGTTTTTGCTAACTCCATCATATTATCATTGAAATTGGACATTAGCAATGACCCTAAAGAAGAAAGCATTTGGGGTTTACCAAGTAGTAGCAATGAGTTTTATGTGGTCTAAAGAGAAGCTTTGGACAATACTGATAACGAGGAGGTTTAATGAGATTGGGTAAGTTTCTGAAAATTAGTCAGCATTAGTGTGTGATATTCCTTTAGGGAGCATTTATAATGCCCACAAGAATGTGTCAGTGGGAGATCAGATTCCAACCCAACCTTCATTTGCTTTCAGTGGTTGACATAACACACACCTGTGTGTTCTCTTCTGTGACCTCTGAATTGTTTTGAAAAGCCCCTGACATCTGGAAGTGTGAAAAAAAAAACAGCCTATAGGTTTTGATTTGTTTTCTGAAAAGAAAAGAAAAAAATGGTAGATTTGTTTTTTCCCTTATTAAGCAGGCTTTACATTTTGAAATTATCCTATATACTTGTTGATAAAAGACCTAGGATTATATTCTCTCTCTCTCTCTCTCTCTCTCTCTCTCTCTCTCTCTCTCTTCCCCCCCTTCTTCTCTCCCTCCTGTTTAATATGTGAAGAAACTAGCTGTATAGATTCTGTTATAAATGGAAATAGGTAAATATGGTTCATGTTTATTTCATTGAGAAGTATTTTCCTGCTCAGTATATTTGTATAAAAACAAACAGGGGTATCCATAAAAATAAAGGCTATTTTAAACTTTGACATAGTTTTGTGTTAATATTCAGGCTTAAAAATATGCTAATATAAATGCAGCCCAGCAGCTCTTCTTTGCAAAAGATGAAAGCACAGGATTCCATGCATTGAAATCCTTTTGACTTTAAAGCAAACTTCTGTTAATTGTCACTACATAGGCTTTGAACTGCTTTTTGTCCTTTTTTGATTACCTAACTCAGTAGCTTTCTGAAAAGATGGACCTCAGTGCTTCCTTGTGTCAGGGTATCCATAGTCTAAAGTTGTAACTATTAAATGCACGGATTGTCCCTTTCAGAATTAGGCTGCTCTTGCCTCTGGGGTTCACAGCTTACTTCTTGCCATCTATTTAATTGAGTAAGTTCTAGTATTTATTCTAAAATTCAGATAAATGGCTTTCAACATACTGTTTATAGCTTAATAGCCCCTGAAATAAGTCAACTTTATCTGCTAGTGTCTTTTAGTCGTGACTAATGATCTCTCTGCTTATACTGGACTGCTAGTGAAGCGATGCTGAGCTCTGCAGAGACCAGGGGCCTGGGATGATGGCATGGTCTTTTGGATGGAATGGAGTCTATTAGACAAACCTCTCTTTTCTCTGTGGGTTAGGTGGGAAGAGAAAATATGTCCTTTACCACTTTTAACCTACCATTAAACATAGTATACAGAAATTTCCATGTAGCTTGTGGTTTAAACAAACAAACCAAATCTATCATAGCATGCTTTAAGGACTGATACTGGAAAGTCAGAAAAACAAAATCTCAGATAAATGCTGTAACCTTTTCTTTTTGTCTTTTTAGTACAAGCCTTCTTAACCTGATACCTAAGAACCCACATGGATAGATTACAGGGAATCCATGAACTTGGATGGGAAAAATTGCATCTTTATTTTCATTGACCTCTAATTGAAATTTAACGTTTCCTTCAAATATGTTTTTTTTTAATCTGGAAAGGGTTCCGTAGGTTTCACTAGTCTGCCAAAGGGGTCCATTTCATGAAAAAAATTAGGAATCCTTCATGAGTACTATATCATTATTTGCAATTTTCTTTCTCTCCTTTCCCCCAAAACTTTTTAATCTATTTTTGGTTTCATTTGTCAGGAATGGATGATGCACTGGAAAAATTTTTTACTTTATAGATAAGCATGTTGTTATTTTTGCTACCATTGTTAAAGCAATAGAAGTCAATATTTATTGACCACCAACTTTTATTTCAGTGCATTTTTAGTTCCCTTCAAATGACTAGAAGGTATAATTAAAATAAAACCCTAAAGCAATGAATCAAAAAACATTTCAGGAGAGAGAAACCACCCTGGAAAAGCGTGGTCATATAGCTGATTAAGAACAGTATTGAGTAATCGAATAATAAATTTCAATGGCATATTTTCTTTGCTTTAATCCTTTTTTGAAAGTGAAGGAAGCTGTACAGCTGAAAAGGCTGAGCCAGATAACCACATGGCTCTGCTAGCCTGGGTTCTGGTCCCGTATCTGGGCATGTTCTGTAGCCCTTTGGTCAGAGAGGGAAACATGCCCACCTGCCTGCCTCCCTGAACTGGCTCATGGTTGACTTATTCTTCATGTACATTAGTGAAGTCAATTAAGGTTTAAAAAGTGTTTCAAATTGTTTCTCAGAAATCAGACTGAGAAACATTGCAAGAAGAGTAATACATTATAGTCAACCTCATTTTCTTCATAGAGACGATGTGATATATGAAAGTACCAAAGGATGTATGAACTTGTTCTGTGGAAAGTAATTACAGCTTACATAGTATTTTGCCTTTAGGGTTTTTGTTTTGTTTGGGTGGGATTCATTTTTTCTTGTGTATTTATTTATCTTTTTTTCTGTTTACCTTGAGATCATTCACTTAAAGAGGAAGGCTTTGGCCATGGTATGTCATTAAAAGGCTTAAGAAGAAAACAAAGTTTTGAAGGATTTGAAAGAAGAGATGAGTGGAGGAGCCCTTTGAGCTTGGGGCACTGTGTATATAGCTGGATGGGGGAACCAGATAAGACAAGATGGGAGAGAAAAGGAAATGGGGGTGGCTTATGACATTTATTCCAGAAAGGAAGAGTTGAGGTGGATGAAGGAATTGCTTTTAGAATGACTCCAATCATCAATTTAGCATTAAATCTCTTAAAATTCTAGAAACCAGAGTATCTGTGGAGAATGTCTTAGATACTGAAGCCTCTTGTTATGAAAGACAGGAAAGAAAAGCAAGGAACATCATGAGTAGCATCAGCTCAGTGTTTATCAGCCCAGTGTGTACCAATGGCATATGTAACAGGCTGAGATTTAAGATGACAACCTCTATGGTAATTTTGATTTTGGACCTAATGTTTTATTTGTGTCATTACTTAAAGGCCAACAAGATTGATTTGAAAAATCATTATCATTTATTTACTTATTATTTTCTTGATGTCATTTTTCTCCTTTCTTTTATTTCTTTTTGGGTATATCTCTCCCCTAAGCTTGTCTAGCAAAAAAGACTTAAAAAGAAAAAAAATCGCTCTTAGGCAAAATGCAACTCATCAACCATGTTTGATAGCACATGTGATGTTCCATACCCATAGACCCCCATGTCTTCACTAAAATGAAAGAGTTGAGTTTTCTTAACTCTTCTCTGGATGCAGTTTGATCACTATAGTAACCTAAGTTTTAGATTTATTTGTTGCAGTTTCCTTTTACATTTTTGTAGTTATTGTGGAAAGTAAGTTCCAGACCTTTCCTAATTCACTCTGCACCATCTGTCTTTGGAGGTTTCTCTAATTCTTCATATTTGTTATTCCTTACAAAACAGTAATATTTCATTCCATGCAAGTACCACAATTTGTTTTGCCATTCCCCAAATGGGGCATCCATTCTCACTCTCTCTCTCTCTCCCTCTCTCTCTCTCTCCCTCTCTCTCTCTCTCTCTCTCTCTCTCTCTCTCTCTCTGCTACTACAGAGAATGACTTTTTTCATACACTATATTGTCCTTCTTTCCTTCCTTCCTTCCCTCCTTCCTTCCTTCCTTCCCTCCCTCTCTCCCTCCCTCTCTCCCTCCCTGCTTGTCTTCCTCCCTCCCTCCTTCCCACACTCCCTTCGTCCAGAATATACCTAGCAGAAGGGTCTCTGGGTCAAAGAATATGGACCTTTTAGTCACATTTTAACTTAATTCCAATTGGCTTTGTAGAATGATTAGACAAATTCACAGGTCCACTAACAGTGTAATCAGTGTACCTGTCTTTCTGTAGCTCTCCAACACTATTTACAACTTATATTATCTTTGCCAATTTGCTTGATGTCAGTTGAAATCTCATTTGCATTTCTTATATCAGTGATTGGAAGCAATATTTCATGTAATTACAACTAGTCTAGATATCTCCTTTTGAGAATTATTTGACATCTTTTGACCACTTTTCTATTGTGAAATTGGTCTTGGTCCAATACATCTGTGTTAAATCCTGATATTTCCTATCGGCTATTAGACCCTTTTCACAGAT
This sequence comes from Trichosurus vulpecula, assembly GCF_011100635.1. Taxonomy (NCBI): domain Eukaryota; kingdom Metazoa; phylum Chordata; class Mammalia; order Diprotodontia; family Phalangeridae; genus Trichosurus; species Trichosurus vulpecula. The sequence goes on from NC_050578.1 coordinate 59,213,262, forward strand.
ATTTGATGCAACTTTTTTCTAATCAAAGTTTTCCTTTCTTATTCTAACTGCATAGATTTTTGTTAGTTTAAAAATCAATTTTATGTAATCAAAATTATAAATTTTATTTTTTATTATTGTTTCTAAGTCCTCTGTCCTGAACTTGTTTAATAATCCTCTCCTTAGCTATAGTGAGATCATCAATATTTTATTTGAATATCTATTTTGAGCTTATAGCAGTATTAGATACTTATTTAAACCTTTTTTTGGGTCAAATTGCTTTCCAGTTTTTCTAATAGTTCTTTCAATTAGAGAGTCCCTACCTCAAGTAGCTTGTGTTTCTTCATTTATGAAAAGCTGCATTATTGAGTTCAGTTATTTATAATTATTGCTTATCAAATTTGTTCTACTAATCTACTTTTTATTTTTAAATTAGAGACACATAAAAACTAGTAAAAATAGTTTAGATAATCATTGGTTTATGATACAATCAAGTGCCTTGCAAAACTTCCTTTAGTCATGCTGTTTTTCATTACGTTCCTTAAGACTTAGACTTTTATCCTCCATATGATTTTTTTAAAAATTCATTTTAATATAACAATTTTTAAATTAATTTCCCATAACTAGTATAATAATTTTATTATGTTGATGTAGCCTAGCCATGAGTAATGAATCTTTCCACATATTTAAACCATTCTTTACATCCCTAAAGATTGTTTTCTAAATGGATTTTTATGTCTTGAACATAACTTAGTTGTTGGACTCCCAGATATTTTATGCATTTTTTAGGCATCTTAGACAGAAAGTTAGGTAGATAGATAGACATCTAAGTGCTTACAATGTTCCAAGTACTAAATGAGATTCATCTTTCCATTTTTTCCCTGCAGGCTTTTTTATTTGTACACAGAAATGCTAATGATGTGTGTGAGTATATTCTATTCTTGTAACTATTAGACACAAGTAACCCATCATATCATCAACAAATAAAGCTGATTTTGCTTCCACTTTCCCACTTTTATTTATTTCTCTTAAGACAGCTAGTTAGTACAATGGGTATAGCACAGGGCCTGGAATCAAGAAAACCTGAGTTGAAACATAGCTTAAGTCACTAGCTGTGTGATATTGGGCAAATGACTTAACCTCTGTGTGCCAATTTCCTCATTTGTAAAACAGGGACGATAATACCACCTATCTTCCAGGGTTGTCGTGAGGAACAAACGAGGTAATATTTATAAAGCACTTATCACAGTGCCTTGCACGTACTAGGTCCTTAATAAGCGCTTGCTTCCTTTCTCATCTTATTGCTATCATCGGCATTTTTAGAACAAATATAACAAACAATTAGAGAGGAGTTATCCTTGTGTTTAGCCTTTATTCTTATGAAAATCTTTTTGTTTTCTATTTAATCTATTTCTCCTTTCATTTTCAAGTTTTGTGTTTTTGCAGATTTGTTAAATTGTTGATTCCCTAGTGATATTTCATTCCATATAAAGTTCAGTAATATTAACTTTCTCAGTATTATTAATATTTGCTAACTCTGAAAGCTTTCGGTTCAACTGCTTTACTCATATCTCTCCCAAATATTTTCTTGTTTTTAGCAATGTTATTTCCCAAAGAATTGTTTTTAATAACAGTAGTAGAGATTGCTTCAAATCACTAGTAAGAGAATGCTAATAAAAAATATCACTGAGGTTTCATCTAATATACACAAAGTTGGCAGAGTTCTTAAAAGATACTGCAGAATACTACAAAGATGCTTTCATATTAGAAGGGTTGTGGAAAGACAGCTATACTACTGCATTGTGGTGTTACCTCACTCTGAGTGAGTACATGCAAAGGCCTTTAGCATAAAAGGGCCAGGGTCTCCCAATGCATCCGGGGTCATCTTCTGTCATCCTGGTGAATATCAGGCCACTGGACCCAGATGGCTCTGGAGGAGAAAGCGAGGCTAGTGACCTTGCACAGCCCTCCCTCACCAAATCAAAGGCAACTGCAAGTCATGTCATCACTTCCCTGATGTCATGGTCCTCTTCTAAAACGAAGGACAAACACACAACAACAACAATGAACTAATCTAATGATTCTGGGAAGCGAGTTCAAATTATTCTGAAGAAGTGACATTTTAGTCTATTCTTATTTACCCATTGCTAGGTGCATACCCCAGAGTGCTTAACAAGGGAAAGGACAAAAATATGCTTAGCCAGTATGTAGCCAGACCCTTCTCTTGTATTTGTTGTCTTTAAGCTTTATTTATTTAGCTCATTTCTGGTTTCCTTCCTCACTAACTCTTTGCCTCTTCTCTCTTCCATTGTTGCACAGAGGCCCTCTAATATTGAATACCCTCTACCCAGCCTTTCTATGCAGCCTGGTGAGATAAATGAGCCCAGCTACATTTCCAGATCCCTTTCTCTTGGGCCCAAGGAACAATAGATTCCCTTCCAGTTCTCTCTATGCTGCTTTCTTCCACCTATCCTCTACCTTCCCTCTTTTGGTGGGGCTGGGCAAATCAATGTTTTCTCTTCAATAGAAGAGCAAGACAATAAGTCCTTGTGGAGGGGGACAGCCATAGCTAGGCCCAGAGGCATAAGCCTTGCAAGGCAGTTTGCATACCATGCTCCAGGCACAGCTGGTATTATTATGACCATTATTTTCTGAACCAAAGTTTAAGACGTGGTCTAAACATGGAATAAAAAAATGATTTGTGGATCTGTCTTAAAGGTATTATAGCAGGTATAAATATTAATTGGTACTGTTTAAATACTAACATTCTCATAATGTAAACAATGCCTGCTTTTATTTTTTTTACAAATTTTGATGATTGACAGGGTTCTTTGTGCTTTTCATTTCATCGTTTTCAAAGAAGTATCTAGTGAGGTGAATGCTATAGGTGTTGTTTTCACAAATTTAGTGATACATCTCAATGACTTGTCCGTGTTAAACACAGGTAGTAAGAGGCAGGATGCAAATGAAAGTCTCTCTTGATCACAAATTCAGTACTCTTTTTTTCTTCTTTCAACTTTTATTTCTTTCTCTTTCCTTCTTCCCCTTTTCCTACTCATTCTTTGAGCTGAAGAAAATGGGTCCTCAAGAGGTTAAGTGATTTGTTTAAGGTCACAAAGGTAGTTCATAAGATAATTGTTATTGGACTAGAGGTTCTTATCTCTAGATCAGGTAGTCCAGGGGTGGGGAAACTGTGGCCTCCAGGCCACATGTGGCCCTGAGCCTGTAGGCTCCCCACCCTTGCACTAATCTGTCCTGACACCCGCATTGCTGTTTTCCAGTAAGCACCCATTTTGCAAGCAATTCATTGATGAAAAGAATGGAAATACTGCATAAAACCTGGAACTAATGTTCTCAGAGAATCTTCAAAAAACCTAATACTCAAATATCTTCAATAATAAAAAAGTTCTTAAAGTTTCAAAATAGTAATATTCTTTAAGTGCCGGTCTGTAAAATCTTATGTTGAATTATAAGAAGAAATGATGATGCTATGACAAAATAACAGTGATTTTATTGTCACTTTTAATAAGTATGAAAAATGAATAATTGAGTCACATTCATCTTCAGAGATGGCTCTGTGGCACTGTTCTTATAGAGAAATAGCATGGTGTACTCTATAGATAACTGGTCTTTGGTCAGGAAGAGCTGAGTTTAAGTCCTGACTCTCTGTGAACATTTGGGTGCCTTGAGGGGTTTTCTAAGATTGTATTACACCTGAGCTATGGATCTCTATGTTTCAAAATTAGGTTTCCACACCAGAAACTTCCAAAAGAAATGAAACCACAAGTCTACAACTAAGCAACAACAAACCATTGTAATGTAGGGAAGCAGGGCAATATGAGGGATGGGGGAGGAGGAAGAGGAAGAGAGTACTAGATTTAAGGCCACAGAACCTAGACTCAGATGCCACCTATGCCTCTGTTACTGCCCATTGCCCCAGCTTAAGCTTAATTTTCTCATCTGTAAAAAATGAGGTTAAGTAAATTTTTTCTGAGGTCTCATCAGCTCTAAACCTATGATACTATGAACTTAATTTATTTGAAAATGACTTACTTTAAGCAGTAATTTTGTTTTGGCTTATTGTATCTTTTTTTTTTTAATTTTAGGAGCGCAGAGGAGGTATCAAATTCCAAGTTTTGTACTTGGGAAAAAGTAATAATATTTGAACTTGATTTCTCCCTCCCCCTACACCCTCCCCCTCGCCCCCAGTACTACGTTTAGTATAGTGGAGAACCTGTTTCCATTTGTTTTTACAGAGTTCTAGGTGTTTCTCTTCTGTAAAATGAGGTCAGTAATCCAAGCATCTCTTGCACCTCCTCCAACCTCTGGGGTTATTATGAGCCTCAAATGAGGTAATGGATGTGAGAGTCATCATAGCCAAAATGTGCTATAGAAATGTAAGCTATTTTTTGTGATTATTACCTGCTTTGACTCTCGGTTTTCTGGTAATTGGTACCCTGGAGAAAGAGAAACCTTCTAATTTACATTATAAAACAAAATTTAAGGTATGTAGAAATGCTACCTTGAGGATTAGAAACTAGACTTAATTTACTGCCCCCACCAAAACAAAACCCCACCCAGAAATTTCCCACATTTTCTAAAAAGTAGGTGTTGAACACATGCTAACTGTTCATTCCTGTTTCCAGGACTGAAAGCAAATTGCAGACAGACAATAAATTTCCCTTTGGGAGGGTACTGTAAGCAAATGAAGACTAAGAATTTATACTAAGTGAAAGGTCAGATGATCATATGCGATGAATGGAGATATAAATAGGAATTTTTATCCATGTTTGCTCCTACCTAATGCCCTAGGCAAACACTAGCCTATACATGGTTAGCAGTCTCTTAAATATTTTTTTTTCTGGTCAGATTTTTATTGTGTGGTAGGTGAAAGATAAAAGATTATGGAAAATCAATCTGAATAAATGTTTTACTCCTCATTGGTCTTAACTTTCTTAAACTGTTGAATGACTCCATGTTATTTAATAGTATGGAAATATGGAAAAGTATTTTTTTTAGTTAAAATTTTTAAAGAATAATTTGCATTTGGGTTGAGCAGATTCAGAAATTACACTTGAAATAATTGAGTAGCACTGGAGATAGAATGGCAGTTTTCATATAAGTGAAAAAAGAAATACAGAAAGTTAAGTTTCAAGACACTGAAATGCTGTTAAGCATTTAAACTTCACACCACACCAGGGGCAGCTTTTTAACCATCTGGAAATGGTAATGAATACTGTACTGGTCAGTGCCTTTTTTAATCCTATGGTTTCCATTTTCTTTTACCTTTCCACCGTCATATGCCATGTATCTTGAACATAACTCAATGCTTAGCCGGAATAATATTTCTTGCCAGCTTACAATCAAAGGGAGTACTCAGAAAAACAGCTGAGCTGTATTAGGCAACCGCAGTCTGGACTACATTTCTGTACTGAATAACACATCACAGGTGCAGGATTAGCCCAGCCTACGGTGTTCTGTTTTTTGAGCGTAACCTCCTAGCAGCTCTTTCCCTCCTCCTCACATTTCTTTCATACGGGGGTTTGGGGGTGGGGAATGGAGGGGATCTGTCAACAATATATCAAGCATATAGAAATCAAAGTAGTATGAGCAGTTTTATATCTTCCCTTTACAAAACAAAGAGGGAAAAAAGCACCAATTGCTAGTCTTAAAACAAGAGGGTAGAATTGAGTAGTTCAAAAGGTTCAGACAAAAGGTCAAACCCATGGGTAGAAAATCAAAGTGGACATTCACTTTACTAGCATCCTCCAGGGGAACTGTTAAAATGGGGGAAATTTAGATAGCTGTTTTTAGAATTTTCTCTTTTGTTTTCCCTCTAGTAACTTTACAACCATGTCCTGGGTGATGTAGTATAAAGAGGCAAATGATTATAGGTTTTGACAGTTTGAATTTTGCAATGATCAGTTTCCCACCACTGTATAAATTGATGAACAAACATGAAGGCTGCTGCTTGGAGTAAGGATCGTGAAACGAAGCATACATTGGAACTTTAAGGAAGCTTCACAGGATTAATTCTTTTTAATAATCAAGGATATAAAATTTAGCAAATGAAATTTTCACTTGAGAAAGAATTAAAAATGTTTAGAAGATCCATTGGGAGTCGTTGTCCTTGGATTGTCAAAGTAGTTTTTAGCACTGTTATTGTAGATTTTTGTTGTGATAGATCAGTGTTGAAAAAATTTGCCCAATTTAATTAAATGGAAACTAGTGGAATATAAAGGTGATTTCTAATAATTGTGTTATACCTGTTGCCAGTATTTTTTCTTGAAATAATTTTAATGATATTTGAATAGTCATTTTAACTTTTATCTTTTTTTTATTTTGTGGGATTGTTTTTCTCTGCAGACCTATTTGCTTCCAAAGCATATTATAAGTTTTCCTTGGGAATAGGAATTGTTTCACCATTATCTTTTATTTCTCTAGGGCATAGCATAGCAGCTTGCTCACAGTAGGTGCTTATTAAATGGCTTGTTGATTGAATGTTAGGCATCTCTCAAAACCCAGTAGGCTCTGGGAGGGGGGGATAGATATTATGAATGAACAATTAAAGTTATGTTTTAAAAATCAAAACCTACCTTTCAAAATTCTGTGGTTCCTACATTTAGATCTGAGGCAGATTGTCTGTGGGGCTTCTTTTTGGTAAAATATATTCCTTGACTTGGTTATCTCTTTATGACTGGGTGACTGGGATACCGGAAGGGTTAGAAAAGTGGGAGGTCCTTGGAGTATTCCCAGATTCTTTCTTTAAAAACAAACAAACCCCAAATCCTTGTCTTTTTGTTCCTTGTGCATCTGGGAGACTTGTTAGTCCTCTTTTTGACATGTAAAGATTCCTTTCAAAGCGGTTTCAGACACCAGTTTGTTTTAGGAGCTAACTGATATACCAGGAAAAAGATGAATTTAAATAGGTGCAGTGGCAAATTGAACACCTTTACAGAATTATTTGCGTTAACCTCAGGAATCTGTGGAGCAGGCAGTTTATATACTTCTCACTGGAAAAAAAATGCTAGAACCTCAAACATGGCAGTCTGCCAGTGGAGCTAGTTGATTCTTAGACATTCATTGCAAAAGGTCCCCAGTCCTATATGCTTCTTTAGCAGAGTATAATCCAAGTGATATTTCAAAGGTTTTTCAAGTACAGCATGTTTTCATCTTACTGGCATCCTGCCAGTACTATCCGTGGTCAAATAGAATAACTATTGTTTTGTGCATAATTTTAATTTAATCATAGGAAAAATCTTTATTCCCTGACTTGATATTAATTTATATTTCTTAGCCATCATTTCGAATAAGTTCTTTTGATCTTTTTTTGTTCGAGTTATGAGTTTGTTTCTAAAGCTTTCTTATTTTAATTCAGCAATAAGTAACATATACTTTTGCAGATTATTTTCTGTAAAGTTAGGAATATAAAGATACGTGGGGGAGAAGGAAATGATGCGTGATTTGGAATGACTAGTCAGAATGATATTAGCCTAATGACTTTTAGACTGGGGTTCTTTTCGTAATCAGTTAGTATGAATGTTTCCCAAACTCATAGTTGTATTCTAGTCACCAAAAGTTAAATTAATAAAACAAATTTTACTGTGTGACATATGTTACAAGGAATATTTACACATATTCTTGAAGGCATGAGAAGTTGACAATCTGGCATCATACAGAGAAAGCACCTAAAGAATTGATTTTTTTTCTCTTTTCATCCTTATTTTTTTTTCATGGAAAAAAATTTTTTTTGCAGCCATTATATGTTGCCCAAATCAGTTTAAAGTGAGAGCTATTTATTAGACTCAGGTGATTAGCGTGGATTCTAATTCTATGGATTGTCCATTTAATTGCATATAATGTAAACTGAAACAATAACGTGTACTTGATTTTTCCTTTGTGGATAGGCCAAACTCCTTTGAGTTACTGTGGATCTTGTCCAGGAATTAACACTTGAGGCAACCAGTGCAATGTCATCCGCAAACAGGAGAAACTGGAAGACAGCTTGGATATTGTAAAGTGATGATGAACATCTGAAGAACACATATCTCCCTATTTTGTGCATTGACTCCATATTGGTGATAAGAGAGTTATCAGACAAGATTTTCTCTGCATAAGGTTGTCTATCCATCTACACATAAATAAATATATACACACATATGCATACATATACACATTTGATGATACTCGATACCTTTCTTCAGAGATGATCTTGTCTGATGATTTTGATCATATATGTATAGATGTGTGTCTATATAGAATACAGTGTATGTCTATATACAGACATGTGTTTGTATGTCTACACATCCACATACATGCATACATATATGTTTATAAAATAGGTAAAATAATCTTGGACAGACATTGCAAATGGTTCCAGATTCAAATAGGAGGAAGAGAAGAAGCTGAATTGCTTCGGTAAAAGCTTCTTTAATGGCCTGAGACTGCCCCATAAAACCAAAGCCCATATTTTTCATACTAGAATTTTTCTAGTAATGTTTGTGATGCAGAGTCATGAAACATAATCTTTTTTTTTCAAAGACTATCATTTTAAAGATAATACATAGTCCAATAGTGGGCATGAACTAGTTCGAACATATTTTTAAAAAAGAATTACAAAGAAAAAACCAATAAAAAAGAAATATGTCATTGAAAAGAAGATGCATCAGCATTTGGCAGGAGCAGAAGATTAACCAAAATGTTTGTACTGTCCATGTTCTCCCATGGTACCCAGTGAGTCACGAGAAAGCAAGGAAGCTCTGCAGCTTAGTGGATGGATTCTTCTAGTGGAATTATGGGAAGACATGAACAAGAGTTGCTTGGAATAGGTAGGCATGAATGTATTGCAATCTGCATCAGTGAAGAAAGTACAAGTATTGATAAGATCATAGATTGACTTGAGAGAATTTGAAAATAATTTTTATGAACACTGTGTTCACTTCCACATAGGAACATACATAGCAGTTGTGGTTAGGAGGTATTGGGAGAAAGAATGATTGATAATGCACAAGAATAGACTCATATTACCTTAGAGATTTGGGTTTGTAGCACTTAGATTGCTCTTTGGCATATCACATTCTATGTGTAATTCATTTATTGGTGTATATATCTTATCATCCTGACTAGGTTGTAAGCTTCCCCAGGGACAAGAACAATGATATCTATGTTGGTATCTTTTGCTGCACCACCAGAAATGCCTGATAAATATTAGTTTCTCAGATGAGTAAGTGAGGTATATATCAAGACTCACAGAATTGTAGAGTTGGATGAGAAGGCACAGAGTTAGGCATTTATTTGAAAAATGATTCCCTGAAAAAGATATCCATGCTTTACTTAGGAAGTCAAGTGAGGGGAGTCATACAAACTACTAAGGAATTCATTTCACTTTGGACTTGCTCTGATTGTTCCTCCTTACATTGAGTCTAACACTACCTCCTTGTACTATCTGCTCCTAGTTTTGTCCTCTGATACCAACCAGAGCAAGTCTGATTACTCTTAATGTATATTTTTCAGTAATTTAAAGTCAGCTATGATGTGTCTCCCTTAAATCTTTTCTTCTCTGGGCAAAATACTCAATCTTTCCATATCTGGAATCAAGACCTTTCATTGGTTTTGTTGCCTTCCTCTGGATATTTTCAGCCTTATCAGTTTCCTAAAATATGGGACACAGAACTACCCAAAAATATTCCTGAGATGTGGTTTTACGAGGGCAAATGAAAGCAAAGATCCTCACTGTTGTCTTTTTGGACACTAAAGTTCTTTTACAGCAGCTAAGGCTGCATTTGGTTTTGGGGTGACATCACAAGATTAACTCATACGGAACTTGGAGGCCATTGAAACTTGTTGATATTTTTCACATGAACTAATGGGTAGCCATGACTCCATTTTATGCTTTTAAGATTTTTGTTTGTTCGTTTTTTTGGTGAAAGGATAAAATTCATCCATATAAAATTTGCTCTCATGAGTTTTGCCCCCACTATAATTTGAATTGTTATTCATTATATAATGGGAATCACGACTTTAACCTACCCACCAAGTGATCATCCATCCTCAGCTTGAAGATCTCCAAGGAGGGGAGATCTCTTGAATAGGCCATTACGCTTTTGGACAGCTCCTAGTGTTAGGAAAGTTTTGCTAATACCAGAATTCATCTCTTTACAATGTCTGCGCACTGCTTTTGGTTCTACATTTAGAACTAAAAGAGATTACAGAGATCATCTGGTCCAGGCCCTTCATTTTATAAATGTGGAAACTGAGGACAAGTCTCTTGACTAAGGTCATACAGGCCGTAAGTGATAGAGGCAGAATTTGAATCCAGGTCCTATTTCCATGCTTTCCTACAAGCTGTCCCCCATTCCTAGAATGTACTTGATCTCTACCTCTGACCCTGGGCATCCCTAGTTTCCTTCAAAGCATACTTAAGGTGCCACTTCACCTGTGTGAGGCCTTTCCGGATGCCATGAGATGTCAATGTCTCCCTCTCCCCTTACTGCTTTGTATTTATATTGTATATATTTTGTTTTTCCTTATCTGTGTCATCTAAAAGAATAAAAGCTCCCCTTGGCCAGGAACTCTCTACTGTCTTTATCTAGTATCTGTCTCTATTATCTTTATCTAGTATCTAGTATCTCTAGCTTTATCTGTGTCTATATCTAGTATATCTACTACGCAGTCAGGTGGTTGCTTGATTAAGTAAAAAAAAAATCTTCACTAGCTGTGCTAGCCATCCAGAAAGTAGAACACATAGGCACAAGTAACTTACATCATGGTGGGGTGATAGGATATTCATGAAATATTCATGTTCCTTCAAAACAATTTCAACAACTCACTAATAATGTTCTTATTTCCACCTGACTCTACAATCAGTAAAATTACACAGTGTGCTCAGTTATGGCAAGATTTCAGGTTACTTTGATAGTTTAGAGTATAATTCTCAAGTTAGTAGATAATCAAGGGGTGTGTGTGTGTGTGTGTGTGTGTGTGTGTGTGTGTGAGAGAGAGAGAGAGAGAGAGAGGGAGAGAGAGAGAGAGAGAGAAAGAGAGAGAGAGAGAGAGAGTTCTTTTGTTGTTCACAGAGTAGCCTTCATGGGAAGGTAGTGAGGATAAGAGGAAAGAAAATGAAAAGATAACATATATTAAGTCCTTAGTATATGCAAAGTAGCATGCTGAGATCCAGTGATACAGAAGTCCTTCTCAAGGAGCTCACATCCTAATAGGAGGAGAAAACACATAGAAGAGGTGCTTCCTTAGAGTATACTAGTAAAGCAGATGATAATGCATGTTCTTTAATGTTATTTCAACTACTAAAGCCATATCTCTTTCTGATGTTAAATCATTTGACAGGATTCTGATAAAAGGAATTTTCTTTAAAGGTTCTTCAGTAGCTGTGGTGACTGATGAGAGAGCTGTACAACATGCAGATTGCAGTGGCCAGGCTGCATATTTCTATTGGAAAACATTTTCACTGAATTGAACATAAAACGAAACTAATTTATAAAAATTTTTATTTTGTAGTTATTACATAGAATTAATTCCTAGTCAATAAATTTTCTAGGAGGGAGATTTAAAAATTTTAGCTTAAGTTACAAAATTTTATAAATGTAAATATAATATGTATGTATAAAATAGTATATATGAATATATACAATATATGTACATGTGTGCATGTATATATACTATATATATACACATATATATTATATACGAAATATATTGTATAATGCCTATGATGTAAATATCAATTAATAATTAATGTGTGGAAGAGAGATAAAATGAATATTTGTCTAGAATCAAACGTAATTATTGGTAAGCTGTAGTGTCTTAGTGTAATATGGAGGCCAAAAAGATCCTTCACCTGGGTTTCTAGGACATCTCTGCCTCTTATGCAGGCTTACAGTTCAGTTATCAGCAAGTCATTCATATGAGTGAAGGATAATCCTGTATTAAAATATGAATTTTAATAATGTTAAGCAGGTTATACAATCATTACACCTTAGTGTGCATCAATGTGTGAGATAATTTACTTCTCTTCTTAGGAGATCCTCTTGATAGGAGGAAGCATTGGAGTGGGGATAGAGGCTTAAAAAAGAAAAATGAAAGACACTAAAAACTTCCAGAAAATGTGAGTGAGTGTGTGTGTGTGTGTGTGTGTGTGTGTGTGTGTGTGTGTATTTACTTTGAGCTTCATGAAATGTCGATTATGATACAGGTCGATTATGATACAGATTGGTTGAGTTTCCGGCTACATTGTTATTCTTAGGAGCAATTTCATAAATGATATAGTTTGGAATGAGAGGCGATTTGGTATAGTGAATAAGTAGATAGAGAGCCAGCCAAGGACTTCAGATGGCCAGGGTTCAAAGCCTGTAACTTCTCAGTTCCCCAAACAACTTTCAGGAGTTATAAATTGCAGATGAGCTGCTGAGGTGTATCGATGTAGGGAGTTTTTACGTGGAGACTTCCCTACAGATGAAATCATGGTTTCAGATCTCCATCACCTTAAAAAAAAGCCTGGCATATTGAGCTTAACCCTTTAGGATAATTTTATTTGAGGAAAATATATTGATAGCTATTCATTAACATGCATTTATAAACTTTTATAATCTAAATTAGCACTTGTTAAATTGTGGGTCATGACCCCATATGGGGTTGCAAAAATTTTGGCAATAAAAGGTTTCTGAATGCACAACGACCAAAGATTAATTAAAAATCATACATGTAATGAATCCAACGTGCTCCTGGCAGCACTTAATGGTGTTGCATCATGTAACTTCACTGTGGCTTTGGTTCTGAGCACAAAGTATTTTGCACTGCTCGTGCCCTCAGGCCACACAACAGCAACAATGCTGCTGAAATTCGAAAAGGGGTCAAGAGTGGAAAAAGTTTAAGAAGAGCTAGTAATAAGATAGGTTTAAAATTTCCATGATAGAAAATGTATTAAGAAAAAGAAATAATTCTGTGCAAGGACTACAAAAGGTAATTTTTCAAAAAACTTAGCTCTATTTAATGTCCAGCTCAGTGAAATATTTCCAAATACAATATTTTTTTTTATGAGAGTCGAAAGCTTTGATTTCTTTTAGTTGTTTTCTTGTGGGATGATGTATATTGTATGTGAGGCAGAGACATCTAGGAAATCAAAGACAGAAGCAGAAGTCTAGGTTGGAGTGAAGGCAGAATGAAAGTCAGCCTGCCCATGGTGCTGATGGATGGTGAGGAGTTTACAGTTTGAATGGTTCAGTGACAAAAGAGCCCTGGGGCCTCCTATGCTGAGATTCTCGGTTAGCTACCCCTAACATGCTCCTGTCCTTGCTGCAGAACAGCAGAGCTTCCTAATGAGACTTGTAGAATTTACAACTTTTAGAAATTTGAGTCTAATTCCCAATCATAGTTGCTTGCCATAAATTACAGGCAAATCTATAGTTTACTAAATTATTACGAAATACTTGCAAGATCTTTTAATTTAGTTGTGGTGCTTTCTAAAAAAAAATTAAAGCACAGTTGTTATTGCACTGCTACTTCTCTGCACAATTTATACTTTTTTAAGGAAAAAAAAACCTATCAATCAGTAAAGTATTGAGGCACTTATATGCCTCCAGCTGTACTAGATTCTATCAGAGTGTCTCTGTTGGAAGTAAATTATACCTAGTCACACGTAGAGAGTTCTTATGGAACTTGGAGAATGGGGTAAAAAAGCAAGGGCGTGTGGCAAAAATGGAAGCAAGAGAAGGGAAATGAGAGAAAGAAGTGAGATAGAGACAAGATGAAAAGAAATAGAACAGGAAAGAAGATTACAAGGAGCAGAAAGAGAAAGACCAAGTGGAAAAAAGGGAAGAAAATAAGACTAGTTTACAATCCTAAAAATGAGTTCCTTCCCTCCTCCACCTTTGAATGAATATTAATTCAATTCTTCTTCCTTACTTTCTTGAGACTCTTTTAAATCTCCTAAGACTTTTTTAATCCTTATTTTTCAAAGCTTTGCCTCACCTAGAAGCACTAGATAATATAATCTTATTCATTGCCTAATTTTATCTTATTAAATACACTTATTTGCCTTTCTTTTATTTCTCTCTTTTGAAGAATTTGAATGAAAAATTGTGCTCATCTTTACTTTCTTCTGGAGGAATGACTCCAATGCCTCTTTTGGGGGGAAAATTTGTCTTTTTGATGATTAGACTGAATTTTGCAAGATATATTTTTGAGGAAATTATTATTCCCAAAGTTGCCAGTGATTGTATTTGCCAAATCTTCCTCCTCCTTGAACTTTCTAAAGCGTTTGATACTCTTGACTACTTCTTCCTTAGTTTCTCCTCTCTTGCTTGACTTTCTCAACTCCTTCTTAGTCTCCTTTGCTTGGTCATCAGCCATATTATGCTTCCTAACTGTGCACTTACTTTTCTCTCTCTTAGAGAGCTAATCAGCTCAATGAATGTGATTATTGTGTGTGTGTACTGATGATGTCAGTATCTTTATATTTATCCTCAATCTCCCTTCTCAGCTTTATTCACATTCCATCAACTAACTGTCTATTGGAAATATCCAACAGCTTGGCTTGTAGGCATCTCAAAATTAACATATATTGAAAACAGAATTCATTATGGTAGTCTCCTTCCCAACTCACTGCTCTTTTAGATTTCTGTTTCTGGCAAAGGCATCGCCACAGATCCAGTGACCTAGATTAGCGATCTCATGTCATCCTCAGCTCCTTAGACTGACTTGCCCCAGAATCCAATCAGTTGCCAAAACTTTTTTTAACCCTCCATATATTCCCCACCCATTATCCTTTTCACACAGGATCTTATCACATCCTGCTTGAACTATTGCATCAGCCTCCTCTTTGATCTCGCTGACTCAAGTCTGTCTCTATTCCAATCCTCCACATACCTGCCAAAGCAATTTTCCTAATGTGAAGGTCTGACCATATCACTCCTCTCTCTGTTCAGTAAACAGCAGGAGCTGCCTATTACCTCTAGAATCAAATATAAACTCTTCTCTTTAGCATTTAAAACTTTTCACAACTTGGCATTGATGAGGTCAGGGAACCATATGTTGAGGTTAGGGGTTTAGGAGACCCCAAAATACTGACATACAAGTTCCTGCTGGAAGGAATTCAACTCAAGCCTTTTTACAGCCAAAGAAAAAGAAAGTTTATTAATGATTCACCATATTGGGTAGAGTCTTAGGAAATCTCACCATTTGTGACACTCATTTTGACAAGCGGGCCACATTCAATCTACTGAGCTAGACTGAACCTGAGCCCCTTCATGGAGGCAGGATGAGACTTATATACAGAAAGATTGTGGGAGGGATCACGGGTGGTCCTGGGGTGATAGGGGGAGGGGTTTAGGGGATGGTCTTGAGGAGAAATGTAAGGAGGATCTTGTTGGGACTGGAGTGAGGTCAGACTCTAGGACCCAAGAGAATGGGATTAAGGGTGGGAAGTAGCTGAAGGCTACCTGGAGATAACAGACAATGTAGGGCTAGGCTAGTTTAAGGGTAACAGATTTGGGCATACACATTTTGGTAAGATCAGGGGTGGGAAGTAGCAGGACAATGGAGGGCTAGGCTAGGTTAAGAGTAACCTAGAGGTTTGGGCCTAGTGATAATGAAAGAGTTATGGCCTCAGACAAGTGCCTCATCAAGTGGGAAGATTCAAGGAGAGTTCAAGGGTGTTCCCAGAGCTTGTACCCCATCATTCCCCCCTCAAACAAATGGGACCCAGATTCCTTTGGGGTAAAGGACAAAGGTCTGAGCTTATGAGACTGCTTCCTACTGACAAAGGGTGTAGAGCTGTCCCTGCCTCAGTGGGTCCACTTCAAGCCTGAGCAGTCTTTTGGAAGTTGATGGCTCTGAGCCTGGAGGAGGCAAACCTGACAAGGAGGTTAAACAAACAAGAATCAAACAGGCAGTATAGGACTATAGAGAAAGGACAATTTCCCTGGCACAACCCAGGGGGCAGGGATTTGACCTCTATGGTGTGAAACCCATGTTTCCATCCTGAATGCATTTTATATTCTTTGGCATAACAGTATGGTCCAGCCAAACGACCTTCTTGGTGTTCCTCACCTACACCACTCCAGGTTCCTTCTTTCAGTAGCTCAGTGGCAAGAGTACTAAACCTGGAGTCAGGAAGAGTCAAGTTCATGTCCCACCTCAGGCACTTACTATCTGAGTGACCCTGGCAAGTCACTTAACCTCACTTAGCCTTTCCTCATTTGTAAAGTGCCCCTGGGTTGTTTTGGGGATAAAATGAGATAATATTTATAAAATTCTTTGTAAATCATAAAGCACTGTGTAAATGCTAGCTACTTTTATCTCACAACCTTGTGTTTCCCCCATGCCTAGAATGTGCTCTGTCCATCTTTCAGAATCCTTAACTTCCTTTAAAATTCAGCTCAGATGACATTTTGGACATGAAGCCTTTCCTAACCAACCAGCTGCTTGACTTGTAGACATCTCAAAAGTAACATATATTTAAGACAGAATTAATTATGGTAGTCTCCTTCCCTAAACTCCTAAAACACACCAAATTACCATGGATCCATTTTGTATATCCCTATGCATCTAAATGCTGTTTCCTCTGGATATATTGTAAGCTCCACAGGACTGAGGCTGCTTCACTCTTGCCTTCATATCCTCGGTTACTAGCCCAGTGCCACTCCATAGCAAACACGTAATAAATGCTTGTTAATTAATCGATTGAAGACGGCCATAAAGGCTAATGTTGTCTTAAGGTTCATTGATAGAACCATAGCATCCAGAATAAGGGATACCCACGTGCACATCCTCAGCTGTGGTAATACCATACATAGACTAATAGAGTAATTTCTAGAGTATTGTGTCTGTAGGTGCCATATTTTAGTAAGAATTCTAACACTATTTCCATAGGAGAACAACTTTTATTGAGGGGACTCAAACCCATGCCATCAAACAGTAGGTTGCTAGAAGTACAGATGTTAAGATAGAGTGGGAAAAAGATGTTCAGAGTAGAGCATGATTGCTGCCTTTAGATATTTGAAGGGCTGGCATGTCAATCTGTTTTTGTATATACTTTTATGTGTGTATATGTTATCTTCATCAAAAAATGTAGGCTCCATCAGGACAGGGGACTGTGTCACTTTTATTTTTTTAATCCCATCACTTACCACAATGTCTAGTATAAAACTTCTTGTTGATTAATTAATTATTAATGCTACTAGGTGAAACCAGGCCTCATGGGAGGTAGATTTCAGGCTGAGCAGGAGATGGATTTCATAAAAATCAAAGCTGTACAAATGTGAATCAATGTGCTTCAGTATCATAGGTTCATACAGGAGACCTTAGGGACTACCAAGTCCAAAACTTTTATTTTACAGATAAGACAACTGAGACACAGAGAGGTTAAGTGACTTGTCTAGTGACACATGGTAGTAACTGTCTGGGTCAGGATTCAAACCCAGGTCTTCCTGACTCCAAGTAGGAAGCTGGATGACCTCTTGTCAAGGATCTTATAGAAGTAATTCCTTTTCAGTCCTCTGAGTTTCCAGCAGACAGAGATTTAAGGCCCTTTCCACTTTACTACTCCACCTTTTCTTGATATTAAAGTTTTAAAAATCAGAAAATAGAAAATACATGGCCCTTTTTTCATTATGTTTTAAATAATTCTAAGCTTTTGTTTAATGGTGAAATAGTAAATTTAAAAATGTTTTTCTCGTTTTGTTAAATGGATCACTCAGTGAGTAGGGAATAGACATAGTTGGAAACAAAAGTGGCATGGAAAGAAAAGAAAACAAAAAATTTTCATTCACATACATGCACACACATACACTTATCTACATATATATTCTTTGTTTTTGCCTTATGTTCAAGAAAGTACACTTCAGGGACATAAATGTTTTCTCAGATATCAAGCAGATGTCCCTGAACTCCTCTATTTTGTGATCTCTCAAGTATGAAAACTATTTTTATGACATTGCTGATGTTTTTCTTTTATTTAGAAAGCAGCTTTCTTGGGAGAAAAAATGGATTTAGCCTTTTTTTAAATTCTGAAAACAATTTTGAAGAATGGTTTGTGAGTTATAAAAATCACTAATCGTCAGTGGATAGAATGTGGGGCACCATGGTTGAGGCAGGTTATGAGAGCACTTTTTTTTTAAACATAGGGTCATATCTCACCTCTGACACTCATTACCTTTGTGACCTTGAGCAAATTTCTTAGTCTCTCTGGGTCTCAGTTTCCTTATCTGTAAAATGAAGAGGTAGGACTATCTCCAGACCTCTGATCTTATGTTCTTGCTGTAATTAGGAAAAATAGATCTTTCATATTTCTTTGGAATTAATGCTTATATACATTTTGAGATAGGGAATTTTCCACATAATTTAATATTTTACCCTATTTTACTCTTCTATCTCTTTGTGGATCCAATTCACAATATGAGGAAACTTCATCTAATACTATAGGCTAGCATTTACTCTGCAACTTATTATCTTAGAGAGTTGGTTGGAGCGTAAAGAAATCAGACAATTGTCCAACATTATTTAGCCAGGAAGGCAGAGAGAGAACTTGAACCCAGGTTTTCCTGATTAATTGTTCTAAGTTTTTTTTTTCCTGTGGGAAAATACATTCTGATTTTAAAAACCTAGGTATTAATTGTGGCAGCAAGTATCTACCACCTTTATCAGTTTTTTTTATTTGAAAGAAACTTAATGTATGCCATAAGATTGCAAGGTTTCATTTTCTTATCATACTGCCACATGTTAAATTTTCTGAATTTCAGATAATAATGGTACAAACAGTGCTTATTTAGGTTTTATTTCTTTATTCATCTGTTTCGGTTCAGGAGTAGGAACTTCAAAATCAAGCTGAAATGGCTAATATATAGAATCTCTGTATTTGCCTAGATGTAGAGTAGGGGTGGGGAGCTTGTGGCCTTGAGGCCACGTGTGGCCTTGTAGGTACTTGGGCGTGGCCTTTTGACTGAGTCCAAGTTTTACAGAACAAATCCCTTTATTAAGGGGATTTGTTCTGTGAAGTTTGCATAGAGAATATTAGACTTGTGGGTTCCTTGAGTACAGGGCTGTTTCTTTACAACCAACTGCCTAGAATATTGCCTTGAACATATTTAGTGCTTAGTAAGTGTTTGTTAAGTTCAGCTGAATATGATATAAAGGGCTTAATCTTGTACGAGGAGCCTGAAAATTACCAATGAATTATGTTGTAAATATTCATTTTCAAGTCAATTGGAATTAAATTCTTTCATTTAAAATAATATAAGGTGGTTATAAATGGTGTCTAGTTAACCCACAAAAGCCCAATTCATAACACAGGTCAAATTCTGTTCATTTTCAGTGTAATGCTAAAAAAATATTGTTACAATACTTGTAAACAAATGAGAAAAATGGAAAGATAATGTGGTGCAGTAGATAGAGGAATGTAGACCTCTGAAGTCCATGGACTTACATAAGCACATCATGCTTCAGGCACTGCTTTTGTGACCTTGGGCAAAAGTCATTTAACTTCTCTGGGCCTCAGGTTACACTAGATCACCTCTGAGATCCCTTCCAACTCTAGAGCTATTATTCTCTGAATATGAAATTGAAATTTTGTATTTTGAAAGCTGTCGGTTGGGGGGAGGAGCTTAAGTTGGAAGATGATGGGGAAGCGGAATGGACTGTTGAATGAACAGGGATATAATGTAAATCATATTTCAGTCATCATAGTCAATGAATGGACATGAGTCAAATGGTGTATCAGCAAGGCAGTAATAACAATATCGATGATAATTGTGAATATGCCTGTGTAATTCTTTATCACAAAATATAAGAGACTCTCCATATAGAAGGTAGAAGAAGTAAAACATTTATTCAGACACTAAAGAACCAAATCCCCAAACCAGTAAGTCCAACCCATCTAAGCAGCAACCATATCCCAAAACCAGTAAGCCTGCTTCATCATAACAGCAAGGAACTTAAGGCACAACATCACAGCGTGGAGCCTCACTATCCCATTAGCCTTCCCCCCAGCTGGGACCTTTCCACAAACACTCAGAAATCCTAGCTCACTCCTTGCCTGTGTCCTTCTTCTCCCATGGTTCTAACTCACTCTGAGCATTTCCTGTTCCACTCCTTCAGCAAACTCCTTGCACCACATGTGACCTAGGCTTCCTGTGACATAAGCAGTCCACATGGGCCTATTAATGGGTGGGAAAGATCTTCAAATTTACACCACTATTACAAATGGTCACTTTGAGGATGAGATTCCTATTTAAAGAATAACAGATTAAAGTTGAGGGCTAGAGAAAATTGGCCACTGGATATTTTGTTGGCATTTGGCAAATGAAATCCTAGGGGCTGGTATAGGAACTTTTACAAAAGCAATCGTCATATTTTACTGATTTTTTTTCCCTTCATGTTCCTGATTAGCTCTGTGTTATAATTAGTTGTAAATGTTTTCACACCTCAAAGAACTTGAGCAGCATTCAAAATTCTCAGTGCCTCTTATCATTGTTTGATGGGGCAAGTGGTAAGAAGGATTGGTGGCTTTTTTATTAAATCTAGTTGTAGTGCTTATAATTAAAAGTTTTGGTTTTTTTTTATAATCAAGGTATGACTAAGTTTGGATGCCAAACCCATAGATCCTTGAATGAAGCATTTCCAGTCTTTCAGTTTTGTGGGTTTAAAGCTGGTAGGGACCATCACATCTAAATTCATTTTGTAGATGAAGATAGATACCAGGGATGAAGTGAGCTGTCCATGGTACAGGACCCAGCATTTGAATCCAGGTCTAGGGCTTCAAATCAACTCCACTGGGAAAAGAAAAATATCAGACTAAGTAGATTGTTCATATTATTTAGAAAATCTAAAAGTTTCTGCTTTTTGTTGTGTTGTCATTATTACTACCCTGTTTGGCTTGTATCTTGGTGACATGTTATCCCATTGTTATACTACATTTTATCCTATTGTAGCTTTACTTTTACAATTTTAAGGAAGAATGGCTGACCTCCCCTCCCACCCCCAATAGAAGGATTGTCACTGTCAGCTGTTACAGTAGGTATATGTTCCTGTTTGCAACAGCTGCCAAGAATGATGCATATCTGGATGAGGATGAGGAGGAGGATGTGAGGAGCTAGCACTTATATAGTGGTGTAAGGTTGTTAAAGTGATTTACATAGTGCTATCTCATTTGATCCTCACAAGGACTTTGGGAGATAGGGACTATTATGATCCCCACTTAATAGAAAAAAACTGAGGACCAGGGAGATTATAAACCTTGCCCAGGTTTATATAGCTAATAAGTGTCTCAGGCAGAATTTGAATTCTGGTCTTTCTGAGCACTTTTTCAACTATGCTTCCTAGTTACTGGTAAACATTTGCAGTTTTGGCCTTATAATGAAATACGTGGCAGAAAATTATTTTTGCCATCATTTCTTTTTATTTTCTATGTAATAATTAAAATATAGAATATTAGATTGAAATGATTATGCAAATTTTTGTATACTATAAGAAAATTTATCCCATGTGGAGAAACTCATTCTCTACACAATAGTAACTTTTTAAATTATGAAGTCTGTCAGTTTGAATTATATGAATAAATACTGACCACAGATTACTTTCAAAAAATTATATGCCTCAAGCTTCTTCTCCTTTCTATTTTTTGGTAGATACCACTGGAAACTCTCCATAGATCTAAAAAAATACATATATACATATATTGCTCTTCCTTTATAGCTAATTTCCTTGACAATATGCTTTTGCGAAGTTCGGGAAAGTTGAATGTGGACAGCAAGAAGGAAGACGGTGTGATCACAGCCCCCACCCCTCGGCCAAAGGTCTTGCAATGCAAATGCCACCATCACTGTCCTGAAGACTCCGTCAACAATATTTGCAGGTTGGTGGTTCAAGTAGTTCAAATATAGATTTTTAACAGTAGTAGAGCACTAATTTAGAGCCACTGAGATACAATGGATAGAGTGCTGACTCTGGAGTCAGAGCACAAGGATTCAAATCCTGCTCCTGACACTAGTCATGTGACCTTGGGCAAGCCAGTTAACCTCCCTGGACCGCAGTTTTTACACTCATTGACTACACCTCTGAGGACTCCTCTAGCTCTAAATCTGTGATTCTCTTTTTCTGTTACAATTTTTTTTAAAAAAACCTTTCATGTTTTTGTGGGATTAATGATTATATGATGTAAATGAGAAAATCCTACATAGTATTTAATATTTTATCCTAGCTATGTTAATTTATTTCTCTGTAAAATTCACTGTCAAATTTGGAAACCAGAACTTAAAAGTCAGATTCATTGCATATGAGAAATTAGACTTTTGACCCTGAAAGCCTAAGATCATTTAGCACTGTACTGAAATTGTTCTTGGGCTCTACTGGTGAATTAATCACAGTCATGTGACAGCCACAAAGTGGAAAAATGTGTTGGTTGCATTTTTTGTTTTGTGCTGTCCAGAACAACTCATTTCAATGCAAGGATACTTCAATTCATTAGCTCTTACTGGCACATTTTCCCACAATGTTCAACTCTTCAACTGCAGTAGAAACCACGCTGAAATTGTACTGCCTGACATTGTACTCTGACATGCTTCTAACCACCTACATACCTTCACTATTCAAAAACAAAATTCTTGTAATATAGACCAAATATTTAAATCTTCCTCAACAGGAACCAGTTTTTTCTAAGTTTCTATTCAGTAAAGGAAGGTTTAATATATTTTAAAAAAAATTTGCTTTCAACAGATGGGCATACTGACCCATCAGTTTAGAGTAAGCATTCTTAATTTTTTTTCTATCATGGACTCCTTTAACAGTCTGGTGAACCCTATTTACCTCTTCTATAAAATAAATATATGCAGTTATATCGGAAACCAATTATATTGAAATAAAGATGCAATTTTTCCCATTTAAGTCCTATGGACTCTCTGAAATCTATCTACAAACCCCTTGGTAGTGGTCCATGGACCCCAGGTTAAGAATCATTGGTTTACAGAGAAATCTCAAGTTAGGGTGATTAGCTATCATGGTGGAATTTGAGGTAAGGAACGAGCCAGGTGTTAGAGCATTATGGGCAGTGTATGGGAAATAAAACTTTTACCACATACCATGTTCATGCTGAGTGAATGACGTACATTCCAGAGCAAGATAATTTAGCATTTTTTCTCATTTATGTTCATGCCTCAGAAGCTAAATTTCCCTATCTTTTACCTCTACCAACATTTAGATTAAGGATAGACAGTGAGTGGCAGAGGTTATGGACACAGGGCAAGGGACTGGGCTGAGGAGAATCTGATGGTGTGTGAAAGAAGCAGGTAAACAGATGCTAGAACAGGTTAAACATGACCAAGAGAAAGCAGAGAAGTAGGCAGAATATATCAAGGGTAGTTCAGTATCAATAAGAGAATAGTAAAGGAGGTGTAGCAGATGCTGAGAAAATTGGAAAGAATTTATCATGGAAGTTGGTCAGGAGCCCAGACAAAGTGACTGGATCAAAATTCAGGTCACTAATCTAGCAAAAAGGTTCAAATTGAAGAAAGGAATTTGAGCCATAGCAGAATTGGTAGAGAAAAAAGTAGGACATAACCTCATCTGTCCTGGATTTACATGTGGAAATCAGTGGGGCCATCTAGCTGGAATGGGGAGCAAGGGTACAGAGAGCAAGAACATTCCTGTTAAGGGAATCGTGGTATTTTAGAGGCAGAGGGAACCTTGAAATAACTTGACCTGGTGCTTTCATTTTACATATTAGGACAGTGAAATGAAGTGACTCACTCAATATCACACAGTTACAAAGACAGATCTTTTATCCACTTCTTTTTATTGGGAAGAGGTGGTAGCTATTACAAGGTCACCTTCTCACTTCACTTAGAAGCAACTGGTGGCCAAAACCTAGTCATAGCACATGATCTTTGAGATTTATTGCCATAATCTCCTTGACAGTATTTTATTTAACATTTTTAAAAAATGTATTAAATTAAAATTTATTAAAATTTTTGCATCAATATTCGGTAGAGAAATTGGTTTATAGTTTTCTTTCTCTCTTTTTGCTCTTCATGGTTTAGGTATCAAAACAGTATTTGTGTCATAAAAGGAATTTGGTAGGACTCCTTTACCTGTTTTTTTCCAGTACTTTAGAGAGTACTGGAATTGATTGTTCCTTAAATATTTGGTAGAAATCATTTTAAAAGCCATTTGGTCCTGGAGATTTTTTCCTAGGCATCTCATTTAGGGGTTGTTCAATTTCTTTTTCTATGATAAGGTTATCTATATTTTAAGTTTTCTGTTTTCTCTTCTGTTAACCTAGGTGATTTATATTTTTGTAAATATCCATCCTTTTCATTTAGGTTGTCAGTTTTATTGGTCTAGAATTGGACAAATTGCTTTAATTTAGTCTTCGTTGATGTTGCATTCACACTTTTCATTTTTCTTTCTAGGAATTTGATTTCCTTCTTTCTTTTTTAAAAATAAAATTAATCAATAGGTTATCTTTTTGTTTTGTTTTTATTTCATAAATTCATCTGCTAGTGTTATTTATTGGTTAACTGTTTTTCTCATTTCTAATGTCTTAATTTCTCCTTTGATTTCAGAATTTCTATCTTGGCATTTAATTGGGTATTTTTTATTTGTTCTTTTTCTAGTTTTTTTTAATTGCATGCCCAATTCTTTATCTCTTTTATTTGATGTATGAGTTTGGAAATATAAATTTTCCCCTTGGTATGTTGTCTCATTGTTATCTTCTTTAATGAAACTGTTGGTTTTTTCTATGATTTATTCTTTGTCCCATTAATTCATTAGGATTAGATTATTTAGTTTCTAGGTTTTTAAAACATCTATAATTCTATGGCCCTTTATTGACAATAATTTTTATTGGTCTGAAAAGGATGCATTAATATTGCAGCTGTTTGGCAGTTGTTTGTGAGCTTTTTGTGCCCTAATACATAGTCAGTTTTTGTGAAGGTGCCATGTACATCTGAAAAACAGGATGGCCCTTTTCTTCCCCATTCAGTCTCCAGGGGCTTGTCTCCTCAGCTTCTTTTTCATTTATTTTATGGTTAGATTTGTCTAGATCTGAGAGGGGAAAGGTGAGGTACCCCACTAGTGTAATTTTTTCTTCTTTTATTCATATTTTATTATTTAATATTTTATTTTTCATCATTGATTTCCACAAGATTTTGAGTTACAAATTTTCTCCCCATTTCTTCCATAGTCAATGTTGTAGACTCCTGCAGTGCTTTAACTTTGATTTTCAGGTTATCTTTATCCTTATACCTTAGGGGTAGTGGTACTGGTAGTTACTACCACAAACCAACCCAGGAACATATTATTTAAACTGTTTTTTTCCTTAACAATTATTTTATTATTAAATATTTTAGTTTTCAACATTGATTTCCACAAGATTTTGATTTTCTCCCCATTTCTACCCTCCCCCCACTCCGAGATGGCATATATTCTGATCGCCCCATTCCCCAGTCAGCCCTCCCTTCTGTCACCCCACTCCCCCTCGCATCCCCTTTACCCTTACTTTCTTGTAGGGCAGGATAGCTTTCTATGCCCTGTTCCCTATCTATCTTATTTCGCAGTTGCATGCAAAAACAAATTTGAGTTCCAAATTCTCTCCCCTCTTCCTTTCCCATCCACCCTCCTTAAGAAGGCAAGCAATTCAACATAGGCCACACATGAATCATTATGTAAAACATTTCCACAATAATCACATTGTGAAAGACTAACTATATTTCCCTCCATCCTACCCTGTCCCCCTTTATTCAATTTTCTCCCTTGACCCAGTCCCTTTTAAAAAGGGTTTGCTTTTGATTATCTCCTCCCCCTATATGCCCTCCCTTCTATCATCTCCCTTTTTTATTCCCTTCCACCTACTTTCCTGTTGGGGTAAGATACCCAGTTGATTGTGTATGTTATTCCCTCCTTAAGTCAAACCCAGTGAGAGCAAGATTCATTCATTCCCCCTCAGCTGCCCCCTCTTCCATTCCAACAGAACTGTTTTTTCTTACCTCTTTTATGTGAGATAATTTACCCCATTCTATCTCTCCCTTTCTCCCTCTCTCCATATATTCCTGTCTCACCCCTTAATTTTTTTTTATTTTTTGATATCATCCCTTCATATTCAACTCGCCCTGTGCCCTCTGTGTGTGTGTGTGTATTCCCTTCAACTACCCTAATACTGAGAAAGGTCTCATGAATTGCACATATCATCTTTCCATGTAGGAATGTAAACAAAACAGTTCAACTTAAGTAAGGCTTTTGTGATTTCTCTTTCTTGTTTACGTTTTCATGCTTCTCTTGATTCTTGTATTTGAAAATCAGATTTTCTATTCAGCTCTGGTCTTTTCATTGAGAAAGCTTGAAAGTCTTCTATTTTATTGAAAGTCCATATTTTGTCTTGTTGCATTATACTCAGTTTTGCTGGGCAGGTGATTCTTGGTTTTAATCCTAGCTCCTTTGAACTCTGGAATATCATACTCCAAGCCCTTCGATCCCTTGATGTAGAAACTGCTAGATGTTGTATTTCCTGATTGTGTTTCCACAATACTCAAATTGTTTCTTTCTGGCTGCTTGCAGTATTTTCTCCTTGATCTGGGGTTTCTGGAATTTAGCAACAATATTCCTAGGAGTTTTCTTTTTGGGATCTTTTTTTAGGAGGCAATTGGTAGATTCTTTAGATTTCTATTTTACCCTCTTGTTCTAGAATATCAGGGCAGTTTTCCTTGATACTCTCTTGAAAAATGATGTCTCGTTTCTTTTTTGGTCATGGCTTTCAGGTAGTCCAATAATTTTTTGAATTATCTCTCCTAGATCCATTCTCCAGGTCAGTGGTTTTTCCAATGAGATATTTCACATTGTCATCTATTTTTTCATTCCTTTGGTTCTGTTTTATAATGTCTTGATTTCTCATAAAGTCACTAGCTTCCACTTGCTCCAATCTAATTTTTAAAGTAGTATTTTCTTCAGTGGTCTTTTGGACCTCCTTTTCCATTTGGCTAATTCAGCCTTTCAAGGCATTCTTCTCCTCATTGGCTGTTTGGAGCTCTTTTGACATTTGGGTTGGTCTATTTTTAAGGTATTATTTTCTTCAGTATTTTTTGGATCTCCTTGAGCAAGTTGTTGACTTTTTTTTCACGATTTTCTTGCATCACTCTCATTTCTCTTCCCAATTTTTCCTCTACTGTTCTTACTTGCTTCTCCAGATTCTTTTTGAGCTCTTCCATGGCCTGAGACCAATTCATATTTTTCTTGGAGGCTTTCAATGTAGGCCCTTTGGCTATTTGTTTTGATTTTCTTTGTCACCAAAAAAAGATTTTATACTCTGAGTCTGAGTCCTTTTTCTCTGCCTGTTCATCTTTCTGCCAACTACTTGACCCTTGAGCTTTTTGTCAAGGTATGGCTGCTTATATAGTAGAGAGTACTTTGTCCCAAGCTTTAGGGGGTGTGCTGCTGTTTTCAGAGCTACGTCTACTCCACTTCCACTGCAAGCTGTGCCACAGCAGTGCTCCTCCTCCCCTAAGAACTGCCAACCAGCATCATGACCTAGATCCAAGCAGGACATAGCAAGGGAACCTGCCTGTGCGCCAGCAGAGTGCTCCCTGCATTCTTGCTCCAATCTGCTGATTGATTCCTCCTACCTTGTGAGCCAGGGATTTGGGAAGCAGCTGATGCTGGAGTTCTGGAAGTAGCTGAAGGAGCTTCTTGCTGCTGTAGCTGCCACTACTGCACCACCTCCACCACCCCCAGGGCTGGTGCCAGACTGCTGTCTAACCTAATCCAGCAGTTTTCTCACTAACCTCCTCTGTGGTCTTTGGTGTTTGTGTATTGAGAAGTCTGGTAACTGCCACAGCTCAATGATTCATGGCCTTCAGGCCTGCTCTGCCTGAATCCCCATCTGGTTGGTCCTGGCATGGCTGACACTGGGCTGCGCTCTGCTCACAGCACCATGTGAAAGACCCTTCCCAGCGACCCTCCAGGCTCTCCTGGGCTGGAGACCTGCTTCCCTCAGCTATTTCATGGGTTCCACAGCTCTAGAATTTGTTCAGAGCCATTTTTTACAGGTGTTTGGAGGGATTTGGGGCAGAGCTTAACCAAGTCCCTGTTTTCTAACCACCATCTTGGCTCTACCCCCCCCCCACCCCGCCCCAGTAAAATTTTACTGTCTTATTTCTCCTGTAGTTCATTTAACTTTTCCTCTAAGAATTTGGATGCTATGCCATTTGGTGCATATATATTTAGTACTGATATTATTTCATCCTTAATATAGTGCCTTTGAACAAGATGGAGGTTCCTCATTTATCTCTTTTATTTAGGTTTCTTTTTGATTTTGCTCTGTCTGAGATCATGTTTGCTACACTTGCTTTTTTGACTTCAACAAAGCTTAATAAATTCTGCTCTAGTCCTTTACTTTAACTCTAAATGTCTCTCTTCTCCAAGTATGTTTCTTGTAAACATTCTAGTTTCTAATCCATTCTGTTGCCTCCTTCTGTTTTATGGGTGAATTCTTCCCATTCACTTTCTCAGTTATAAATACTTGGTGTACATTTCCGTCCAATCCATTTTTCCTTCTGTTTTATCCTATTTTATACTTCTCTATCTCTTTTTACCCTTTCCCTCCTCAAAATTCTGTTTTTTTTATTACTGCTGAGAGAGAGAGAGAATTCTTTGATGTTTAAACCTATTCAGATGGGAGGGAAGTGCACCTCAAACAATTTTCCCTCCATTATAACAGCTCTTCCTTGCATGTCTCTTTTATGTGTGACAGTATTTCCCATTTTACCTGTCCTTTCCTTTTTCTCCCAGTGTACCCATCTTTCTCACCTATATGTTTTTTTCAAGATCTTCCCAAAATCAGCTCACTAGTATGCCTTCTATGTCAAGTTCTTCTATCTTCTTTAATAATGACAAAGTTCTTAATAGTTACATATATCATCTTTGCATATAGAAATGTAAGCAGTTTAACTTTATTGTGCTCCTTATGATTTCTCTTTCATGTTTGCCTTTTTAGGTTGCTCTTGTGTCTTGTATTTGAAAGTCAAGGTTTCTATTCATCTCTAGTCTTTTTATCAGGAATGCTTCTTTGTCCTCTATTTCATTAACTATCCTGTTTTTCCTCTGAAGGATTATATTCAGTTTTGCTGTATTGGTTATTTTTGGTTGTAATCCCAGCTACTTTGCCTCCTAAGCCCTCTGATTCTTCAATATAGAAACTTTGTGTGGTGCTGACTGTAACTCCCTAATATTTGAATTGTTTCCTTTCTGGTTCTCGCAATATTTACTTCTTGACCTGGGAGCTATGAAATTTGTCTATAATATTCCTGGGAATTTCCATTTTGTAATCTTTGGGGAGGTGATCAGTAGATTCTTTCACTTTTCATTTTACCCCTTGGTTCTATCAGACGTGAGTTTTCTTTTATACTTTCTTAAAAGTTGATGCCTGGGCTCTTTTTTTGATCATGGCTTTCAAGCAGTTCCATAATTCTTAGATTATTTCTCCTTGACCTATTTTTCAGGTCAGTTGTTTTTCTGGTAAGATATTTTACATTTTCTTCTACTTTTCCTTTCTTTTTACTTTTTTATTGTTTCCTGATGTCTCTTAGAGCTATTTGCTTCCACTTGCCCAATTCTAATTTCTAAGGAATTTTATTCAGTGAGCTTTTGTACCTCCTTTTCCATTTGGCAAATTCTACTTTTTAAGGCATTATTTTCATCAGTGAAGTTTTGTACCCCTTTTTCTATTTTGCCAATTCTG
This sequence comes from Trichosurus vulpecula, assembly GCF_011100635.1. NCBI lineage: Eukaryota > Metazoa > Chordata > Mammalia > Diprotodontia > Phalangeridae > Trichosurus > Trichosurus vulpecula. Next base: position 59,242,972 of record NC_050578.1, read on the forward strand.
TTTTTTAATGTATATTTTCTTGCCTATTTTTGTGCTTAGTTCATGTTTTTGAATCACTTATTTTTCCCTAGTTTTCCTCTTCCATTCTTATTTTTTTATATATAATTTTTTAGCTCTTCCAGGAATTCCTGTTGGGTTTGTGCTTAATCTACATTTCTCTTTCCGTTGAGGTTTTGCTTGTAGCTATATTGACATTGTTGTCTTCTGAGTTTTTAATACTTCACTATAGTAACTTTTTGTGGGCAGGTTCTCTTTTTGTTTTTTGTTCGTTTTCCCAGACTATTGACTTTTTCCTTTATTTTAAAATTTTGGCTTTATTGCTGAGATGAGTATGGGGGAGGAGAGGATTATACCAAGCTCCAGGCTTTTTTCCCCCTGCTCTTTTCAGAGCTTTTTCTGGAGGTTTGAAAGTTTTCAGTGCTTTCGAGGTGGTGTGACTTGGAGAAAGATACGATCACTGCTTCCTTGGGCATGCAAGTGACATTGCTCCTCAAGGCCCCTGTTCCCATGGACCAAAGGCTTTACTACTCCTTAGGACTCCTGAACCCTTATGACTACAAATGATACTGCGTTTCAGGACCACTTTTGGGACAACTATCACTCCTTTCTGTCCTGGAACTGTAACCTAGAAGTGGGTATGAATAATTGAGGTGTCAAACAGCACTTTATTCTTTGCCCAGTGCTAGCACAGCAGTACCCAGTAGTCTTTTTCTGACAAGCTACCAGATCCCTTTACTGTCTCTAGTTTTAGAGCTCTGAAGCTGCTACTGCTATTGAAACCTCCAGTAACACCACTGGTTTTCTGCCATGTGCAATCTGGGCCAGCCCCCACCCCAGTGTCACATAACTCTCTTGCCAAACTCCTAAGCTGTCTCGTTCTGGAAAACTATCTCACCCCCACCTTTTGTTGGCTCTGCTGCTCCAGAATTCAATTTGTGATGTAGTTTTAAAGTTGTTTGTAAAGGAATGTTGGGAGATCTTTGCTGTTGGGCTTCCTTTACCTTGCCACCTTAGTTCTGTCCCACACATACTTTTTTCCTATTACTTATTTTAATGATTTTATAGTATGCCTTTTAAAAAGTATGGAGAATGAGCAAAACTTGTATTATAATTAATGTACCTATCCTAAAGTTTTGTCCCGGTTACAATCAAGTTCATTTAGAAAGTTTGTAGATTTCACAATATCTAGTATTTCTGCTTTTTACCATTTCCCTATTCTTTATGCTTTCAGTTCCATTTCAGTGATAATCTCTTACCTAGATCCTCACTTTACTTTAACTTCTTTATTATCTATTCTTTTCCCATATATAAGGCCTCCCCTATTTTCAACTCAATCATATTTCTTAGTTGTCTACTTTATACTGCTCTCCTATATGTATGAGTTCCTCTATATTTTTAGGTGCTTAAGAAATATTTGATGGCATATATATTCTTGAAGTTTAGTTAGTAATTGAAATTAGGTTATCTAGATAAGATAAGGTTAGTCTTTGAACATATCCAGTGAGTCAGGGAATTTTTTTAAAATACAATTTTATTAATCTCTTAATCATTTGGATTTCTTCTGGTATCCCTCAGCTTTTCTCTTGCAAGAGAGACATCCTAAATACAATAAAAATATTAAAAAAGAAAAGAAAAAAGCAAGAGAACCAAAAAATCAAAACAAAACCAATTAATAAATCAAAAAAGTCTTAAAATATATGCAGAGTTGAATAGCCGTAGACCTCCATCTCTTTAAACAAGTGGAAGAGGGTGTGTCTTTTTGGATCTCTTCTTTAGAGCCATCTTTTTTTTTTTTTCAAAAATTTTACCCCATTAACTTTTTATTGTTCTTTATTCTTTCCATTTATATAATTTTGGTCATTGTGTTTATTGTTTTCCTGACTCTACAACTCTTTGCCTTAGATCATGTAAGTCTTTCCATGCTTACATGTATTAATATTCTACATTTATTACAGTACAGTAATAGTCAATTATATTCATATGCTACAGTTTGTTTGACCGTTCCTTAGTTGATGGATATCCACTTTGCTTTTACAAAAATGTTGCTATAAGTATTTTGGTATAAATGAGGAATTTGTTTTTGTCAGTGATCTCCTTGGGGTATAAACCTACTAGTGGAATCATTAAGTCAAATGATATGGTTATTTTAAATACTTTATTTGTATAATTCCAAATTACTTTTCAAAGTGGTTGTACTAATTCAAATCTCTACCGACAATGGACTAGTGTTCCTATTTTACCAGTATCCCTCTAAGATTGAGGGCACATTCAAGGCTCCTGGTCTACCTTCTACCAACCTTGAGGAAAGGTTGAATTCAAGGACATTTTGGAAGAATATTTGGTAAAATAGTAGGAAAAGAGTAAAAGAAGAGTCAAAGGTTATTCTCAAGGTTTTGATTCTGGCAGTGGTGAGGGAGGAGCCATATAGCCTGCTATATTCACCCTCCATGTATCTTGCTTATAGAGGTATAAGTGGAATGAATTGGTCTCAAAACCAAGAAAGCCTAGCTAGGTTGAAGACTTGCTTCTGAAAAATGCTGGCTGTGAGACCCTGAGCAAATCACTAGACTTTTCTATGCATGAGACAACTCTTTAAAACCTTCTGTAACAGAAGGTATGATCTACTTTGGTAGAATGGTTTCATCACCTAGGACTTCCCTATACCATTGTGATGACAAATATAGTCTTTATTGCTACATGTTGTTTACCTATCAGTTTTACTCCCAGACTTCCATAATTTCTGCTTTCTTATGCCTTTCCTTCTCTTTCAGTACTGTTTTGCATTTTTTGAGTTCCTATAAAAAGCCTTTGGTGGGAATAATTAGGCCATATATACATGAAAACGTCCAGAATTCATGCTTCGATAGTTTGACAGTTTGTGATTTCATTATTGTAGATGCACCATCCATTAACGTTGATCAGAGCCCTTTGAATTTTGGCCTTTGAAGTTTCAGTGTCTGAAAAATTCATCACTTCTGACCAACTTGTATTTGAGGCTTTCTGAACTTGGATTGATTCTTGAATGACCAACATACAGACCACCACCAGACCCATACTGCCATATTGGTGGCAGCTGCCAGAGATTAAATAATTTGCAACCCCAGCATCACTATCTTAGATAAGACATCAGAGGAGAACATTAATGAAGGGGAAACTTTGAAAAGCTCTTACTGGGAAAGATCAAGAATGGCCACACTGTGTACCCTTTGCATACAAATTCTTTAAATTCATAATTACTAGAATATATGGGCAGTTTTCATATGATTTACAGGGTGGTATTATTTGGATCAGGGAACAAATAAGAGACATTCCCTTCAGCTATAGAATTTAGGAAGGGAGTCTCATATAAAACTAGAGATTTTAAATGTCTGGGTAGCTAACGAAAAACTGAGAATTCTTCAAGTCTTTATTTTAGAGATCTGAATACTTATTCATTTGTCCACTTAGTGTCTGGTCAAGAATTCTTGAACTTAATTAATTTTTGAGTCTTAGAGGTATAAATCAGTGCTTATCATTTTAGATGATTCACTCACAAGATTTATACATGAAATCAGCGGTAATTAGCATATGAAGAATTAGAAGCTGAATAGTTTGAAGAGTCACAGGTGGCAAAGTTGAAAGGGTTTCATAAGAGTCCTTGTAAAGGTTATGTTAACCCTGAACCTGCTGAAATCTTAATCCTCCTGTTGAGTGTACTGTTGTGAGTTTCCAAACAGGTGTTTGTGACACAAGGGGCTCAGATTCTTTAAAGGCACACACACTGTTCTCATTTGTTATCACGTCCTACATTGCATGATGAAATCATAACAGTCCATCTGATTTGTTCCACTGGCACTCAGTTCTTTGTAGTATCAAATTTTGCATTTGTTTTTCCAGTCCCCCATTTTTGTTTATTACCAGTAAAAGTATGAGTATGGTGGATTCTTCTGTTAGATCTTGGACTCATTGACAAGATACATAGATAGCTATGGATACATAGATAATACATACATATATGAACACTCATACATATGTACAAATACACACTCAAGTATCTTTGTGTATGTGTGTGTTTCAATTGTGGAAGCTTTTATTATTTAGAATGAATTTTTTGGGACACTAAATTATATAAAATAATCAGGGTCAGAATGGGAAGTTGGATATAGGCCACCTTTGAAGTAGTTAAAAAAATAAATAAAATAAGTTTAAAAACAAAATAGGCTACACCTAGTTAGATGGTGATGTCATTTTTATTTCCTTGAAAGGTAGTAGAAAGAACTGATACTCTGGAACCATTGTGAACCAGTAGGATAGGTACAGCATCTTATTGGCCTTTTGCCAACAAAGACATCTGCTTGAACAGCTGCAGGGTTTGGGATCCTGGCTTTCTATTTCTGACATTTATTAAAGGTCTTGGTTCAAATCACCATTTTCACTTTTGTAGTTTTTTAATCATAGTAGCATCTTTCCAAAAATAAGGTCTTGTGGTTTTTTGTGTTCTCATCATCAGATCTCATACTTTAGCAAGATGATACCTTGTTTTGTAGGAGGCAGAATATAGGGCCTCTCCTTGTAGTTTCTGTCTTACGTGCTGGTTCAACAGTTTATCTGTGGTATAGAGTAGCAGGATATTTTATTGTAGAGAGCCACTCGTAGTGATTTGCATTGTACTATTTTTGTTATGCTATTTCATAATTTAGAGTTTCACGGTAAATATGGAGTTTTATTCTTGCCATTTAGGTCAAGTGAATTGAATTTCAAAACATCATTGTATTACACACTTATGATTAGGTAGCATAGCCAATGCTAAAGTCCAAAAACTCTCTCTTTCTTTTGGGGCAAGTTTCCTGGAGATAATTTTCTGTTTCTTCTGTATTAAATATGGTGACAGATAGTAGAGGAAGGTCTTTTAGGTCATACTAATTTCCTATACAAAGACAGACGAAAGATTCTAGATCTCCTCATGCTAGAATTAGCTGGAAAGCAATGTCTTCAATTTGGGAAATACTTACTGAGCAATTATTGTGGGCTCTGTGTCCTTTCCATCTTTCAAATAGAAATAAAAACACTGCCACCAGCAAATTCAGCTATTCCAAGTTCTAAATAGTATTTTAGAGTATATACAGAAAAGTAAGAATAATTTGTTTTCTTTATTTTGCCAAGTATACACCTTCTTAAAGAGAATTCACAGTGGCATAGTGCATAGTGCGCCAGCCTTAAAGCCAAGAAGACCTGGCTTCAAATCCCACTTCTGACACACAGTATCTCTGGGACTTCAAACAAGAAATTTTGTTACAGAGAAGGTGCTGACCTGCATTAGTAATAGAATTCCTTGTTTCAATGAATTACAGGTCTCCTATCCCTGTTCCTATCCTAGATAGCTTCTAGCACAGTGTAATTTTAAAAGTCTCTGATATGGTCATTTTTATAATTTTTTTCAAAGCTGAATAATTGATTACAAAACACTGAAGTTCTCAGAAGATATATATATATGTATATATATATATATATATATATATATATATATATATATATATTTATTTATTTCAAAACCAAACCCAAACATTAAGTCATATTTGCTCACTCCCATATAAACTCACAGTCAGAGAATCAGGCTGATTATTTCCAATATTTATTGCCCTTGATTCCAAATTATGCTGTGGCTTCCAGGGAAGGACTTTGTGTATCATATGCAAATTTTGAGAGTTACCTTAGTATGGTGGATAGATGATGACCTTGGTATGTGGAAGACCTGAGTTTGAGTCTTCCTTGAACCATATTAGCTAGATAAAGCAAGTGACTTAACAGGTCAGTGTCCCAGGCAAATCTTTAAAAGTAGAAATTGTAAAAGAGTTGTTGTCAGTCTAAGTAGTGGGGGAAGTTTCCACACCAGGATCTTCATATATTGGTGAAAGAATATGTCCCCTCTCTGAGTTGCTCCCACCCTACTTAAAAATGTTAAATACGTTGAAAAAAAATGGGAAATCCAGAAAGTAGCATGTATTTGTATTATTGTGCTTCAGGTTAATAGGATTCAGGTTTTTTCTTGCACTTTTTAATTTTTATGGCTTTCCTATTTACACAGAAATTGGATTGAATCAGCATGGAAGCCCCCCGCCCCAAAAGAATTTATACTATAGGCTGCAAGCAGAGGCAGTTGTTCTCCCCAGAAATCTTCATGAATTTGACCTTGGTTTAACAAAGACATTTATCACTGGCACCATCGAGCCATCTGTTAGGATGTTTGAACTCTGCTGTTTTAGTACGTATAAACTGAGGTATTACAGATCACTTTAGGTTTGCAAGCCAAGTAAACAGTTATAAAGCCTGTTGATGGTAACTCAAGGGCTAATGAACAACAGAACGTCACTATCAGTAATATGAAAAAAGACAAATCATAGCTAATAGCATTTCACTATTTCCTTTCTGTAATACTAAACTTTCCAGTCTCTGTTGCCATGCCCATCTTTGGGCACTGTATGTATATGCAAAAGATGGAATGGATAGAGCTTTACATCTTACAGAACATAACAGTGATGCTTTTTTGTTTTAAAATCTCATGTGTTCATGTTTTATATTATATATATTTATCTTCTGCACTTCCAAAGGACAAGAAATTCAGTTTGTTTATAAATAAACACAAACAGTACTCTTTCTTCTCTCTTTCATACCCAGGAGGACACGGGTTATATGTTGTGTTTTGCCCATCAATGTCTCTCTATTCTAATCTCCTACCTCCAGCTTGGTGGCTGGAATCAGAAATATTCCTCTACTTGAGTTCAAATCGGGCCTCAGACACTTCTGTGATCCTGGGCAAGTCACTCACCCCTATTTGCCTCAGTTTCTTCATCTGTGAAATGATCTGCAGAAGGAAATTGCAAATCACTCCAGTATCTCTGCCAAGAAAACCCTAAAGTATCACAATGAGTCAGACATAACTGAAAAATGACTAAATAATGAACTCTGGTGAGGACCAGAGTTTTGCTTTTGGAGCACAAGCTACTACAACAGAGATAGTTATCTCCTTGTCAAGTGGCAGGGTTACTTAGAAGCATTGTTTATATACTCTGTGGTAGGCACTGGGACAAAAGAAAATCACCCTTGACCTCAGAGAATTAACATTGTAATAACAAGGTAGCAATACAGGGAAGCTGTGGTCAGAGAAGGGAGTCTTGGTCGGGGGTGTCACAGCAGCCACATGGTGTTGGGATCCCATTGTAGTAGCAGTGCTGGTATTGATTTTAATATTATTCCTGAGCAAGGGATGGAAATACGGGGGTGCAGAGAGAGGGCAAGATGTCCTCCTAAGCTGTGTTTTTCTTCTGTTTGTATGGCTTCGTGGAATATGAAGCATATTCTGTGATCAGCTCCATTTAGTGGCACATGTCTCTGTGTGTGTGTGTGTGTGTGTGTGTGTGTGTGTGTGTGAGAGAGAGAGAGAGAGAGAGAGAGAGAGAGAGAGAGAGATAGTGTAGAGAGAAAGAGAAGGAGGGAGGGAGGAGAGGTGAGACAAATAATTGTATGCTCTTGTGATAGCTAAAGTTATCTGCCTTGCATATCAAGAGAAGATGAGCTATTCCATGGTACAATGCAATGATCCTGTTTTCAAGGGAAATAATTCAGAAGCATTTCTCTGCCCCTTCCCCAGTGTACGTTAGAGCAACCTCCTCTACACATACGCATTTATTTTTTTTCCTTTCTGATCTTTAGCACAGATGGCTACTGTTTCACTATGATAGAAGAAGATGATTCTGGGATGCCTGTGGTCACTTCGGGATGTCTAGGATTAGAGGGCTCAGATTTTCAGTGTCGGGTAAGAGAATACATTTGGTTCTGCTTGGTTTATTATTTTTTTAACTAGACCTGTGATTTAATTAGCCAAATTTTAGTTCAAAAGAAGCAGGAAGATTTCATCTGCTAATAATGGAAAGACAAAATAGTTGGAAATCCCTGCGCGTTCCCGTGTATTTTCTGCTTTTACAGACAGATATTCCTATTACTTTCAGTAGAATGAAACCCTTGCCTATTCACTCATTCATATTTCTTATTCATATGCTATTTTGGGTAAATGTATTCTGTCAAAATTTCTCCTGAGGGTTCCACTAGATGAGGTAGGTAATTTAAAGTAAGTCTAGCCATTCAAAATAAATTGTAAATAAAATAACTACATTAACCCCTGAAGTAAAATGTGAAAACTTCACCAGAACATTGCATGATGGTCTCCAATAGGAACTACCATTGTTATTACTTTTAAAAGGATTATTTTAATCCCACATCCAGTAGATTTATTTGCATAATAAGTAAGTACCAAAAAGGACTCACTCAAGTTGGAAATTAAAGGTCCTTTCTGAATTTTAGAGAAAAATGTTAATTAATATTTGCTCCTATATTTGGCTTCTGCTATAGGACACTCCTATTCCTCACCAAAGGAGGTCAATTGAATGTTGCACAGAACGGAATGAATGCAATAAAGACCTTCATCCTACACTTCCTCCATTGAAAAATCGAGGTAAGAGAGAAGAAAGAATTTAGAGAGTGAACCATGCTCAAAAACTATATCCAAAACAATTTAAAAATCCCTGCAGATGTGAACATGCCCAGAACTTTGAGGCATTGCCATAAGTAGGAGATAGAAAAATGAAGTGGTTACATGCTGTCTTGGGGGGAGGGGGGAGGAGAGGGAGGAAGAGAAAATTTGGAACTCAAAAACTTGTGGAAGTGATTGTTGTAAACTAAAAATAAAAAATAAATTTATTAAAAAAAGATTAAAAAAGAAAATTGAGGTGGTAAAAGTATTGTTATGCAGGTACACATGGAATTAACTTGTAAAAAATTATTTAAATATCACTCTGGCTTTTCTCATTTCTCCATGCTTACTTCTCTATTCCTCCACCAAGATTTCAGAAGCTTATAGCATATAGAAATTGGATGAGATGGATAGATAGATTCTTGGAAATAACAAACATGAACTTGGACAGACTTTGAGAGAGAGTGGAGTATAGGAGAGCCTGGTGCGCTATAGTCCATGAGGTCATGAAGGGTCGGACATTCCTGAATGACTGAGTTTTTTTTTTTCATGTGTGGGAGGGATATAGTATTGAAGTCTAAGATTTTTTTTTGCTCTTTTGCCAAATATCACATGAATTGATCCTTCAAAGCCCTCACAATTGTTTTCCCTATAACACAACTGTCTTTATCTACACTTGTTCTAATCTTGTGCTTTTCAAATCTTCCTTCCTTTTTTTTTACCATTTATACCTCTATAAATCCATTTTTTATTAAGATTTTTTATTTTTAGTTTACAACACTCAGTTCCGCATGAACCTGAGTTCCAGAGTTTCTTCCTCTCCCTCTCCACCCCCAAGACAGCATGGAATCCAACAAATCTTCTACATATAACTTTACATTGAACTTATTTACACAATAGTAAAGTTGTAAAGAAGAATTATGTCCAATGGAATGAATCATGAGAAAGAAGAAACAAAACCAAAAAAACAAAAACAAAAGAGAGGAAAAAAAAAACAAAAGAAAAAAAAAGGAGAGCAAGCAGTTTGCCTCAATCTGCATTCAGTCTCCATAGTTCTTTCTCTGGATGTAGATATCTCTCTCCCTCATGAGTCCTTTGGAGTTGTCTTTGAACCCTGTATTGCTGAGAAGAGCTAAGTCTATCAAGGTTAGTCATCATAGAATCCATATGTCTGTGGTTGTGTATAGTGTTCTCCTGGTTCTGCTCCGCTCACTCAGCATTATATCATGTAGGTTTTTCCAGGTTATTATGAAGTCCATATCTTCCCCATTTCTTACAGCACAATAGTATTCCATTACCTTCATATACCACAACTTGTTCAGTCATTCCTCAATTGATGGGCATCCCCTTGATTTCCAGTTCTTTGCTACTACAAAAAGAGCCGCTACAAATATTTTTGTACATTCGGTCTATAAACCCATTTTAGGCAACAGTGGTAGGTAGTGAAAAGAGTTTGGGAGAAAAATCTCTGATTTCTTCCATCTTTCTTTTGTTCGTTGCCTTCATTCTGGGTTCATCCTTAAGTAATTTGGGATGACTTTGTTTAATTGGGTCTCTCAACTTACTTTCTAAGCTTGCTCTACTCTCTACTGTATTATAAGGGGAAAATGAAAGTAGTCTCGAATTAGCCTTCTCTCTCCACCTGTATTGCCCTTACCTTTGTCCTCTTTTTTGTTGTGGGAACATTTAAATTACCGATAATATTTGGGTAAAGAAGCAAGTAGAGTATGTTTTTAAAAAAGTATCTCTTAATAGAGGAGAACGAAAAGGAGACATTGTGGGTGGGAGAGGAAAGCTGACATTTTATTGAAACTTCCCTACATGTTTGAGGAGGTGAATACAACTGGTGGTTCCAGCCTTCCCTTTCTGCTTTGAGATGTCTGTATGACCAGTGTCCCTTCTCAGCTTTGACTTTCTCCACCACAGCTCAGTCCTACTTTTTCTTTTTCTTTTCACCTGTTGTCCCTCTGCTTCAATTCTGTCTGATTCAGCTGTTGCAGTCTCTTCCTTACTCTCTTTTACTAGATTCTCAAATCTTCAGCTTATAAACAGGTTTGATATTTTATACAAAATCTAAAGAGTATGGCCAGATCTCTCCCACCACTATCAACACACTCACTGTGTTGAGTCATTGATCAAGGGCTTTTCACAGTAAAGCCTTTGCTTATTTGGTTCCTTGATTCAGTGAAGGCTCTAAGCCCTAATCAGCCTAGTTCATGCCTCTAATTGATTCCCTCAAGATGTTTGTGCTTTCAGTATTTTTAAAGTTATGGGTGGGGGCCACCCCTCTTATATAAGGGGGAAAATCCTTCTTGATATTTAGAGTGATCACAAAAATAGAATGGGCTTGTTGGGGGTAGTGGTTTTCTCTTCCCTAAAGGTCTTTGCTTAAAGCAAAGGCTGAAAAAATGACCACTTCTATCTGTGCTGCTGAGGGATTATTTTTCAAGCATAGGTTTGGATTAGACTGCCTCTATCAATGTAAGAATTGTCCTTAAATGGAAATGACATCATTTTAATAAATTGTTCTATTGCATAAGTATTACATTTATAGACTTTTAATATATAAGCATTATAGTATTATTATTACAAATATATTTTGAACAGCCACAGACCTCCATCATGCTTCTTCCCAGCCATCTTCCCATCATGCCACATTGACTTTGCTGCTGCTAAAATAACCCCTAAATTGAACCTTTATTGAGCATACCCAGAAGAAGCAAAGACCCTTAGCTTTGAGAATGCTACCCTGAAATTGCCCACTAAAACTAGCCTAGTCAAGTCTCATCTAGTTTATTTTCATAACTTTTACTATCATACTGTTCTCTGAAAAGATTCTACAAGTTTATAGTTCTACCACAATTGAGCCTGAGGGTACCAGTTTCTCTACAACCTCTCAATACTTGAGGTAAAATTTAATTTAAAGAGGTAGCAATGAGACAAAAGTAGCTTCCCAGCTGATTTTCTGTCTCAGGATATTAATTGTCATTTTTTTAAATGGGGGAGCGGAGTATCCTATCAGTAATTTTGAGCACGATTAGGTATCCAGCACTATCAGACAGGAAGTGCTCTCCACTTTGAAGAACTTTTCAGAGGTCTTTGAATTAAGTTGTAATTTAGGGATAAGCCAGATGCTTAGGTAAGAAGAGTGCTCTACACTTCTATTTTTTTTCTGTTCAGAGCTGGAAGGGACTTGAGTGATCATCTAGACCAGCCCCCTAATTTTATTTTTTCCTAATTTTAAAAAATCATTATTTATTTATTTAATATTTTTAGTTTTCAGCATTGATTTCCAGGAGAGTTTGAATTACAAATTTTCTCCCCATTTCTACCCTCCCCCCCCACTCCAAGATGGCATATATTCTGATTGTCCTGTTCCCCAGTCAGCCTTCCCTTCTGTCACCCCACTCCCCTCCCCCATCCCCTTTTCCCTTACTTTCTTGTAGGGCAAGATAGATTTCTATGCCCCATTGCCGATATATCTTATTTCCTAGTTGCATGTAAAAACTTTTGTTTTGAAATAAAAACTTTGAAATAAAACTTTGAGTTCCAAATTCTCTCCCCTCTTCCCTTCCCATCCACCCTCCCCTAAGAAGGCAAGCAATTCAACATATGCCACATGTGTATCATTATGCAAAACACTTCCGCAATAATCACGTTGTGAAAGACTAACTATATTTTGCTCTTTCCCATCCTATCCCCCTTTATCCAATTTTCTCCCTTGACCCTGCCCCTTTTCAAAATTGTTTGTTTTTGATTACCTCCTCCCCCTATCTGCCCTCCCTTCTATCACCCCCCCTTTTTATCTCCTTCCTCCTTTCCTGTGGGGTAAGATAACCAATTGAGTGTGTATGTTATTCCCTCCTCAGGTCAAATCTGATGAAAGCAAGATTTACTCATTCCCCCTCACCTGCCCCCTCTTCCCTTCCTGCAGAACTGCTTTTTCTTGCCACTTTTATGTGAGATAATTTACCCCATTCTATCTCTTCCTTTCTCCCTCTCTCAATATATTCCTCTCTCATCCCTTAATTTGATTTTATTTTTTTAGATATCATCCCTTCATATTCAACTCACCCTCTGCGCTCTCTCTCTCTCTCTCTCTCTCTCTCTCTCTCCATATATATATATATATATATATATATATATATATATATATATATACACACACATATATATTCCCTTCATCTAACCTAATTGATTTATACTTCTTAATCCCAATTAACTTAATTTTCAAAATGCTTTATTCTCTAACACCTTTACCAGGTGATAAATCTCTTTGATTAAATTACATAATTATTCAACGGCACAAATTAGGTATGAACTGCTGGCTGTCCTTTAAATCAATCCATCAGCAGTAGGTATAAACTAAGTATGAACAAGTCTTTAATCATTTGTGGAGAAGAGAAGTCATTGAAGAAAATGTCTTGTACTTAGTTGAAGAGAATCAGCCAGGTCTTTTGGGGGAATTTATAATATCCAGTCCTTCTGGAAAATTAAGGAAACAATAACAATCATTAAATTATGTGATACTTTTACTATAACCAATAGATGATGTGGTTAGAAATCTAAGTAATGCTGCAGTAGGTAGGAAAGGACAAAGATGTCCATTCTGATTTAGTCCGACTTCTGCTTGTATCATTAGTAATGAATGGCCAAGCAAAAGCTTGGATGAATAATGCAGTTGGATGTGTGTACTGAGCCTTCTAGACTCAAATTTCAGCATTTACTGTTTCACCAAGATCAGATCATTATGTCCTCGAAATTTGGGAAAAAACCAAAATAGTTTGATGGGATTGTGAGGAAATTCATCCTCCAAAATAATTTACTTTTGCTTTAACATGTTCATTTATGAAAAAAGTGCTCATTCTTCTATGACAGTTTAAAGACATGGTGGCTGAAGATTAGGAAGAAAATGTGACAACTGTTCAAAAGATTCTTAGCCTCCATTTCCTACCTGTTTTCCCTAATTCATTTGTACGGAATGTATAACTCTTTCCAATTAAGTGATTATTAGATTATTAGAAATTTCTACATAAGAGTTTCAATATAGAGATGACCATTTTATAATGTTCTTTGCAGAAGCAATATAGAAGAATGGCTAGGAGCTAGGAGATCCTAGGTGATGGTCCCGCTGTGTGACAGCATATGTCCCAAGATGGATCCTGGCTGTGTGAACTTGGACAAATCACTTACCCTCTAATTAGAGACTGAGGAAAATAATCTTTATACTTTATCTTCCTTGATATACACGTTTTCCTCTCTCTCTCTGTCTCTCTCTCTCTCTCTCTCTCTCTCTCTCTCTCTCTCTCCCTCTCTCTCTCTCTCTCTGTAATTTCCAATGAGAAATGAAAGTCTTCAAATAATGGCTTACACAAACTCTCTCCTCACATACTCTTGCCATGGCTACTATAAAACAGATAGAAGGATAATATGGTAACCTCTGTTTCACTTTGAAAGATTAGTCCCCAAATCCTTCTTCCTGTTTTTAATTTTTTTTCTTTTCTTTTTTTCTCTTTTTCTTTTTTTTTTTTGCAGGGGGAGGGCAGGGCAATTGGTGTTAAGTGACTTGCCCAAGGTCACACAGCTTGTAAGTGTGTCAAGTGTGTGAGGCCAGATTTGAACTGAGGTCCTCCTGATTCCAGGGCCGGTGCTCTACTCACTGTGCCACCTAGCTGCCCCAATTTTTTTCTTTTTTACTATAAAATTGGCAATCAACAAATGCAAACAATCAAGTATGTGTGTATGCATATATGTGTGTATGTGTGTGTATATATATGTGTATATATATATGTTTACATATACACACATGAATTTCCATTCTGCAAAGTTTTTTAATTATTCATTAAATTTAATAGAGTACAAGCAACTTTTGTGTAATTATCTCCACCTTATGCAGCACATGAATTTGCTTATCAGAGCCTCATTCTTCGGCTATGTTGGTGATAGGGAAACGATATCCCAAAGATACATTTGTCTTTGCTGGAGGTTTATTAAATGGTCCTGACTCATCATTTTCAGAACTTAACACACACACAGAGAACTTCTACATGCAGTAAAAGTAAAATAGGAATAAAGTACATTTGATATTTGAAGAAACAAAAAAGGAATAGGTGTAGAATATGTTCTTGTTTTGGGAAATAATTAACTGACTGTTGTTGGGGCCTAAAACCACATTAGGTCCTTAGTAAATCTCCTCTTATGTAGTGAACAGGACCTCACTGGGGGCTTCTCCATTTCAGTTCACTTACTTGGAGTGCCATGGTAAGAGAAATTTGCTGCCTCAGTAAGAATGGTGTGTCGTATCATTTTCTGGATAGGCATCAAGTAGTATCTCCTTTCAAAGGCTAATGCCAGTGTCTTGAATGTTTACATTGTTAATGCCTAAAGAACAGGTAATGGTAGATGAAAACATGACTGGTGTGACCAGCAGAAACAATTGGTGGATTTTAGTGTACAGGTGGATATCACTGATTCATGATAGAAGACAAGGAAAGTAATAGGAATAAGGGGGCGGGCAATGTAAACTTGGTCTTCTATTAATTTTTTTTTGAAATGAATGACAGTAAAGCACGATCCCTCAGGAGTCTTCTTGTCTCATTGCTCTCATGAATCTGAAATGTGATCAGAGGGGCGCGAAAGAATAGAGGCCTCACAATTTTCTCTATTCACCATTTACATTGACAGGCAATGAGCCTGGGGATTTCCAGAAGAAATTTCCCAATATTCTGTTGCAGTGAAACCCAAATTATTTTTTTGTTCATGTATTGATCATATGACGTAATTGTGGTTTTGACTTCTTTCTATTTTAAACATATGCTCTGTAATCTGTTTTCTTTTGGGGAAAAAAATAAAATTGAAATTGAAAAAAGAGCTAATTTTGTAACAAAAAACTCTGTATTCTAAAAAATTAATTAGGAATCCTGTTGTCTAATATATGTGATCATTTTGGTCTGCCAGATTTTCATGAGGGGGAAAAATTGTCATTTTTAAAAGAACCTTTGCTTGCTTAAGCATGGATTATCTTGAGTATTACTGTCCCAAGAGTACTCATGACAAATGTGTTAATCATAAATAATTCTGATCTAAAAGTTTTCAGGCATGTCAGATAACCACATGTGCACACGCGCGCGCGCACACACACACACACACACACACACACGCATCTGTTACCCAGTATACACTTCCTATAACTTCTTCAATTACTCAACAAATATTCATTACTCACATTCTATGTGCCAGGCTCTAGGCTGGTGTAACTCTTCCCACAAACTTCCTGAGACTGATGAGAAAGCTCCCTGGAACAGAGGCAATAGATGATTTGTTTCTCTCCACAGACATATATCTTTAGTTAGTGAAAGGTATCACTAGACACTAAATATACAGAGACAAAGAGCTTGTATGCTGTTGGGGGACAAAATGTGTACAAGTATAAGTATGTAAAATATATATAAAAAATAAATACAGCTAATATATTGGTATCTTGAAAGGCCTGGTGTAGGAGGTGAGGAGGAGCTGGAGATGAGCTTTGAAAGATAATAGGGAATCTTAAGAGTCAGAGATGAGGAAGGTATGAAGGACAGCCTGTCCTAAGGCAGAGAGTTGGGGAGAAGGAATGTCGAGTGAAAAATCCTTGAAGCTAATAAAAATCTGCATCTCTTTAGAAATTCTTTGTAAATTATTCAATCATGCTCGAGTCTTCTCCCCTTGGTCTCCCCCATGCTAAATAAACTTTTATTTTAAAAATAATGAGTAGCAAAGCATTATATGTCATACTCACAATAGGTGTGGAGGTACTGGCAAAGAAAAACAAAACCAAACAATTCCAGACTAAGGTTATAGATGTCCTTTTTTAAAACCCCTTCCAACATAACTATAGTTTTATTATGAGATTGCCTGTGATATTCATTGGTAAATTCATTGGGAATTGCCTTTAAAACGAGGTGTCAGACTTCCTCTGATGATGTAGCATTTCCCCTCAACCCTATTTTCTTTGTCTTATACCTAAGCAATATGCTGGGGAAACAAGACAGGTTCAAGGTCAAATGGTAAAAAGTTGTTTCAAAAACTTAGAGCCTTAGGATGTAAAGTTCGTTCAAAATGAAGTACCAATCATCATTCCACCAATAGTGTATGGCTTTCTGATCTTCTCTCTGCATTCATTCAATGTTAAAATACACCCTGCTTTTAAGGAAATTGGATATTATGAAAAACTTAACGCAAAAAACCAATCAAATTTTACCAAAAAATGATTCGTAGTTTGTTTCAGTTTAGTAACAAGACATAGAGGCAAATATTTAATTCAACCAAGCAACAACCATTTATTAAGCACCAGCTATTTGGTATAGGCACTGTGCTAAGCCCTGGGAAAATGAAGGCAAAAGAAAAATAATAGCTGCCCTCTAGGAGCTTATACTCTAATAGGGGAACTAATTATATAAGAACTTAGAGAATACAAGGTGGTTTCGGGAGGGAGGCCACCTTGCTGCTTCTCAAACACAATGTTCTGTCTCCTGATGCCATCCATGTGTTTACTCTAGCTGTCCTCCATGCCTAGTATTTTTTCCCTTTGCTATCTCTGTCTTATAATCCCTGGCTTCCTTCAGGTCCAAATTAAAAATCTCATTTTTTTCTTTAAAAACCAGCAAGAAACCTTTTTCAATATTCCTTAACAGTTTTTTCTTTTTTTTATATTTATTTTATGGACTAAAACAAGCATTTCCATAATGTAATAGGGGGCTGTCCAAAATGCGGCCAGCCTACAAGCATAGAAATTTACATAAATGCTTTAGTAAACAAAGGCGAGCTACCGCAGAGGTCTCACTAAAATGGCAAATCAATATATATTGTCTGTTGTTTCACTAAAAACCTAAGGTTGGACAGCCCTGATATAGTAGAACAGAAAACAGTGATTGCACATGAAACTGCAAATCTATTATGTACAATTTGCTGTTCCTTTTAAATTTATAATAAAGTTATCATGTAAATATTTTTCCTTTTCTTTCTACTTCCCCCCTCCCGCCCTAGAGATGGCTACCATTAGGCACAAATATGTGTGTGTGTGTGTGTGTGTGTGTGTGTGTGTGTGTGTGTGTGTGTGTGTGTGTATAAAATCATTCTCTACATCTATTTATCAGTTCTGTCTCTGGATGCAGATAGCATCTTCCTATATGTCCTTTGTAATTATCTGGGTAGTTATAATAGTCAAAATGGCTTATTTGCTCAAAGATGTTTTTAAGACTACATTGTTGTTACTGTATGCAGTGTTCTCTTGGTTCCACTCATTTTGCTTTTCATTATTTTGTGCATATTTTTCTAAGGTCACCGAGTACTTGTTCAGCCTTTTTTTCTATAATTATCTCTTTATCTCATCTATACCTTGTTTGTACATAGTTGTTTGCAAATTGTCTTCTTCATTACACAGTGTGCTCTTTGTGAACAAGGAAAGGTGGACTTTTTTATTCCTTTTTGTCTTCCTTTGTGTCTTCAGGGCTTGGTACGGTTTAAGGGCACATAGAAGGGGCTGAATAAATGCCTATGACTTGACTTGAGGGAAGGCATCAGTACTTGGAGGAAAACTGATGGGCTTGAAAGGCTTTACATAGAAGGCATTGTTGAAACTGAATCTTGAAAGAAATCAAGGATTTGAAGAGGTGAAGGTGAAGTAGAAAGATAGTGTAAAGGCTTAGACATGGGAAATGGTTTATCTTGGGTACGAAATAGCAAACATCCCTTTTTGGCTAGAACAGGTGTGAGGAACCTGCAGCTTCAAGGCCACATTTGGCCCGCAAGATCCTCAAGTGCAGTCTTTTGACTGAATCCAAACTTCACAGAACTAATCTCCTTAATGAAAGGATTTGTTCAGTAAAACTTGGACTCAGGCAAAAGGCCGCACCCAAGGACCTAGAAGTCCACATGTAACATCTAGGACCCAGGTTCCCCATCCCTGGGGCTACACGATAAAGTCTATAGGGGAAAGTAAAGTTTAGAAAGACTGAAAAGGTAGGACAGGTTAAGTTGTAAAGAACTTCAAATGTCAAACACAGGAGTTAATATTTGATCCTAGAAGTAGTATGGAACTGCTGAAGTTTATTAGGGAGGGAAGATAATATGGTCAGACCTACACTTTAGGAAAATCACTTCAGTGGCTATGTGAAGGATACGAATGGAGAGGGAATTGCGGTAAGGATACCAAATAGGATGCAATTGTAATAGTTGAGGTGAGAGGTTATGGAATTCTAAATTAGGATGATGGATGGTATCAGTGGAGAGAAGTGAAACCAGTAGGAGAGGATGGACTGAGAGGTCAGATATCGCAGAGACGTCAAGAAGGATGAGGACTGAAAAGCAGTTATTAGATTTGGTAATTAAGAGATTATTGTCAACTTTGAAGAGAGTGTTTACAGTTGAATTATGTCAGAAAGCTGGTTACAAGGAGTTCAGAGGAGATTCAGAAGAGAGGAAGTGAAGCCACCAAGCATAGACAACTTTTTCAGTTAGTTTGTCTGAGAAAAGGAGAGATACAAGGCAATAGCCAGCAAGAATGGTGGGATCTGATGAGGTTGCTGACTTTTTTTTGTCAGATAGATATTGACTGTGTTTGTACACATTAGGGAAGAAATAGTAGATAGTAGGAGATTGAAAAGGTGGGTGGAATGATAGAGGGGTGTTCTGCTAAGGAAAATAGGAGGCAGTGTGATCAGAAATAGTTGTGAAAGACGTGTCCCTTGCTATGGGAAGGGCCAGTATTTCTTTTCTTCCTTTTTTTGGATCAAAATCATCCAAAAGTTGATGTGCTGCTGAATGAAGTTGGAGGATATCACTGTTTACCTTTTAAAACACTTCACAACCTTGGCTTGACAAAGATTATCTCACTTTTCACCCTCTGTCTCCAACCAGACTGGCTTTTTTGCTATTTCGGTTAAGCAAGACCATTGCCTTTGTCCTGTCTCTGCCACGCCTAGAGTGCTGGCCATTGTCACCTTATCTTCAAAGAATCCTTTGTCTTCTTCCAAACTTCATTCAAACATTACTTTCTACCTGAAACCTTTTATTATCTCCTCACACAGTTGTATCCTTCCCACTTAAAATTCCCTTGTACTTATTTTATACATCTTTTGTATATATGTTTATGTGTGAAGGGGTATCTCTTCCAGTAGAATATTAGCTTCTCAAAGGTAGGGACTATTTTGTTTTTATGTTTGTATCTTAACACTGTCTGCTGCATTGTGAACCTTAATAGACACCTGTTGATAGTTAATGACTCATTGTTAACCACATTTTTGTACTTTTTTGGTGTGGTACCATGGGCCTTTGTAGTGTATTGCAGCCTAAAAATCTTGAATTTTGTTTTCTGTGAATTTCTGGTACCTTAACTGCTATTCTTTTATCTAGCGTCTAAGTTCTCTCTATAGTATATAGCTTAGTGCATAACCATAAGCAGTTCTTCTGCCTCCGCAATACCCTGTTTTCTTTTCAGTTTGAAGCTTTTTCAATTATGTTCTTAGTGATTAGAGACAAAAGCACCAAAATTTCCAGAAGAGAGTGGATGTGAACATTGCACAGAGATGGCTAGATAGAGTGGGTATGCATTCTCTTGCATTTGCTCGCTCATTCAACAGTTAGGACATTTCACCCCCATGTAAAAGATACAAAACTAAAGGGATTATTAACTCCCCCAGGGAAGAGGGGCAAAGAATTGTTTTTTGCTACTTTTGAAATCAAAGATTGAGAGAACTTTTCACAACTTGCCAGAAAATAAATATCATAAGCAGTTTTTAGAGAGTGGCTGCCTTTGAACTTGGGGTTAAAGGCTTCTCTATATTATGACCCATTTTTTTTAATTTCAGAATTTGTTGATGGATCCATACACCATAAGGCCATATTGATATCTGTGACAGTCTGTAGCTTCCTTCTGATCCTTATAATACTATTCTGTTATTTCAGGTAAGTCTCCGTCGTGTAGGTAGAGCTCTTTTGTGCAGGAGGTAGCTTCTGAATGCCAATACTCTAGGTGTTTGGCTGAGGTAAGGTTTTATTTGTGCATTTACTGCCTGGAAAAAATCCAAATAGATACCTCATTTTCTAGGCTCATAAAAATAATTTAAGTATTTTTTCCTTAAAAAAAAAACGCCAATTTGTTAATATCAGCTCCAATGGTGAGGTAAATGGAAGCCAGAAGTACTTGTACTGCTGAAGATGTTGAAATTACATAGTTATTTTGTAAGTATTATTTGATACAGGAAGTTTTGATATATAAATATGAACTACTGAAAGCCTTTTGGGTAGAATAGCTTAATCAGTGAAGTCAACTTTTCTCACTGTAAGAAAAAAGCGAGATTTGCTTCCTTACCCCATGTATTTGAAGAATTTTTTGGAAAAGTTTTACTGGTTATCAAAATATAATTTATAAGATCAAAATAACTTTATTAAACTTTAATAGATAAGGCTATTGATAACTTGTCAAGGAATTTTATTGCTCTTACTACTTGCCTTCAGTCTGACATTCTTATGACGAACACCAGCCACCCTAATTTTCTAAAAAATAAAAAATTGCAATTCAAGTGATTTAATTCATCTATTTATTATGATCTGTGATAAAAGATTTGGAATAAGAGAAAATTAAACTACAAGTAAAATGTGTTTTTAAAGCTTAATTGCAGATTTAATTAATATCTTTTGTCCATGTTACTTTTAAAAATTTTCTGCCTTTATCTGTGGTGGGGGGGGGGGGGAAGAAAAGTAAGAGATAATTTAACTATCTTCAAATATTGACTGACAGTTGAAGAAAGGACATTAGACTTTCTCTATCTGGTCCCAGAGGTTAGAACTGGCAGCTATTAACAGAAGGTACAATGAGGCCAATTTAGGTTTGATAGAAGGAAAAGCTGTTTTATAATTATTTTCCCGACTGTCCCCAAATGGAATGAGCATCCTTGGGCCGTAGTGGTTGTTCTTTACTAGAGGTTTTCAAGCGAAAGCTCCATCAACACTCATCATGGGTGTTAGAAAAGGGGATTCTTGTTCAGGCACCAATTGGACTGGATGGCATTTGAGAAGGAAGGTATTTTGGAACAACAAAAACAGCACCATCTTTAAAGTCAGATGACTTTGGATCAGTGCCTATGACACTGAGTAACCCCAGGCAAGGCATTTTATTTCCAGGGGATTTAGTTTACTCATTTCTAAAAGGAAGAGTTTGGAATAAAAGTCCCTTCCAATTTCTAGACCTCTTCTGTTACCCTCAATATGAAAATAAAGTACATAATAAATGGATTGGTATAATAATAAATAGAGTGTAAGCTTTCAGTGAATTCAGTGGCATACAGTATAATATATATATATATATATATATATATATATATAATTTATATATTATGGATAATATAAAATACAGTGGTATACAATGAAATAGTGTAGGAATAAGTTGTGAAATTTGTCAAAACATCAGTTCTCACTAGTAATGATTCCTTAAGTCACTCAGTATGAAACTACTGAAGCATGAACCCGAACTATAGGAAAAGAGAAAAATGCAAATGATGGAGATTGCTTAATAAATATAAAATTATTTCACCTGGAAAAATTATAAGTCATTGTATTGACTACTGGGGAGGTAATGATTTAAGTGCTGAAGTGAAATCGATGAATTATTTTCCATGCAATGTTTTTACCTATCACTGTACCTAGGTAACTAAATTACATCTCCTCTTTACATCTTTAGGTATAAAAGACAAGAAGCTAGACCTCGTTACAGCATCGGACTGGAACAGGATGAGACTTACATCCCTCCAGGGGAATCCTTGAAAGATTTAATTGAACAATCTCAGAGCTCAGGAAGTGGATCAGGGCTCCCTCTGCTGGTATGAGGAGAATAGTGTTGGAGTTTAAACCATAACTTCTGTAAATGGCAAGACCCACCTGGTGTCTGTTTACTAGTGAAACAAGTAGGGCATTGGTTAGGGAAAGAGCCCTCTTATGTTAGGTAGACAGGGGAGCTCAGTTACAGTGCTGATAACCTCTTGACTTAGAGAGGGTAATGTGATTGTTTGTTTTTTAATGCAAGGGTAGAATTACAATCCAGACGTTAGCCTTTTCTGATCATGAGCAGAGTAGGAAATGTTACATATGGAACCATATTCACCCTGGATTCACTAAGGGTTCCATTACTCTCTCCTTGGCCCTCTTTCTTAAGTCCAAAGGAATCACATGTAACTCCTATCCAAGCATCACATTGGGGAGGGAGGCTTTGTCTCAGCCTCAAGACTCAAATTTCAAGGTGAAGTCCCTGACTTTTCCATTTAGGAGAGGGTTAATTTTCTGATGGTCATCAGTGCTAGCCTTGGAGATTATATGTGGGGAATCCAAGGCACTTGCTTTAATGAGGGAAACACAGGACAGATTCTTAGGGCTTGTGGGGTGGGAAGTAGAGCAGGTTTATAAGCAAAAAATCTTTAGCCTCAATGAGACATGTAAACCTGTATTTTTGTCTTTTGCATGTGTAATTATTGAGGTCAGACTTCTGTCCTTAACTGCATTTATCTCATACCTTGTCTCGGTATAGTAGCATACTACCAGGTCCTCACTTTATTTTTTTAATCAGATGTATTATTTCATAGCTTTAGGTCAGTATGCGCTCTGCAATTAGTAATTTTCAAGAGACACCTGAGGCTCTGGGAGGTGAAGGGATATGACCAGGGTCACTTGGCCAGGATATATCAAAGGCAGGGCTTGAACTCAGGTTGTCTTACCCCAAGGCCAGCTATCTATGTATTATACAATACTACCTCTGGATCTACTGCCTTATTAAATTTAAAAGTATATTAAACATTAATTTTTTTGATAATTCACTTTTATGTTCAAATGTTAGGTGATTTGTCCTTTTGTTGGATGGCCCTAGACACCAGCTGTTCATTCCGTTGGCTCTTTTCTAGTCTATAGCTTCTGTCATTACTCACTGTCACCTCTGAGATGCTCTGATTTCTTTTTTTTAAAAATTTTTCATTTTCTAATTTGTTGTAAAAATTGTAGCCTTTTCATAGATGTCCCTTGTCCCTAGAATGTACCAATCTCACTTCATTTTTGATAGGATTATTTAACTAGTAATTGAGGAGGATGCAAGCGATATGATTTAGTTAGATTTTACTCAAATTTTTTTATTAAAGTTTCTCATACTCTTGTGGAGAAGATCAAGGAATAAGGGTTAGACATTACAATCAGAACTATTCTGTGTCAGGCACTATGCTGGAGATACAAATACATAAAAAGAAAAATAATCCCTTCCCTCAAGGAGTTTAAAATCTAATGAGGGAAGACCATAAACAAAAGGAAGCTGAAAAACAGGAGTGGAAAGAAGATTGACCAAATCCTTGACAGGGTAGAGAAGTCCCAACGTAGTATAGCTCAGTGGGAAATGAAAATACATTTGTGCTGAGCCCTCTCCTTAAAGGGAGGTTTTTAGAGGTCTTGGGTCCCTCTGCCTTTCACTCAGGGGGTAGAAGGTAGTGATAGCAAGAACAGACAAGTCTGAGAAAGCATTAGTGGACTGCAATCTTGATACTGGTCAGCAGTGTCAGGTGGACCAAAAGTAAAAGGAATGAGATCTTGTGCTGCACTAAGAGATGCCTAGCTTCCAGGAAGAGGGCATTCCCAGTGCATCCTCACCTTGTCAAATCTTTTGGGTCATTTGTGTTCAGCTCCGGGTGCTTTATTCAAGAGTGAGGTTGACAAACTGGAGAGAGTTCAGAAGAGGCAAGTTTAGGCTTGATGTTAGGAAAAATATCTGAAACATTGAAGCTTTCTGAAAGTAGAGATGGCCTGCCCTATGAGTTGGTAGGTTTCCCTTCCTTGGATGTAGAGCTCGATGACCACTTGTTGGACATGTTATAGCAGGGATTCTTTTTCTGTATGAGTTGGACCTAGATGGCTGCTGAAGTCCCTTTCAACTTTCAAATTTTGTGTATACACACATACACACACATATTCTATCGTGTATATATTCCATATGTAAACATATATATGTACATGTATCCCTCAAAGAAATGTAAGCTCCTGGAAGTCAGGGACTGTTTTATCTTTGTATTCCTATTGCCTGACACATAGTAGGCACTTTTGATAAATATGTGTTGATTAATTGATTTAAAAGGAAAGTGTTAGATTCTCTCTGGTATCTTCCAGCTCTAAATCCAATGGCCCTTTGAGGCTTCATGAAGAATCTGAGATTCTAAACTCATTCTAAATTAGGGTGACAAAGGGAGTAGGGTTGGACTAGGCAGCCATCTTGAGTAATAAAGTAGGTTTTTCAACATAAAGCAAATACTAAAAGAAGAGTCTGTGTTTTTGGCGATGATGAGATATTTGTTTGTGGGGTCCTCATGCAAGATGCTGTGATATAGTAGTTCTTATCTAACAGAGCTGATGGCAAAACTGCCATAGCCTAGCCCAGTACCTAGTAAGCATTTAAAAAATGCTTGCTGATTGCTTTTTCAACTAATTTTAAAATCGTTTCCCTTTATGACTTAAATGCATGAAGGTAAGGCTGTCTTACTAGAAACTTTCTTTTATAAAAAGCCTTTTTCCCTTTTCGTGGTCGTTACAAAACCTAGGGTTTTTTTCCCCAACAAAATGTCAGTAAATAAAAAGCTTGTCTCATAATAAAGAAATAATGTAAAGTTATCTTGAAATGGCTTTGTCTGTATAAAGAAAAGCTACAACCCAAGTATATGTTACCATATGTAGTCACTGCTTCTATTCAAGAGAGATTAAACAAATATGTTGTGCTGTGAATATACCAACAGTGTGTTTTGGGATTTAATAGGTCCAAAGGACTATAGCTAAGCAGATTCAGATGGTCAAACAGATTGGAAAAGGTCGCTATGGGGAAGTTTGGATGGGAAAGTGGCGCGGTGAAAAGGTAGCTGTGAAAGTGTTCTTCACCACTGAGGAAGCCAGCTGGTTCAGAGAGACGGAAATATATCAGACAGTCTTGATGAGGCATGAAAATATTTTGGGTGAGTAAAAATCAGTATAGAAATGTTCTGCATTTGTTTTCTTGCTCTAAACTTTTTTTTAGTACTATTTGTGTATCAACTTGTGTGAACTACCTAGAAACGTTGTCCTTCCTTGTTTTCTTGGCCTTGGCTGAGCAATTACTCTTCCTGTGTCCTCAGAATACGTGGTCAGAATATTTCTAGATATTAGGCTGAAAGGAGGGGGATCCTTTAAGAAAAATAATTGCTTGGGAGACTGGAATTTAAAATTTATCAGTACTCAGGTAATCTCAGAACCATCTCATGTCCTATTGTTTTAACAGAAGTACATTTTTCAAAGTTAGGCAAGATTACACAAAATTCTTTTTCTTTGTTTTGGGGATCAGTGATCTCATCAGGATGGGTATTTCTTTCATTGGCATGGATTATAGCCTATTCATGGCTTATCTTCATATTACAGTTCACATCTATCCATAGAAGGTCCCCTATAAGTGTAAAGAGCTTCCTTTGAGTCTCTTCATATTTCAAGGGTCCCATTGTAGCACTTGAGCTGAACATCTGTTGCCCTTTGCCCTCATTATATGGCCAGATCACTTCCTTCCCCTGATAAATAAATATCCTTGTGTTTTACACATCACTTCTCTTGCCCAAAGCAAAGTTGGCATTTCCCATTGTGTCCTATACAGTTTTGATTCTCGCGTGGTTGTGAGAATGTGGTATTTTGTGATCCGCATCTATATAACAGCACTAGGGGAATATTGGTGTTAAAAAGATAAGTTCTGAAGGAGGGAGTAACAGAACCAGTGAAATTGCTGGGCAGTTTCCTAAATGAGATCCAGCCTGCTGTTCTCATATTGAATATTGGCCCAGCTACAGAGTGCATCAGCAATTCCTGTCCATAATGACTAGGTAACAGTTCAAGGATTCTATCTGTACAGTTTATTTCTATCAAGAATTCATTTTCCTTTTAATTATCTTAGAGTAAAACGATCCAGCTCAAATTTTTCACAGAAAAAGTGTTTCCGAACAGATTACTTTGGTTAGATGGATTAATTCTTCCTAGTCCTTATTTTGTGAATTTTTCTTGTATTCACAGAATCATAAAATTTCAAAATTGAAAAGAACCTATACCTGAAAAAGAACCCTATCAGTCTACTAAGCCTTTCTTAAAAGAACATCAGTAAGGAGGAGTCTCATTCTGTTTTGGGGTAGCTCTAATTCTTGGAAGTTTCTCTTGCAAGTGATATTTATATCTCTATAACCTCTACCCATTGCTCCTAGTTCTGTGTTCTGTGGCCAAGAAGAACAAGTTTAATCTCTCTTTCACATGAATACCCCTTTGATACTTAAACACAGATATCTAATACTTAAAAATGGAAATCCTGTCCACTCTACCCCAAAGTTCGCTCCCAAGTCTTCAGTGGGCAAATATCCCTGGTTCTTTCAGCTAGATTTCATATTTAATGAATTCCAAAATCATTGAACATCCCACTTGCCCCACTCTGAGTGCCATCCAGTTTTTCACCGAACTTTGAAAATGATGCCCAGATTTGAACACATCACTTCCATTATGGTATGACCAGAGTAGGGTACAATGCAACTCTATCAAGCACCATGTCTCTTAAAGTAGTCTAAGTTCAAATTATTTCTTGGCGGTCATGCCACACTGCCGATTCTAATTGAGTGTGCAATCCACTGAGAGTCCTACATGATTTTCTGCTCTACTATTGTTAAGCCATGAACTAAAAATAAACTCTGATAAAGATAATTAAATTTCATAATATCAGATGTGATTTAATCTTCCAGCCTGTCAAAATCTTTGTGAATCTTGACTCTCAACCAATGTTAGCTATGTTTACCAGCATTATGCTTTCTATTAGTGCACTAAGAATGTCATCTGCATGTTTTATCTTGTCTTTGATAAAAATGTTAAACAGAAGAAAACCAAGAATAGGTTCCTTAGACACTCTACTGAAGACTTTGCAAGTTGACAGTAAACCATTAATAACTGAGTAATCTGTGGATCCAGTCATTGAACCATTTTCTTACTCTTCCTAGCTCTATCATTTAGACTCATCTCTCCATGTTTTCCACAAGAATGTTATAATTGTTAAAACGGAATTCTGTTTTATCTATTAGATTTGTGTGACTTGTTCCTGGTTAAACTATGTTGGCACTTCTGCATGAATTACAATATTTACGATAACATAAACAAATTGGCACACCCTAGAAAAAAATTTGCCCATTGCACATGATATATTTTACTTATTCATGTCCTTATTTTAATTGGTTTTGTTTGGCATTGGTAACTTAATAGTATTACAGCTTTAATCACACTCCAGAAATACATGTGAAACGAAAGTAACCCATGGCTCCTACTGAGCTTAAACGATATGCATTATGTCATTGGAAGTATTGAGAAAATACTAATCTCCAAACTTTTTGTTTCTTTCTTCTTTTCCTTAATTTTTAGGATTTATTGCTGCAGATATCAAAGGCACAGGATCCTGGACCCAACTCTACCTAATCACAGACTACCATGAGAATGGGTCCTTGTATGATTATCTGAAGTCCACTACCCTAGATACGAAAGCAATGTTAAAGTTGGCCTATTCTTCAGTCAGTGGCCTATGCCACTTACATACAGAGATCTTTAGCACTCAAGGAAAACCAGCAATTGCACATCGTGATCTGAAAAGTAAGAACATCCTGGTGAAGAAAAATGGAGCATGCTGTATAGCTGATCTGGGATTGGCAGTTAAGTTTATTAGGTTAGTATCAAAGCAGCCGAACAAGAGTCTTAGAATCATAGAATGTTACACTTGGAAGGTACCTTAGAGATAGATGATCTGCTCCAATTGTTTAGAGTATAACTAGTCAAAAGATCTCACAGAGACTCTATGCAAGAATATGAATAAGAACCTTGTTCTCCTTTTGCTTCTCAGCTGATTCCTTCCCATATATCACATCTTGCTTTTTACAAATTGCATAATTTGGATGTGCTTTTTTTTTCCAACACTTCAGCAACTAATGACAAGTGTTGTAAATTTCCATTTTTTATTTAAAGAACTTTCTTTGCAACTAAAAAGGTTTTTGTGGCAGTAATAACTTTACTATTTTCATCATTGATCTGAGCTATGGAGAGTAGAGAACACACTCGACTCCTCTTCCTCCTCCTCCTCTTCCTCTTCCTTCTCTCATCAGCAGAGGACCATGCTTTCAGCATCCTGCCTGGGGACTAGCATGAAAAATGTGAAAAGCATTCCAAAGAAAACTATGATGATGGCTAAAAGGCTGGAAAATGAAATTTGAAAAAGAGCTCAGTAAATTGGGGTCTCCAAAGCAACAAAGAGATGGCTGTGAGACAAAGGGCTCTTTTGAAAATTGTGAAAATAAAGAGGAAATAGGCTGAATCTTCACATCAAGGGACTTTAGTTAGATATAAAATAAGAAGCAATTATCTGAGTCTTAGAAAGCTTAAAGAGTCCTCTTCTTTTCAGATCTTAAAATGTCTCTGGAAGTTAAATCTATTTTATGTTTTGAAGTATAGTCCTACTCAGTTCCTATGAGGAAGATGTTTTAAGTGGTTTCTTTTTTGGGGCCCTATGGATTCATCTTGCAGGCAGAAACTCACTCTTATATACTCATCACGTAGCTCAGTACCCAAGGACTGGGTGGTAAAGGAATGTTCCTTTAACCGAAACAAACCTTGCCACTAACACGACAATCCATTTTGTATAGAGTAACACACATGGATGTACAAGTCTTAATTATTTGGAGTACCATATATGGTACTGCTATTGATTGGCAGTGTGACTTTGAGTAAGCCATCTATTCTCTTTGGACCTTAGTTTTCCCATTCATAAGATAAGGGTATTGCACTCAATGATCTTTGGGGTCTAAATATCTACAGTTTTCTAATTTCATAGTTTGGATGTAGTTTTCAGCCTTGTTGACTTGTGACAATCCCCATTTAAGGGTACTTTTCACCCACTTTTCTTCAGTGTTTCAACTTCCCAGAATGTATTTATGTTTTGGCAAAAAATTGACTTAGTACAAACATAGTATATTGACTCCTTTTTCAGAATTTTAACTTTATTTATATGGGTTGTGTGAGAACTCATTCCTTATCTTGATTTTTACATTGGAGATACCTAAAAGTGTGCAGCAACAGAGGCAGAAGACAAGGTCTAAGATTTCTTACACCGATCTTTTGCTTTTTTTATCCACACTGATTTCCTCATACAATCCCTTAAAATTTATGTAAACAAGTATGGATTTCCTACCCAGAATGATCTAATTCAGCTGCAGGTTTTATTCTTTTTAGTATAAGGCACTCCTCTTAGAGGGAGATAGGTAATAGAGTAGAAAAAGAACTAGCCCTGCAGTCAGAAGGACCTCAGTTCAGATCTCACCTAAGAAACTTAATTGTTATGTGCCCCTGGACAAATCCCTTAATAGATGTTTGCTTCAATTTCCTCAGCCTTAAAATGGGGTTGATAAGGGTACTTAACTAAAGATTAAATGAGACACTTAGAAAATGCTTAGCACAGTCCTTTGCACAAAGTAGGCACTTCATAAATGCTTTTTCCCTTTTCCTTTTCCCTGTTGTTCTGAATTATTTTTGACCATCTTACTTAGAAGGAAAAAATATGTCTTTTTAGATTCCTTTCACTCTGGAGGCTGAATAAACATGAGTCCATCCAACCCAGGCCTCACTTTAAGATGCTGTGTTTCTGTTATGGTTCACCCAGAGGATGGTATTAATGCTTCTTTCTGCTTACCTTCTCCAAAGAGTATCACTGTCAGAGTCTTACATTTATTTAGAAAAAGCTCAGGTGAGACCTCCTGCTTGTGTACCAAGAGACCACTGGTGCTGGGCTGCATTCGTATTTTACTTGACTGAGAGAGATCTTTCTAGCAGTCCTTTTTAGTTGTCTTGGCATAGAAAATTATTTCACCTTGTCTTTTTGTGGGTTCTGCCACTCTAGAATTCATTTTGAGGCTCTGTGTTAAAGTTATTTGGAGGGGATTGTGGTAGAGCTCAGGCAAGTTCCTGCCTTTTCTCTAACATTTTGGCTCTGCCTTCACCCTCAGTTTTTTTAAGAGAGGGTTCTTCTCTTCAGAGAAAACAAAGGGGATGTTGCTAGAGAACATAAATAACTAGATTGCCTGCCCTCACTCCCATATTCTTTATATATCTTTTTAAAAATTTAAGTTGGTTGTTGAGTTCCCTATGCATCCACTTTAATGTCTATGGACAAATCTTCCTTTCCCTTTTCTTAGAATTGTTTCTCTTTGGTGTCTGTGGGATTTCATTTCCCAGAGCTTCCCATCTTGCTTGAACTGACTTACCCTGTATAATGTATATGAGTTTGAATGTGTCTTTCTCTGAACCCTTTGAAATGCGTTTTATCAAAATCTCTGATGCATTTCCCACTATACCCAGCTTTCTTCTCCATTTCTATCACAAACTCTAAGAGGAATTTTAATCTTCCCTCCAACATTAGTGTCATTTCCACCAAGCAGTCAGTTTCTCTCTGATAGTGAGAGCCATATCCTGGGTAGAACTTCAGGATTTGTCATCTTTTGAAAGATGAAATTGTCATTAAAGCAATTCAAGAAATCATTGCTCCTACAACTCTAGAGAGACAATGTCACTTTTCCCAAGTCTCACAGGTAGGAAGCAGCAGAGTTCCTGTGATTCAAAGTCAAATGCCGAAAAGACCAAAGCTAGTAGAGAAGAGACAGATTTGTTAAAATCTCTACTTAATAATTAGTCCAATAAATAATTAACTCCATCTACCATTTGTTAGTATCTGAATACAAGCACTAATAGCATTTCTTTCTTCCTGGTATATATTGACTTTCCAGTGCCCTGTCTTAATAGCCAGAAGAGGACCAGTGTGCTATGACCCATCCATATTTTAATAAGATATTTTACTCAACTCTTCTCCATTTATATTTTAGTTTCTGTAAAGACAAAGGCGTATTACTCTGTAGTTTTTTGCTTAAACTGATGAATATTCCAAAAGTTGGTGGTATGTAATTTGAAATAACTATTTACATTGGGGATTTAGGGAAGTCAAAACTTTTGGTGGGAAACAGATTTTAAAGATGTTTTAGAAATAAAGCTGTGTGACTTAAAAAATTATGAATAGATATAAACAGTTCAGACTTACATAGACATTATTGGTAGGTATAAAAATTCCCATTTAAAGCTCCTGTTGCCTTTAAAAATTATAAACAGATTCATGACCTTATTTTCAAAAGCACATAGACCAAACGAATGAGGTCAAGTCAATGGTATTTTTTTAAATCTATGTTTTTATGATTTAGCCCTGACTGATTTTCTCACCTTCACTCTCCACACCACTTCCAATCCATTATTGACAAAGCCACCAAATGAATATGCTTCATCCAAAGATGTCCTTTTATTCCTCAGTTTAAAATCCTTCAGGGGCTTCCTAGTGCCTACTGAATAAAGTTCAAACCTTTTAGTATGGTATTAGACTATCCACCTTTCTGGGCTTATGCCATACTTCTCCCCACCATGCACTCTATACTTAAGTCAAAAGGAGTGTACATACCCTCCCTCTGGGTCTTTGCTCCAGCTATTATGCCTGGAAGGTGAATTCCCCTTTGTCAGCTCTCCCTTCATTGAAGTCCAACCCATCTTTTAAAGAAAGGGCCTCCATGAAAAACCTTCCTAGGTCCTAGGGAAGTGCTCAGCAAAGCACTTTTCACCTTTTTCATGCACTTTTAGTATCACTTTTAAGTTGCATATATTCATGTATGGGCCTTCACGGAGCACTAGAGATGATCATGAGCCCATGTCTATGGAGTTCAAACTTTGGCAGCTTTAAGGACCTTAGAGCGCCAAATTGGATCAGCTTCTAGTGCAAGGTACTCAGTGACAGATTCTGTCAGTCATTTGAGGACCAGCCTAGCAAAGTTTGGAAAGGATCAAGAGATGATTGACCAGAAGATGATGAATTTTGGATAGCCAACAACGTAATAAACCTGCTAAAAGGAGGCAACGTTGTGGCCTCTGTCAGTGAAGGGAGAATTTGCATGATGCAATCATGAATCTTTGAAGTAAGTATGTGTTGCCCCTTATACGACAGTAAACTCCGTGCAGGGCAGTCTCCATTCGTCCAGATATATGTCTCGCCAGTGGACCCAAATGGCTGTGGAGGAGAGAGTGAGGCTGGTGACTTTGCACAACCCTCCCCCACTTAAATCCGATGCACTTGCAAGTCATGGCATCTTTGAAAATAAAGGGCAAATAACAACAAGGAACCCTGTGAGAGCATGACTACCTTGTATTAACTCCATCTCCACTGCACCACATGTGTAGTGATCTGTACATGCATGTTATAAATACTAACTGAATATGAATTTTTCACTAATTTCTTCCTTAAGCTTTTCCAAATGATTTGCTTACAGCAATTAGGCAAGACACTAATTTGTCCTATTTTACATATGAGGAAACTTGGGTACAGGAACCTTAAGCCTGTTGTCACACAATTGGTATTGTCTAACAAGATTCAAACCAAATTCTCTTAACTCAAGTCCAGCTTCCCTCTTTAGAAGATCAAGGTCAGATTGAGTTGAAATGGAATCATAACCTATGACATAGCCCCATTTGTTTTGTGAGGGGCACAAAACTTTGGTCTGTCTGGTAGGAGAGAGCTAGAATCAGTCAGGTAGACCTAGGTTCAAGTTCTTCCTTTGATTCTTAATACTCTGTGACCATGGGCAAGTGGTTTAATTTCTCAGGCCCCCCAGGGAGCTAAGACTAAATAGTAGAACAGTTTCTGAGCTGCAGTGATAGTCACCTCCCTAGAATTTCCCCACACTTATAAAATCAGAGGTCCAGGATTGAAAGCACAATAATAACGCAATTGTTTTTACATTTTTTGTGAGGAATACTTAGAACACTTAGGAAAAATATATAACAGAGATAGAGTTGTGTTATGGAAATTGAATGCAGAGTCAGGAAACCTAGATTCTAGACTCAATTCTGCATAAACTAAGAGTGCAAACTTTAACAAGTCATCTTTTTTTTTTCAACACTTGTCTTTTCCATAAAATAAAAGAATTGGATCAGATGAAAACCAGAGAGCTTTCCACTGTCAAATTCTAGGACTGGAATGAGATCTGGGCCTTCTTCTCAGTCATGCTTTTCCTGAGTATTTGGAAGAAAAGAAGATTTTTTTGGCTTCCTAAATCCTCTTTTAATAGCAAATCTGCTAAATTGTGAATCAGAGAAAGGCTGTTTTTAAACATTTAATGAATATTTGATAGTTACCAACTGCATTAGTTTAATGCTAATGAAATCCCAAATGTTACCAGCTGCATTTCTGTTGAGTCTTATCTTCCCTGTGCCTGAATTTAAATACTTATACAGCTTCAGCCAAGTAAGCCTTAGAAAGACTCTAAGCAGAGTCTTTGTTCACACACTAAGATTTTCCTTTCCCCACTGTTTTGTAACAGTACTTTTTGACCTTGCTCTAACTGTAAGTTGATTGCTTGTGTTTTTCTTCTGTTTGATGTCCGTGCTGTGTTTTCCCCTCAGTGACACCAATGAAGTAGACATCCCACCCAACACTCGAGTTGGCACCAAACGTTACATGCCACCCGAGGTGCTAGATGAGAGTTTGAATCGGAACCACTTCCAGTCCTACATCATGGCAGATATGTACAGTTTTGGCCTTATTTTGTGGGAAATCGCCCGGAGATGTGTATCTGGTGGTAAGTAATCACAATATTGTTGGATAGTTAGAGCATGAGTTCCCACAAAGATGATTCTTAGAGTTCAAAACTGAATTTATCTCCACCCCTACCTCTCACACCCTGACAGATAAAAGGTTCTGCTTTGAGCCTCCTAGGGACTAGATAGGTCCTAGACCATTAATTTATTTTGTATAGAGAACACCCAGGGAAGGAAATTATCTCTACCAATATGGGTCAGTAATCTTGTAAAGACAGTTGCCCAGAACACTGAGAGGTTACATGACTTGTTCTGTGTCATGTCACACAGCCTGGACGTTTTAGAGGCAAGAATTGAATCTAGGACTTCTCGGCTGCAAGGGGCAGATTCTCTGTCTTGCTAAGCAGGACAGCTTTCAATCAGTGTCCTGCTCCCCAAAATGCCAAACCCCAATATTATCCTTGAGTCTTACCACTGTCTTGGATAGTCAAGCTGCCAACATGGTCTAATAGACAAGCACTGGACTGGGAGCCAAGACACTTGGCTTCTTGTGCTAGGTCCACCATTTACTGGCTGGTGTGACCTTAAAGGAAATCATTAACCTCTCTGGATCTCTGGTTCCTTATTTGCAAAATAAGGATATGGGACTACATGGTCTCAGAATACCTTATAGCTCTGCAACTCCATGGAGCTAAATCTTGTAGATTCTTCTTTGTCATTTCTGTAGAATTCATCTCTGTCTGTTCTAACACCCTCAGTCCCAGTCTTGCTCCTTTACCATCCCTTTAACATTTTCAAAAATTAATTTTCATTTTCATTTTTAATAAGCATGAAACAGAAAAAAGAAGATAATAAATTAAAGTGTAGGGTTTTTTAATGTACAGCTTCCTTTTCTTTTTAACTATGTAAAAATGAATTTGTAGCTTTCAAAGCTTTCTCCTTGTCTGACCTTTTTTTCTGGCCTTGCCCTCCTTTTGGAAAAAAAAGAAAAGAAAAAAAAAGTTTTGGTAACAAACAAAACAACATCCCTACTTTGGGAAGAAAAAAAATGTGTACATCTCATTTTGTATATATCCCAAGAGGTATCACTCCTAGACTGCTGTAATAGCTTCCTAACTGACCTCACTGAGTAAAGTCATTGCTGCCTAACACGCTTCCTTTGTTTTCAGTGGGCCAGCATTTCAATAAAGAACTTCTTATTCTGCTATTGAAGATTACCTCAAATCCCAGACACTCTGTGTGGCCACCAAACTGCACTGATTATTTGTTTGTTCATTAAAATAATGATAAATAATAGTTCTTGATACTTTCTTCTCTGGCTTTTCATGACTCTGCTCCCCCTTGGTTCTCTTGCTACTTGTCATATCACTGCTTCTTAGTCACTTTTGCTGATTCTTCATCCAGGTCATGACCACTAACTGTTGGATGTTCCCCAGCTCCTGGGCTCTCTTCTCCTTTCTCTCTGTACTCTTCCACTTGGTGACCTCATCAACTCCCCTGAGTTCAATGATCATCTCTGGGTACATGACTCCCAGATCTATTAGTTAAAGTCTTATCTCTCCTTAGCTTTATCAACACATCACCAACAAATCGTTGGACATTTCAAAGTGGATATCACGAAAGACTCTTACACTCATTATGTAAAAAGTTTTACTCATGATATTTCCCCCAAAATTCTCCCATCTCCCAAACTTCCCTATTCCTGTTGAAGGCATTGTCAGGTTTCTGGCTACCCAGGTTCACAACTGTGTTGTCATTCTCAATCACTTGCCAGAGTTGTGTAGTTTTCTTCACTAGAACCTGAACTATTGCAATAAGTTTCTAAGATGGCTAGCTAGCTAGATAAACAGACAGATGACAAATATTCTCTTTTGAATCTCACAAATAATAGGGTAGGTACTACAGATAATTATTTTCCACATTTGAAAGATAAAGAAAATGAGTCTTAGAGAGGAAAAGGGATTTGTCTGAGGTCACAAAAGTAGAAAGAAGTAGAGACATGAATGAAACTCCAGACCTCTGTCTCCAAACCTTTTTTCCCTGGCTGGGCTTTATACAAAGTGTGGGGGTCTTCCTGACTCCAAATCTGACCCACAATCCTCAGCATCACACTACTTCTCATCCTTAGGTTATCGCTCAACACGGCATGTGCATGAGATAATCACAGAAGGGACCTGACAATTTTTAACTCCCTCATTGTAGATATAAAGAAAATTAAACTGTAGAAAATTTAAACGAGCCTCTCAAAGCCCAAAGCAGAAGCCAAGTCTCTGAGTCCAGTAGTCTGTCCACTGTAGTCTGAGTCTTGGTTTCTTCATATGTAATATGGGGAATGTGAGGAAAGCATTTTGCAGAGCTATTATTACCTAAATGTACATTTTTATTAAATTACAACACAGTGACCCAACTCTGCCTTTCCCTGCCCATAATACCTTGTTTTCTTCAACTTACGTGAGTCCTCTGTCTTCAAGCCTTTGCTCCAATGCCGTCTCTTTCCCAAAGTTTGGCAACTGAAACTTCCTCTCAGCTCCTGGAGAATATTGTCTATTCCATTCAGTTGGCACTTAACACATGCTCTCTCCTATTGCTAGTTATCTTTTTGTGAACACATAGTGTTCTAAGATGCTAGGTTCATTTCAAGGCAGCAAGCATTTATTAAGTACCTAGCATATGCATGGCTCTGCGCTAAGTCCTGGGAAAACAAAAGACAAAATGAAATGATCCTTACCCTCAAAGGACTTACTTTTTTTGCAGGGGGGGGGGGGCGGGCGTTAAAGTCACATGGAGAAGTAAATGCTCATAAAAAAAGAACTCCAGAGTTAAAACATGAGGCTGTGGCATGCATGTAGCTTTAAACATGGAGAAGAGCCACCCAATGCCTGGAGGAGAATGTGGCCCTTGAAGTAAGTCTTCATAGGCATTTGGGATTCCAAGAGCCAGAGAGGTGAGGAAAGAGTGCTTGCCAGAGTTGGGAGAAAGTCTATGCAAAGGCAGGTCTCCTGACTCCAAATATCGCCCTCTTTTTTGTACCGCGTTAGCCATGTGGCAATGGGCAAGTCATTCTTGGATTCTGTATTTCTCAGTCAATCAATAAATAAGCATTTATTATGTGCTTAGTGTGTTCTAGGCGCTGTGTTAGAGGTACAAGGAAAAGCAAAAATAGACATTAAAAGGGTTAGTGATACTTGTCCTGATAGTTTGAGGATAAAATAAGAATGTGTAAAAAGTTGAGTAGAAACTATGAAATCATATATGATTATTACCATTAGTATAACCATAAATATTATCATCTCACTATAATTAACTTCATCCTGGACAGCAGGATGGCAGAGTGAATAGAATGCTGGCCCTGGAATAAGGAGGGCCTGACTTCAAATGTGACCTCAGCCACTTACTAGCTATGTGACTCTGGACAAAGTCGCATAACCCTGTTTCCCTTAGTTCTTCATCTGTAAAGTGAATTGGAGAAGGAAATGGCCAACCTCTCCGGTATTTTTGACTAAAAAACCCCAAGTGGCGTCCCACAGAGTTCGACATGACTGAAACAACTCAGTAACAACAACCACAAACTGACTTCAGGGTTCTATCTCTTTGGCCTAAGAATCAATAAAGCTTGAAGTCTAGGTCTGATACTGACCATCAGTCCATCCATCTAAAGTCATTCACCCTCTACACTTTGGTTTCTTCATATTGAAATGAGGAGCCCAAATGAACTCTTATGGTCCCTTCCATACTTCTAGAATGTTATGTTTTTAAGAAGTAGATTGTAAGCCCCTAAAGGGTCAGACCTCTTTATATACCCAGAGGCAAGCACAATCCTTTGCTCATCACAGGTTCCCCTCCCCCATAAATGTTTGTTTGGGCTGTTTCTGCTGGTTGATTTTCATCCATCTTCTGTGCCGAATATTCATATTTTTTAAAAAAGGAAGCACAAACAATTTAATTTTCATTTCAAATATTAATTGTTACTGTGAGAGTAAATCTCATTTGATCCTCATAAGGTTTTGCGATCTACTTCATAAAACTAAGTGAGATTAGTGCTATAGGTATTGTTATTTGCATTTTAAAGTTGAGGAAAGTTGAGGTTTATACCCAGAGACATACAATTTTTAAAAACCATATTCAGACCCCAGTTTTAAGGCCAGTGATATTTCTACCACACAATGCTTCAAAAATCCACGGACTTAAATGACTAATGTTTTGATTTAAAATGATATTTCAAATATATGCATGGAAGAAATAATATATTGGAAGAGTCTGATAGTTAATGAAGAAGCTGCAGTAGAATTATAATGAAATTAGTTATAGATTTTAAATTCATTATTTATTTTTACAGCACTTCATTTCCATTTGTAGTAAAGAAATACCCCAAAGCAAAAGTAACTGATATATTTACTATGTTTTATATTCCTCATTCTGATCCCAGTCTACCAATTCTCTCCCTCTAGAGCAAATAGTCTTTTGGAGTCAATATTGCACATTTTGATCAGGACTCTGAAATATTTTAGTGGTGTTGGCTTTTATGGTTGTGATTATTGCATTCATTGACCTTTTCCTGGTTCTACTTTTTTCACTCTGCAAAAATCTTATGCTGTTTCTCTGAATTCTTCAAATTCATTATTTATTGCAGTACAATAAATATTTCAATATTCCATTTCACAAATTCTTCATCCATTCCCCAGTTGATATGTACTGAATTTATTTCCATTTTTGCTACCACAAATAACACTGCTACAGATTTTTTTTAAAGAAATTTCTTTATTTATTTTTAGTTTACCACACACGGTTCTACATAGTTTTGAGTTCCAGTTTTTCTCCCCTCCCTCTCCCCTCCCTCCCCAAGACGGCATGAAGTATCATATAACTGTCATGTATAACTTCGCATTGAATTAGTTTATGCACTAGTCAAGTCGTGGAGAAAAATTTTGACCAATGGAATGAATCATGAGAAAGAAGAAACAGAACCAAAAAAAAAAAAACCCAAAAACAAAAACAAAAGAGAAGCAGAAAAGGCGAGCATGTAGTGTGCCTCAGTCTGTATTCAAACTTCGCATTTCTTTGTCTCGATGAAGATAGCATTCTCCATCGTGAGTCCCCTGGAGTTGTCCTTGCCCCTTAGGTTGCTGAGAAAAGCGCAGTATGTCAGGGTTGGTCCTCACGGAATCCATATATCTGTGGCTGTGCACAACGTTCTCCTGGCTCTGCTCCGCTCACTCAGCATTATGTCGTGTAGGTTTTTCCAGGTTGTTATGAAGTCTGCATCATCCCCATTTCTTATGGCACAATAGTATTCCATCACCTTCATATACCACAGCTTGTTCAGCCATTCCCCAATTGATGGGCATCCCTTTGATTTCCAATTCTTGGCTACCACAAAGAGAGCTGCTATAAATATTCTTGTACATATGTTTCCTTTTTGCGCTTGCGTGATTTCTTTGGGATACAACCCTAGAAGTGGTATTGCTGGGTCAAAGGGTATGAACATTTCTATGGCCCTTTGGG
This sequence comes from Trichosurus vulpecula, assembly GCF_011100635.1. Taxonomy (NCBI): domain Eukaryota; kingdom Metazoa; phylum Chordata; class Mammalia; order Diprotodontia; family Phalangeridae; genus Trichosurus; species Trichosurus vulpecula. The sequence goes on from NC_050578.1 coordinate 59,282,678, forward strand.
CATAGTTCCAAACCACCCTCCAAAATGGCTGGATCAGCTCACAACTCCACCAGCAATGCAACAATGTTCCAATTTCCCCACATCCTTTCCAGCATTTATCATTCTCCTGATTTGTTATTTTAGCCAATCTGACAGGAGAAATGTGGTATCTAAGAGTTGTTTTGATTTGCATTTCTCTAATCAGCAGCGATCCAGAGCATTTTTCCATATGCCTGTGGATAGCTTTAATTTCTTCCTCTGCAAACTGCCTGTTCATATCCTTTGACCATTTCTCAATTGGGGAATGGCTTGTATTCCTATATATTTGGCTCAGCTCCCTGTATATTTTAGAGATGAGGCCTTTATCAGAGATACTAGTTGCAAAGATTTTCTCCCAATTTTCTGCTTCCCTCCTAATTCTTGTTGCATTGGCTTTTTTTGTACAAAAGCATTTCAATTTGACATAATCAAAATTATCCATTTTGCGTTTTGTAATGCTCTCTATCTCTTGTTGGGTCATGAATTCTTTACTTTTCCACAAATCTAATAAATAAACTATTCCTTGCTTTCCCAAATTACTTAGAGTATCAACTTTTACTCCTAAATCATGAACCCATTTTGACTTTATTTTGGTATATGGTGTAAGATATTGGTCTATGCCCAGTTTTTGCCCTACCATTTTTTATGAAAAAACCAATAAAATTGACAAAACTTTGGCCAATTTGATTAAAAAAAAGAAAGAAGAAAATCAAATTACCAGTATAAAAAACGAAAAGGGTGAGGTCACCTCTAATGAAGAGGAAATCAAAACAATAATTAGGACTTATTTTGCCCAACTGTATGCCCATAAATTTGACAACCTTAGAGATATGGATGAATATCTACAAAAACATAAACTGCCCAGACTAACAGAGAAGGAAGTGAAATTTCTTAATGACCCCATATCAGAAAAAGAAATTGAGCAGGCCATCAACGAACTCCCTAGGAAAAAATCTCCAGGGCCAGATGGTTTTACATGTGAATTCTATCAAACATTTAAAGAACAACTAATTCCAATACTTTGTAGACTATTTGGGAAAATAGGTGAAGAAGGAGTCCTACCAAATTCTTTTTATGACACAAATATGGTACTAATACCCCAAACCAGGTAGAGTTAAAACAGAGAAAGAAAATTATAGACCAATTTCTCTAATGAATATTGATGCAAAAATTTTAAATAAAATATTAGCAAAAAGATTGCAGCAACTCATTGCGAGAATAATACACTATGACCAGGTAGGATTTATTCCAGGAATGCAAGGCTGGTTCAATATTAGGAAAACTATTAGCATAATTGACCATATCAACAACAAAACTAGCAGAAACCATATGATCATCTCAATAGACGCAGAAAAAGCCTTTGACAAAGTACAACACCCATTCCTATTAAAAACACTAGAAAGCATAGGAATAAGTGGAACCTTCCTCAAAATTATAAATAGCATCTACCTAAAACCATCAACAAGCATTATTTGTAATGGGGATAAATTAGATGCATTCCCAATAAGATCAGGGGTGAAACAAGGATGTCCATTATCACTCCTATTATTCAGTTTGGTACTAGAAACATTAGCTGTAGCAATAAGAGAAGAAAAAGAAATTGAAGGAATTAGAATAGGAAAAGAAGAAACTAAATTATCACTTTTTGCAGATGATATGATGATTTATCTAGAGAATCCTAGAGAATCAAGTAAAAAACTACTTGAAATAATAAACAACTTTAGCAAAGTTGCAGGATATAAAATAAACCCACATAAATCCTCAGCATTCCTATACATTACTGACAAAGCCCAACAGCAAGAGATAGAAAGAGAAATTCCATTCAAAGTTACTGAAGGCACTATAAAATATTTGGGAGTCTATTTGCCAAGACAAACCCAGGGCCTATATGAACATAACTATGAAACACTTTTCACGCGAATAAAATCAGATCTAAATAAATGGAGAAATATCAGTTGCTCATGGTTAGGCCGAGCTAGTATAATAAAAATGACAATTCTACCTAAATTAATCTATCTATTCAGTGCCATACCAATCGAACTACCAAAAATTTTTTTTACCGAGCTGGACAAAATAATAACAAAATTCATTTGGAAAAACAAGAGGTCTAGAGTATCTAGGGTATTAATGAAAAGACATGCTAGAGATGGTGGCTGAGCCACACCAGATATTAAACTGTACTACACAGCAGCAGTCATCAAAACTGCCTGGTACTGGTTAAGAAACAGGGGTGTGGATCAGTGGAATAGGATAGGTACACAAGTAGGTGAAATCAACAAGTTTAGCAATCTACTCTTTGATAAACCCAAAGAGGCCAGTTTCTGGGCTAATAATTCACTATTTCACAAAAACTGTTGGGAAAATTGGAAAATGGTAGGGCAAAAACTGGGCATAGACCAATATCTTACACACTGCTACAAATTTTTAAAAAAAACTTATAACCTTTCTGTGTATCTTTGATTTCTTTTTCTTTTTATTTATTTTTTTAAAATTTATTTATTTAACATATTTAGATTTCAGCATTGATTTTCACAAGAGTTTGAATTACAAATTTTCTCCCCATTTCTGCCCTCCCCCCACTCCAAGATGACATATATTCTGGTTGCCCTGTTCCCCATTCAGCCCTCCCTTCTGTCACCCCACTCCCCTCCCATCCCCTTTTCCCTTCCTTTCTTGTAGGCCAAGATAAATTTCTACACCCCATTGCCTGTGTATCTTATTCTCTAGTTGCATGCAAAAACTTTTTTTTGTTGTTTTTGAACATCTGTTTTTAAAACTTTGAGTTCCAAATTCTCTCCCCTCTTCCCTTCCCACCCACCCTTCCTAAGAAGTCAAGCAATTCAACACAGGCCACAGGTGTATCATTATGTGTAACCCTTCCACAATACTCATGTTGTGAAAGACTATATTTTGCTCCTTCCCAACCCATCCCCCTTTATTGAATTTTTTCCCTTGACCCTGTCCCCTTTCCAAAGTGTTTGTTTTTGATTACCTCCACCCCCATCTGCCCTCCCCTCCATCATCCCCCCCTTTTTTTATCTTCTTCCCTCTTCTTTCCTGTGGGGTAAGATACCCAATTGAGTATATATGGTATTCCCTCCTCAGGCAAAATTTGATGAGAGCAAGATTCACTCATTCCCCCCTCACCTGCCCTCTCCCCTCCTCCCCCAGAACTGCTTCCTCTTGCCACCTTTATGCGAGATAATCCACCCCGTTCTATCTCTCCCTATCTCTCTCTCTCAATATATTCCTCTCTCATCCCTTAATTTGATTTTCTTTCTTTTAGATATCTTCCCTTCATCTTCAACTCACCCTATTTCCTCTCTCTCTCTCTCTCTCTCTATATATATATATATATATATATTTATATATATATATATATATGTATATATATATGTATATGTATATACACACACACACATACATATATACATACATGCGCATTCACATATGTATATATATACACATATACACATAAACACACACACACATATAGATAGATAGATAGATAGATATACACACATATTCCTTTCAGCTACTATGATATTAAGGTCTCATGAATCATACACATCATCTTTCTATGTAGGAATGTAAACAAAACAGTTCATCTTTAGTCCCTTATGATTTCTCTTTCTTGTTTACCTTTTCATGCTTCTCTTGATTCTTGTGTTTGAAAGTCAGATTTTCTATTCAGCTCTGGTCTTTTCACTGAGAAAGCTTGAAAGTCCTCTATTTTATTGAAAATCCATATTTTGTCTTGGAGCATGATACTCATTTTTGCTGGGTAGGTGATTCTAGGTTTTAATCCTAGCTCCATTGACCTCCGGAATATCGTATTCCAAGCCCTTCGATCTCTTAATGTAGAAGCTGCCAGATCTTGGCTTATTCTGATTGTGTTTCCACAATACTCAAATTGTTTCTTTCTGGCTGCTTGCAGTATTTTCTTCTTGATCTGGGAACTCTGGAATTTGGCGACAATATTCCTAGGAGATTTCTTTTTGGGATCTATTTGAGGAGGCGATCGGTGGATTCTTTCTATTTCTATTTTGCCCTGTGACTCTAGAATATCAGGGCAGTTCTCCTTGATAATTTCTTGAAAGATGATATCTAGACTCTTTTTTTGATCGTGGCTTTCAGGTAGTCCAATAATTTTATATTATCTCTCCTGGATCTATTTTCCAGGTCAGTGATTTTTCCAATGAGATATTTCACATTGTCTTCCATTTTTTCATTCCTTTGGTTCTGTTTTATAATATCTTGATTTCTCATCAAGTCACTAGCTTCCACTTGCTCCAATCTAATTTTTAAGGTAGTATTTTCTTCATTGGTCTTTTGGACCTCCTTTTCCATTTGGCTAATTCTGCCTTTCAAGGCATTCTTCCCCTCATTGGCTTTTTGAAGCTCTTTTGCCATTTGAGTTAGTCTATTTTTTAAGGTGTTGTTTTCTTCATTGTATTTTTCAATATTTTTTTGGGGTCTCCTTTAGCAAGTCGTTGACTTGTTTTTCATGGTTTTCTCGCATCCTTCTCATTTCTCTTCCCAATTTTGCCTCTACTTCTCTAACTTGCTTTTCCAAATCCTTTTTGAGCTCTTCCGTGGCCTGGGACCAGTTCGTGTTTTTCTTGGAGGCTTTTGGTGTAGGCTCTTGCACTTTGTTGACTTCTTAAGGCTGTATGTTTTGGTCTTCTTTGTCACCAAAGAAAGAATCCAATGTCTGAGACTGAATCTGGGTGTGTTTTTGCTGCCTGGCCATATTCCCAACCAACTAACTTGACGCTTGAGTTTTTCAGCGGCGTATGACTGCTTGTAGACTAAAGAGTTCTATGTTCCACATTTGGTGGGGATGCGCCAGCTCTGCCACACCAGCACTCCTCCTTCCCCCAAGAACCCCCAACCCGGACCAGGCTTAGATCTTCAGCAGGCTGTGCAGTCCTGCTTTGATCCGCCACTTAATTCCTCCCACCAGGTGGGCCTGGGGCCGGAAGCAACAGCAGCTATAGCTGCCCCACCTCCGCTGCCCTGGGGGTGGTGGCAGAACCTTGAACTCCTTCCACTCCCGAAGCTTTTCCCACTAACCTTCTCCGCTGTCTTTGGTGTTTGTGGGTTGAGAAGTGTGGTAACTGCCGCAGCTCACTGCCGCAGCTCACTGACTCAGGGTGCTAGGGCCCACTCCACCCAGCTCCTGGTCTGGTTGGTCTGAGTTGCTCACGCTGGGCTCTGCTCTGCTCCACTCCCAGCTCCCAGCTCCCAGCTCCCAGGTCCGTGTGGGATAAACCTCACCCAGAGACCATCCAGGCTGTCCTGGGTTGGAGCCCTGCTTCCCTCTGCTGTTTTGTAGGTTCTGCAGTTCTAGAATTGGTTTAGAGCCATTTTTTATAGGTTTTTGGAGGGATTCAGTGGGGAGCTCATGTTAGTCCCTGCTTTCCAGCCGCCATCTTGGCTCTGCCCAGAGTTTCTTTCTGTATCTTTGTTTTCTTAAAGGTAGTGCTGCTAAATCAAAAGATATGAACAATATATTGACTCTTCTTGCATGGTTCCAGATTGCTTTAGAGACTGGTTACATCAGTTGGCTAGATCTGCTTTGCCTATCTTTCCATAGCCACTCCAGCATTAGTTTTGTCTTTTCTCATCTTTGCCAGTTTTCAGGTGTGAGGTGAAACATGGGTTTTAATTTGCTTTTCTCTGATTATTAGTAATTGAAGCATTTTTAAAAATTGATTATCCGTTTGTATTTCTTTTTCTGAAAACTGCTTGTTCATAGCTTATCTTCTGCAGTACTGGTTTTCTTCTCAGAAATACCAATGCATGATATTTTAGCATTTTATACTTTGATTTTGACAGGTTGTGTCCTTTCCTCTATTAATACAAGAGTTTAACTTCATTACAAAGATTTGGACTACCTTGGAATGGTGCATAAAGTCATGGTGCCTCATAAATGCATTGGAAAATTAATTTTTATGAGCTCTTTGAGAGTAGAAAATTTTTCTCTTGAAGTAGGTACAGTATAATGTATAAGCAGAAAGTTAATGTTGGCATTGTTCCCCAACCAGATACTGAACAAGTATTCAATCTTCAAGAACGGGCTAATGTATAAAACTGACTGATGACTTTTCCTTTCATTTTGTGTTTTTCAAAAGCATATATAACCGTACCATTCCTCAGGGCCCTCTACCTGTTTCATCCTCAAAGTTCCATAACAGTCTAGGTTATGAGAAGTATGTAATGTATAGGGGCCCAAGTCTGATTACTGTCCTACCTTGGCAACACAAAGGCCTACTTTGGAATCAGGCTGAGACAGAAATGGTGGGTGAGAGGTCAGAGAAAGACAATTCTCCTAACTCTCATAGTTATAACAAGATAATACTTTTCACAAGTTTGGAATTTATTGGATCAAATTTTGATCATTGTTAACATGGCTTAACTAAGGTCCCATCATGCAGGCATTCATTCAGTAACCCACATCATCTGGGTCACCTAGAGGGCCACATGAGGGCCCTGAGGCCGCAGGTTCCCCATCCCTGCCCTAGAGACTTAATAGAGTTCCAGCATTTAACAGTGTTGCTAGCAGCTGTTGTGGGGGTGAAAGCCCAACAACGACAGCCCACAGAAGGGCTGCCAGCACAGTTTCTTTGATCTGCTTTTCTAAGGAAAGCAACTTGAAGGGGTTAACAATCTTACTTTAATTAAACATACATATACCATTCACTTAGTTCAGGGGGAAAAGCCAGCACCCTGAACTTCAGAGCTAATAAAAACAAAAATCACATAGACAATATTAACAGAACATTTCTGTCTAACCAAATCACAAATCATAGTTTCCAGAGAGAGAGGCATCAGCATCTGTGTTTTCAAAGCTGGGAGGCTCCAGCGCCTACTCAGAGTCTCGTCTGGTCAAATCACCGGATGCTCTTCCAGTGAGTGAGAACCCCAAAACAAAATGCCAACCTCAGATCTTATATACCCTTCTCAGGGTCATAGGGCCTCACAGCTATGGACTCAAACCTGTGAGAACTAGGCTTTCTTGTTTCTTAAGTAGGTCAAAGACTTGATTCAATCAAAGAAACAAAAGACAACAAAAAGTCCACTTTGCTTGCCCTTACATTTGAAAGTCAAGACCCTTCAAAGGTACTTGATTACCTTAGCATTCTAAAAGAGAAAACAAAAAAGTCCCATCCTAATTACCATAACACAGCAAAACTCTTAACCTGTTTCTTTTCCTAGTGCTGCTTCTACAGTCTCTTGAACACTTTTTTTTTTTTTTTACAACATTGCCCATGCCTGGGATGGTCTCCTTCCCCAACCTGCTTTTGAGTTATGTTGAAATCCCTTTCTTCTTTCAAGGCCCAACTCTAGTCGCATTTACTCTGTGAAACCTTTCCTGACTTCTCACTCCATCACTAAGAGAAAGTGATTATTTCTGTCCTTAGATTTCTCAGAACTTCTTTCCTTAGATTAGCCCTCATCTCACTTATATCCTATGTCTTTTGTACATGACTTTCCCCCTTCAATAGATTAATAATAAAGGGTCTTAATAGCAGGGTCCGTATGCTATCTTTGCATGCCCAACCCTAATTTCTCATAAATGTTGGATAAATAAGAAAGCAGTTTTGAACTTTATGGCTACTGCAATGCCCCAAATTTTATAAAATGATAATTTAAAATTAATTTCATCATTAGGCTGAAGCATTAGAAAAGAATTAATAATGTATGGTGATGTTTCTTTTGAAATACTGTTTTCCTTTTTGAAGGTTCTAAAGAATGCTTAATTTTAATAGGAAAGAATGACAGTCTGTATCACATGAATTCATGCCTCTTTGTCTCCATTTCACTTCATCAGATTAGTAATAGACAGCTCAGGATAGCGAATAGCAAGCCAGTCTTGAGTCATGAAGACATAGGTTCAAGAACCACCTCTGCCATGTACCAGCTTTATGCTCCTGGCAGGTTTTTTAAACTCTCAGTGAGCCAGGCAACTTTCTAAGACTATAAATTGCAGAGCAGTTTTTGGTAGAGGGGATTTCCTCACCCTGAGTTCCCTGCATCAATTTATTGATCAATTTATCAAAACAGATCTGCATGCTCTTCCACTCCCAAAGAAAAATATGTACTGATGCACTGTGTACTAATGTAGTTAATATTGATCGTTACCATTTTAATTAGACTTTTAGCTCCCCCCTCCCCATTTCAAAGTCATATAACTGAACAAAAGTCATTTTTTTTCTAGGAATAGTAGAAGAATACCAGCTTCCCTACCATGACCTGGTACCCAGTGACCCCTCCTATGAAGATATGAGGGAGATCGTATGCATCAAAAAACTTCGTCCCTCCTTTCCCAACAGGTGGAGTAGTGATGAGGTATGAAAGAAAGGCCCCCTGTCCATATGGTACCAAGAGTGACTGATGTCTGGCCAATTTTGTGTGGAAAGCCTGTTGTTGAAGTGCCAATCCTCATTGCAGTGTCTCATTTTAAAAGAGATGTTGGCAATGTAGTGGAGGAAAAATGTATGGAGATCCAAAAGCCTAGAGTGTTAACTGAATGTCTAATTTTCTGAATTTAATGCTGTTCTTTCTCAGAGATATTGACAGGTTACATCACTGCTAAATAATGCTGACATTTTATTTTTTATATCTTGTCAGCTACATCAAGGTTATTTCCATGAGTGACTTTTTTAATGTATTGATTTTACCAATTATTCTCTCCCCACCCCCACACACAGACTTGGTTTCACCATTTCTGTGATCCAAGAGATCAGCATGCTAACAGGTGAAGTTTTATACTTCTTGTCTCATAGATGTGCAAAAAACATATTCAGATGCACTATGGTACATATGACATTCAAAAGTACAAGAAACAGATTAGGTTGGGATTGTTAAAAATGTTGTGGTGCACCTTTGTTAACAACATGAAATGGGAAAGGATTATCACAAAGTGAATGAGCTGAAATTGAGAGATGGTGGGTTATTGCTTCTCAAAGGTATTTCAATAGAGGCAGGATGGTCACTTGTCAGGTATATTATTAGCATGTAAATTCCTTTCTAGTATTGATTGGATCTGATGGCACTAAGGTCCCTTCCATCTCTCAGGTCCTAAGATTCTGTGAATGGTCAGTTTCATAAGACTGATAATAAAGCAATGCCAACCTGATCTGAAAACTGGCAAGGGCAAAGGAAGTAGAGGGAGACAAGACAAGTTCAGGTTTGAAGTTAGTGTGACTAGTTCCAGAGAAGCTGTTTGTGTAATTTTGGTCATTTCATCCCTGTACGGGGGCTTAACTTTCTCAGTTGAGCAGCATTCTTTTCCCCATGTCAGGATCCACTTTTCTTGGCTCTTTATAACACATTCTCATTTTGTCCACCTAACACAATTCCATCATGATAATAGTGGTAGCTTGATTCTTAAAGCGCACCGACATGGACCCTTGTACGTTTTCCATACATGCATGTATCTAGATGGTAGACATAGACAGAAACACTGCTGTTAATTAATGATTCTTCAAGGAAAAAGATGGATTTTGTTTTTATTAAAGGACTTGTAGTATCCTCTTATCCCACCTTGGCAAGTCACTTGTGCACAGTTTCTGAAATGCATAGTGACGTGTACAGGACTGAGATGAAGTCTGGGAAAAGTGTCAAATTCAAAATCATAGACTTTTGAAGTTTCAAGGGATCTCAGTAGCCATCTGGTCCAAGCCATACCCCTAAAAGAATGCCCCACTATAGCACATCCAATAAATGACCATCCAGGCATTCTACACTCTTGCATCAAGGATTTCTAATGAAGCGAGACTAGTAATTGATATACCACACATGAGCACTGGAGACCATGTCTGTGGTTCTAGGAAGAGGTTCTTAATCTTGTTAAATAGTACAATTTAACGTGGTTATTGTAGCAGGCAGCTGTACTTTGGGAATTAGCTTCCTCCTTTGTGTCATATGCAATTAGACAAAAAGAGTTAAACTTAGAAAGTGTTGTAAACAATCTGGGAGCGTGCCGTTGAACCAAGCAAATCCCCTGAATATTTTTATATTTGTTTAATACCGCGTTACAAAGCCAATATGCTGTAGGCAGCAAAACCACCTGTCTGGATCTATCACAACATGGATGACATGAAAGCTGTGCATTAATCCTTTAATCTTGAATCAAAATGGAGCTGAAGATTTTTGTACCTGTAGAGTTTAAAGGAGAAATATCTTTTTCATGCTCAAACTTCAAAGATTCTAAGAAGTGACCCTGTTGATCATAGCACAGTCTGCTAATTGTGCTCTAATATTCCCATTTCTTCCCCACAGTGTCTACGGCAGATGGGGAAACTCATGACAGAATGCTGGGCCCACAATCCTGCATCCCGTCTCACAGCCCTTCGGGTTAAGAAAACACTTGCCAAAATGTCAGAGTCACAGGACATTAAACTCTGATTGAACGGAGAAAGTAAACATCTGGAGATGGCCAACACGTATTTTTCCTTTTTTGGCAAAGCAGAAGATGTTAAAGATGTTTCCATAGTACCAATCTTGAATGACATCCTGCTCCTGAGCAGGATCAGGCCACTTGCTCTCAGGGAAAACCCTGGACAAAGAGTGACATTGCCAATCACAGGCTCGAGGGGCCTGGTTGCAGGAAGGGAAGACCACTTGGGTACCTGATGCAAAAATGATACATGTTGCTTTCTGTGAAAGCCTTGTATTTGGGGATTTTTTTAAGACAAAAAATTCTTTAATTTTTTTTCAAAATAAAACACAATGTAAACGCATATGATGTTGCAGTCAAAACAAAATACAAAGGACAGCTACCCAAAAATGGTGCCTGAAGGGAAAAACAGAATCACTTTCTTTTTCATTTGTGAGAATATGGCATTCCAAGCAAACCTAAAGAGAGTCCATGATGTTTGAGAAGTTGTAATATATCTTAAAAGGCACCTGTCTCCTGCCTCCAAAGACCACATTGCCTAGCACCAGATGTGGGAGTTGCGCTTGCTGAGGTCAGTGTCCCTGCTAGCATAACTAGCAGCCAGCTGATGACTGACCACAATTTCAGCTATCTACAGGTGGTCTTTGGCAGTTTCACAGAATGTGAAACCATTGTACCAGTCAATGCAGTTTGTAGGAATTGAGGCAAAGTAAGTAAATGGCATTGTTATTGTTCAGAAACTCCTCACACTTTTGATTCTGTTACACAGTTACTAAGAAAAGCACCCCTTTTCATTGAACCCAAACAAAGATTTTTTTCTTCTTTTTTTAAAATTTTCATTGTGAAAGTGACTGAAGACTTCAGCACAGAGTTACTCCTCCCTGCAGGGAAGAGCAACAGTAAGTGGAACTACCATCCTTTGGGATGAAGAGAAGGTGCATTGGAAGGAAGATTTTCCTTTGTTGTTGAGTAGGCAAAGCAAGTATGCTGTTTCTTTATATGTGTATAAGAGCCAAACCTAGAAGCATAAGAATAAGCATCTCACATGGTGTATTTCTTATCAATAAGGGGAGGGGATGGCCAGGGAGGAATTTGTGGGATTAAATTCATGGAATTCCAACTAGAAATATAAAAATACAGCCTTCCAAAGGGACAACAGGGAACTTAGGAATGCCCCCAAATATGATGGCTGCTGGGATTTTTTCCCTTGGTGCAAGTATATTGTTTCCACATCCCAGGGGATATTATAGTTATTGACTTCACATATGGAATGTTGACCTGGTTTATTTTATTTTAATTATTCTAATCTTTTGGGATGAGGTTCACTTTTTAATTTATTTCTTCCGAAGGCATTTGTCCATTTACAAATTGTCTCCTCTACTTCGGGGTTTTTAGCTTTTGAGTTCCATGGATAATATCATTATTAGAGCCAGTACTCTTCAGAAAAAACCAGTAGAGCTTTGTAAAATTAAGTTTTAGCCATCCTCCTCAAGTCATCAGAATTCTCTATTTCCACGATTTTCTTAGAAGGAGAATAATTGAGAGACAGGGTAAATTCCTAGGGTTTTAGCCATCTTTTAAGAGAGCCACCAGGGGGCAGTGTGATGTCATGCTTTTTTGCTATAGAGTTATTCGCCAGGGACTTCACAGAGACAAAAGATTGCTGAAAACTCGACGACTGCTTAAAAAATCAAAGAGAATTTTTTTTTCCCTGCAGCTGATGATTTGTTTCTTTCAGAAAATAAATCCTCCAAAAGAAGCTGTGCGGTCTGCTTACATGCTGGTGGCATTGCACTATGTTCAATATTTCGTAATTCATTGTTCTGTGCCTTCCATCCAGATTTTATCACAGCTGGAAAGAAGTACTTCTTTTTGCTGCTGATGCTTTTCTACCTTTTTTTTTTTAAGAGGCAGTTGTGGATAGTTTGGTTTTGAATAAAAGATCTAAATGCTGCTTTAGTCATAACTAAAATAAACTCAGTAGAAACTAAAATGCCAGATGTTAGCATAAGATAAATTTGCTTTTCCTTTTTTTTTTTTGTGAAAGTATTCTGTTCATTGCATCAGAATAGGTTAAAATATGTCTAATTTGCAGAGAACCTTTATATGTGAAGGCCAAGTTGTTCGGAAACAAGTGTGTTGGTTGCTACAGTCAAACAGTGAAGTATTTGTAAAGGGGCTTTCTGGCCACAGCACATTAATTACTCAGGTCTTTCCCAAATTAAACTTGTTATTTCTCTGAAGAAATGTCCCTTATGTCCTTCCTGATCAACCCTTTAGTCACCTTAGAATTGTAGCCAGAATAATTTCTCTCAAATAAAAACTCAAACTCACTTTCACATCACTTGAATCCTCTGAAATCATGAGTCATTTGAAGTATTGAAGAAATTGAAAAGTGAATTTAGATGTTTATCCCAGAGTTGCTAATAAAAATAGCAATAGGGAATAATTAATTACTGCCCTCAAATTGTATGTATTATTTACTCTGTTGAATTAAGACCTTTTTAATCACCAATCTCAATCACTATAGAAATTTGAAGATATTAGTTAGATACTAAAGAAAAGACTGATTAGAGCTTACCTTATGTAAAACTTTATAATAGTTTATCAATAATTCTTTCCCTTTGTTACAGAAACAACATTTTTACAGCAATTGTTTTTAAAAATCAAACTACTTGCAAAACACCATAATATAGAATACTTTTATTTTTATTTCTATGAAAGATCTAGTAGCTGGGCAGATGTTGTTATAAAGAGGAAGAGGGAATAACCTGGAAAATGTTTCTATCAGTTGATTGTTTACTTTCAGGATTATTCTTAACTACAAGTTAATTTAAACTTTCCCCCCCTCCCCTCAAAAGAAGGGATTCTAGGATATCAGTTGGTAGATAATGTAATGTTTGTATGTTAAGATGTTCAGATTTATGTGTGTGTGTGTGTATATGTATGTGTACATATACCTATACACGCATACACACGTGTGTGTGTGTGCGTGTGTGTGTGTGTATAAATATGTATTATGTTTAATTTGGAGTCTGGAATAACTCCAGTATGTGGATTAGGGAGTAAGATATTATGGATGATAAAGCACTAAATGAAGCATAATATTTATTTATGATAATACATAGATTGTTAAATTTTAAGTTGCGATTCTCCAGAATCATTTATGAAGAGACAGACCTTTGGCCTTTCAGGAAAAGACAAAACAAAACAGTTAACACAGCAAGCCTTAATGACCATCCCTTTCCTCTGTAATGCCTGAGGGAGGCAGCCTTGCACAGTGCTCCCAGATTCTATTTACTGGTGCCAAGGTCAGCATTGTTTAACATTTTCATCAAAATTGCAACTAGTCCGAGATGGTAACTACATTTCAGTGACTGAAGACACTTTTCCTATGTGTTCAATTAGAAACAGCAATGTTTTATGTTCTGAGTATTTTCCAGTATACTTTTTTATTGAAGGGTATGTGCAAAGGTCCTAAGAGAAGGGTGATTTTGAAAACTTGACGATGTAATTTAAGTTACAGGTGTGTAGGGAATTGAGTGGTATGTATAGAAGCTTCAGTCTGGGAAAGGACATCAGAAGACGTGACATTTAGCACTTGTGATTTCTCCTGTAATAAACAATGCCATTTCTTTTGGAGAAAACTTGGTGGCTTTATAAAAGTTGGTTATTTTTTTTAATTTGTTTCAAAAGAAGACTAATTTGTATTCTTTTGGGGAACCAGTGCCTTAATGAATCTGTATATACTGTAATTATTCAGAAATAGGGAACAAACAGTTATATTGTATTTGGTACAAATTGTATATGGCTTTGTTTTAACATTCCCCCCAAATAAAATGGTCTCATTCTCCCCATGGAAAGAACAAGCCTCTGTTATCTTTGGTTGTGACTTCTCTTTTTTGAAAAAAAGTTTTGTTTTATTTTGTATTATATTTTCATGTAACATATTTTTACACACTCGATGACTGAATGAAAAGAGAGGGTAACCAATGCAAGGTTTCATTTTCTTTACAAACACCCAATTAAATTTATGCCTGATATAGTTAAGAGGATCATGGGCTATTGATGATTGAGCATGGGGATGGGTTTTCAGGTTTTACATGAAAATGAGCAGCGTTTGTGGGAGAAAATATTGGAATTTCTTATACTATTTGTGTTCATCAGCACTAGAAATTCTAGCTCTTAAAATTCTGGAAAAAAAAACCCTTAAAAAAGGCAGTGTTATACAGAAAAAAGAATGTCACCTTTGGAGAGAAAGGACTTTAATTCAGATCCTAATTCTAGTGGGTGAGACTTGTCTCTTTAAACCACCCTGGGCTTCAGTTTCTTCATCTAAAAAAATGAGGGGATTAGATTAGATGAATGAATAAATTTAAAAAATTAATAAATGCTGTCTATGTGTCAGCTATCTACAGGAATTTCTATATCTTCCTGGAAATAGAAATAAAGGTGAAGAGAGCCCCTGTCCTTCAGGAAGCTTGCATTCTAATAGAGGGGAGGGATAATACATAGAAGGGAATGGTGACTTAGGAGGGGAGAGAGGCAGAGACACACAGAGAGAGAGACAGAGAGACAGAGAGAGACAGAGAGTATGGATGTAACTAAGTATTAGAGTTAATCTCAGGAGTAGACCAAAGGCTAAGGAAGACCTAGAAAGGCTTCTTTAGAAGCTGGGACTTTGGCTGAGATTTGCAGCAAGTCAGGGGAGCCAAGAGCCAGAGATGAGGAAGAAAAGAGGTCTAGGCGCGAAGGACAGCCAGTATAAAGACTGGGTTGAGAAATGGCGTTTGTTTTGTGAGGAACAGCAGGTATGAAGTGCTGAGGTCTTGCACCATCATGGTAGCAGTATACAGTAGTAATATTAGTATTGATTTAATTCATGTACCAGAATGAGAAAGAATGAGGGAAGTGTAGCTGGATGTCCTTATACCATGGTTTTTGGACTTGGGGACAAGGTATTGGGGGAAAAGTGGTGTGTGCAATGACTCTGGATTCATGATCCTATGATCCCAGTGCACCAGCCAACCTTAGTACTTCTTGAAATTACTTATTGAGTCTCAGACTATTGCCCTGCCTTATTAGAGGATCCATAGTTCAGGTTAGTTGAGTTTTAAAATTCTCTTTTTTTCATGTCTGTTGTTATATATCACCTTCATTTTCTAATATGTCCTCCTTTCTCCCCTGCCTGGTGAGACATGCCTTGTAACAGACTTTAAAAGGGCAGAGAGAGAAGCAATTCAGCCAAACTGATAGGCCAACAATGTCTGAGAGCGTATGCAAATTTCACACCCATATTCCCCCAAGAAAAGAGAGGTCCGTTTGTTTTTCAAATCTTAAGGGCAAAGTTGCTTATATAATTTTAATTTTTTGTTACTACTGTCCAAGCCCTTTTTCCATCCACAGTTTTATAGCAATATGGTTTTCTAATTCAGTTTATATCACTCTACCAGTTCATAAAAGGCTTCTTTGAATTATTCATATATATCATATATTACAGTACAATAATGTTCAATTACATTCATGTCCTCAATTTGTTTAGTTATTCCCCAACTGATGGACATCTATTTATTTGCAACTTTTTGTTACCACTAAAAGCACTATAATCAATGCTTTGGTGTGTAGGGATGTGTATTTGGTATATATGTTGGGGTATGTGTGTGTATCTCCAATCAGTTGTCAACTTTTGTCATTTTTACCTTTATACAATCCCTTGTACATATATATGCTTCTTCACCTCACATCTGGACTTTTGCAATAGCAATAGGTTTTTCTTCCTTGCCTCAAGTCTTTCTCTACTCCATTATGTCCTTCACTCAACTATCAAATTGATCTTTCTAAAACACAAGTCAGGCTATATCTTTTCCCCATTCAGTAAATGCCAGTGACTCCCTGTTGCCTCCAAGATCAAAGATAAAATCCTTTGGCTTTTAAAACCCTTTTTAGCCTGGCCCTTTCCTGGTTTTCAGTCTTCTTAAACTTTGCTCTCATCTACTCTCTGATCCAGCGATGCTTATCTTCTTGTGATTTCCCCCCCCCCCCCAAAAGCACTTCATCTCCTGACTGTTTTCCCAGGCTGACCCCCATGCCAAAACTCTCTCCCTCCTGGCTTCCCTGACTTCATGTCTCTGCTAAAATCCCACCTTTTGCAAGAAGCATTTCCTGATACCCTTTAAGGTTAGTGAATTCCCTCTGAGAATATCCTCAATTTTCCTGTATAGAATGGTTTTCATTTTAACCTTCATCACACTGTAAGTTCTTTGAGAGCAGGAACTGTCTTTTACCTTTCTTTGCATTCCTAGTGCTTCACACAGTACCAGGCACATAGTAAGTGCTTGTATGATTTATTGGTTTCAGTCTGCCATGATGCACTATTATAAGGTCAGTTATTCTGTTTGTTATTAAGCTTTCACTCCACTCAGGAATCCTAGTGAGGAATTTCCTTAATACTAAGTCCTGAAAAATAGATTTGTATAGGTTTAAGGAAGAAGTAAAGATGATTCCTGACAAAGTATCTGATTGTTATATTGTTCACTACCCTGGTTTCATATGTGAAATAAATTGTGGCTTTCCATTGACCACAAGGAACAAAAAATCACAGCAGTGCCTGAGATGTCTAAGAACAATTTATTTTTCTTTGCTCTATTTTCAGAGTGAAAAATCAAAACCATTATCTAGGAAAATGTGAGAGACACCATGACATAATGGAGAATTTTCCTGGAAGCAAAAATGACCTGGGGTCAAGACCTGCCTACTGGCTTAGATGACCTTGGGCAAGGGACTTGACCTTTCAGTGGGTTAAGATACTTCCTAAAGCTATTAATTTTAGAGAAGGGGCCTGCCTGCATTGGTAGAAGGATTTTCCACATCAGAGATTTTATTTTTGCTAATTTCAATTCAGATAAACATCAAGCATCTACTATGTGCTAAGCACTGTGTTAAGTGCTGGGGATTCAAAAAGAGGCAAAAGATGCCCTCGAGAAACCTCAAAACTATTGGGGGTTGATGACATAAAAATAAATATATACAAATTAAGCTACATACAGAAATAACTGAAAGAGAAAACACAGGAATTAAGAGGTGGTAGGAAAGGCTTCCTGTGGAAGGTGGCGCTTTAGTTGGGACTTCAGGGAAGCCAAGGAGGTCAAGTTCTCAGAGTGAAGAAGGGAAAGCATTCTGGGCATGGGGGACAGCCACAGGTCTAGTCCCTGTCCTAATCCATAATCTGGGAAGCTTCATTGAGCAAACTACTTAACTGTGGCTGCAGTGACTAAATTTGTTGGTCTCCCTTGATTTGTTGAGATAAAAATCTGTTACACTACCCAGCAAAGGAAAAAGAATGATTTTAACTTCCTGCTATAATTTTTGGATTTCTTCCAAATCCACAGCTATTGAAATACTTAATAGACATTTCAGCAGGAGCAAACTATGTTCCTTCTTCCTACAGTCCTTCTAATCTCTGAGAAGGCACATATCTGTGTTGGGGGATCTTTGCTTTTCTAGCTCAATGGTAGAGATTATTGGTTAAAAAAAAAAAAAACAAACACTCAGCAATAAAATGCTCACCAAGGGATGCAGCATAACTTTTACCTGTCGGAAAGCCATTTAGAAAACTATTAAACCTGAGATAAGAAATTCAAAACTTATTTACCAACATAAACTGTGTTTACATTTTCAAGGAAAGTGTGCCTCCATTTTCTAAATCATTTCGATTACGTCACATTGTGACAGTACCCAGGTAATATGTTTGGTAGGTGCAAAAATGACTAACCTTCCTAACATTAGACACTAGAGTTTTGACATCTTCTAGTTCAACTGTAGAAACAGAGGTCCAGGGATGATTTAAGTCTTCCTGGACAGGATTAAAAAAGTAACGTTTCCCCATTTATAAGTGAAGTACATTGGTTCTTGCCTAAATGTAATTCCCAAGTTCAACAAATCATTGGTCTGTTGTTAGTTTGTTTTCCTGAAATCATTGCATGATATGATTTTGGTGATGCACCAGGGTAAAAGAAGAAATGAGAACCACTTTGGGTTAAACTCCTAGAAACACTTTTTAGTCCATACACTGAGTCCCTTAAGGCAACTGAATGTTCATTTCAGAGACAGTTTTGTTTGATTGGAACATAACAAGTCTGATAAATAAGGCAAACAAAATAAATTGGAGCCAGACCTGTCAGCAAGGATCTTATTGTGATTTGTTACTCACAATGCCCAATTTAGCCAAGGCTAAAGGGACTCCACTTTCTTCCACTTTCAGGCGCAGGGTTGCCCATCAATTTCCTTGACATTCACTGTCTATACCTTTTCTTCTATCTCGAATTTCTCACCTAGCTCTCCTGGTAAAGGCATGTAAGTTCTATCTTCTCTTCTGCCTTGCTAGCTGTCTCTTCATGGTGTTTGGGATTAGAAAGATGATAGACCTGATTACATTCATACTCAATGCTGGTTACATTACATTTGAAGTATTTATGTTCAGTTCTGTAGGTACATTTTTGGAAAGAAATTACCTAGTTGGAGAGTATCCAGAAGAAGACAGTTAGGGAGATCAAAGGCCTCAACAGTTGGTTAAAGAAAGTGAAAATTCCTGTAAAGCTTGTGGGTAGGGGGAATCTGACACTGTATTCTAGTGTTTGAAGGGTTATGTAAAGAGGGATTGAGTTTATTCTGCTTGACTTCTGATGGCAAAACTAGTAATGGTAATTAAAGGTTTGTAAGAGGCAATTTTAGGACTGATATAAGTGAAAATGGATAACCCCTTGAGTAAACTGTACAAGGAATTCTTCAGTGTTTCTTAAACTGTGGGTCATGACTCCATGGGATCAAGGGGAAAAAGTTTAAAAAGCCCTATTTAGATGACCTCTTAGGTGTTTTCAAAACCTGAAATTCTACTATTCTATGACTGAGGTTGCTTATGTGAATTTCCTTGTGGTTCTATATTTATAGTTTCCTGTAATATGGTGTATTTAGGGACAGTTGTTCACTGTGCTGAGGACTATTGAAGGTCAATGTGTAACACCAAGAGGGCTGGACCACAGTGATGCTCTGTCCCAAGTTCAGTGACAGCTGCTTCCTTAAAAACTTCTTCTGAGGGGCAGCTAGGTGGCACAGTGAATAGAGCATGGGCTCTGGAGTCAGGAGGACCTGAGTTCAAATATGGCTTCAGACACTTTACACTTACTAGCTGTGTGACCTTGGGCAAGTCAATTAACCCCAATTGCCTTGCCTTTCCCCCTCCAAAACAAAACAAAACCCTTCTGAGTCCTTTCTTATTCATTCCCCTGGCTATTATTGAATCCAAAATCATGTATCCCCAGTTTTAGAAAGGGCTTGAATAAAAAAGCACTGCTCTGAGTTTTTAATGAAAGTAAGAATTCTGAGATGAGAAGATGAAGAGGGAACACATTTCAAGCATGGAGCCAACTTGTTCAAATGCATGGAAGTAGGCAACAGAATGTTCATTTCAGAGACAGTCTTGTTTGATTGGAATGTAGCAAGTCTGATAAAATAAGGCAAAAAAATAAGTTGGAGCCAGACCTGTCAGCAAACTTGAGCATCATATTGTGATTTGTTGCTCTCTGTGCTTTTGAGCCAAGTTAAATGATAGAAATCCTTTCACCGAACTCTTAAGTTGAGTGATGTTAATGGTCGTGAATGCCCTCAGCTTCCTCAGCTTCTGTGACTTCCAGAATAGGTACGTAGGCAGTGACGGTACTCACCTATAAAAATTTTTGTTTATGTGGTGCATTTGAAGTAGAAAAGCGCAATCCTAATGCCACTTAGCTATCTATGTAAATCTTAGCATCCCTAGCATGTTCAGCAATGCATAATTAAAACATTCTGACTGCAAGTCTCATTGGAGATGGTGTGTGTGTGTGTGTGTGTGTGTGTGTGTGTGTGTGTTAGTCTGGTTTTTCCTGGTTCTTTTTGTCCCTCTCTTTGAAAATATGTTTCCTCATCCACCTGAAGTTTCAGTACTTACCAATATATGAAGCTTTAAAAGAAGCTTTGCATTACTTGTTAATAAGTTACACTATTTGTGCTGAGAAAACTGGAAAGCAATTTGGCAGAAATTAGGCTTGAACTAATAGCTAACACCATGTTCCCTGATATATTCAAAGAAGATATGTGACTTGAATATTAAAGATTATACCATATAAAAATTAGAAGAGAAGCACATGTTTTTTCCCCTTTTCAGCTACAGGCAGGGAATGAGTTTTCCAACAAGGAAAGTATAGAGGCAACTTCAAAAGATAAAATGGTTAATTTTAATCACATGAAATAGAAAAGCTTCTACACAAGCAAAATTAATGCATCTATGCTAATAAGGAAAGCAGTCTAATGGGAAAAAATTGTAACAAATATCTGTGACAAGCCTACTATCCAAAATATAGGCACAACTAATAAATAGTGGCCAAAGGATATGAACCAACAGTTATGGAAAGAATTGCAAACTATTAACCATGTGAAAAAATGTTCCAAATTAAGGATAATAAAAAATACAAATGAAAATGACCCTGAAGTTTCAGCTTTCATATGGCAAATTGGCAGAAATGACAAAAGATGAAAATAATCAGTTTTGGAGAGGTTATGAAATATAGGTGCATTGTTGGTTGAGTTTGAATTGGTATAACCATTCTGGAGAGCAATTTGGAATTGAGGCAAATAAAGTGACTAAAGTATCCATGGCATTTGACCCAGGGCATATATATTTTAGGTATACACCTCAAGAATATCATTAACAAATAAGGAAGACTTTATATATGCAAAAATATTTATAGCAACACATTTTGTGGTAGCAAAGAATTGAAAACAAAGTAGATGTCAAGTGTTCAAGCAATGGCTAAACAAATTTTGGTACATAAATGCGATGGAATGTTAATGTACTTTAAGAATTGACAAATGTGATGAATAAAGCATAGAAATATTTATGATGCAAAATGAAATAAGCAGAGACAGGAAAACAATATAGAGAATGACAAAGTGTTTGCACAATACACACAGTTTACAGTAGCATAAATGGAAAGAGAAAACACCAAAAAAGAACTGAATGTTGTAAAATATGAAGAACAAGCTTGACTCCAAATAATATATAGGAGAAAATGTGAATCAAATGGCGCGTTTTTCTTGTTCAGTCATTCAGTCGTGTCCACCTCTTTGTGACTATTTGGACTATGGTATGCCAGGTCCTTCTCTCCTCCACTGTCTCCCTAAGTCTGTCCAAACTTATGTTCCTTGTTTCTGACACTATCCATCTTATCCTCTCCCACCCCCTTTTCCTTTTGCCTTCTGCCTTCAGTCTTTCCCAAAATCAGGGTCTTTTCCAATAAGTCCTGTCTTCTCATTATGTGGCCAAATTATTTAAACTTCAGCTTCAGCATTTGACCTTCCAGTGAATAGTCTGAGTCAATTTCTTGAAGTGTTTTAACCAGGTAAAAGAGGCCATTCTCTGCCTTGTTTCTTACCTAGCCTTAATCACTGATTGGCTATTGCCTCAGTCAAAGTTAAAGACCTTAGCTTAAGAAGACTAAATTCTCCTACTTCATCCTGGGCCATTTCTAGTCATCCTGATCTACATCTTGCCACTGGACCTAGATGGTTCTGGAGGAGAAAGTGAGGCTGGTGACTTTGCACAGTCCTGCCTCACTTAAATCCAGTTCACTTGCATGTGACAGCATCACATCCTTGTTCTCTTTGAGAACAAAGGACAAAAAACAACATGTGCATGTGAGCATGCGTGTGTGTGTGTGCTGTATCTGGTTGTTATTGTTTTGCCTTAGTTTTTAGCTTGAATTTCAGAGATTGATTAGGATTTTACCCAGCCCTGTTGTATTTACAGATGTAAAATTAAGGAATTCCTGTGTTACCACAGAACCTGTGGGTACTGAGGCCACTGTCCTCTTCACTAAGAAGTCCCTCTGCTTTGTCCCCAGGCAGGAGATTTAGACTGGATTCAATCCTAAGTGGCTTAAAGCCCCTAAAGAGAATTTCTCACAGTCTTTGGCTCATTATGCTCTTCACCCCAGTGCTCCAGGGATGATTTTACTTATTGTTTATATCTGGGACCTCCCTCAAAATGGGGAGCTTAAAGTAAAAGCATTTTAATATAGAATATTAACAGATATTGGACAAGTAATTTATTTCTACACACAAGAAATGCTGAAGGTTAAAGATTTACAAATGTGCATTAAGAGAACAGGATTCAGTAACTTAATTTATAACTGCTGCTAAAGTATGCTAGGAGATTGAAGTTTAAGCTTTACGGGAACAGAGCCAAGATTGCCGAGAAATAGACTTACCTGAGCTCTCCCAAATTCCCCTCCAACCAACTTTGAAATATCAAAATGAGTTCTGGAATAGCAGAACTCACAAGGAGGAGTGAAACAATTTTCCAGCTGAAAACAACTTAGAAGGTCAGCCTGAATGGTATGTTGTACAGAGGTGAAGTGCAGGCAACACCCCAGCAAGACAACAGCAGCCTTTGGAGGCAATTGAATCAGCAGCAGTGGCTTCCAGAGCTTGCAGGCCACAGATATTAAGGTCAGACAACTGGTCAGAAGGAGTTTACAAGGGTCCCTTTGCTGGCATTGGGTGCAGGACTTTGTTGCATTTCCCAAACACAGGTTGCAGTCCTAGGTTGCACTCCTAGGGTGAGAAGGCACATTAGCACACCAGAGCTTGCAGCTACAGGGGAGTGTGGAAAAAGTTCCATG
The DNA here is from genome assembly GCF_011100635.1 of Trichosurus vulpecula. Classification (NCBI taxonomy): domain Eukaryota; kingdom Metazoa; phylum Chordata; class Mammalia; order Diprotodontia; family Phalangeridae; genus Trichosurus; species Trichosurus vulpecula. The sequence goes on from NC_050578.1 coordinate 59,305,817, forward strand.
GTGGAAAAGAGTACTTGTGGTCACTCCCAGACCAGAGCATAGGCCAGGAGAGTAGTAAACACATCTTTCCTTAGATCATACTATTTTAGAAGAACTGAAAACTTATAGACCCCCCCTAGAACTAGATCAGAAAAAAAGCTGCCCAAAAAACCCAGAGCTTGGGACAGTTCTCCCTCCACTTCAGGAGCAGAGCCCAACATAAAGTTAAAAGTCAAGAAATAGGTTAGAAAAAATGAGAAAACAACAACAACAAAAGAACCTGACCTTAGAAAGTTACCATGGTGACAGAAAAAATCAAAACACAAACTCAAAAGAAGACAACAAAGTCAAAACTGCTGTATCCAAAGTCTCAAAGATATATGAGAATTGGTCTCAGACCCAAAAAGAATTCCTGTAAGAACTCAAAAAGTATTTTAAAAATCAAACAAGAGAGGTAGAGGGAAAAATGGGAAAAGAAATGAGAATGATGCAAGAAAATAATGAAAAATGAGTCAACAGGTTGGTAAAGGAGGCACAGAAAAATACAAAAGAAAATAACTTAAAAACAATAGGCCAAATGATAAAAAAGAGGCACAAAAATCCACTGAAGAGAAGTATTCCTTAAAAAGCAGAATTTGCTACATGGAAAAATTTGTGCAAAAAATCACTGAAGAATAGTCGAATTGGCCAAACAGAAAATGAGGTACAAAAACTCATTGAAGAAAGTTATTCTTTAGAAATTAGACCCAAAATGAAAACTCCCAGGCATATTATAGCCAAATTGCAGAGTGCCAAGATCAAGGAGAAAATCTTGCAAGCAATGAGAAAGAAACAATTCAAATATGGTAGAGTCACAGTCAGGTTAGCACAAGATTTAGTGGCTTCTACATTAAAGGAGTGGATGGCTTAGAATATGATATTCTGGAGGTATAAGATCTAGGATTACAGCTAACCATGACCTACCCAGTGAAAATGAGTATAATTCTTCAGGGGGAAAAATTGATATTCAGTGAAATAGAGAACTTTCCAGCTTTACCATTGAAAAGACCAGAAAAGAGCTGAATAGAAGATTAGATTTTAAAATGCAAGAATTATAAACAGATAAACAGGAAAAAAATCATAAGGGATTCAATAAGGTTAAACTGTTGATATACCCACATGGGAATATGATACTTGTAACTCCTCAGAACTTTATCATTATTAGGGCAGTTAGAAGGAATATACATAGGCAGAGGTCATGGGTGTGAGTTGAATATAATGGGATGGTATTTTAAAAAATAAAATTAAGGGGTGAGAAAGGGGAATGCACTGGATAAATGTAGAAGGGAAAGGTAAAATGGGGTAAATTATCTCACATAAAGGAGATAGGGAAAACGTTTATAATGGAGGGGAAGAGGGGAGAAGTGGGAGTGCTCTCATCAGAATTGGCTCAAATAGGGAATAACATACCCACTCAGTTGGGTATAGAAATCTATCTTACCCTACAGGAAAAGAGGACGGGAAGGGGAAAAGAGGAGGGGGGACTGATGGAAGAGACAGTAGATTGGGGGAGGTAGTAATTAGAAGCAAAACACTTGAGGATGGGAAGGGTGAAAGGAGAGAGAGGGTAAGACAAGCAGAGGGGGAAAAGCAGGATGGAGGGAAATACACAGTAATAACTATGAAAAAAAATGTTTACAAGTTTCTCTGATAAATGCCTCATTTATCAAATATATAGAGAACTGAATCAAATTTGTAGCAATACAATTCATTCCCCAGTTGATAAATTGTTTAAAGGATATGAACTAGCAGTTTTCAGATGAAGTAATCAAAGCTATGTCTAATCACATGCAAAAATGCTCTAAATCACTATTGATAAGAGAAATGTAAACTAAAACAACTCTGAGGTACCACCCTACTCGTATCAGATTGGCTAATATGACATATAAGAAAAATGACAAATGTTGGAGGGGATGTGGTAAAATTGATTCAACTATTCTGTAGAGCAATTTGGAACCATTCCCAAATTACTATAAAAACCTGCATACTCTTTGACCAAGAAATACAACTACTAGGTATGTATCACAAAGAGATGTTTTTTTAAAAGGAAAAGGATCTATATGTGCAAAAAAGATTTATCACAGCTCTTTTTGTGGTGGCAAAAAAATTGAAAATTGAGGGATGCCCACCAATTAGAGAGTGACTGAACAAGTTGTGATCTATGATTGTGATTGAATACTATTGTGCTATAAGAAATGATGAGCAGGATGATTTCAGAAAAACTTGGAAAGACTTGCATGAACTGATGCAAAGTGAAATGAGCAGAACCAGGAGAACATTGTACACAATAACAGAAATATTGCACTATGATCAACTGTGAATGACTTAACTTTTCAGCAATACAATTATCCAAGACAATTCTGCAGGAATTAGGAAAACTGCTGTGCACCTCTAGAGAAAGAACTGATGTATTCTGAATGCAGATCGAAGCATACTTTAAAAAAATAGTGTTTCTTGGTTTTATTCATCTATCTTTTTATTTGTTTTGTGTTTTCTTTCACATGACTAAAATAGCAATATTTTACATGACTACACATGTATGACCTATATCAAATTACTTACAAATTGGAACTCAGAAATTTTAAAAACAAATGATAAAAATTGTTTTGCATGCAATTGGAAAAATAAAATATTAAATAGAATTTTTAAAAAGAGAAAGAAACTTAAGCTCCATCGGAATACAAAGCAGATTATAGGACTGCTTATTAGGCATTTTACATTTTACCTCAATTTGGCAGCCCATGTCTGCTCCCAATCCATGTTATCCTTTCTCTAAATGGATTCAGCACTGATCTAAATGTTTCCCTTTTCAGCCTGAGTCTGAGCACATAGGAGTATCCTTTACAGATCCAGACCCAAACAGGCTTACATTTGGCCTCTGATTCAGTGAATCTCATGGGGTAGATCTTGCTAGTGGGAAAAACCAATAGGAACCCCATAGCTTTCATGGAAAATTATGTGCTTCAAGGAAGAAATATGACTTATTTACATGTGTAAGGAAAGTCCAGAGCTTTCCCTTCTGGATGCAAAATTTCGAAGTCCTAACAACACAGTTCATAATTCCACAAGTCAGGATCAAGAGAAGCCTTGAAGGCAGAGAATCCTGCAAATGCCTGGAGAAATATGACCTAAACTGGAAGGGCTCTGTGGCCCAGTTTTTAACGGCCATATTATTTTCCATTTGATACCAATAACTAGCTGACTGCATCTTTAATTTTTATTCCAGTAAATTTGTCTTCAGATAATGAAGTTATTTGCATGGCTTGTTTTTCATTTTCTCTGTGGCTACCAACTTACAACAAAAAGAATTCATTTAGATCCAACTAGTTAAGACCACTGGACCTCAATTCACACTGTATGGAATAATTCTCAATTTTTTTCTTGACAAATTACACACCAAACTTAAGTAGTTTGCTCTTAAAATCTTAACTGTGATTAGCATGGATCTTGGTAGTAAATCCGCACTCAGTAGTTCTCTCATAGCACTTTGGCTACTGTAGAAGCCTTCCAGATTTTGGTTGGGTAGGGCATGTGTATGTACATGAAGTGGTCTATTACCACTAGAATGTTGTTTATGTTCTTTTATCCCCTTCCAGAGAAAAAAATGTCCATGTTGCAGTGCCAATCATTTGCTGATTTTAATACTCTCTAGGTAAGCAGCGTAGGTTAGTGACACTTTCTGTTGACCTTTCTGGGCAAACGCATCATACTTCTTATACACATAAATTGTCATCTTTGGCCAATGGAAGCTGGTCTTCACCAGATGCAGAGTTTTTTCTTGACCCAAATGTTCAAAATTATCAAGGAGAAATTTGTGAGCCATATGCGATCAGTTTTGGGCAGCACAAATTGATTTCCCCTATCTCATGTAGGATCAGTTACCATCTGGTATGGTACTTCATAGCTTAGCTCCAACTTCTGTCACTTCCTCAATGTCACTCCTTCATTCTGCAGCTGAGCTTGCTACCAGTTGTCATGGCCAAGAGGGGCCAAGAGCCTTGGCTCTGAACTCACTAATCCTCCTTGATTGTCACAGACTCCTCCACTATACACCTTCCTTTCTTGGACATTGCCATGATTTGTAAGCACAGGAACCTACAGAGGTATTTTATCTTTGGTCACACTTCTCTAGCCAATGATGTTGCTGAATTCACAATTTTCTGGCATTTTTATCAAATTCTGGTGGGCAGAATTTTGCCACTTGTAATATATTCCAGTTGGATTGCTGGCCATACAGACCAAAAAAAAAAGAGCTTGACAGTTACATCTTACTTCGAAGCCAAAAACTCCAATTTGTGGATTGGATAAATTTCCTTGTCAGTAAGTTTCCTGCTGGCCAATGCAATGGACGTCGAGTATTCATTGCAGTCCTGTTACAAAACCATGTAAGCTGGTGTCATTTGTAACACAAAGGATTTGATTAGATCAGCAAAGGCCAATACTGGGCATGTGTGCTGTAGCTAACCAAGTATTTAAAGGCTTGCTCACATTTCTCAGCCCAGCAATCTCCAGATGGCACCAGAGGGGGTTTGCACAAGAATGCTCATTTTCCCCCTTCTGCTTTTCAGTTCTTCTGATCTGTACATTCATAGTGTTGAAAGATTTGTTTAAAAATAAAATGAATCTCTATAAATTTCCAATAGTTGCCACCAAATCTCTGAAATGTTTTCACTCCCGATAATTCTTAGGACCAATGTCGTCAGGTGACAAGTATCTTCTCAGTGTCAGTAATCGCTTCCTGGTTATATTCTATGTGAACTGTATTCTTGATATCACCTCCACAGAAGTGGCACTTGTCAATTGGTACGGTAGCCTCTAGCTGATTTTTGATTATCTTTTACTGGATGCTTTTCTGTTGTCTTCCTAAATATGGTGAGATAATCCAGACAAAAAAGTACAGTATTTCAAAGGAGTTCATATTATCAAGCACTTAAAATAAATGTGTGTCAAGAAGCGGTGGGGCCCCAGAGAACACTTGAAGTTTGTGCTCAAATTGGTAGAATCCTGCTGGGTAGATGAATACCATCTTCTCTTCATGTTCTTTGGACATGTTATACCTGTTTGTGCAGATCCACCACTGAAAATCCAGTTCATCTTGGACTTACAGCATGTTATAGTGATCCAACTTTGTTATTTTGTCCAAGGTACACAATCTTCCTAATCCTTCTCCTGACTCTGTCTTTGCACGAGGTTGGAATCGGATGTCTGGAATGTTCTCACCTTTGCCTTCTAGCTGCCTTCAGACTTACCTCAATTCTACCTTCTTCAGGAGGCCATTACTGCTCCTGTTCTCTCCCCTTCCCATTGCTAGTGCTGTCTCCTATGAGCTTACCTTCTATCTACTCCCTGTATACCTTGTGTATGTATATTTGTCGGATCCCTTATTAGAACCTGTGTCCCTTATGGACGGGCACTATGTTTAGCACTTATGTAGTGCTAAACATAGTGCCTGGCTCATAGTGAGTTCTTAATAAATGCTTTTTGACTAATTAGCCTATATTACCTTTGTGGCTCGGGACTATGGACTTTTGGACTCTATTCAGAAATGTCCAGAAAGTGATGCCACTGATTGTCTTCTAGGTGGTTCTCAGAAAGACTAATTCTCCAGGACTTTTCTTGAAAAGTTCAGGCATGGGCAGATAAGAACAGTTTTCCAGATAGTTTCCTCTTTGGAATGCAGGTGATGAATCAGTCCTGATTATGTTTTCCTTATGGTCTAGTCCATATATCGAGAGAGACAGAGACAGAGAGACAGACAGAGAGACAGAGACAGAGAGAAAATTTGTCAAATACTTAGCTAAAATCTTGCTGAATTATAGCTATGGTATTTCCCTGACCAACCAATCTACTAAATATTTTTGAAAAACAAATTAACTGTGTATGCCCTTTGACCACGTGATATCATTAGTAGGTACACAAGGTGTACCAAAACCTTTAATAGCTAAAAATGTCACCAAGGCTTTTTAAGCACCCTGTATATTGCAAAATTAAGGAAAGATAGAAACGAACCATATTTATAGCAGTGTTTTTTGTTGTAGCAAAGAATTAAAATAACAGTGGGTAAAATAAATTTGGGGAATGGCTGAACAAATTTTGGTGTATAAATGTAATGTTAGATCATTGAGTTTTAAGGGACAATGAAGTGAACAGATTCTGAGAAAGTTGGGAGCACTTACATGAGTAGATGTAAGTAAATAGAACTAGGAAAACAATGGATATGTGGACAATAATATTGTAATGGTGCAGCTAGGAGGCACAGTGGATAGAGTGCTAGGCCTGCAGTCAGGAAGACCTGAGTTCAAATCTAGCCTCAGACAATAGTTGTATGACCCTGGGCAAGACATTTAATTTAGCCATGTTTGCCTCAGTTCCTCATCTATAAAATAAGCTGCAGAAAAAATGGCAAACCACTCCAGTAACTTTACCAATAGAACCCCCGAATGGGGTCACAAAGAGTCAGAAGTGACTGAAAAACGACTGGACAGCAAAATAGAAAGGAAAACATCTTTGAAAGATTTGATGATATAACAACTAATAATAGCCCCAAAGTCCTGATGAAGAAGAGGGCTTCCCACTTTTTGGCAGAGAGCTGAGGTACTAGTGTAGAATGAGACCAACGTTATTAGACATGACCAATGTGTGGATTTGTCTTCTTTTGCTGTACTTAGTTGATATAAGTAAGAATTTGAATTCTTCAAGGTAAAGAAGGATGATAGTAGGGAAGTAGGTAAGGAATAGGAAGTAGGAAGATAGTGATCCTAAGGAAAAAAAATCATCAATGAAAGATTTAAAAATACACTGATGAAGGGAGGAAATTTAGAAGGGGATGTAAGTAAGGTAGAGGTGATATTATTGGGTTAAATTCAATATACAGTTTAAAAAACATCTTCATCATCATAGAGATTCAGAGTTTCATTTTTTAAAAAAGAAATCATTAGTTAGGATGACTTGCTCTTGATGTGGCCACTTTGACTCCTTGTGATCTTCACTTCTTTTTGACTTTACAATTCTGCCCCATAGAAGTTTTACTTGGTTCTCAGCTCTCTGGCTCTCCTTCATGACAACACAATCAACACTTCTATGAAGACATATTGAAACTTGAGTTGACTCTACCTTTGTAAGTTATAAGCTTCCCCAGAAGAAGAAGAAATTGCTTCTCCATTAAAGTTTTCAGAACAGCTTTCTTGATCATGGTACCACGTAAACTCCCCTAGCCACTGCTACTCCCCCTGTAGTAGCTCCTTTACACCTGTGCTATCCCCGAATTCCATGTTTCAGAAAATTTCTGACCTCTCATCATTCCATTCTCCAGACTTTTACTTCCTTCGTATAGCTGTTTTAGATTGATATTAAGATGGCAACTCCCTTAGTGAACTAATTCATTATGATAAATAAATGACTGATAGCCCACTAACCCTTCCAGTGAAATTTGATTGATTCATTAAGCTAATAAGAATTTATTCAAATACTGCCTATTCAAAAAAGATGGAACTTCTTTTATCATCTAATCATTGGAACTTCAGGCCCAATGATAAAAATGCAATGAAAAATTAGGACGTGTAGATGAAGGTATAGTATTTAAAGGTGAATGACCTTCCACTAGCCATGCCAGCCATGCCTGAAATGCATGTCCTATACAAGATATATTGTAGTGTAATATTTATAAACCAGATAATTCGAAGGACTCACTCTTGAAGAGAAGTGATCAGCACTTTGGACAGGATCTTAGCTCTCTCATTAGCTGTATGACCTTAAGAAAGTAATGTCATTTCCTTGAGCCCCGCTTTTGTCTTTGTAAAGTGAAGGATTTGGAACTAGAAAATCCCTTAAGTCCTTCCTATCATTTACTTTTAGGATTCTACTATCTTGTTACTTACAGATTTTCTAAAAGCTCTGAGATTTTTTACAATCGCTGCCTTGTCAGGAGCAGTAAGAACTCTGGTGGGGGAAAGCCCAGTGCAAGAAGGTAGTGATCTCGTCTACGGGTATATTGTTTGTAAATTCTTATTACCTGTCCTATCTTCTCTGTTCATTGTGGTTTCATAAATATTGCATCTCATCAAATAGTTCCTTAGTAAAGATAACATGACTTTTTTTTGCACACCCCATACTGCTGAGTATTTGATTGAGGAACTGAAATATAAATCTCCATTTTACCCCAGTGTTCTTTCTGAATCTGTTTTTGCTAGTAAGTATTGACAACATCTGGTTTTATCCCTTCTGGCTTAATCTGGAACTTCCCTAATCAATGATTCAACTCTGGAGATCAGCAGGAACTGTTATCTGCTGCTAGTGGAGCAGCTGACAAGTACTTCACTTCCCTTAGTAATGTCATCCTTATGTAACAATAGAAACCCGTGTACTAAGCCCCCCTCCCCTCTCCTTTTCTCTCCCTTCTTCTCTCTCTCCCTCTCTGTCTCTATCTCTCTCTGTTTCTCTGTCTATGTCTCTCTGTCTCTGTCTGTCTCTCTGTCTCTCTCCCCCTCTCCCTCCCTCTCTGTCTCTGTCTCTCTGTTTCTCTGTCTCTGTCTGTCTCTGTCTGTCTGTCTCTGTCTGTCTCTATCTGTCTTTCTCCCTCTCTCTCTCTTTCTCTCCACTAAGGGTTTCAGTTTTGGATCTATGCATGCATGGACCAAGTTCAATCCTGATCTCCCAAAAGAAAGGCAAGGGTATTTTCTTTGTCTTTTTTCATTGAGTTTGACTTTTTCATTTAACAAAAATAGATTTTTTTGTCTTTCACCTTCTGTTGCCTTACAACCCTCCCCCAACTGAAAGAAAAACAAAACCCTTTCCAAGGCAAAATATGGACTTTCAATAAAATAAAGAACTTTCAAGCTTTCTCAGCGACAAGACCAGAGCTGAATAGAAAATTTGACTTTAAAACACAGGAATCGAGAGAAGCATGAAAAGGTAATCAAGAAAAAGAACAAGAAAAAGAAATTGCAAGGGACTTACTAAAGTTGAACTGTTTTGTTTACATTCCTACATGGAAAGATGATGTGTATGATTCATGAGACCTCAGTATTAGGATAGCTGAAGGGAATATGCATATATATATATATATACATATATGTTTATGTGTATATATATATATTATATATATAAGTGAATGTGTATGTATGTATATATGTATGTGTGTGTATCTATATCTATATCTATATATATGTATATAGAGAGAGCAGCACAGGCTGAGTTGAAGATGAAGGGAAGATATCTAAAAGAAATAAAATAAAATTAAGGGATGAGAGAGGAACATACTGAGAAAGGGAGATAGGGAGAGATAGAATGGGGTGGATTATCTCACATAAAGGTGGCAAGAGGAAGCAGTTCTGTGGGAGGAGGGGAGAGGGCAGGTGAGGGGGGAATGAGTGAATCTTGCTCTCATCAAATTTGGCCTGAGGAGGGAATACCATACATACTCAATTGGGCATCTTACCCCACAGGAAAGAAGAGGGAAGAAGATTAAAAAAAAGGGGGTGATGATGGAGGGGAGGGCAGATGGGGGTAGAGGTAATCAAAAACAAATACTTTCAAAAGGGGACAGGGTCAAGGGAGAAAATTCAATAAAGGGGGATGGGTTGCGAAGGAGCAAAATATAGTGTCTTTCATGACATGAATATTGTGGAAGGGTTATACATAATGATACGCATGTGTCCTGTGTTGAATTGCTTGACTTCTTAGGTAGGGTGGGTGGGAAGGGAAGAGGGAAGAGAATTTAGAACTCAAAGTTTTAAAAACAGATGTTCAAAAACAAAAAAAAAGTTTTTGCATGTAGCTAGAAAATAAGATACACAGGCAATGGGGCGTAGAAATTTATCTTGCCCTACAAGAAAGGAAGGGAAAAGGGGATTGGAGGGGAGGGGGGTGACAGAAGGGAGGGCTGACTGGGGAACAGGGCAACCAGAATATATGCCATCTTGGAGTGGGGGGGCAGGGTAGAAATGGGGAGAAAATTTGTAATTCAAACTCTTGTGAAAATCAATGCTGAAAACTTAATATATTAAATAAATAAATAAAAACAAAACCATTTCTAACAAATATTCACTGTCAAGGAAAACAAAGTCCTGCATTGGTCACGTCTAAATATTGTATATACCCTGAATCCATTATCTTTCTGTCAGGAAGTGGATAATAAGCTACTAGTCTTCTGGAATCATGATAGATTCTTGTATTGATAAAAAAATTAAGGCTTTCAAAAGTGTTTATTTTTACAGTGTTGTTGCTACTGTACAAATCAAGCTCTTTCTTCTGCTCATGTCATAATGCATCAACTCGTAGAAGTCTCACTGAATTTCTCCGAACACATTTTTAATCATGTCTCATAGCACAACAGTATTTCATTACACTTATAGATCATATAGATTCAACCATACCTCAATTGATAGACACCCCTTCAGCTTGAAGTTTTCTGATACAAGAATAGCTCTTATAAATATTTTTGTACATATGCATTTTTTTTCTCATTCTTTTATCTCTTTGAGATATAGGACTAGTAATGGTACCACTGGGGTAAAGGATATACAGTTCAGTAACTTTGACGGAATAGTTCCAAATTTCTTTCCAGAATGACTAGACCACTTCATATCACCACCAAAGTGTATTAAAGCATCTGTTTTCCTACAACTTCTTTTACATCTATCACTTTCCTCTTTTTTGTCAATTTTGCCATTCTGAGGGACATGAAGTGGAACCTCGCTGTTTTAATTTGCATTTCTCTAATTATTAGTGCTTTTGAATATTTTTTTTCATATGGCTACTGACAGCTTAGATTTAAAAGCTCCACCAACGATGTATTGTAATCTTATATTTCTACATTGCCTCTAACATTTACTATGCCCATCTTTTGTCATCATAGAAAATTTGCTTGGTATGAAATGAAACCTCAGGGTTTGTTAGATTTGCATTTCTTCTTTTATTAGTGATTTGGAGCATCACTTTTTATGGTTGTCACTAGTTTGCAATTCTTTTTTTGAGAACTTTTTGTGCATATTCTTTCATCACTTATCTGTTGGTGGATAGGACTAAGGGACATAAGACCAAAAAAATCACCTCCATTCCAAGATGGGCATTAGAGTCGGACTTGGTGGAGAACTATCAGTATAAGAATCAAAAGAGGAGAATTTGTAGCAAATGAAGAGAAAATGAAGGTTATTATTCAAAACTTTTATTCCCAAATATAAGTCAAAAAAACTGATAACACTAATAAAATGGGTAAATTTTTAAAAAGTAATTTTTTAAAATTTGTAAAAAAAATTGTAAAATTTACAGAATATTCAGGATAATAGCATAAGAAACAAAGAATTTTGGTGCTTCTAGGTGATGCAGTGAGTAGAGCACCAGCCCTGGAGTCAGGAGGACCTGAGTTCAAATCTCGCCTCAGACACTTGACACACTTATTAGCTGTGTGACCTTGGGCAAGTCACTTAACCCCAATTGCCCTGCCTTCCCCCCTGCAAAAAAAGAAATAAAGAATTGCAATTACACAATCTCAGAAGAAGAAATTGAACAAGCCATAAGTGAACTCCCAAAAGAAAAAAAATACCCTAACCAAATAAATTGGAAATGAATAGTATTAAATATTTAAAGCAACTGATTCCAATATATAAGAACAAGAGGCAATCAGCCATAGAAATAGTTGAAGGATAAGTAGCCAAAAGACCAGGGAGTTCTTTTCCAAGCTATCAACAGCTGTGTGTGTGTGTGGGGGGGTGGGGGGGTAAAGGTCTAAATCACTAATGATTAGGGGAAATGCAAATTAAAACAATTTGAAGTTCTACTTCAACTTATCTGGTGGACGAAACTGATAAAAAGTGAAAATAACAGGTTTTTTTTTAATTGGGAAGATTTAATAATGATAATAGCCCTTATAGAGTACTTTAAGACTTGCGAAATGCTTTACTTATATCATTTAATGTTCACTACAACTTTGTGAGGCAGGTGTTATTACAGATGAGGAAACTGAGGTTGACAGAGGGCAGGCTACCCAGGGTCATACACTGTCTGAGACAGGATTTGAACTCAGGACAGCCTGACTCCAACTCAAACCTACCCAGCTGCCTATGCTAATTTCAGAGGGGGAGGGGGTGAAGAGCAATAGTGATGCAAAAAAAAGCAAGAGGAAAGAAAAGCCAAAAAAAAGAGGCTAACTTTTATGGATTTTTTTAGTGTACAGAAGAAAATAAGGATGTTAGTAGAAGGATATGTATGTAAACAGCTTTAAACAAAACATGCTGAACTGATTATATTCTTTAAGAAAAATATCTGATATATACATATGCATATAACATACACACATGCATCTATATATATATGTGTACATATATACATGTATATACTATATATGTGTGTATATACATGTATACACACATATAATAGAGATTCATGGTTTCATGTGCCTTCCTTTTGATTTGGATATATGGGAAAATACTCATTCTTGTTGATGCTTATCATGGTCCAAATTACCCAAAATTAGTATTTTAATTAAGAAAGAAAATAACCTGCCACACTTTTTTATGTGACAACTGCGGTCCTAATATGTAAACCAAGTATGGATGAGACAGAGGAAGAGAGTCTCCTTGCGGAACCAATGTATAGTTTTTAGTCCCACCACCAAAGGCTTCTTCCTTGCCTAAGCTCACTAGACAGGCAGCTTGAGTTGGTAACACATTCCTTTGAATATCCCAAGCATAGATATTGTACTTTTAGCATCCATCTGCTTCAATTTTGGGTTATTAGAGTCTGTTCTACGCCAGATTCGGAGTTTTTTCTTAGCCCGATAGTCCAAAATCATCACAGAGAACTTTCTGGTCATGGTGTAAGCCTAGGGCAACATCAATAGCCTTCTAATGTCTTATGACGGAGATTTTATACACTAGTACTGCGCTCTGTTGTAGAGCTACAGTTTGTAACATTGCACTATAGGATGCCTTTAGGAAGCTAAGCTCATGTTCCTGAGGTCATCCCTTTCTGATGGGCTGTATTACTTCACACAGCAATTTACCCTGCCTATTATCCATGGACATTTATTATAACCCATGGCATACACCCAAGGAGAAGGCCCAGATCCTCAGCTCTGCATTCCTGTGTTAGTGGCCCTACTCCCTGGGTGTCAGAGAGCATCTACATTCTACATAACAACCACCAATATTTCTGAAGCATGGAGCCCAGGAGATAAGGAATTTATGCCCGTATTTGTTTTTCCTATCCAGTCCTACAAATTAAACCCATAGTTGGCCAGTAATGCTAGCTCTGTCTGGATGACAATCTCCAACTTAGTATTTGTTACAATATTTGCCGCAAATCAATATGTTGTCTGTTCATACCTGGAACAGGGTTCTGGACACATGTCTTTTTAGAATTTATCAGCGACAGTCCTCTCAAAGCCAAGAACTTCAATTTCATTAATGGACTGACTGTGAGATTTTTCTTATGGTCAACCCTCTAATGACAAAAACAATAGGTTCCTGGTAGCCAGTGCTTTCCTGGAATAAAACTGCCCTCACCTCATCTCAGCTTACATCAGGGTGTGTGAGCCAGTGAAACAATTTTGACTGGTATAGTCCCAGTCTGCTACAATGCATCTAAAGCCTAATAACCTCAGAGACTGTGTTTTACCTTGCCACGTCCCACCTACCCACCCCCAGCAACTTGCTTGTGTGGCACAGAGATGTTTCCTGGGTCCCTATCTCTCATTCCTCATGTTTTAGGCAATTCAAAAAACCATGGATGATGGAGAAGTCTCCTATTAATACCACGACAGCTCTTTCTCTGAAACTCTATATAAATTTGCAGCCCAAGGGGCTTTGGCTTTCACTCAGCATGCAACTAATATTGCACACCTGATGCCACCTCAATATGTTTTGCCTATAGAGTAAGGGTAATGGAGACTCTGTACCTATTCTTTTTCTCATTAGCAGCTGTCCCTCACCTTTGTGAATAAAATACAATGTTGTCACCTACTATCCCTGTGGGGTGATGCTCTTCTTCATTTGAATCATGGGTCTCACAAAGGGTGTGCTTGAACATGCAAAAGCCAACACTGGTGAATATATGCAGCCCTTACAGGCCCACTGATGGGCCATCTCTAGTTGTCCTGATCTATATCTGGCCACTGGACCTAGATGGCTCTGGAGGAGAAAGTGAGGCTGGTGACTTTGTACAGCCCTCCCTGACTTAAATCCAATTCACTTGCAATTCATTGAATTATCTTCCTTATGTCACAGTTCTCTTCAGAAATGAAGGAAAAACTATAACAGGCCCACTAATATTTCTCATCCCAATCATCTCTATATTGCACTGGAATATCTTTTGCAGGTAATTTATTTATTTATTATTAATTTATTACCTGGAATTCTTTTGCTTGCATTAGAAATATATGCTTGTTAGCACATGTCTTCAATTGTTTACCATGCTAACATATCCAGGCAAGGAACAGCATTGAAGCAATAAATGTTTTTTTTTTTTTCTGGACAGAAATTATTATCAAAGCAATGAAAATAGCATCAGTCCAATTCCTCAAAGGATAGTTTAGGACTCAGGCCCTTCTGAATTCATGATCCTAGTAGCAAGGGCATGGGCTAAGTCTCTCCCTATACATGGTATTCCTAGATGGTCCAAGGACTAAAGATTTCAGTGATGTGCTGAGTCTACATCTAGTGAGAAAGTCAAATTGATTTTGTAAATTGATTCTTTCTGTTTCATGGCTGACATTTTGTATGGATGCCTAAGTCAAGTTTCTTTGTCTCTTAGTTAAGTTCAGAAGTTCTTGAGTTCAGTTCAGTTTTCCTTTCTAAGTTTAATACTTTAGTTTCCCTATAAATCAATTTAATTAAAAGAAAACCTTTTATCACTATGCCACTAGATGCCTTCGTATAATGAAAAGAAACCTTCTCTAACCCACTAGTTCTCATTTGAGGAAGTCTGGTTTGTTATCCATGAACCACTGATGAGCCTTGCAGGTAGACACAATCCATCAACAACAAGATGGAAGGAGGGGTTGTTGCAAGCCTGAATTCCCAATTTCCAGCCTATCATATTGTCCCCCATGCCTGTGATGTTTCAGACTTTGTAACCAGCCATAGTGTTTTCCCCATTTATGGTGCTGACTTCTAGTTTTTGGATGCTCCTCCCTTTGTCTGGAAAAGATGATCTCTCCACCCTCATTTGGGGTCTTTTGGTTTGCTGAGGAGCTGAAGACTCCCTTTATTGGTAACTCCTGGTTTTACCAATAAATTGAATCTGCTCCACACTTTTTGCCCATTTACGTTAATTTCAATCATGACAATAGGATTGTCTGTTTTCCATCATGCCATCTCTGGTACCCAATCTGCAAACCATCTCTTTCAATATGGCTCATGGTTAAAACCATCTTCAAACATTCCCTTGCTCAAAGTGCCTTAGGCACTGCTTACTGCTTGCCCAGATGTTGTTGTCACTAGGCTGCTGCAGCTCATCTCTCCTCCTTTTGTTCACAAGCCCCATGGAAACATTCACTGCTCCTTTATTGCATGGCAGGAAAATATCCCCAGCCATTGCACCAAGAGGATGATAGAAATGTTTCTTCTTATCCTTGATGGGGAAACTTGTCTCTATCATCCCAAATAAGTGCAAATAATTGTGAAGGGTGGAGTAGGTCAGCCTTATACTTCAAAAGGCTACCAACTTCGTCAATCTCCAGTAATGGAACAGTTTCAAAAGGTTTACATTATTGGAGATAAGTATCACTACAGAGTCTATGTCTATTGAAATTTAATCCATAATGGATGTCTGATGGTATTGATTTATTATGTATGTACTTGGTTTATGTAATATGCTCAAATGCCTCATGAGACTAAACTCAGGACTGATTGAAGTGTTTTGGTGGCACTCAATGCAATACAGTGTGAGCAGTGGGAAGGGCACTCTCCTCTGGAGCTGGAATGAGACAACTGGGTTTACAGAAGATAGTGAGCACTTTGAATATAAGGTCAAAATTAGTGGCCATCTCTAATGGGGTACTTGGGTACCTGTGCTTGGACCCCAGTTCCAAAATCACATCCAGTTCCAAAATCACATCTCTTCCTAGCCTCAAAACACTGTCCCTGGCAGTTTCTCTCCTGCAAAACAGGACAGCATGCCCTAGCAAAATACTTATTTCTCTTCTTGATACAGTGGCCAGCTGCACCGATATAATTTATTAGTTTGAACTAGCTGTGTACTGGCTAAAGTGGCTGTGTACTGGGTCATAGAGATATTTACTACTCACTGACCTATCATATGCATGTTAGACCTAGACGTATGTATACTCCCTTACATTTATCTTATCTAACAAGACATTGATAGAAGCAGCCTGGGTATTTCTCAGTCAGATCTGACTGTTAGTTGACTTAGTGAGATTTCAAGCCTAAAACCACACCTCTATGTAGCCCTGCTTTGGGCTATTTCCCAGTGAACTCTGGGTAAATTAACTGTGCAGTAGATACAAAAAGTACATGTTCCTTTAAGAACTGACCACTCTTTAACCACTCCCTAATCCCCCCTGAATCACCTAATTAACATATTTGGCACATGTCTTACTAAATTTTAACCTATATAAACTTTACTAGTACCCCTGTAAAGTTACAGGTTCCCTAAGAACTCTTGCTCACTGAAAAGCATAATAAATCTTTGCCACCTTAACTTAAAGAGTGCTTGAGTCTGTGAATTCATTCCAGATGGCCTCAACCCTCTCCAGTTCTCTGATCCTTGAGGGGTACCCACCTCAATGACCCTGTCTGGGAACTCTAGTCTTGGGGTTCCTGGACTTCGTCCTACCTTCAACATCTCCACTATCACCAACATACTCATCTTTTAGTGATAGAATAAATATAATCTCTTGGAGGAAGAGACTAGTGTAGGAGCTACAAAGTAATGTGGATTTGCCACACTTTGAAAGTGTTAGAAAAAGCTCAAACACTTTTTAGTGATGACTACTGGGCTCTTTGTGATCCTCTGTGCCTTGATTATGGTGATAAGGTGACAGCTAGTTAACAGTGATATGGGATGAGGGAACAGGAGTGACTGGAAAGTGCAAATAGAAACTTAGAGGTAATTTCCATTGCTCAGCTCTCAAATATTCATATGGGGATTATAACTCTGGGGAATAATAACTCATATTTGTGTATCATTTAAGGCTTATAGGTATTATTATTCCTGTTTTATAGATGAGAAGCCACCCCCGCATAGTGAATAGAAAGCCAATGATATAATGAGGAAAACTTAATTCAAGTCTGCCTACCTCTAACACTAAGTGGCTTTGAGATTCAGAACAAAGCATTTAACCTCTCAGTTTCCCGAGGCAATTCTCTTAATTGGAGAGCAGATGCTGATGCATATATGTGGGTAGAGTTTCATACCAGAAGTTCTCTATATAGATTAAATTGCCTATTCAGTCCTATATAACTATAGCTATCCCTATTTTGATATAGATACAAGGCCTATATATGCATATAATGTGTATATTTATACCAGTTTCCTATTATATTCATTAACATATATGTATTTGTATGTATTTGGTCCAAGATCAACAGATAGATTACCTATATATAACATGGGTGTATGTACATAGACACACATGGGTTGTATGGGGTGTTCACGGAGGACTGACATGAAGTGAGAGCTTGCCAAGTCCTTTTCAGGGCGGCTGACCTACCTTTGGTGTCCAGTTGTCAACCAATTCTCGCCTGTGGCTCCAAGAAGCTGTAGCATGCCCAGTGGTTGCACCTTGGTAAAACTGTCTCAGCAGATGGGCTAAACCAGGTTGAAGGTAAACTGACAAACCTCAAGTCCATCAGTGAGTTAGGGGGATGTCTAACCCAAGCATGTGAAGACTTCTTCCAGGGGAATGGGTGGATGAGAGCAATTTGTTCCAAAAGCCATGAAGCCTACTGGAGCCAGAGCTATGAAGTGCTTAGAGCCTGGGCAGACATTGAAGACACCAAGGTCATCTGTTGCATCCTGGGCCATTGCCAGTCATCTTAACTTTTGTCTTGCTACTGGACTTCAGTGATTGTGAGGGAGAGAGTGAGGTTGACAACTTTGTGCAACTTTGCCTCACTTAAATTTAATTTATACACAAGGCAAGACATCACCCCATGATGTCATTGGTCCTCTTCAAAAACAAAGGACAAACAACAATATACACATACACACAAAAACATACATAGGACCTCTATACATACATACATACATAATACATATATATATATACACATATATGTATGTATATAGATAGATACTGACATGTAGGTAGATAAATATTGATGTAGATGTAGGATCTATATGTAGATATAGGTAAATATAAAACCTACATATAGATCTATGTAAATGTCTCTATAACAACACATAGATATCAACATAGATATAGATAGAACTATCTATCTGTAGATTACCTATAGATAGATAATCTATAGATTCGATATCTATAGATATATAGATAATCTATACATAGATAACTATCTACCTTGGACTATATACATAGACATTTATTTAAATGTATATATGAAAATATTATATAAATATAGACATTATATATGCATATATGAGGATAATATTGTTCAGTAATTTAAGTTGTGACCAACTCTTCATGTCCCCATTTGGGGTCTTCTTGGCAAAGATACTAAAGTGGTTTACCATTTCTTTCTTCAGTTCTCCAGCTCATTTTATAGATGATGAAACTGAGGCAAAAAGGGTTAAGTTACTTGCCCAAGGTCACACAGCAACTAAGTGTCTGAGGCTGGATTGGAACCTGGGTCTTCCTGACTCTAGGCCTGGCACTCTATCCACTGTACCACCTGGTTGCCCCATATATTTTGTATACATACACATGCATGTGTGCGTGAACATACACACACACACACACACACACACACACACAGATCTGAGCCTCTGAGAGGTAAAGAAACCTACTCATGATCATGGTAATAAGTATTTGATGTACAACTCCACATTTCTTGACTCTAGATCCAGTACTATGCCACCATAGTATCTTTAAGACATCAGATTATTCTAAGCTGTAGCAAAATATACACTGTCTTTTGATTTGTAATTTTCCTTAAACAAAATCTTCTGAATCTTTATATCCACTGTGTTTGTTAGAGGGTGTACCAGCCTTCTGGCTTAGTACAGAGATTGCTGGTTAGAGGGTTGAGCCAAGTGAGGTATGTGACTCACCAGAGTATGAGAGATACCAAACCATTGTAACTTGGAGAATAAGTATCTCCCTGCTCTGGTTGCTCCTCACTGCAGGCAAGTTGAAGTTTTATTCATACTCTTAGAGTCTAAAAAATACATTGCATATCCTGCTTTTTTCATCTTTTGGAAAATTGGACATCATTTAAACCTCTACAATATGTCAACACCTTTATTATTGACAGTAAATGGTTTTTGAATCAAAATTTTGTAGTTCAAGTAGGCTTTCTGTGCTTAAGCAAACTCATGCTTACGTTGGAAAGTGAAGTATCTTTTGTGAACCACCTAGCACGTAACACTCAAACCTTGATGGCTCTAGTCACTTATGATTTGTCTGTATGTTGTTCTTCAGAGGCGGTTCTGTTGTTTTGACTTTAGGGCTGTGATTTTTTTTTTCCTTAAAGAAAACAACTCTATGATGTCACTTGAGATCTATTCAACAGTAACTGTCATTGGTCAAGTATAAAAGGAGTATAAGTTATTCTTTTTAAATAAGGCAATGAATTTTTTTGCAAGGCAGTGTTTCTTAATAGGCAGAGAGCCAACCTCAGAGTCATGCAGACCTGGGTTCGCTGGTAGACAGGATTTGGTCATTTGGGAATCTCCTATACCAATGGAATTATAGATTCAGTTCCTATCTGTACTTTTTTTGGTATTTTTTATTCTTGTCAATAGCTTCCTTGTGGTACAGTGCCCACAGTAGGATCTCTGAATCTAATGTCACACACAATGTAGGAATTTTCTTGTATATATTCCAAAATGTGTCCCCTAAAAAACTGAACCAATTTATACTTCTACCAGCTAATTTTGAGTTAGTGTTCCTAACTTCTAGCAGCCCCTGCAGAAATTAACTTTACTATCTTAAATATTTTGAAGGATGTAGTGTAATACCACAAGTTTTATTTTTCATCCCATTGTGACCCCCTAAGGTGTTAAAGCCACCTGAATTTATCTAAGTACTTTATTTAGCTCCAGCTAAATGGTTCAGAGAATGGCCTTACTATTCACAAATAGAGAATGTCCTTTAGCACCTATCTGAACACATGCTATTGCAAACATTCACATTCCACTCTCTTCTTATCCCAGTAATGTACAAAAGGAATACGCCTTCCCAAATGTCACTCAGCCTGGATGCCCTGTTTGAAAACAACTTTTACTAATATCTTTTGTTTTTGTATCACTTCACTTCTCCCTGTATACCTCTCACTACAATCTTTTGGAGAGTTATATCATATAGCAAAGAATTTTTTCAAAAAAAAATAAAAAAGAAACAAGAGAAAACATAAATAAAATTGATCAATAATTTTTTTCAAAAAAAATTGACAGTACATATAATGCTCCACACCTCTGGACTCTCTTTCCTTTTCAAAATAGTGTGGGGATGTGTGTATTCCAATCACTTCTTGGGAACCAAGCTTGTTCTTTTCAGTTTTGCAACATTCATTTATTGTGTGGGTTGTTCTTTTCATTTACATTGTTGTATTCATTGTATATAAAGTTTCCTTAGCTTTTCTTACTTTACTATGCATTGGTTCATGTAAATCTTTATGTTTCTCTGTATTTAACAAATTCATCCTTTTGCACAGCCTATTAATATTTCATTATATTTATGCATCAAAATTTATTTAACCATCCCCTAATCAATGGGCATCCTACTTTGCTTGCAACTCTTTGCTACCACAAAAAAGTGATGCTATAAATATTTGATTATATTTGATTATATATATATATATATATATACATATACATATATACCTTTCTTTTCATTAATGACCTCCTTGGAATATATGGCTAGAATCTCTCAAAGGGTATGGATAGTATTATTGCCTTACTTGCATACTTCCAAATTACCTTGCCAAATAGTTGTGCTAATATATTTATGTACCTATCTTTCCCCAACCCCTCCAATATTGACCATTCTCATCTTTTGACAGCTTTGCCAATAGTATAATGAGATCTGAAAGTGCTATTCCCACCTCATTTGTACCTTTTAAATTATCATTTCCCTTGATAACCTTTTGTTTCTTAAATTAATTTTATTATTATTTTATCATCCTGTAAAATATTCATTTGATAGTTTCATTGGTATATCGGTAAAGCGATAAATTATGTTTGATAGCCATTTTTATTATGTTGGCACAGCCCACCCATGGACACTTCGAACTATTCTTCTAGCCATTTAAGTTGTTCTTTATTTCTTTAAGGAGCAGTTTGTAATTAAATTTGTACAAGCATTAAGTGTATTTTGCAGATTAACATCTGAATATTTTACGCAATTTTAGTTATTTGGAATGAGATTTCCTTTTTATTAATCCCCCTTGTAATCTGTTATTATTGTATAGCATTGCTATTGATTTTGGGGGATTAATTCTGTAACCTGCAAAATTACTTAAGCTATAGTCTCAGTTAGATTCTTTGCTGACTCCCTAGGAATTTGTAAATAAGTTATCACCTCTTTAACAAATACGGATATTTTAATATTTTCCTTGACTATCTTTGCACATAATTTTTTTTTATTGGTACCACTTCTAGAAATATATTAAATAATAGCAGGGAGAGTGGGCACCTCTATTGGGAAAGCTTCTAATGTAACACCATTGCATATGCTTGCTTTTGATTTTAGACATATACTTTTTATGATATTAAAAAAGTCCTTGATTCTATTTAGAATTCTATTTAGAATAAATGAGTGTTATAATTTGTCAAAGGCTTTCTTTCTACACTATTGAGAAAATCATGTAGTTTGAGATGTTTTGTTTTTAATATGACAAATTAATTTGATTATTTTACTAATATTGAACTGTCTTTGCATCTTTGGTATAAATTTGACTTGGTCATATTGAATGACTGATATCACTTTGAAAGGATTTTATTAAATTTTTTTTGAACTAATATTCACTATTAATATTTGTTCTCCTTTGCTTTCTTCATTGGGTTAAGTATTATTTGTCTCAGAAAAGGTGTTTGGTAGGATGCTTTCTTTCTCAATTTTTGAAAATAATTTGTGTAGTATTAGTATTAATTTTTCTTTAAAATTTTGATAGAATTCTCATATAAATTCACCTGGGCAAAGAGTGTTTTCTTTGCTGGCTTATGTATAGTTATCTCCGTGTCCTTTTCTGAGATTGGATTACTATTTGGTCTTCTGATGTCTTGGGCATTTCACATTTTTTGAATTAATTGCTTTTGTGTTCTCAGTCTTATTAGCACATAACTTTGCATAGTAGGTTTTCATTCTTCTTTTTATTTATATGGTTTTGTTGAGATTTTATCTTGTACATTTGCTACTTTGTTGAATTGATTTTCTTTCCTCTTCTTTTTTAATCAGGTTGATTAAAGTGTTATCAATTTTGCTAGTCTTTTCAAATAACCTTTAGTGTTAGAGTGAATGGGTACCCTTCTGGCTAGACCCTGTCCCCAATGCCTCTGGACCCCTGTCTATTTATGTTGACCTGAGGTTGGGAAATGACCCACTATGATTTTTTCCTTGGATTTCCCACTTAGGATTCAGTCTTGGGGTCTTTTTTTACTTTTTCCTGGGGAAAGTTGAGCTGTACTGCTTCCTCCTTCTCTGCCATCTTGGCTGTTCTCCTGAGAATTTGCTTTTTATCAGTTTCTATCCCTGACTATAAAGCCAATCTGTAAGTGAAAGATCTTTCCAGCTGATGGCCAATGAATAGGCCTCAGGAAAGCATGATTAGAGACAGACCCACACCCTTTCACTAACTAGGTGCGAGGGCCTAGGCCCCACACATTTTTGCTAAATAGATTCTGAGCCCTCAGGGCCCTGAACAGGATATAGGAGCTCTCAGTTCGGCTTTTTGCCTTTGGGGGCACACCCATTGAAAGAGTGTTGGTGATGAGACTCTGGAAAAGCCATTGAAGCAGCACCCCCAGCTTTGAAAACCCAGATGTTGGTGCTTCTCTGATAACTATGTGTTGCGATTTGGTTAGACAGAAATGTTGATCTGTTTATATTTTCTCTGTAATTTCTGTTTGTATTTGCTCTGAGGTTAAGGGTGCTGGCTTCTCCCCCTGAACTAAGTGAATGGTATATGTATGTTTAATTAAAGTAAGATTGTTAACCCTTTCAAGTTGCTTTCCTTGGAAAAGCAAATCAAAGAATCTGTGCGAGTAGCCCTCCTCTGTGGTGGTGTTATTGGCCTTACACAGCCACAGTAGCGGCAAGCAGCATTGTTATTACACTGACTCCTGGGTGTATGGGACTCGCCCTACTGGATGCTGGTATGGCCTTTATACTGGTGTAGCCTTACTTGCTTTTCCCCACTCTTCTTTAGTTCTGTCTTGGCTTTGTGTGCCACTTTTGTAGGCTTAGGGGAGGGTTGAGTGTTCTGGGCAGAGTTTCTGCCACCCAAAGAGTAGTGAGAATAATTTTTAGTATTTCAATAAAGTAGTAGGTATATATTTGTTAATTTAACAGATAATGTAGTGAGGATAAATTGTATTATCTTAACATGACAGTTTGTCAGCTTATTATAACCAATTCCATTTTGCTTTAGGCCACCATTTTGTGATTGAGGTGTCTAGAGTAAGATGTTTCTCTATATGTTGTTTATCAGTAATATGGTAAGCACCTGTGGTAAGACATTGCAAGTAGCATGTATGTGTTCTTAAATAAGTGATAAACACATATAGACCCTCTAATAAGATAATCAAGAAAAAATGACTTTATCAGTTTTTTGAAGTGAACTACCAATAAAACTATGTGGTAAACAACTTAAGCTAAAAGTGGAAAAATCAACCTCATACCTTAGCCATCAGCCTCTTCCTAGGTTGATTTAGGGCTGCCAAGTCTTTATAGGCTCGAGGGCACTGCTGATTGGTTAATGGAGATTTTGGAGACTTGCCAGATGACCACTCCAGGAGACAAATGGCCACTGGTTGGGCCAGGAGGGAAACTTGAGGAGTCCAGCAAGAAAGAAATCTGTGGGAACTTCTAAAATGTCAGGGTGGCAGTATCTTTTCAGGGGCTATTGTTTGTACTCTTTGATTAATAAAGTTTGATTCCCTGCATTGATAAATAAGTATAAATTTATGTAATAGTAAATTAGCTATTGCATGATGATATACATGGGGGTTCCTTAACCTAGGGGCCTCCCCAGGTTGAACATTGGATTCCAGGCAGAGCCCAGTCTCCCCTCACTTTATCTTCTCCTCCACTGCATGTGGGTAGGCAGAATTGAGATCTGTTGTTTGTTACAACAGAGTGCTGGGATAAGGGGGAGGACAATTTGTGCCAGCAAAGACTGCAGGGAAATTGCTAGTGGGTCCCAAAGCCCATGCCAATGAATCCAGTCTGGAGGCTGGCTGGTGGGTGGTAATGCTAAGTGAGCACTAGGCATTAGAATTCTTCACTGTTTTGGAGCTTCCTGCTTTCATATCCTGTGGAGACAGTTACAATTTATCTATTTCTGGAGTATAGTTCCTCTTTGAGATTATTACTGTTACAGTTGTTGTTATTGTTGGCAGAATAATTGGGGTTGCTCTCAGGGCGATTTCTTCATTATTAAACTCTTTGAAGATTTTTCCAGTAACTCATGTATCAAGTTCTAAGATGCAGTACTCTTTTTCTCTTCCCTTTTCCTTATTCCCTTGTCCTAAAAATGCTGTTTTTACAATATTGCATTCCAAACATGAAACTAACCAACCAAATTTAGGTTCTGTGGAGGGGTTTGCTTCTGGTGATTCAGACCAGCCTTTGGCTCAACCCTCTTCTTGGCCCTGGTTTTGTCCTTTGGCCACCACAACAGGTTTAACTTAAATTCTCCTGGGATTAGTAAGTTTTGAATAAATTTTCAGGTTGTTGTTGAGAGTTTGTGTTTTTTTATTGTTCATTTTTTGTTTTTTTTTCTTTTTTGTTTCTTCTTTTATTGATGCTTTTGCTTACCATAATGGTGGTTAATGCTTCTTACTCTTATAGATTTCTGTCAGTTTGCTATTGATTTGGTTCTCCATTAACATTCAGGGTTCTGACTGGGTTTGGTTTTCTCTCCATCAACTCTAGTTACATTACCTCTCTCTGTTTTATTAATTAAAAAAAAGATCAAAGCTGTAGAGCTGAAAGGGACCTCTTAGACTATTTAGAGTTCAACCTTTTCATTTTATAGATGAGAAAACTAAGGCCCATGGAGGCTAAATGACTTGACCAAAGTTAAAGAGGTAGTAAGTTTCAGAGGTGAGATTTGAACCCAGGTCTTCTGACACCAGAGTCAGTGCTTTTCCCATTATCTCAATTATCAGTAGGTCTTTCTGCCTGTGTTTACTTGAAATGATTAGATATCCCACTTTCCTCCTTCCCATGCAGATACCTTTTCCCTCCCACTTTAAATCGATATCACTGGATCTTCCCTTAAGCCTTAAAAAGTTATAATTAGCGCTAGGTATCTTGTTTGTTTTATTCCAAGCAGTTCCTTTCTGACTCCAGACTGACATGATTAAATACTTCCTGTCTGTCCTTTGCCCAACTCATTTCATTGTTCCTTTTTCTGGATTTTTTTTAAATTTCCATTTTCCAATCTATATAAGTGTAATTCATGAGTCCCTCTCTTCCTTCACCCTATCCCCACTTTACTTGAATGGCCTTCATTTAGGTCATATGAGGTCATATATTTCAATATTATATGAGGTCATATATTTAAAACAGAAAGGGATCTCATTAGTCAACTAGTATAAGTATTTTGCAAAAGTGAAGAAACTGGGGTCCAGGTATTTAAAGTGACTTGCCTAAAATTACATAGGTTGCAAATAGTAGCACCAGAATTAATATATGGTCCCAATTTCAAATCCAACACTTTTAAAAATATTCCCATAAGAAAAATTAAGAGGTTTACCCCACACATAAATCCAATCTGTCTTCCCTACAGACGTAGGTGTTTTACCTATTTTTAAAAATTTTATTTAAGCTTTATTGATATCATAGCCAAGTGATGCAGCGGCCATACATGATGATGTTCGTTACCCATAGTTCCTTATGTCTACTTGATAAGGAAGGAGGTCTATCCCCTTATTTCTTCTCCTAAGCCAAGCAAAGCCTGGTGTTTAAAAAAATATCTTAGTTTGATTTCTTAAACTTTTTAAAGTGGTGTGTTTAGTTCCTTTGACTGAAAGGGTTTCACAAGAGTTCATTTGCATACAAATACATACCAGATAAGCAGAAACCAAAGGTCTGTCATTCATCAATGATGGTACTTATTCACAATCCAGAGAACCAATAACAAAATAATGTGATGGAGCTGAGGGGGCAGGGGAAGGGAGGCCCTAATTGAGGTAGAGGCTCTACCCTTCCTTACAAACAAATGCGGGAAGAAGGCAGGATTGTCTGTTGCTTATAAATATAATTTATTACCTGTTTAAAAATTCTTTCTTACACTTTGTACATGTCAGGCTGACAGAAATAAATGCAGGCAATTTACAAACAGAAGGGGTCAACAGAGGGAAGGGTTGGTGGTGGAGCAGGGCAAGAAAGGAGCAAGGAGAACTGGGAGAGAAGAGGCACACCCAGAACTAGTAAACCACATCTCCACTGTACAGTAATACAAAGAATGCAATGCCTAGTGAGCACTTCTCTGTTAGGAATTCTTTAGAAAAGGAATTGCATAGAAGATACAGCAATAGGGAAATCCACAACAACAAAAGAAATGTTCCATATCTGAAAAGCCAAGGTAAAAACGGGAAGAAAACAATAGTAAAATACAACCAAATGAAAATGAAACCCAAACCCCTGAAGACATATTTCTGAGATTTAACTTATGCCATATGATTGTGAGCTCTAAGACATACTTTTTTATCAGTACAACCTTCAGGAGGCATCTTCTTTGCCGAGTGTCAGTTGTCAAGGAGAGGGTCACCAGCTCACAGCTCCATTTAAAACTCAATGCATACATATAATGCTCTGTGGCATCACACACATACTCAGAGGGGCAGTGGCCCTTGCTCTATAGTGATGCAGGAAGGTTTTACCCAGAAATACTCAGTCTGGGAGAAGAAACAAGAAGAGAATGCAAGTCACACCTCCACTCTGTATTCATTTCATTTTCAGCGTGAGAGGATGGGAGAATGCATTAGGGTTAATTCCCACAATGCCTTACATGCTGGATGCTTAACAAATCTTTGTTGGATTGAATGGAATGACCATTAGATTCTCTGTCTTGTTAGCTGTAGTGAGAATTGAGAAGCTCAAATAGGGTTTTAAGTCATTCTTCTTCTCTTGCCATTGGATACTATTTTTAAGCATTTCCATTGGGAAAAGTCAGTTCACCTTTCTAGCATTCAGTCTCCTTGTATGCAAAGTGAGGGCATTGGGCTAGGTTAGATCTAAGGCTCCTTCCAGTTCTAATTCTATGACCTTATGATTAATAAATAGAAACTTGTTTTAAATTATGGCTTAGTGGTGTTGATCAGATTCGAAACTCAGCTGGAGGTCCCAGACATAAAAGATTTCAGGGTGCTAACTTGTAAGAATTCCAAATAAATGGAAATGTCCTTGGTCAGCCCTGATTCTGTAGCCTTGCTCATCACTGAGGCTTCCTGTCAGCATCGTCCATTCAGATATTACCAATCACTTTTCAGGGTCGATTAGCACCTTGTGAGCTGGTAATGTTTCATGGGCAGGTACATTTGGGAAATTTTTTGCCAGGATATCTGAGCTCACTTGAGACAGAGAAAATGTCCTGAGACACAAATTGATCTGGTTCAGTGGACACAATATCCTTGCTACAAACCAAAAGGAAGATTTGGAAGGGCACCAATTAAGACGTGGTATCTATCCTTGCCTCTAAGAGTATGATGGGTAGTCTAAAGGATTTTAACCTTGGTAGGCTAAAAATGCAAGCAAAGGGAAAAGAAGAGTCAGGGGGTTATCTGGTAAATTTAGGCTGCAAAGACATCGCATATAGAAAACATCTGATAACACATTCCTTCTGTTCCACAGCTCAGAATTTTGCAAATACTGACCATTTATATCTAGGCCTGTCCACTTGGATTGTGTAAACGTGATCTTAAATTAATTTTGGTCACATGATTATATACTTCTCCATCCGCACCTAATCCTTCCCCCACTTCTTATCTTAGTAGGTTGTTGATTTTTAGCACCAGAGGGAAAATGGCATTTTATACTATGGTCTACTATCACACAAACCTCTCTCCAAAGAGAAGCTGTAACCTTCTAAATCAAACACTTTGAGGAATAGTGTCCTCAACTGTACAGTGGTATAAATTTTTCAAAGTACTTTACTCTTTGGCCATTGAGTCAGGCCTAAGAAAAGAGTTGCACCTGATTCCAAGAAGAGAAATTTTTATTAAAGAAAAAATATTTCCAACTTGGAAATAATTGATAAGAAATAGCAAATAAATTCCTTCTTAATGGATTTGTAAAATCCAATGACCACGTACCAGTGTCATCTTTGAAAGTAAATGGCATTGGAAACCTATACTTTACTCCATCTAGTCACTAGATCCTTGTCGATCTTGGGTCGATAAAACCCAAGTTCACAGCAGTTATGGACCAAGAAAGATTTTGCTTGTCTGGTCTTCTCTTCGAATTTGAGCTCTCATTGGCTCCTGCTGTTAACCTTTCCAGATTAAGTAGTTAACAAAACTTGAATTCAACTAGGAGACCATAAGAAATTGTTCCTAGAAGAAGAGAACTCCATGTTCAAATGAGCTTTACTAGAAGAGCCAAAAGAAGATAGAAACAATTCTTTTTTTTTCAAGTGTGTGTCAGTGGGAGAGATTCCTGAAAAGGGAAAAAAAATGATTGTTTATTGCATATCAAAGTGTTTATGTATGTGTGTTTGGGCGTGTAGAAGAGAAGCATTTTATTGGACAAATTCCTTCCAAATCAAATTCTTGAAGAAATGAAAAGATATCAAAGATGTCTCTTTAAAAATCCATAGTGAGGCTATCCTCCCAGACAAAACTGGCAACCAATCATCTACCCTCTTAGTTGGGATGCCTATCACTTCTGAAATACCCTTCTGTTTGGAAAAATGCCTTAAAACTTCTGGACTGCTCAGAATAATAACTTAAAAAAACCCAACAACCCAGTAACTGTGTCCTGAACACAAGGTTTAACAGACTGGATAGATTATGTTTTAAAGATTGATTCTTATTGGCCCATTCATTAGAAGAAAAGACATAAAAATTCCAAATAAGTTCTAAGAGCCTCTACTAAAGTCAAATTCTGATGCCTCATTGAGCACGGATGCCATCCAGCATTCTTCAGGAATACAGGGGAACTCAACCTCAGCTCCTGGAAAACTCAAACTCAGTTGCTGGAAAAGCTCCATGCTATCTTGCACTATTATAGTTCATTTGTGTGGGTGTATATTACTTCATCCTACTAGAATGTAAACTCCACAAGGACCATCATCTATTCATTTCTCCTTTTGTATTTTGAACCATAACCCAAATAAAGGGGCGTTTTACAAATGCTTTTAGAACTGAGCTTCAGTGATAGGTTGTGGGTCTGGCTAAGAAGACTGGCCTGAGTAAGTTTGGGGAGGATCACCAACATCGCAGCTGCCTCACAAGATGAAAAATTGGCCAGAGCAACTCATGAAATCTAAAGGGATTATAATCATCATTACTGCCAAGAATACCCTTTCAAAGTTGCAAAATAATATATAAGGAATGGTTATGCATTCTGATTATTCAGAAATACCTGGCCCTGAATAGCTCAAATACCAGTTTTAGATTCATGGTGGGATAGAAGTGGTAATTAGATCCACAAATGTGTTTTGGATCCATGGGGCTGTAAAGTGGGCATTGGTGTGAATAGTAAAATCTCTTTGTAAATTCTATATCCGAAGGTTCTGAATACCTCCAGGGTCTTTGTGCCCAATTACCATTATATCCCCCCTCCCCTCAGAGTATTCCAAAAGTCTTACTACAGTTTGAAGCTGTTAGAGCTTTTGGAAGACCCTGCAATTCTTCTGCATAATCCTCCACACCGTTTGCTTTCACCCAATATCACTCCTCCATTACTCAGAGAAATTAGGTACTCCCACCTCCTTACTTGGGAGACTTGAATATATGCTTCAACAAATAAAGCCCACCAAAGACACTCTCATTATCTAGGTTTGCCCTTTTTATGAATGCAGCACATCAGCATGCATCTACAAAAGCTCAATTTCTTAAAAAATGGTATATGAATGAATGCCCCTTAGATATATAAAATACAAGTTAAAAAAGGAACTACTGGAAATACATATGAGATAGAATATTTTAAACAAATGAAAACTGAAAAGCGTAGATCTAATCAAAGCCTGAAAATGCTTTCCATAAAGAGCTTTATATATTTCTATATATCAATATTACTAGCAGCCATCCGAACTACAGTGAGTTGCCTGGTGGATGAATGATCTGAAAAGCAGCAGGGTCACAGTGACATGACATTCTTCCGCTAGAGTCTAAGTTCCATGCTAAGTAATTTGAGCCAATAAAAAGATAAGAGGTGGGGGTGGGGAGCCAGGATAGAATAATTATTGTAGTCAT
Source organism: Trichosurus vulpecula (assembly GCF_011100635.1). Lineage (NCBI taxonomy): Eukaryota > Metazoa > Chordata > Mammalia > Diprotodontia > Phalangeridae > Trichosurus > Trichosurus vulpecula. Next base: position 59,336,555 of record NC_050578.1, read on the forward strand.
TTGAGTGAGATACTTTTATTCACTTCATGAAAGACTCTAGTGGGATGATCAGAACCTCTTTCTTCGGTCTAAGTTTCTATCGTAAAAATCTCAATGAATTGGAATTTTTCACATTTCAAATAGTTAAATTTATACCTTCAAAGGGCAAAAGAATACTCAGGCTAAGTTGCTTCTTTGCCACTAGATGGCAGCACATGCCAACATTTCAAGAAGTGAACAGCTTGCCCTTTTCCCCATCCAAATGAGAGCTCTGGCTACAATTTCTCAGAAGGAAATGCAGGACATAGGAACAGAAAATGGTTGAGGCTGTGAATCCTTGTTTTGAGATGTCCTGTAGTTCTGAATCTTTTAAAGAGAGATCCAAGTAAAGGACATAAGGACATAATACCTCAATGGAATAGGAATCCAGCGCAAGACTATCCTTCCTTCCTTCCTTCCTTTCTTCCTTCCTTCCTTCCTTCCTTCCTTCCTTCCTTCCTTCCTTCCTTCCTTCCTTCCTTCCTTCCTTCCTTCTTCCCTTCTGTCTCTCTCTCTCTCTCTCTCTCTCTCTCTCTCTCTCTCTCTCTATTTCTTTCTAACACAAAAGATGCATTCTGAATCTGCCTAAAATCTCCTAATGACAAAAGGAATGAGAGTTAGTGGTAGGATCCTGAAGGAGAGAAGCAATCTCATTGTAGCAGAAGGTCTCCTTGTAGAAAATGCTAGTTAGACACGTGTCCTCTCTCATAATGGACTATAAGACCCAAAATAGGAATTGAAAGTGGACCCAAAGGATATCTTAGATATTTTCTGTAGTAGCCAATCTCTGCTCATACAAGCATGGAGAAACTAACCCCATGTACAAAATTAAGTGAAGAATCAAAGCAGCCATCTGGAATTTTACCCCCGTCATTTCCCTGGCATCTTAGGCAAAACTTTTTGTTTCTTTTAAAAGAAGTATCCAGAGATATTTGCTCCAATTCTCCATTTCAGTTTTCCTGTGGAGATAGAATCTGATGTAGGAACTAGTTTTTTACTTAATTCAAGCAATGAAAAGAGCTGAGTTAATCTTATTAATGGGCAACATAAAAGCTTTCTTTTGGAACTGAGTCATAAGTTTATCCAGGGAATGCAGAGTAGGACTTTCCTCTGAATAACAGAACATACATTTGGGCTGAGCTTCATCTTTTCTTTTTCTCTTTCTTGACCTGTACTTCACACCCAAGAATTTTAGCCGCAAGATAAAGTCAGTCTAAGCCTGAATGAAGGCTTCTTTCAGCTCTGATCCTTTTTTTAAAAAAGTTATGTAGATAGAAGCATTCCCTATAGAATGGTTAAATTTATTTTCATTTCCTTAATTTGTGATACAAAGTTGTTGTTGGGCAAGAGCCTGAGACATCAGCATGAAGATTATACTTCCAATTGTAGTAGTTTTGAGATGAAAACTAGCACAAAAACATTAGTGTCCCAAACTGAAGACCAAAACAAAACAGAAAGCTACAAAGCAGAGAGGCTGCCAAGAGGGGAAGCAAGATAGGAAGGCAATGTGGTATAGTAAGGAATGTGTTGGGTTGGGAGTCTGAACATCTGGATTAAAATTCTAGCTCAGCCACTTGCTTTCTAGGTAGCCCTGGTGCAAGTCACTTGTATCTTCCAGGAACTTCAGTTTCAGCATGAGAAAAATGGTGGGACTGGACTAGGGCCTCTTTACACTTGAAATCTATGCTCCTAAATGTGTGGAAACTGTCATAAACTGCAAAAATAGGAGAGAGGACACATGGAATGCAGAGAGGAAAATATGAAGGTTTAGAACTAGGAGGTTCTAAAGTACAATCTGACCAGCAACCAGGACACCTGTCCAATGCTAAACCACAGCCATGCTTTGAAGGTAGTAATTCATGCACACACATGCTTATCATTCAAATATTGGTTTGGTTACTATGGCCTACTGAGCGATTTCTCCCCACCTGCTGAATGAATTGAGTTTCTGTGTTAAAAACAAAAGGCCTGTAGTAGTCATGAGAAAATGGAAGAAATGTCAGAATTGAGTGTGCCAGGGCACAGCTTCTCCTTGTTGGTCCCCATGGATCAACACATTGTATGTTTACTTTGTTATTGTTTTAAACAAAGAAAATATCCCATAGAAATGTCACCAAAATGTCATCAGTATGAGGTTTAGAGGGAAAAATATCCAGCCTAAAGTCCATTGAAAAGGGAACTAGTGAAAGAGGTCTAGCATTGGTAAGAAATACACACACACACACATACACACACACACACACACACACACACACACACACAAGAAATTTGAAATTTGCCTTAAAAGACAGCAATGTTATTTCTATCAAATTTCTTATGGTAGTTAAAGCTTGTGTCACAGTAACACTCACTCAGGACTGGGAAGCCAATCAAATACAATACATTAAACAGCAATAATTTACTGGGACAAATATCTCTTACACCAGGGGTGTTTGTAGAGTGACAGAAGGTAATTTGTAGGAAAAAGACTGACGGGCTGTGAGACCCGTCCTTTGAATAACAGATGATCACTCCCATTAGTCAAGGGAACAAATTCAGTCTAACACGCGTATTCTACAGATGAGGAAACCAAGATTCAGAAAAAAGTGATTTGTTCAAGGTCACATAACTCATCAGCGGCAGAGTGAACAGAACTCGCCTCTCACCTTGACAGTCATGGACCTTGGCTCTCTTTTCTGCCACCTTTGGGGGAGATAGGACAGCATGAGAAGAGCTGGTAGCCCCGTATTTGCTATCATCCTCCTGGGGCTGGGAATGGCCTCCAAACAGAGCTGTTAGGGATCTGAGCAGCAATGGTAAGTAGCTGCCTCTGACCAGGTTAAAGGATCAGACATGACCCGGAGACAAACATTAATGACTATGCTCCAGGGGTTGTGGGATTGGGAGAGGTATAAGGCTTAAAAAGGCTTAGTGACTGAGAAGGCTTGAGAAGATCAGGTCCAGTCAACACTCAAATGCCTATTGCCACTGTAGACAAAAACAGAAAAAATTAAAAGTAAATCCTCCTACTAGAGTACTTGTAAATGCTAATAGATAATAATAATAATAATTAATAATAATAATGATTATAATAATGATACTTTTAAAACCACTCCAAATTGCATATCACAAACACACACATTGTGAGGAGGGGCTTTTTGTTGTTGTTGTTTGAAATGAGTCACTAACTTCCCTGGGAGCCTACAGCTTATTCCAAAAAGGGACGAGATAGAGCCCGCAGGGAACAAGGAGTCTTAACCATGCCTGCTTTCCGCTCAGATTATCCACTTTCCAGACACAAATGGTTACGCTTGGGTTCTACAACAAGGCCTTGGACACAGAATGACAATGGGAGGATTATCCGAGACACCTGATGCACAAGATCTGTAACAAAAGTCTGTGGTTTCTCTGTAAATTGCTAATCTGAAATAGACACAACAAAGCGTCCACAGCTTCAACTTCAGATGATTTAAACAAAAATAGAAAGAGCCATGAACAGTGTCCTTATCCCTGTCCAAATCTGATGTAAACAATATTCATAGAAACTGGGTCTGTTAAGAAAGTTTATCCAATATATCTGGATAGCAATAAAAACCGTTTCCTAGGAAACTGTAAAATCCTGTACCATGCAGCGTACAACCCAATTAAGAGGAAAGTTAGGTTGATTTCTATATTCAAGGTACAACTTTACACATTTTTTCTCTTAACTCCTGTGATAATGTACAAGTAAAGTGGGAACGAAAATTGGCTGTTTCTGGTTGGGTTTATTTTCTCTTTCTCTCTTTCTCTCACTGAAATCTCCCTGTGAAGCTCCTTGGTCTGGTCTGGCTTGTGTATTTTCTTTCTCAATCATGGCCTGTAGGCCAGCCATCAGACTCCCTACGCATTTTCCTCCTTCCTCTTCAGTTCCAGGCTGGTTTAATACTGTCCTTCTGCTGCCAAAGACACCACTGTTTCATGTCTTCCCATTTCTTCCAAGACTGCTGCCAGCATGCTTAGGTTCCCATCTGGGAAGTTCTGAGCTTCCCAGAGATCCAGGATCACACCAGTAGGACTTGATTTTGTTGCAAAATAATTCAAGTATCTGTAATAGAGAACAGTAAAACATGCTGAATATTATAATGCACAGGCGAGCTATCCAACTGCGTTGTGACCCACATACAGTCCCTCACTGGCCTTCTAAGCATCCGGGCTATATTGGAGAATACACAATCAACCAGCTGTACCCAGTTTATCTGTAACTATAGGAGGAACTTTATTGGATCAGTACCAGTCAGGAGTTGTGATTTATAAACAGGTTCCGTCTCAGTCCTGAGTAAGTCACTTTAGGAGGCAAGCATGGCTATGGTCAATACCTTAGAACAGGGCTGTCCAGTCTTAGGTTTTTATTGAAACAATAGACAATGTATTTTGATCTGCCATTTTAGTGAGAGCTCTGGGTTAGCTTGACTCCATTTATGTAAATTTCTATGCTTGTAGGCAGGCCACACAAATCGTACCGCGGGCAGCATGTGGGTCCATGGGCCACATTTTGGACGGCCCTGCCTTAGAAGAAGCTTTTAAGTTTTCTTCCTAGTGTTATACTGGGGTTATACTGGAGAATGGGAGGGGGCAGTCCTTTGAGCATGCATAGATTTTCCCTGCTTGGTTTTATCCAATTAGAAAATGTTTTGTCATCACACAGTACCAGCAACTAAGAAAACCCTGAAAGAATGGTACCTTTGGTGGCCCATTTTGGTGCAGGAAAAGGAAAACTGGAGTTTGTGTCAGAAGCCTCAGTCTAGCTGTGGGACAGTGGGCAAATCTGTCACTTCTCTGGACTCAGTCTCCTCATATGAAAAATGTGCATACTGCAGTAGCACTTCCGACCTCAAAGGGTTAGTATAAAGCTAGAGATAGGGACTCAACCTGGGATTTCACTGGTGAAGGGACCTTCTGAAAATCAGAGAGCTGTCCAGAGTTCTGAGAAACTAAGGGACTTGTCCAGGGTCGCAAAGCCAAGGTGTGCCAGAGGCAGAACTTGAGGCAAGGTGTTCCTGGCTTTGAGGCCAGCTTTCTATTCATTGTATCAGACTGTCTATGTGTTGTGAGACTAATACTTTGTGAATTGTAAAAAGTCGTGGTCACAATAAGTATAATTATGATGATGAAACATAAGGACTTACCCAACACTACTTTGATCAGTGGCTAGAACACAAAGGGACACTAATCCCCCCACTCCCTCTGGAATAGCTCTAGGCAAGTAAGCACAGGTCCTCTTTCTACACGATAATAGAGTACAATGAATTGAATATAACAAAATACTATAATCCATGTTTATCAAGTATATTTTCATACTATGTACTGGGATAAATATAATGTTTAGAGAAGTTATGGCCCTTGATTTGAATGAGAACAGGCTACAAAAAACCAGTGAAGATAATTGTATAAAACTATATTGTATGATACATACATCACAAAGCAAAATGGTATGTAAGATTATTAAGTGGGGAAAGATTAGGGAAGGGCAGTCAGTCACTTAGTCAATAAACATTTATGAAGTATCTACCTACCACGAGCCAGTACTGAGAATTTAAAAAAAAAAGCCCAAGGCAGAAGACAATCCTTGACCTCAAGGAGCTTGCAATTAATGCAATAGACAAAAGCAAACCAATATGAATAGATAAACTATAGACAGGATAAAGAGGAAATAATTAAAAGAGAGAAAGAACTGGAAGTAATAGGGGATGGGAAAGGCTTCCTTTAGAAGAAGAGGTATTAGTTGGGGCTTAAAGGAAGCCAGGGAAGACAAGAAGTGGAGATAAGGAGGGAGAGCTTTCCAGGCATGGGGGACAGCCAGAGAAAATGTCTAGAGCATCTGAGAGGTAGAGGATCTTCTTCCTAGAATAGCCACGAGTCCAGTGTCACTGGATTGAAAGGTATGTGTTGGGGATTAAGGTGTAAGAAGATGGGAAAGGTAGAAGGGGGCTACCTTAATAACTGCTTTGAATGTCAAACAGATTTTGTATTTGATCCTGGAGGTGATGGAGAGCCACTGAAGTTCATTGAGTAGGGGAGTGACATGATCAGACCTGTGCTTTAGGAAAATCACTTAAGATGCAGAATGGAGGATGGATTGTAGTGGGGAGAGACCTGAGGCAGGTAGACTCACCTTCAGGTTAGTACAGTGGTCCGGGTGTGAGGTAATAAGAACCTGCCTTAGAATGGTGGCAGTGTCAGAGGAGAGAAGCAGGCATATTTCAGAGATGCCGCAAAGTGAAATCAACAAGCTTTGGCAACAGATTGGCTACGGGGGGTATGAGATAGTGAGGAGTCAAGAATTACATGTATTTTGTGAACCTGAGAGACCAAGAGGATGGTGTTGCCTTCAACAATAATAAGGAAAATAGGAGGATGTCTACCCGATGTCCAGTTTGAGATGTCTGAAAGGCAGTTGGAGATGCAAGACTGGAGGTCAGCAGACAAGTTAAGGCAGGATAGATATTTCAGAATCATTCACATGATAGTTAAATCCATGGGAGCTGATGAGGTCATCCAAGTGAAGTATTATAGAAGGAGAAGACAAAAGGGTCTGAGATTGAATCCTGTGGGATACCTTTGGTTAGAGGGACATGACCTGGATGAGGATTCAGCAAAGAAGACTGAGTAGGAACAGTCTGAGAGGTAGGAGGATAATCAGGAGAGAATGACGTCCCAAAGAAACTAGAAAGAAGGGAGTACCAAGGAGAACAGAGGGATCAATTGTCAAAGGCTGCAGAATTGAGAAAAGGCCTTTGGATTTGGCAAATAATAGATCTTTGGTAACTTTGGAGAGGGGGGTTGCAGTGGAATGATAAGGTCAGAATCTTGGATAAAGAAGGGCATGAGATGGCAGAAAGAAGAGGCACCCTTTACAGAGGGTCATTAAGCCTAGTTAACAAGGATGGACAGATCAAGTGAGGAGGTGAGGATATTTTGAGGATATGGGAGACATGGGCATGTTTGTAGGCAGTAGGGAAGGAGCCAAGAGACAGGGAGAGATTAAAAATAAGTAAAAGAGTGGGGATGACAGAGGGGGCAATCTGTTGGAAGACACAGGATGGAATGAGATTGTTTGTTCAGGTAGAAGAGTTAGTCTTGGGTGAAGGAGTAAATACTGGCAGAAGGCATATATGAGGAAGAGGGACCTCACAGCCAATGACCTCAAATTTTACTGTAAAGTATGAGGCAAGTTTCTCACCTGAAAGGTTGGGGGAATTCCATGAAAGGTTTGAGGAGGGGTAAGAGTCAGACACAACTGAATGACTGAATGACAACAACAACAACGAAGATTTGGAGGAGCTTCTGTGGAGACTGGATGGTGAGTTTAAGGGACGATTGCTTTACAGGTGTAAAGGCTCAGTTGAGGTTGTACAATATATCTATATTCGATTTAGTCAGAACAGTTGTGAAATTTTCTCCACCTTCCTTCAACAGAATTTGAATGGGAGTGAAGGCAGTGATGGAGGGAGTAATTCAAGGCCAAGGCTTGGCAGGGCACAATCAATTACATGATAAGGGGGTTAGGGATCAAGGAGAGACAGCATAGAGGTAAACTGGTTCACCAAGGGGTCAAGATGGAGAGAAGAGAGAGGTTAGCATAGGCGTTGATGGTTTGGGAGAGAACTAAGCCTGAAGGGTTCAGGGATTGAAGATCATGATGTGGGGGAAGGGCAGGTTTTGGGAAAAGGAAGAAGACAGACAGGTGAAAAGTCAATAAATAATGTCAGAAAAGGGGATTTGGGAATTCTTGAACTTGGAGGTATTACATTTCTAGGTGATGACAAGATAAATGAAGGGTATGGCCCTCTTTGTTTGTGACTGAAGTAGGCTGGAGGAATAGGTAAGAGGAAATGAAGAGGTTGAGAAACTGAGTGGGTAGGATGTCTGAGGGAGCCTAAAATACAGATATTTATTAAAGAGGCAGAGCGGAACTTTCCAGGGAAAAAGAAAAGTGTGAGCCAAAACATACCCTTAGTTGTCTTACTGAAAAGCTGCCTCCTCTCTAGGAGTTGTTGGAGCATGAACGAATGGTTATGCCTACCTATCCAGTTTCAGTTTGTGGGCTAGCATCCTCCAGTCATGACCTCTGGTCTGTGGGGCATCAAGACTGCTGCAGAGCTTCTGCCGAATAGGGAGAGGGATACTGAAAGCATTGGGTCCTGTGATGGTGGTGATGGTACTTGCTGGATCCAGCAGGGGAAAGTCGATGCCAGTGGGTTCCTGTATTTCAGTAGAGAAAACAACACCTTGTGTTATTGGGAAAACAAAGGGCAATCAATATTTAATCAATGCATTAAATAGGTATAAATGTAAAGTTCAACACTTAGGTTAAAAAAATAAATGACACAGGAACAGAATATGAAAAGCTTTGTTGGTCTGAGGAGAGTAATAGAGGATATTAAATCAATTTAATATTAATCTGTATCAATAGTGATATGAAGTCCAGAGAGAGAAGAAATAGCTTCATGTATTTGTCTTGGTCAGACTGCAACTGGCATGTTTTCAGTTATAGGCAACACATTTTAGAAATAATACCTACCAACTGGAAAGCATCCAGAGGATGGTAAATGACAATGTATAGGAGATTAAAGACCAGGCAGACTGAAGATCAACTGAATGAAGTAGGAAGTTTAGTGGGAAGAATGGAGGCCGGGAGGTGGGAACATGACATCAGAAGGGCTGTTTGTCATGTGGTGGTGGTATTAGGAGGAATGAGTGGAAATTGTAGAAAAGCCAATTTAAGTTTAAGGTAAGAAAACTATTTTGAACAATTAGAATCAATGTGGGCTTGGAATCATTGGAGATCTTCATGCAGAAGGTAAATGACCACTTGTGAGAGATATCATAGAAAATTACTATTGATTTGGACTAGGTGACCTTGGCCTCTAATTCTCTTTCCTTCAGAGAATGTATTTTCCTGAGGAAAATAAGTAATGAATTATAGTCATCTATCATTTAGTAAATGACTACTACGTTCCAGACCCAGGGCTAAGCACAAATATTCTCTTTAGTTAGGAATTGGCTTAAGATTTGGGTTCAAATCTTACCACTGACACATGCTGACTGTGACTGTGGGTAAATCACTTAAATTCTCAGGGTCCTTCAGTCTAATCTCTAAGACTATAATTGCACAGACAAAATGCTGGCCTGCCTTGGTAGAAGGAGTTTCCTCATCATGTCAATGAAATCACAGATCTAGTCCCTCTACTTAAATCATCAGAAATAGAGTTATTCCTTCCACATCAAGACTTTCCCCATTGCAGTTTCAATATATTGCGGGTTGGTATAAGAAAGAAAACGGGAAACGAGGAGGTTTGAGGAAGCCGCAGATGACACGCAAAGGCCAGCAGATGATACAGAAAAAGTTTTGAAACTCAGAAATTCGTAAAATATATGTATAGTATTGTATAAAATCAACATATTTTATCTTTTAATACCATAATAATTCAGACTTCTTCTCTGGTATGAAGCGAGGGCCAAAAATTTTATGCGGATTTTCCAGATGACAGGAGTGCCATGCCCTTAAGCCCTGTGGTGTGGAAGGGATACTTGTATTTGTGCAACAACTTTGCATAGTCTGTGAATTTCTTGGTTCTTATACAAAATGATTCTAGATAGAAAGCTCTGGAACAGCTCAAATACTGTTTTCCAAAGTGGTCCTTCTGGAATGAGTAGGAAAAGAGGCAATAGTAGCTCTTTTAAAGAGTCAGATTGCAAGGGGAAGGGCCACAACAGCACCCTGAGAAAGAACAGAGCTGACATTTAACTGCTAGATATAGGATCTGTCGGAGAATGTCTGACGCGAAGGAGAAAGCCAGTGGGGAAATGGCAACATAGGTCACCCCTCGTACCCTGACTTGGCTGCTGCTGAATGAAAGGCTCCTCATTTGCTTTCCTGTCTCTTTCCCTCACCCCAGGTGTTTCCCCTTGCCTGGAAGGCTTTCCCTCTTCACTTCCACCTCTTAGAACCCCTGGATTCCTTCCAAACTCGCTTCAGTTGCTACCTTCACCTGGGACCTTTGTGGTCCTCCCCCTCCTGGACTTTTTCCCACTTACAATTACTTTGGATTACTCTGCATTTATTGACTTTTTACAAGTTGTATTCCCAACACCCCTAGATGCCCTGTAGAACGTAAGCTGCTTGAGAGCAGAGACTTCTTTGTTTTGGTCTTTGTGTCTCTATCCCTAGCACTTAGCCCAGTATCTTACACTTAGGAGAGTCGGGGAAGAGGGCCTGGCCTTGAGGTTTCTTTAGTATAGCAGAGTTTCTGATAAGGCAATCCCATCTACCCCTACAGGTCATAACTTTCCCTGAAACTTACAATCTCTAACTGTTGCCCAGAACACAGAGATTGGGACTTGCCCAGGGTCCCCCGACCAATTTGCGTCAAAGGTAGGATTTGGCCCCAGGTCTTTTCAGCTCACTATTAACTAAACCTAGCTGCCTGTAATAGTAGGACAACCAGGAGGCACTTAATAATGTTTTCTGAATTGGATTGAGTGACAGGGACCACACGAGAATGCAGCACTTTGGAGGAAAAGCAATACAGCATTTGGAGCTAGAAGGAATGAATTTCCATTTTGACTCTGTTACTGAATATATGTGTAACTCGGGGGTAAGCCACTTCCCTTTCATCATACTGCATTTTTTCATCTATAATTAGTGGGGTGGATTAGATAACCAAAATCCTATATGATTCAAATTATATTAAAATAAACCTGACTTTTTTCTTTGAGGAAGCAGAAAAATAGGAGACCACCTTCAGAAAAGAATGCATGAGTTAATAAAGGTGTCCTCTACCTGCAAATCTAGTTTCTACCAGTGAAACCATACATTGATCCTTTAAGTAGATTGAGCCCCCAATGAAAATTCTGACTCTCATCTGCAGGAGAAAACAGGAGCCAATCTAGTCATTACATCTATAGATCAAGAAAGCAAAAGCAAATGTTGTCTGGGAACTATTAAAGCGATATAAGAAAATCAATTGAATCGACTTTAAAGTGGGTAACTCCTGGGTGTTCAACACGAGTTGCTAGAGGAAAAACAAGATTCATGTCCAGCAGCAGAGAAACCTAGGGCATAGTTAATGGTGTGCTGCTAAGGCTATTCTGTGAAACTCTCCCTGGCAGCACCTTCAGAGCAGGCCTGGACCAGCAGCAGCAGCCACCAAAGGCATTCTGAGTTATTCCCTGTGGTGGGAATTGAAGGAGCCAGTGGGTCTAGTGTTGACTTTGCAAAACTGAGCTTCATTTGTAAAGCTTTAGCCAAAACTCTGTTTTGCTGGTTATAAACTCATGCTGTGTAGTGGCCACTTTGCTGCATGGAGGGCATTTTAGAGCAAAACTAATTTTTGTAATAATATTCAGAGCAGTGTTGACCCTAGTCACAGCACCCAGATTGTTGACCCCAAATCTAGCACATTCTATGTCTAAGGACCATTTCATGGTTATGTTTGTTTGTTTTAAAGCTCCAATACAACTAGGATTTTAAGATTTTGACATGTGTCAGAATCTTTGCATAGGAAATTAAGAAAATGATATGAATACTGATTTACATTAGTCAGTGTTTCATTCCTGAAAGGTCTCCTCATTTCGTTGTTATGCCTCTGATAACTACCTGCAGATCACCCCTCTACACTTTAGTCAAAAGTCATCATCTGATGGCCAATGTGGTGTTGAACCTCTCTATACTCAGCTAGCCTAGTCCTTGAATGGGGGTGGGAGAGCATTTCCAGTTGTCCTTGTCTATTTCTTACTACTGGACCCAGATGGCTCCAGAGGAGAAAGTGAGGCTGGTGACCTTGCACAGCCCTTCCTTACTTAAGTCCAATTCACTTGCAAGTTAAGGCATCATCTTCCTTATGTCATGGTCCTCTTCAAGAACGAAGGGCAAACAACAACAACAATTTCTTGAATGGCAAATATAGGGTTTATCACAGAGCTCATACCCAAAGCCTTTCCACCCTATAGGATCTGTTAAAGTTTGTACCATCATCATAACCTTTGAGAATCCAAGATCACCACCATACTAGAATGAATGAATGAGTGAATGAATGAATTCATTTATTCAATAGCTAGCATTTATATAGCAGGCTAAGGTTTATCCTTACTATATCCCCTATTATCCTCATTTTACATATGGGGAAACTGAGGCTGAGAGAGGTTAAGTGACTTGCCCAGGGTCGCACATCTTAGAACTCAGATCTTCTGGCCTCCAGGTCCAGTGTTCTATCTATTGTACCACTCATCTTCCTCTTATTGAGCATCTATGCTAGGACAAAAGGTCAAGGACTTAGTGAACACAATTCCCGAGTAGGAGTGGAAAAAAGTTAATAAGTCCATGCAAGTATAAGGATTCAATTCTTATGCTACTTAGTTCTAATAGTATTAGTAGCAAGGCAGGGCATCCTTCCTGGTCTCAATATCTGATACAGCAGTGGCTATTGATAGCACAACGTACTTGAGTTTTATTAAAGATGGCCATTATTTCTTCCACTTACTTGGTAGGTAAAATTAGAGACTATCTAAATGCAATACTTATTACAATAATTGTTTATGATTTTGGTTGTACCAACTGTCTTCGATGTTATGCTTTCTCTAGATAAATATATAATTTTACACCCAATAAATATCTAACCAGATGTCATGGGCAACAGCTTTTATTCTTAGGACTCTGCAGAACCAGTCACTTTCTAGGCCCATCTCTACACTTGACCTAAAGTTGTCCAGAAGAATTCCTAGTCCTGGATATGACTGCTCACCCTCCAGGCCTTATGGGAATGATGAAAACAGACAGAACAAAGGTTGAAATGGAGGCAGCACAGACCATAAATGTCATTTCATGCCCTCTAATTTTCCTCGAAAGGTTCTACATGGATAGGCAGATCAGATAACAGCAGAGGCTGAAAGTGAAAAGAACACCAATATATGGGACTATTCTCATCCATGACACCATGAAACTGACTACTGAACTCAAATTTGCCTGGGTGCTGTCTTGACCCTCCAAAGCGGCTTTACTTATGGCGTATTTAGAGCCACCAACTTACATTTATCTGTCACCCCTTTGTCCAAATTAGTTAAGAGTATTTGTATGGAATTGAATATATTTTTATGAAAACAGAATGACTGATTGCCAATGCAGGAGTTATCTCTCAATCACTTGTTTGTGTTGTCAGATCATTGACTTGTTAGGACAAAGGCCAAAATCAATATGAGATTAGAAGAAATAACAAAAAAGAGCAGCAAAGACTGCTATGATCCAGACCCAGGGCTAAGCACAAGTAGTCTCTTTAGACAAGAATTGGCTTAAGATTTGGGTTCAAATCTTGCCACTGACACATACTGACAGTGACTATGGGCAAATCATTCAAATTCTAAGTATTCTTCAGTCTATAGACTAAAATTAGCACAAGCAATTTCATCATGATTATGTATGAACAGAAAAGGAGGTCGGGCCAGCAAAAAATTGGTAGTGATATGCTTTGCTTCCTTTACTGCTACTCATGTAATGGAAAGAAATCTATGTAAAGAAACTCTACATACTGCCGATATACCAATGAGAAGTTAATGAGAAGACATGGATGAGAATTGCATAGGGTTAAGAAGGAAGGCCTGGATGGGTTGCCATCTGCACTGTTGAGTGGAGTGCTCAAATTAATGAGATCACATATTCAGGGAAGTAGTGGAAATTTCCTGGAAAATGATATTCAGATGTTTTTCTCTAGTGAATACTGTCTTTATTCTTTCTTTCACAGAGAACAGCAGAATAAGTAGATTTGATGACGCAAAAATGACATTGTTTAGTTCATACAGATGGTTTAAGTTTTCATAGTTTAGTACAGAACCTAGGTGCTCTGACCATACTTTCTGAATATGGGCAAAAGTTACCTTTGTACAAAGTGGTTATTCCTATGTGATATGGTGGAAAACATCCTGTATTTGTAGTCAGATTATCTTGGTTCAAAACCCAGCTATGCTGCTTACTATACTTGTAAATTTGACCAAGTCACAGTACCAGGGACCACAGTTACATCATTTGTAAGATAAGAGTAACATTGGCTAGATTATCTCCAACTTCCCTCTAAGCAGGTATTTCTATAATCATGTTTCATCTCTTTTGGATGTGTGGGGGGTGGAGGGCTGGAAATCTTGATGGGGAAATAGATTATTGAGACACCAGGGAGCAAAGGGAGTGCATGTAGGCATGCAGACATACTAAATTTTCCTATTTCTCCCTCCTCTGGTCCACCATTCAATTTGGGCATCAAGAACGGAGAGAGACACACACACTGCAGGGGAGTCTAAAGCTGCTGTCTGCCATGTGGCCAGACGACAGCTGGCTTTGGGAATGGGACTTCTTGGATTGCCAACTTGAACTGGCATCACCCATCACCTGTGGTGATGGGGAGCAGAGGGAAGGAGAGTTGAGATCCAGGCCTGCAGCAGAGATGCAAGCTGCCAACTAAGATTGTGGGGAATATGGCTGCCAAGGGGAATTCCAGCCATCATAGAACATGGAGAAGAAGTAAACTGGGGACAGAGAGACCAACTCTTCCATCTCTAGTCTATCCTATATATCTGTCTTTCTCTCCTCTAGGTCTATCCAGGGTTAGAGTGCAGGAAGCATGCACAGATGCACGCGCGCACACACACACACACACACACACACACACACACACACACACATGTATTTCTTCCTTCATCACTCTCCCCACCCCCCAAATCCAAAGGACTGAGGAATATTTGCAGGAATTGTTTGGAAGGGATGTAGGCACCTGATTTACTTCTTCACCCTTTTTTCTCTTCATAGAATATTTGAGACAGGTTAGGAAATTTCCCAGATCACTCAATCCATTCATTTTATATTTGAGGAAAGTTAGCCACAGGGAGATTAAATGACTTGACCAAAGTCACACAGGCAGTAAGTGTCTGAGATGAGATTTTGAACCCAGATTCTCTGACCCCAGGACCAGTGCTATTTCTACTGTCCAGTGTTTAGGTAAACCATAAACTGTTCGTAAACATTTTCAACAAATGGGACCATTATTTCATTCACCTCTAGGTAAATACTGCAATCAGAACTAGTACCCACTATACCCAAGGGGCAATGCAGATCTAGTGGCAATAAGAAGGAAGATAGTATAAGAGTCTGTAGACTAAGCATCCTCTTTGTTAGTCAAGATATGGCAGTATTTAGGAAGGTCCACATAAGCACATGGAAAAGGAGAATACACTCTGTTGAAACCAGTTGGCTTGTATCCACTTGGTGGATAAATGACACATTATGCTCCCTTGTTGGTTAATTAATTAACTCATTAATTGAGTGACAACCTGTTTGCTGTAGGTTTATGGAAATGATTGTGCCTATGTGACAACAAGAGTTGGCTGGGACAACCACCAGGTACACACACATATAGCCCACACCACTGTTTTGCTAAGATGAACATAAAATGAACTTTTTGGCACGATGGTGAAACCCAGGGCTTCCCAACTGTACATGCACAGAAGAAGATAGTTATGCTTTTATTAACAGAAGTCTTGTGTCCTGGTAGAGGTATCTTAGGCAATAGCAAGCAATGGCAGTGGGGTGGGATCAGGCAAGAGCTGGTTCCAGCATGGTTTTGCTGGCCCAGTCTAGGGATGTCGATTCATCTTTCCCTCGTCCGTAAAGTGAGAACTCTCCCTCCATGGGGCTGGTGGTAAAGAAAAGGGCTTTTAAAACTTAAAACACCATAGAAATGCAAATAAATATAATAATAATTTTTATTTTATGTGAAATCATATCATGCCTAAGGTTGACTCTGGCTCTTAAAACTGTTGAAGTCATTTCTGGAGTGTATGGGGGGCTGGGTCAGAGGAAATGGACAGAAACCTTCTTTTTCCTTCCTTTGGCCATAACTTCTTAGCTCTCCTCTCTCCTCTCCTCTCCCCTCTTTCTCCATTCTCACTGGCCCCTTCTCTAATTCCTCATCTAGGTTTTTTCTCAATGTAGCGATCATGTCACTCCCCTTTAGGGTAGAATGATCATACTGTTTAACATCTATAGTTTCTACTGTCTCAGGTCCTCCAGTGAATGAGAGGTCAGGGACAGAGACAAGCTCAAGTGTATGTGCCAAAAAGATGAAGGGGTGAGGAACACAGATGAGGGCCTGCAGTGCATGGGAAGAACATACAAATCCTTTCGTTGTAGAGTAAAGGGCTAGACCCTCCAGCTGTAGAGTGGTAAGGTCCAGAGGCAGGGTGGTTCAGTGGAAAGAGCCCCAATCTAAAGTCCAAGAGCTTTGGCACAGATCCCATTTGTTTCATGTGTGTGGGCTTGGGCAGGTCAGTTCCCTTGTCTGAGACTCAGTTTTCTCATCTGTAAAATAAGGTGATTGCTTAGATGACCCCTCAGGCTCTTTCTAGCTCTGGACATATGATCCTATGGACTTTTGTAATGTGGAATGGACATGTGTGTAATTAAGTTTTATCAGGAAAAACTGGGGATAATGATGCTGAGCTAGTAAAACACGACAGGAAAACCAAAACATCAGTTTGACTGTATAAAATGTTAATTGCATTCCTTTTTGTGAGTGACCTACCAAATGGTCTAATTACCTTGCAGCAAAACAGTAACAATACATGTCATCAAACGGGTATCAAATTATGCTTGTTCTAAGCTGTATTTGATTATATTATGTCTGTTCAGTCTCCCTAGTTCATTGTCCATGTGATGTAATTGTCTGCTCACTACGGGATATTCCTGACTCAGCTCTATAAACTAGTTGATAGTGAATGGGCAGTTATGGAGCAGGATTTTATTTTATGGACTTACAAATTCATCTTTCTCCTCTGGTGCACAGAATGGGCTCCACAGGCAAACAGCATGATGGGCTTCTTTCCTGACTTCAGCTCCAGTCACAAAAATGCCCATTTTCTATTTCTATTGCCTCCCTGATTTTTTTTCTGTTGACACAATTGAAGAAGACACATAGAGAGGCAACAGGTGATACCGCCTGCCTGCCCCAGGCATTCTAGGGCACTTCCTATAGACAGCATAGCTTAGCCACCAGAGCAGCTGCTGTTCTCCTTGCAGAAGCCAGAATTTGTTGCTGAGGATGGAGAGGCAAGGCTTTCCTACCAAAGGGCCAGAAGGAGACCCCAGAGCAGCCCCCATTTCATGGTGAGATGCTATGGGGGATACATCCCTGACCCATGTCTACTGACCACGGTCAGAGAACAATGTTGTTTACAGGATGATAGATCTAAAATTGGAAGGAACATTGGAGGTCATCTTGTTCAACCCTTTTTACACCAACCACTTTTACAGGTGAATAAATTGTGACCTTTTACAGATAAATAAACATGTAGGCCAAGGGATTTGCTCACAGTCATCATTCAGAGAACCCCTCAACAACTCATTTTGATTAGACGTAGCCAAGTGAATCGTCCCAAGATTGGAATCATCTATTTTTTGGTAAAGGATCTCAGGATTCACAACAAGAAAAATTGCTAGGTGATCTCTAAGATCCCTCTACTTGTATATGAAGAGCTACAGATGATCGGAAAGACAGCACTATCATGGGAATCTTGGCTTTAGAATTTTATGTTCAATTTACCTGCCAACTATCTGTGTGATCCTGGGCAAGAGTCCTATTTAGAAGAAAAAAAGGGTGAGCACAGTTACCCTTCATTTGTTTGGCATTTATAGCACACATATGATTTAAACATGTTCTTAGAAGCTCCCATGAGCATTGGGGTTTTGGAAATCCTTAAAGTCCCTTGTTATCAGGGTTTGACATCATAGCTACATCAACTGCTCTTCTATAAATCCCCAGATTGCATTCAAATAACTCATACAATGACTCGATTCAAACCACTGACCCAGAAAGCAGAAAGCAGTGCCCCATATAATCCCCCTGAGTCATCTAGAGCTCGGCCTTTTTTCCCCTTCCTTTACATTTGTTTGTCCACTTTCTTTGGAAAAAAAGTCAGTTGCATTTCTGAACAGCTGCTCTATCTGGAGGGAAGTCTCTGTGTCAAGTTTGCAAAAGAAATAGTGTTCTTTATACACTAAAGCAAGAAATGTAATTTCTAAGTTATGACTATAGTAGTCAAAGCTGCTTTTTCTCTGTGAAGAGGTGGCAGAGAGGGTGATGAGGGGGAGGGCTGAAGGCCTTTCATTTGTTGCTGCATCTGATCCACCTTTTCATCTGGCAGCAAATGAGCACCCCTAGCAGAAAGCATGCATCAAAAGGAGCACTCTCCTCCCCCTCCGAAATTATGCAGCTTTTGTTGTCATTGGAGCTGGGTGGTTATTGAACTTTGCAGACCTGCTGGGCCCAAAGAGTGAAAACACCATCCAAAGTCAGCGGGGTGGTACTGTGTGCCTCCGAGATATGGCTCGTGCAACGGAAGGCCCTGGTGGTTGCTATGGCATTGTGACACTAAGATCATTCCTTATGAATATCACTACGGGCTGTGACTAAAGTGGTTTATGAGTCAAAAGGCTCATGGAACTCCACAAGGAAAAGATGACCCACCTCAATGGCGTATGGGAAAGGGATTGAGGGAGATAAGTCTCTAAATTTGAGATAGAGAGGAAGACAGGATGAGCAAACTGACATGTCATATGTCACTGTGTGTAGGGCAGAGAAACCAACGTTGTCTCTTCAGTTGGCTAGGTAGAGCTCCTGAAATTGTTTAACGTGGCAATCACAGACTCAGCTTAGTGGTATAGAGATGAGGTCTCTAAGGGCCCAAAGGTTTTAATCACTGAATCTGCTTCTGTTTCCTTTTGTTTCTCTAAAGATTACAGAGTTTTAGACTACAGTTTTTGGAACAGAGTTAAAACGAGGCAATCCACTCCTCATCTTCTTCCTTCACATAAAGGAAGCTTTGTTGGGTATTGAGAAATAGTTATTTACTCAAGGTAAATCAACAAAATGCCAAGGAAAGTGTGGGAAGATGTCATTAAAGAGAAACAGAGAGGATGCACACAAGGAAAAATATGCATAGATTTTATGCGTATCATTAGAGCACCCTATCCCCAGAGGAGAAGAGAGACAAATGCCTGTTGTCCATTTAGGGACACATGAGAGGGAGTAAAGAGACCACAATGAAGCTTCTATTTTCCTTCACTTTCAAGGAGGGAGAGCAGTCTGAAAGAGTCAGGGCGAGGCTTGCAGAGCTTTTTCTACTCAACAGTTAAGGGGGAAAGTGTGGAAAAGCCAATGAAAAAGATGGTAATTATGGGGAATGTAGGCATAGCAAGTTATAGTTTATATATACATACACACATATGTGTATGTGTGTTTTTATATAGAGTATTCCTAAGGTGTTTCTCATTTGTAGGTTTTGTTTTACAAAGATCTGTCACAAGAGTTCTTAGAATGATTTGGTTTCCCTAGTGTGTTTAAAATATGAATCTATTTACCAAGATTTGACATATCTACCTTTTAAGGAACACATATATTGCATGAGCAGAAATGGTCCCTGCTCTCCACCCTGCCCCTTTCTCTCCTGTGACCTATTGTGAGTGGTGGCGATTTTCCTGTTTACCTCTGACACTGTACAGGAGAGCTGGAAGATCTGGCCTTCTCCCTCTACCTGCCGCACGCAGATCTTACAAACTAACTCCACTGTGGTCAGGCTGAATCTTTCCAAGGTGAAGGTACAATGGAGATTTCTTTGACAACCGCTCCAGATATGGTAAAAAGGAATTTCCTATAGGACAAACAAATGAGATGAAATGAAATGAGAGTTCCCAAAAGCTAAGAAAGGAAATTGTTTCAAAAAAGCCATCAAGAAATAACTTAATAATGATAGAGCAACTCACACTAGAGGATATTGCTTGTTAAAAGACATTTTGATAGGATGGGGAGAGGGGAGTAAGCTTAAAGGGGGGACAGATAGAGACAAGATGTGTGTTTATTTCCTCGTTCAGCCCCAGAATGAGGAAGCTCCTTCTGCCAATGCAGGTCAGCACCTTCTCCATATGTCACAGTACTTGCTTATCCTCACATAGGCAGGACGTGTCAGAGAAAGGAATTGAAACATCTTCTGGCTTTGAAGCTAGCTCTCTCTCTTCTTTATCCAAGTGCCTCTAAACTTAGTATATTTATATGTGTGTGTATGTGTGCATATATATATATATAATATGTATATATATATATATACCTATGTGTATATGCATATACACACATATGCGTATGTATATATACACATATGTACATATATATTCAGTATACTTTCATACATATATCTTCATCTTTCATATGATAGGTGCTTAATAAAAACTCACTATGACCTTACATCAAAAAACACCACTAATAAAATATTATTGACAAGGCCCAAGAATAGGACTTTTCCTAGAAAAACTAGTAGGCCCTAATAAAAAAAACAACAACACAACATTTAAGTTGCGGTTAGGAAAATACCTTGTTGTTTCTCTAGGAAGTAACACGTTGGGCCAATTTAAAGAATTGTAATATCTCTAAGTCACAGAGGAGGTGCTGATCTCCATGGAGAGAGAGAATTTCCTTTTCAGAAGTTCCCTACACCAATGAAATTGCAGATCTAGTCCACTGTCTCTTATTCAACGAAATAGGACATTGGCCTAAGTCTAAGGGAGGGGTCTGTTGGATTTCACTGTGCTGGGTGTTGGGTAAGAAGTCTCAGGAGAGCTGAGGCAGGAGGAAGGACAGTAGTTCAATCAGAAAGACTAAGAAAAGAACATAATCATATTTAGGCAAATTAAACATGAAAAATGCAACATATGAGTACTTTCTCCTATTGTATTTGTCACTGTTTTAAGCATGCAAATGAGATAGAAATATTTAGGTGACTGACTATTGGTGATTTTACACACATACACACATACTTAATACACATAATCACATATGCATGTGTGTATACACATATATGCACATACACACATAGATCTACAGATACATACATATACACATGTATACATACACACAATACACACATATATCTAGACCGATAGAAAAATAGACAGATAGATAGATAGATAGACAGACAGACAGACAGACAGATAGATAGATAGATAGATAGATAGATAGATAGATAGAGATATATAGACAGGAATGTAGAAGGAAAGAATTTCCTTCATCTCCTTAGAGTGAAATATGTGAAATATGTACAGTGGCTGATATTTATAAGTAAATACTAGATCTTTGGCCTGGATGCACATATAATTCACGTAGTATCTCATTTAAATGTAGCTGAACTTTCTGGGGCTAGCTATCAGGAGGTTTGTGCTGTGGGATATTTAGGTCTAACTGATTCAGTATAAAGGGAATTCCTCCGAGAACCCGCAGAATGAATGGAATAAGGTTGGGGTCCAACAGTTTAAAACCTATTATTTTATTGACTTTAACCTATAGGGGTTTAAAAAACACCCTCAATTTTAGTTTCTATACTGAAGTTCCTTCTCAACTTTCAAAGTTAAATTATAAAACTGGCAATGCTGAAGTCTAATTTGGATCATATGGGGAGACCACTCTTGCTTGAAATCAATCCAATTTAAGGATAAACTACTTCCTCCCTCCTCCTCCTCACCCTGCTCCCAATAAATGCATTTGGAGACTGGATTTGCTGACCCACTGCAAATATTTCTGTAGAAACTTATTAGGAAGATGGATTCCCTCTCTTGTTAAAAACATAGAAAATTATTATTTTTTAAACCATTTTGAGCTTGGATTTGAAAATCCCAGCCAGCCTCAGAATATCCCAGAGATACACTCTCCCTAGAGATTAATTTGGAACGGAGTGTGGGGAGGAGGGAGCAGGGATACAGTTCCAGGTCTCTTGCTCTGATTTGTCTTTGTACCTTTTCACACCTTCAAGTCCTGATACTTTTACTTTTGCTTGGGACTCTCACCTGGTACTTAGCAATCAGTTTACTCTTCCAGAGGGAATGGGCTATGTCGTGAATTGACAAACGCAGGTTATGGGTGCTGCCTTTAAAATGGAGAGTCTTGGGTTCTTCTAGGAGCTGCCCTCCCATCTGTCTCTCGAGCTGCAGAACTTCCTAAAAAGAAACAAAGATGGAAAAAAGTCAGCATCAGGCTGCATCATTCATGTTAACTCTCATCAAATGAGCAGCTTTCCTAATGCTACCAATCTGGGATCAAATAGAACTCCGCTACCATCATAAGCAGTCAGCTAGTTTCTGGAGAGAAGAAGCTGTGACACTGGTTCCTATTTCCATCTCTTCAGGAGTCCTTAACTTCTATCACTACTGCAGAATAAGAATGCAAGAACAGTGTACTCCATCAAGGTCACCTGAAGTCATGGAGTTTAATTGAATACACAAAATCTCAAGCATTTAGAATGTATCTAACCAGAGCCATCCCTCAGCTAATAGATCCTTCCACTTCATGTTCCTTCCAGCTACCCTCATCTTGATTTTTTTAGAAAAAAAGGCAAAAAATAACAACCCATACCAGAAATTTAAATTACATAAATTAATTTAAGAGTATATCCCAAGGAAAGTACATATTTAATCTAATTCCTAATTTGTGTGTGTGTGTGTGTGTGTGTGTGTGTGTGTGTGTGTGTGTAGGAAGACTGAGGTTTTTCACTGGCCAAAGGGGAACACAGCAAAAAGCAAATTTGCTATTATGGTTTTGGCCGATAAAAACTCCATCTCCATATGTTTGGAGAAAATTCAATAGGTTGTACAGGAGGTTGAAATTTATAATGACCCTGAGGTATTTCAATATTATCAACCATCAAAGACTGATTGAGATGTGTTTTGATTGGTCTACTTACTAAGTCAAGAATCTGATACATGATAGAAAGGTTTTAGGCATTCATTCATTCATTCATTTATTCAGCATCAATATGTAAAACACTGTGCTAGGAATTGAAAATGTAAAAAAAAACCAAAACAAAAAAAACAAGACATGGTCTATGCTCTTAAAGTGAAAGGAAAAGTGGGTTTTGAGTTAAGGCTTAGTTAATAAGGAAGGTAAATTTAAAAGAAAATGCCTAGCTTCCAACTTTTTGGTTAACTAAACTTTTACATTAGACTGAAACAACATTGGGGCACATGATGTATATAATAGGGTTTCTCAAATTTATTGGAAAAGATTAATGAGGCATTTTCAAGAGAATAAAGAAAAAAACTGGCGTTGAGTGGGGCCCACATAAGTAGTCCGTGTTACTGGGGTTGAGTTAAGTGGATCAGCTTTTCTCAGGATTTCTTAGCAGCAGTAGGTCTAAAGCTGATCAGTTGACTGCAGTAAGTCTCGTACCAATATGGTGAGCCTCTGGGAGTAGGCTAGAAGTGGACCCACCAAGCTCTGTAAGAAGGAGAAAACAGCTCAGGGCAGAAATAGCAGGTCAAAGTTCTTGTTCTGATCAGCAGTGGGATTGGGCCCATAAGTGGCTTCTGTATATCCAGTCAGGTAAGATATCCAGAAGGAAGAAGAAAGGAAGGAAGGAAGGAAGGGAGGGAGGGAGGGAGGAAGGAAGAAAGGAAGGGAAGGAAGGGAGGGAAGAAGTGAGGGAGGGAGGGAGGAAGGAAATAAGGAAGGAGGGAGGAAAGAAGGAAGGAAAAAAGGAAGGAAAGAAAGACAGGAAAGGAGGGAGGGTAGAAGGAAGGAAAAAAAGAAGAAAAAAGGAGGGAGAGAGAAAGGAAGGAAAGGGAAGGAGGAAGCAAGGGAGGAAGAGAAGAAGAAAGGAAGAGAGAAAAGGAGGGTGGTCCAAAGGTAGTAATTGTCACAAGAATGGCTTATGATTGCCAATCGAATGTTCTTTTTCTTTACATTATTATCCTATGGTGTTTCTTTGCTGTTACCAATAGCATTGCACTTAGGAAGTGCGATACAGGGAACCAAAGGATGGAAGTGTTTGCAAGCTACTGATGCTCACACTAAGCAGATAATGTGCTTTCAGTCTCAAGGGAGGATTTCTGCAAGGTGCAACTAGCTCAACATGACATACTAATTGTGGAGTCTAAGCAAGGCTAGAATGTAAGCAATGCTCCAATTCACAAGTATATCAGCCTTAATATTTGTTTAATGAACTCCAATCCATGAGGGCTTAGTCCAATAAAGACTCAGCTAGCAAACTTAATTGATTAAGCATACCAGGGCTTCATTTCAAGCTGCCTTATAAATGATGAAAAGCAAGAAACAATCATTTGGTCCAACCAGTATTCTGACTAAAATCTATTACTAAGAAAATAAAAATTCAATACTGGGTAGGAAATAGGGGATTGAAAAAGGAGAGCTCTTTTCATTCATGTCTAATGGTAAATGAGAGATGGAAATCCCCTATTTCACAGAGAATACAAATTCCCTGTTGCACAGAGGTGCAGGAAGTATCTGCCTTTAATTATTGGCCATCATTCCGTGATGCCGTTACCTGTGGTACTCTATGAAGCTCCCACACTGGTCCCCCCTCTACACACACAGGCATGAAAAAACCTCTGTATTGAAACATATTGCACAGCTTACACTGTTCATGCCTTAGCATGAAATACTCTACGGGTCCTCAGAAAGGCAGATGAGTAAGAACATCCTGCAGTCACAAATACTGACGCACTTCTCACTCACCCAGAGAACTCTGAGCCACACATTTCATCTTGACAGAGGAGGAAGGAAAAGAAAAGGCAGAAATAATTGAAGTTACTTTTGCTTCAGCAGTGATGTATAATAAGCATATGTTGATCGTGTTCATTGTCTAGTTAGCATAAAAGAGAAAGCTGATGCTCCCAATGAACCTGGCACCTGACAAATTCTAAAGCTAAAATGATGTTTGTTTATAAGCCATTAGAAGAAAAGAAACATAATTAGAAATCTTTTAGATTACGGCTGCGCCAATCAATCAGTTCTAGCTTCTTTCCAGTACGGCCTAATTACCCCATCAAGATGTCTAAAGAGCAATCGATAGTAATTATCTGATTACTATAGATCTTCATTATGTCCAAATTATCTCCCTAGGATGTCTAAAAGAAAATGTGTTGTATTCTATGAGGTAATTGGATCCAACAATATATCAAATCTGCATATTTTACAAACACCAAAGATCACTAAGGGCTATGTAGTTTGTTAAGAGATGTTGGACTCATCCTAAATTTTCTTAATATGAAAGGCCATCCCAAAAACCTAAACAGCCATAGCTTGGAATTTCAGAATCACAGACCTGAAAGCTGAAAGGAACCTCAGCCACCATCTGATCTAAACCATACATGAAAGTGATCCCTATACTTGACAAATGGCCATTCACCCTCTGCTTGATGCCCACTAAGAAGGGGGAACCCATCACTTCTTTAAGCAATCCATTCCATTCTTGGATAGCTCTAAAGGTAACAAGGACACCCAGGGAGCACAGTGGATAGAGTACTGGATAGAGTTCCTGGAGTCAGGAAGATTCATCTGAGTTCAAATTTAACCCCAGACACTTACTAGCTGGGGGACTCTGGGCAAGTCACTTCATCCTGTTTGCCTCAGTTTCCTCATCTGTTGAATGAGGAGGAAATGGCAAACCACTCCTGTATCTTTGCTAAGAAAACCCCAAAAAGGCGTCACAAAGAGTCAGACATGACTGAACAACAAGAAGCGGTTACTAAGTTTTGGTTTTTTACCCCTGACATTGAGCCTAAATGTGCCTCTTTAGAACATCTATGGGTTGTTTCTGGTTCTGCCTGCAGGAGCCAAACAGAACAAGCCTAGTCCCTCCTTAATATGCCAGCCCTCTAACTATTATATCTTCCCTGAGTCTTCTTTTCTCCATGCTAAACACATCCCTTCCCTTTAACCAATCCTCATGTCAAAGAGCCTCAAGGCTCTTTCCCATACCAGTTGTCTTCCTCTGGACACCTTTCAGCTTTATACAATGTAGAATTTAAGAAATCCAAGCCTGAGATAGAGTAAATAAAGGGATAAAGATAGGGACCGAGTCTGTGAATTTTTTGGTGAAGTGAGCTCCCTCCATCAGTT
The DNA here is from genome assembly GCF_011100635.1 of Trichosurus vulpecula. Lineage (NCBI taxonomy): Eukaryota > Metazoa > Chordata > Mammalia > Diprotodontia > Phalangeridae > Trichosurus > Trichosurus vulpecula. Next base: position 59,362,525 of record NC_050578.1, read on the forward strand.
CAGATCAGCACTTTTCTATAACTCTTCTGTCCTGGGAGCTTTTCTCTTCTCCCTTCATACTACTTTACCTGATGAACTCATCAGCTCCCATGGATTTAATGACCATCTCTATGCTGATGATTCTCACATCTACCTATCCTGCCCTAATCTCTCTGCTGACACCTCCAATCTCACACCTCCAAGTGCCTTTCAGACATTTCAGATTAGATGTCCAGTAGACATCTTAAACTCAGGATGTCCAAAAGGGAGTTCATTATCTTTCCCCCAATGCCCCAGCCTTCACTTCCCTAGATTACTCAAGAGGGCAATGCCATCTTCCCAGTCCCTCAGGCTTGCAACTTAGGAGCCATACTGGTTTCCTTACTATGTCTTGCATTCTATACACAAGCTGTTGCCAAGGGCTGATTTCACCATTTCAACACCTCTCAGATATGCTCCCTTCTCTTCTCTAGTACTACCTGCACTCTAGTATAGGACCTCATCACTTCATGCCTAGACTGTTGCAATAGCCTGATGGCGTATCTGTCTACTTTAAGTTTTTTCCTATTCCAGTCCACCCTCCATTTAGCCACTAAAGCGATTTTCCTAAAGCATAGATTTGATCTTGGCACTCTCCTACTCAATGAACTCCAGTGGCTCCCTATGGCCTCCAGGATCAAATGCAGAACGCTCTGTTTGGCATTTAAAGCTCTTCATAACCCCTTCCTCCCCTGTTCCAGTCCTCTTACATCTGATTAACCCAATGTGCTCTTTGATCCAGTGGCACTGGCCACCTGGCTCTTCCATGAGCAAGAAATGCCATGTCTCAGCTCTGGACATTTTCTTTGGCTGCCCCCCTTGTCTGGAATGCTCTTTCTCCTCTGAGCTGCCTACTGACCTCCATGACTTCCTTTAAGTCCCAACTAAAATCCATTTTCCCCTCTTAATTCTAGTGCTTTCCCTCTGTTAATTATTTCCTATTTATCCTGTACCTAGCTTGTTTTGTATATATTTGTTTACATATTATCTCCCCTATTAGATTATAAGTTCCTTGAGGGCAGGGGCTGTCTTTTGCTTCATTCTCTATTCCTAGCACCTGGCACAATGCCTGGCACATAGTAGGCACTCAAAAATGTTTATTGATGCATTAATTCCAAAGATCACTGAGAGGTTAAGTGACTTGCCTAGAGTCACCCAGCCAGATTGTATCAGAGATAGAACTGGAACATAAGTCTTCCTGGTTCTGAGGCTGGCTCTCCTGCCATTACATTGCCAAGCTCTTTTGCATGAGTTTCAAATCAATGAATCAACAAGTATTTGTTAAGTATCTTTTATGTATGAAGCACAAGGTCCAGAGCTGGGGATACAAATGTGAGTAGGACAATCTTGGCTCTACTGGAGGAGGAGGGGTTATAATTTGTTTGCAGATAAGCACAGAGAGGATGTGTACAAAGTAAATATAGTGATTTTGGAGGGGGAACTAACAACTGGAGGAATGCGCTAAGGCCTGTTGAAGGAGCTGGCCTTTGAGGTGAGCTTAGAAGGGAGCTAAGAGTTCCAAGGGATGAAGGAGAGCATCCCAGGCATGGAGAAGAGCTTTGGCAAAAGTATATACGCAGGATATGGGATCTTATGTATAAGAAAAGCCAGTTGGTCAGTTTGGATGAAATGTAGTTTGCGTAACAGGGAACAATCTGCAATCAGACTAGAAATATATATTGGAGCAAGCTTATGAATGTTTTTTTTGTGTTAAACCAACAGTTATACCATTGTACAGGAAATGAGTAGACATAGAAGCTTCCAGAGCAGAGAAGTGCTGAGGTCTGACCTGTGATTTAGGAAAGTCCATTTGGCCATTATATGGAAGGGTCAGAGGGGGAGAAACTGGGAAACCAATTGAGGGATTTCTTCAGTAGTCCAGGTGACCAACGATGAGGGACTGAATAGGATGATTATAGTGCAGATGGAGAGAAGGAATGGGTGTGTGTGATGTTAGGAAGATAGAACCGAGAAGAGTTGGAAAGTGATTGGATTGGGGGGAGCATGAGGAATCAAAGCACAATCCCAAGATTGCAAACCCAGGTAACTGGAGGTGCTCTCAGCAGGAATAGGTAGGTTGTTGGAGTGGGGATGAGTTTAGGAAGAAAGGTATTGCTTTCTGATTTGAACATGTTGAGATGTTGAGTCTGAACTATCTGTGGTACACTGAGTTGGCGATGTCCGGCAAACAGGATTGTGGGACTGGAGATCAGAAGTCTAGTTTTCCCTCTTTAATCAAGTTATTAGTTTTAGCAGGAATAGATCAAGCACAGCTAGACAGTAGAGAGCATTATGTCATATCAGAAAACGTGGGTTCGGATGTCTGTCACTTACTACCCTGTGTGACCTTAGTAAGTCACTTAACTATTTGAGGCCTCAGTCTCCTCCTTGATAAAATGAAAGGGTTGAACTATCAGACTTTTAAGGTCCTTTCTAGCTCTAAATTTATAATCCCATGAAAGAAGAGAAGAGGGAGAAATAGTAATTCCCTTGAAATCATTTTTGTCTTTTCTTTTTTATGTTAAAATAGTTTATATGACAAATACATAAAGACGTGGAAAACAATGTTGACATGGAAAGTGGAATGTAACCAAATCATGCTTTCAGAAAGAAACATAGCTTTCTTTTTAATCAGGTTATCCTTACTACCTATAAAATTACTCTCCCCTTTGGATCCTCTTAGCTTTCTGTTAGGCATTTCAAATAGCTTGTCTGATTCCAAGATTGACCCTTCTATTTTGCAGGAGGTTGGGGTTTGTTTCTAGTTTCTGTCCCCACCTCTCCAACTCTGCCCATGGACAGATTTTTTTCTCTCAAGAGCCTGTTATCTTGGACAATACAATGAGGTCTCTGACCTCTTCTGTGACAGCAAAGATGTACAAGAACAGAAGAAACCGATAGTGAACAATGAAAAGAACAGACTATTTGCGGCCAGGACCTCTGTGCTGGACAGAGATCAGTACAAGCCCGTGAGATCTGTTTCGTTCACAGCAGGTGATGGATGCCTCCTGAGTGAGCCACCACTGAATGAGTGTATATTGACTTGGGGAGAAATAGCAGGCTGTACCCTTTTTCTAGACAGAACAAACATGACTTAGCACTCTTTCTGGTTAGGATGGTATATCATTTGCTTGAATACGGAGACCGACCAGTGGAGGTGGGTTTCTTACCTTCCAGGGCTTACGTTGAGCGCATCAACTAGACTTGCATAAATGGAAAGGCTCATTACCAGTAAGTTGGTCAATAGGTGTTGAACTTTTTGGTCATAACAATTCACGAAACAAGGACAAATAAAATATGACCTTCATTGCTCTGAGATTCATCAGACCTGGACAAAACGGAGCGGAGGGTGCTAAGAGTGATCCACTCACCTAGAAACCCAAGGTCATCATGAACTAACAAAAGAATCCAACCAAAAAAAGGATTATATTTGTATAGGAATTACAAAGCACCTTCCTGTTATGAAATTGTAAAGTATGGAGCACAAATAGCATTAAGACCCCTATCTTATAGATGGGGAAACTGAGGGATAAAAAGCTGAAGTGCTTTGGGTCATAGAGCTAGTAAGTATCTAAGTGTGGTTTTAACCCAGATCTCTCAAGGCCAAATCTGGTACGCTTTCCATTAAGTCATGCTGCAAAGACACGGTATGAGTCCATCGTACAACCTCAGAAGACCTCTTTTTGTGCCGGGCGGTATTTTGATTTGATTTTATTACAACCCCATTCAGAGGTCACAGACTATGTCCTATTTCTGTGCATTCTTGGATCCTGCATTGCTTGCTATGTTCGTTGGGATTATAGTATGGAATGATAAACTTGAGTCTTTAGTACTGTGGCTGTCACAGCTATGACTATATACACTTCCCACAAGCAAAGGCCAGAGAAAAAAAGCATCTGTTTGCTCCTTTTCTCTGCCAGTTCTTTAGATCCTGCTGCTGCGGCTGCCGCCGCTGCTATCCTCTGTTCTCCATGTGCTGTCTGTCTCCGTGGCCTCCAGGCCTTCAAGCTGCACTGCCTGGCACTTGGTCCCTCCCCACTGTCAGTCTGCTTTCAGTCCACCTGCCTGTTTCCTGACTTCTGGCTCAGGCCTTTGCCAGGAAAACCTCTTTCATTATGCATGCCGGGGTGCTCTCTCTCCTCCTGTGTAAGTCTGTCCCACTTCATTCCTAATAAGTCCAAGGCTCCACTCTTGTGACCATTTGCAAATATTTTCCACTCAAGTCACTTGGTTTCTAGGGCCCTGCCTGCCACTCCCACAGCTGCCGCCGCCACCACCGCTGCCACATAATATAACTCTGAACCTCCTCACATGGATAGGAAAGTCTGTGTCACTTTCTAAAAGAAATGCCAAAAGATGATGCTTAGGGAAATGGTCATGCCACATGTCTGCTCACTCACTCCTGAGGAAAAGGAAGACTTTGTACTTCTCCATGTTAGAAATTTCAGTTTTTCTCTTTTCCCCCCCTTCTATTCATTAAGGTTACCTGCATTTCTTTTAACCCTTCAGGGTCTTCATTTTAAAATTTACATTTTGTCTATTAAGTGAGTCAATACGCGTTAATTATGTGCCTGCTAGGCACTGTGATAGGTGTATTAGGGATACAAAACAAGGTGAATGACATTTCCTACCCTCAAGAAGCTCACAGTCTAAGTGGGGAGGCAGCATGCAAGCAACTATGTACAAACAACATATAGACTGGATCAATTGGAGATAATCAATAGAGGGACTGGGGCATCAGGAAAGGCCAGATTTTAGCCTGGATTTAATAAACACTTTCCTCTTTAACACCCTCTCCACCTTCTGCTCCCATCTGTAACATTCAGATCAATTCAATTCAATTTAATAAATAGAAGTGTTATATACAGTGGAAGTAGTAGTGAATTTGCACTATGGAGACATGGGTTAGAATCTTGGCTGCGTAAACCAGAGTCACCTAATTTTGCTCAACTTCATTTTCCTTACCTGTGAAACTGGGGCTATAATATGTATGCTACATCCCTCACAAGGATATTAGGAGAATCAATCAACAGGCATCTATTAAGTGCCTAATTTAAAAGCACTGTACAAATGACTGCTGCTATTAGTATGATTAGTCATTAATGATTGCTAATTAAATTAATATAAATGCTACTATTATTTACTTATCTTGTTCTAAAGAATTCTTATAGAAATGGTCTGGGACAAGTCACTATCTTGCTATTATTCTCTTATAGTTTACATTTAGCAGGCTTTCTCAGGTAGATTGCAAAAAAAACCCTGCATTGTATAGTTGAAAAAAATTGGGATATAGGGTTATCTACTGTAGGCTTTGATGCTCCAGTAGCAGACAGGGTGATATGAGACATATAGCTTATTCTGGTCTCATATTTGATTTTAATTTTTTTGATTTTGATTCTGACTTTAACTTCTTTGGCTTGATCTCTATAATTTTAAAGTTTTTCATTTCCCCTTATTTGGATATTATGAGTATTTGATTTAGTGACATCTATCAAAAATGCTGCTTTTCACTTTTTATTAATCAGTGCAATATGTGGGTAGTTACAGGCAATGTTAACATTTATTATTTGAGCTCTCTGTAATATTTTGATGTCTGTATTTGTAGTATGGAGATAGGTTGTCAGTCTATGAAAGATAATGAGTTTATGAAGTAATTCTTTTCTTTTGAGTCATGCAAGATTTGTACAGTGTGCAGTGACATGTTTGAATGTTTTCTACATTTTCCTAGCATAATCGGTATTGATCACTAAGTTTGGGCTCCTTAATAATTATCCATCTGTAATTTCTGGTGGTGACGACCTGGTCCCGTATTGCCATCACAGATCTCTGTTCTCATACAGGGATGTTTATGACAGCCATTTATTCAGCTTCTCTTTGTTGACATATCAAAGGCTGAGTCCAGGTGGATGTCACCAGTGGAGGGCCTTTTGATTCTGTTCTTGTATCTTAGGTATTTCGTAGCTTCTTCAGGAGTTTTGATTGTGGTTTGATTAAATTCACCTGCTGTAAGCTTTAACTATTGTTTGGTGTAGTGATTCCTAATTATTTCAAAAGGACTTCTTTGGTTTTTTGACCAACTGATAATGTGCTCTAAAAATGTCTATTAATCTTTTCTATCTTTTTTTGTTGAGAGAAGTTTAATCTTTCTCTACATCCCTATATTGATCCCCAGATAGCTGCTACTGGTAATACTAATGTTGTTTATTTCCTACCATCTGTATTCCTTGCTCTAGAACTCCACCATCATCATGCCCCTAGGAAATCTTCACCAGTAAATTAATCATCCTGAGAGACTGTATCAGCCTTGGTACTCATAAAATCTCTTGTCACCCCATTACTTTCTGACCCTCTGACTGGAAGGCTGGAGGGTAGAGCAAATGGCTCCTCCTAAAGTTTCCATTTAAAGACCTCTCCAACCCCACCACAGACCAGACAACTCTTCTATCCCACCCATTGCATTGTTAGGGCTTGGATTCCCTCCACTATGCTCTGGCCAGATACTTTTCCCCCAGCCTCTCTTCCGCCACCCTCCTTTCAGCTTCCTATTGTTTTGTCATCGCCCTTTAGATTATACACTGTCTTTCCTTTTCTTATACATAGCCCCAGTGCTTGGTACCTAGAAGGCACTTAATCAATGTTTATTGACAGACTGGTGTTATTTTTATTAAGTGCTGAACACTCTGCCAGGGCCTGGGAAAGACGAAAAAGATAAAACAGTCCACAGTGCCAGACCTCTTAGAAGTCTCAATGAATGAATTCCTAAATGTGAGGTAGGACAGGGGATCAGCCTCCTAAGGAGAAAATAGAACTAGTAGGATTTGACAGTTACCCCCAAAACATCTATTTTAGCAGTCTGCTATGCTATTTGAAAGTCTCAACTTTTAGATACTTTCCTTTGAATTTTACGATCATAGATTTAGAGCTGACAGAGACTTTAGTGGTCAGTCATCTACTCCAACTTCCTATTTTTTCAACAGTTGAAGAAGCTAAGGTCTAGAGAGGTTAAGGATCTGAATCCAAAGTCTGTGCTCTCTCCACCACATCACATGGCTGCACATGTCGTCACTGTCTACGGGGCATCTAAAATAATGCAGTTAACATGCAAATATTGTACCCAGGGAGAAGAAACCTCTTCCTTCTTATTAAGCAGGAAGGATGAGGAAGAGAGGAGACAGAGGTAAGACCAGTTTAGAGGTATTTAGTGGGAGAGGCATGGAAATGAGGGAGAAAGGCTCTTTTCATGCTGGGAAAGTGCATTAATGCTGAGTAGCCAGGGATAGGTGGGTAAAAGGGCACTGAAAATGAAGAGGGGGTGTGGAGTGGGGCTAAGCAAGGCCCCTTTCCTTCCTTTACGATTTTGTGCATGGCTGCTTCAGAATGGGTTCTATGCAGATGAACAGCACTCAAATGTAAACACCAGCTCATCTCTCCATTGTGATTACTCCATTTCTCTCACCTCTTAGCATGTGATTTGCATGTTCTACACAGGCCCATTATACTAGCAGCATCTGGGCATATGGAACTGCTGTTAATCCAAGTAAAACAATTTATCTTCCACCTCTTTCCCTCCTCCCCTCAGTAAATAAATAAAACCAGCTTGTATTTTGTTTATATCATATGTGTATTTCTTACAGACTTAATGAATAATCAATCTATTGGGCACCTTGGTAGTTTCAGCAAATTGTCCCATGGAGGCCTAGAACCCTAGGGCTTAAAATAAACTTGTCCGTGATGAAGAAAAAGGCTGTTGTAAATTATATTCTTTGGATAGTGGGGCAAAAGACTCATTACCACATAAGCATTTTCTTCCTCCCTAGATGCCTTTCAACTCCAAATAAAACTGTTCTTGTCTGAGTTAGACTGCCCTGCCAATTTGCCAAGTATTTACTTATTAAATACTTCAAGTATTTACTTATTCATTTATTTCTGCTGGGCTTTGAGACTCAGAAAATAAAGATAGAATGAACATACAAATGACGTTATTGTAATCATTAGTGGAGGGCAAAGGGAAAGGCTTGGGTTCAAGACTACCAGACCCAATCTTTTAAGTAGGTTGTGACCTTTTAATTTAACTAAAGGAACACCTCCAAACTATTCTCATGATTCTCAGAGTGTTTACCATGCCAGCTGAAGTCGACTTGAACTGGGTACTCACTGGAACTTAACACTCCCCCCCCCCAACACACACACACACACACACACACACACACACACACACACAGAACAAAATCCTTCTGAAAGGTGTTTAAATGAAGGCAGTTATCTCATCAGCCTTGCCTTGTACTCTGGCAGGCACAGTGGGCATTCTAATTCAACATCAATACCCCCCAAATTGCTGAAGGCAGCTTTGAAGATCTAGGTGACATTTTTTTTACTCTTTCGGCTAATGTGACTAAAGAAAAATGCCATAAAAGCTTTCTGGATCTAAAGAGGGAAGTGGGGAGATGAGGGAAGATGTCACTGTAGTTCAAGTCTGACTGATGCTCAAGCCTCTAATTATTTTTGTTGCCTTTCAGACCACATAATCACCGTGTGAAAAAAATGATAATGATGATCCTCAATACCCTCAGCTCTAAAAAAAATTACAATCCTTTTTTTACCAGCTTCCAATAAATGTATAAATATGACCCTCAGAGAGCGAGCTTTCCACTGGTCTTCTTAGTCTGGTGCTTCTCTGAATTTCTGATAAATGCAGAAAGTACTCCCAGTCCTCCGAAAACAAATGTAAAATCAAATCTAACATCCTAGGAGATGTTCTACTGAGCAGCATTTGAGATGATGAAGAAAATGAAATTTGTTGGCACCAGAGAAGGTCAATGTGCCACGGAGCATACATGCCCACAGGTTGCACAGATAGTTTCTGAATGAAGTGAAGCAGTTCCTTCTTTTATATTCGTAGCACAAATGACACTCCTAAAAAAATGGGCAGTGCAGCTCATCAGTTACGCCTTTGAACTCTGCCTGCAGAATAGGATGGATCTTTATAGGAGCTGTGGACCCTTAGAGTGAATCTTTTAATAATGCAGAGTACCTTCACTGCAAAATTGATAGGGAGTATGGGTCATATTTTAGATGTTTCCTATACATGTTAAATGTTCACACAAGACAGTTCAATGAAAGGGCACTATGCCTCTCCAGTACATATTTTAAACCTCATTTTGATTATTTTATTTTAATTTGCGGAAGATAAATGCAAATTGCCAGCACTGAGAAAGGCAGATGAACAGGTTTAATAAAGAAAAATAAGAGGAAGCAGTGAAAATAACCCAAGCTGTTTCTATCATGATCAACGGTTTACAAAGAGACATTTATAGATTCTCTGCCTCTGGGGAGCTGGCACTTAGCATTAAAAATACATGAATAACAAATGAGACTTCCTTGCACCTTATGGCCGCAATAATGCAAAAATACCAAGATTCTTGTTAGGCTATAGGTAAATACGGTAACCAATATGCTGGAGAAACAATTAGCCTAATATTTTGGAAGGACCAGTCAGACCAGTTTCATTTATTCTGCAAAATAAGCAGCTTGCTGTCAGGTACTTTGCTCCTTTCTCCCACATCTCCCAAAAAGACAATGAAAAAGAAAATTAAAATAAAAGCACACAAGAGAAAAAAACACAGGCACACATGTACATGTGTATGTACATATATGTGTATACATACATACGGGGTGAGAGAGGAGACAGGGGAAGAAAGGGGATAAGAGGGCGAAGGGAGGGGAGAGGGAGAGGGGAAGAAGGGGAGAGGGGAGAGAGAGAGAGAGAGAGAGAGAGAGGGAGAGAGAGAGAGAGAGAGTGACAGAGAGAGAGACACAGAGAGAGAGAGAGAGACAGAGAGAAAGCAAGAGAGAGTGAGAGAGACAGAGAGAGACAGAGACTGAGAGAAAGCAAGAGAGAGTGAGAGAGACAGAGAGAGACAGAGAGAAACAGGCAGAGACAGAGACAGAGAGACAGAAAGAGCACAATTATACCAATCTCATTTAAGGGAAGGACACATCTGAGATAAACATGGAAGAAAATTTACTACCATTTACTACCATCAGCATATCATGCCAATTTCTTCTACATATTTTGTGAAATTCATAAATAGAACCCACTGGGAGAATTAGGCATAAAGACTTTACTTCTTCTTCACACATACATGCTCTCTTCATGCTTCTTGTGGAACATCTAATTTAAAACATATATATTGTTGATTTTTTTGTTACAACTCCATTACTTCCTCTTCCCTTCTACTCTTAGAATAAAAGCAATAAAGTTAAAGAAACTGAGACAAAAATAATGTTGCTGATGACATATGCAATAATCTGTACCCATAGTCCCTCACCTTTCTGCTCAAAGGGAAGTGCATTCCAACATTAGTTCTCTGAAACTACAAGGAGATATCAAACATAACCTGAATATTAGTCACCAGTCAACCGAAGTCCGTTAAAGTACCCATGATGTTTGTATTTACACTGTGGATAGTTTTTCATTGGTCCTGCTTTCGTCACTTCCCATTTGTTGATAGACATTTTCCCATACTTCTCTAAATTCCTCTCATCTTATGGCATACTAATACTTTATCTATAGCATTCACACAGTGCAATTTTTTTTAGGACTTCCCAACTGGTGAAGACCCATTTTGTTTCAAGTATTTGACACCACAGAAACGTGCTGCTCTGAATATATCTATATCGGTCTGTGTGGAACCTAACTTTCTATCATTTACTTTCTTGAGGGGAGTACGTGTTCAGTAGCGGTAGTGCTAGGGGCAAAGGTATGAACAATTTAGTCACTTTTGTCACCTATTTCCAAATTGTTCTCTGGAAAGGTTGAGCCAGTTCATAGCTCCACCAGCAGTAGCTTAGCCTGACTATTCCCCCATGGGAATAAACCCTCTCTTTTTGGATTTGCCAATTTAATGGGTGAAAGGAAACCCCAGTTATCTTAATTTGCATTGCTTCTGTTTTTATGGATTTGGAGCATTTTTTTCATAGTGTTATTGATAGTAATTGTTCTTTGAAACATTTAATTTTTAGACAGCATTCAGATTAGCTATAGATACACATTTCTATTGGCACAGCCACAAACCCAAACTTCTTATTCTCTTCCATCCCAGGCCCATTACTTGGCCTCAACCTATCTTTCAGTCTTATCTCAGACTACTAATACTTTGTCTACTCCAGACAAACTGGACCACCCTCAGTACTGCTCTCCTCATGTCTGAACTCACGCCATCTTCCATGTTCTCATGTTAGGAATGGCTCCTGCCCCACTCTCTTTTTATGTTAATTTAATTAAATTCATATCAAGAAACACTTATTAACAGTCCACTAAGTACAAGATGAAGATGCATTATGGCTTTGTGGACAGAGAATCAGCCAAGGAGTAACAAAAGACCTGGATTCAAGTCTCCCATTTGCCACAAACTGGCTTTTTGATCCTGTCCAAATCAATTAATCTTTCAGTTTCCAAGGCAACCCTCTATGATTATATATTCCAGAGCAAATGCCAATATGCATTTAGCTGTGAATTTCTTAGACAAATGAAATCATAGATTCAAACTAATTATAATTAATAATAATAACATTCAACATATTATGTTAGTTAATGACAATACAAAAATGAAAAAAGAAGTTCCAGCCTGTCCCTTCTAGGAGCCTACAATTTAGTAGGAAAATGTGGAATACAACAAGTATAATCACATATTATGTTCTAATCCAGCATAACCTCTCTCCTGAGCTTCAGTCCCATATTACTTGTTGGACATTTCTAAATGGATTTTGCAAAGGAACATCACACTCAAACATGTCCAAAATAGAATTCATCATCTTCTTTGACCCCCACAAACCCTCCCTTCCATCTAATTTATTTATTTCTGTTAAAGGCACTACCATCCTTCCAGTTACCCAGATTTCCAGTCATGGTAATATGCTAGGCTTTTTGCTTTCACTTTCCACCTTATATAATGATAATAGCTAGCACTTAGGGCTTTAAAATTTGTAAAGTACTTTACATGTGTTAATTCATAAGATTCTTAAAACCACCCTGGGAGATGGGTGTTATTATTATCATCACCATCTTACAGATGAAGAAACAGTCACTGTGAGGTTAGTGACTTGCCCAAGGTCATCCAGCTAGGGAGTATCTGAGGCAAGATTTGAACTCAGGTCTTCCTGACTCTAAGTCTACTACTCTATCACTGTGTCACTTAGATGTCTCTATACCCAAACTGTTGCCATACCTTATCAATTTTGTCTCCATGATACCTCCCATATCCATCCCTTTCTCTCTATTCACACTAAAACCAACCTGGTTCAAGCTCGGGCTAGACGACTTTTTGTCTAGACTATTGTAATAATCTAATTTGTCTCCCTGTATTCAGTCTCTCCCGTTGCCAATCCCTCCTCCACGGAGCTACTAAATTGGGTTTCCTAACGTAGGAATGTGGCCATGTCATTATCTTCTTTAAGAAACTTCAGTGTCTTCCCATCATCTTCAGTATAAAATACAAATTTGCTTTTTGGCATTTAAATACCTTCACAATCTGGATCCAGTCTACTTTCCAATACTGATTGCATCAGTCCAATCCGACTTGATGTATCAGCCAAATCAGCTAACCTACTGTTCATGTGCACATGACATTCCACCTCCTAGCTCTGTGCTTTTCCATGTGGTATATATTAGAATGCATTCCCGCCATACTTTCACTTGATAGAAACCTTTATTTCCTTCATAGCTCAGCTCCTATGCCACCTACTTACCAGGCCAAACCAGATCCACCTAGTTATTTGTGCTCCCCTGTAATGGCAAGCAGCATGGGACTTTCTGCTGTTTTTTTTTCTTTTGGAGTGCTTCTTAGTCTTAAGATAATCAAGTGCCTTTGACTGAACCTTGTCTTTGTTTCAATCAAGAGTCTTTAACGACCTGCTTAAGTCACAAGAAAGCCTAAGTAACATGAGTTTGAGTCACATGGTTGTGATGCCCTCTGACCCTGAAGAAGCATAAGCATATATATATATATGCATGTATACACACACACACACACACACACATATACATATATATGCATATATATGTATATACATACTCTGAGGTTAGCACTTTACTTTGGGGGCTCACTCATTGGAAGTGTGTTCTTGTGATTTGGCCAGACCTGACTCTGGGTAGCTGTAAAGGAGCCCCCTGGCTTTGAAAACCCAGATGTTGGTGTTTCTCTCTCTCTCTCTCTCTCTCTCTCTCTCTCTCTCTCTCTCTCTCTCTCTGGTAACTATGTATGTATTGCTATGGACAGATGGTTAGAAGCCATGTCTGCTGATTTGTGTTATTTGCTCTGTACTTATAATTTCTGTTTGTGTTTTCTTTGAAGTTCAGGGAGCTGACCTTTCCCCCTGAACCAAGTGAATGATATATGTATGTTTAATTAAAGTGAGAATGTAAACCCCTTAAAGTTGCCTTCCTTAGAAAAGCAGATCAAAGAACCTGTGCTAGCAGCCCTCCTGTGTGCCGGTGTTGTTGGTCTTGTTGTTGGTCTTATACCTCCATAGCAGCTGCTAGCAGCATTGGTGTTACATCCCCTCCCCAAAAGAATTTGGTACCAATTTTGATTTTCCTTATCTGGGTACATTTTGTATACATCACTTTCTCCCTCAAGAGAAATAGGCTTAAGAAAAAGAATATTTTGTTTTTGTCTTATGTTCCCAGTACCAAGTACAACATAGGTGCTTAATATATGTTTGTTGGATGGACGAACGGATGAGGGGGTCAAAGAAAATCTCCAAGCAAAGAACTCTCCAAGAAAATTTCAGGAGGGAGAAGAAACACTATGTACTAGAAGGAGCATTAGAGTTGAAATCAAAGGTCTGTGTTTGAATCCAGGTTTTTCCTTTTACTACCAATTGGATGTTAGGCAAAGTCAGGCAAGTTCTCTGAATCTATTTTTTCCTTTACAGAGGAGCCTCTATATGAGGCAGCTGGACTAGTTGGCCCCTCTGATCCCTTCTTCCTTGAAAACTAATGAACATTTTCATCTGGGGGCAATAGGGAAGGCTTCCTTATAGAGGTGACACCCATGCTGAACCATAAAGATAAGAATTTCATTTAATAGAGGAAAGGAAGGAGTGGATTCTAGGATGGCTTGTGAAAATTTGGAAGCATATTGAACTTGGGGAATAGCTAATATGATCAGGTGAATGGGAACACTATGAAATAAGGTAGGCTGTTGCCAGACTGTAGAGGATCTTAGAGGTTAGGTTAAGGAACTTATGTTTTATCTTCTAATAGGGAGCCATGGAAGATATTGGGCAGGAGAGTGACATGGTCAGACCCTCTCATTTGGATGATCATGTTGGCAGAGATGTGAAGGATGTACTGAAGAGGGGAGACACTTGAAGAAAGGAAGCCAGAAGACTAGGTAAGATGCTGTTATCATAATCTAAATGAAAGGTGATGAGGGTCTGCATTAGAGTTAGTACAGAAGGAGGAGAATGAGAAAATGACAATGTTATTGTGGAGATAAAATCAACAGGAAGTAGAAAATGATTACATGTGAGGGGCAAAAGGTGGTGGCTGAGGGAAGAGTCAGAGTCCTCCAAGGTATGAAGAGCAAATGGCCACATGAGGCAAGTCAATTAACCCATCAGCTTCCTTTTATGTAGAATTAGGATAATTTCTGTAACATTTACCTCCCAGAGATGTCATTAGGAGAAAGTGAGGTTATGCATATCAAACATTCTGAAGACTTCCTAGCACCATGTAAATGTCAGTTCTTACTGCCATGAACAGAAATAGGGGAGCTGGGAGAAGGGTCAGGAGAAGATGATGACTCCAGTTCTGGACACACCAAGTTTGAGATACTGGTAGAATGTGCCTGAGTTGTCCAACAGCCCAGCCGTATGGGACTGGAGGATCTCAGGGAAGAGACTAGAACAGGAAATAGAGTTCTGGCCATCATCTACGTAGAAAAGAGATGGCTGAATTCACAGGAGCAAATAATATCACCAAGTGAGAGGGAAAACCAAATGGGCTGAGAACAGGATTTTGTTTACTGAATTGGATTGAACTGAACTGACACCTTCTTTTAGGGCATGGAAGGCAAACATTGATTTAGCAAAGAATATTCAGACAGACAGAAGGTGAAGCAGTGGGAAGTGGTTCCATGGAAAGTAGGGGAGGAAGGGGATTCAAGAAGAGGGTGCCCAGAGGGCTAAATGTTGCAGAAAACTTACAAATGAATAAAACAAAGAAAAAGTTGGTCACCAAGTGGTACAATCTAAGTGCTTACCCCTAAAGGAAGACTTTCCTGACTCACCCTGCTCCTACTTGATCTTCAGGTTTCTGATACTGTGTCTCCTTATAGCACTCCTGAAATGCCCAAAATATGCCAGGCCTGCCTCTGGGGTTACAAAGTCATACAAATAAAACAGTCTCTGTTTGCAAAGAGTTTACATTCTAATAAGAATGCTGACTTGCCTTATTTTTTTAATAATTACATTCTCTCCTATATAGGTAATTATATAGATCTTTGTGTTTGGCAGTAGTTTTCTTGGTATCTGAAATATCTATCACAGCACCTGCTTAACAAATATTTTTGAATTAGAGTAGAATGTATTTAAAAAACAAACTAAAATGACTATTGAATCGATTACTTACCTTAAGTGCATCTTGTGTGTCATCTAGACAGTAGACACGCATGCTGTATTCCAAAGATGAGCAAGACAGTGGCCCAAAGATGGCAAGTTTTAGGCGCTTTGCTGCCGCTTTGGTGGTGGACTGCCCGACCAAGGCGTATGTGCTCAGTGTCTCTGTGAGGATGTGGCAAGCTTCTAGGTCCAGCTGAATGTAGCATGGGGTGGTGAAATTTTCCTCTCCAACCACTACCACATCCTGAGGGAGAATGAGAAAGCAGGAATAGCTGAGGAAAATACTGCAAACTTATGGCGTAGTAATGAGCAGAGCAGTTAGGAAGTCCATATTCTAGTTTTCCTAATGTGTATGCGTGCATGTATGTATGCATGCATGCATATATGTATGTATGTGTATATATATGTACATATATGCACACATACAATAATACATGTATGTATATATTTACATATATAAAATTAACAAAAATTCTGATAAAATAGTTTATTATTAATTATTAAATTTATTATTAATTATTAAAAAGTTAATTATTTCTATCATGATTGATTTTTGAGCCAGTCTTCCAGATCCTGAGTCATTTTTAAATTTTCTTATTTCTTCATGAGAAATTCTATTAGAATATGGCATTGTTATGAGTTTGAGTATATTTTTGCAAGAGCTATAATTTTGAAAAATAGCAGATATTGTCAAATACTTCCTTTTCTCCAACTTTTAACACACATACACTCTCTCTCTCTCTCTCTCTCTCTCTCACACACACACACACACACACAGAGAGCATCCAAAACTCCATATTGTCCTTCCCAAATAATTCTGCCAACAGGACTGTAGGGGAAATGGTATATGTCAAAACTGCATGCTTTTAAACCACCTTCCATATGCTCAGAGGGATAAAGGCTCTCAATTAATTCCCCATCTGACACTTCAGACTCTGCATGTGGTACAAGGTCTTTCAAATTACCTGGAGAAAAATGGAAATAAATGGGGGAGACGTATTGTAAAAGCAGCTGGGAGCAGGACCAGGCTCTGCAAATTCAGTTTTAATCTCAGCTGCCTTAAGCTGCATAGCAGATGATCTGTATGAAGCTTGGAGGCTAAGAACTGGGATCCATTAGGCTTTTTTTATTTTTTATTAGTAAACAGGTTCAGGCTCCATGACTGGAGAGAGGCACAGAAGAAACAGCCACCTCAGGTGGCTATCTGCTGGTTGGGCCATGAACATTTGTGTGGCTTTTGGCAAGGGTTATCTGCTGATGGCAATAGAACCATCTGTTGGGGAGCTGTTCCAAAAAAGAAGTGAGTTTGTTCATTTATTTATTTCTTCATTTAGATATTTATAATTTATATCACACACATTTCCCAAAAGGATTTGAAAGTTCTTAGTAGGTATCACAGAGCTTGGTATATTATGAAGGTAACGAAAAGAACAATTATGATTATTAGTTGTTTTTGTTGTTCCGCTCTCCCACCCCACAACAGTTATACGACCCTTGAGTTTTATTCTACAACACATTTTATAACACATCCTTATTTTATAGATTTATTCTATAGTACAGCTAAACCGGATTACAAGCTTTTCCTTGTTTTCCACCTCTGGCTTATGTGAGCCAGCCCACAATGTGGTATATAATGTACACTTATTTCCTTCTCCCACTGTCTTTTTCATTCAGGCTACACTCACTCTTTCTCTCTGTATGACTCATTTCCTTTCAACATCCCTCTACCAGTCATGTTGGGGGTTCTCCCAGATGGAACGTGGCTTTAGAATCAATACTCTCAGGGTCTTAAGGGGTAATTCTTGTGTGGGGATAATCACTCCTACTAACACTGTAACCCATCAGTTCCTACTGATATATTTTTACATTAACAAATCGGCCACCAGTACAAATTAGCATGAACCAAAACATTTACTGAAAATGGAAAGCAAATATATACTATTTACATAACATTTCATCTATAAACCTGCACCCACTCTCCCACTAATGCACATGGTGTCCAAGGGGATTATAGGAAAACAAGCTAGTAACCCCAGGGTAGTAAACCACAGATGTAATGAATGCATTTATCAAGAGCAACTCACAACTCTGAAACTATAGCATTTGTTATCCTTCTTCTGTTTGAGAAACTGTTAGCAAAAGTTCCTTGGTAAGCATAGCTTCCATGTGAACAAATGGCTCCATTACTAAGCTGAGCTGATCCACCCTGTATTAAACTAATACCACACTGGACAGAGCATCTCACTGGATAAGCCAATGTGCTGAACTGCTTAGATGCTTCTCTTCTATGCTGTTCCATTGCTTATCTAGACTTCCTCCTCAGCAGCAACTGTAGTATCCATCACTTCTGGCTTTAGGCTTAGTGATGCCCTCAGCTGAAATAATGTTATGCTCTTACAGAAAAAGAGAACAACCTTTCTCTTAATATGGAATTTTTAAAAAAATACTCTCCTTTTTTAAGCAAGATTTTTCTTCTTTTCTACCTCTCAGCAAAATTGGAACACTGCAGAGAAATGTTTTTTATCTTCTCTCCTACCTTCTTTTCTATTCTTCTCAGCAACAAGTGGCACCAGAAAGCAAAATATACTCTCTCCAATCTTTATTATAAAATGAGCAACTGCCCTATTGTATGCAAATGAGCCACTGCTGTCTTAGAACACTCAATACCTACTGTCTTCATAATATTCAGCAACCAATGACATTTCCTAGAGCTATGAAGTAGGCTTGTGTCCCAGACAAGTGACATTTCAAGTATCTTACACACTTACACTTGGATTGTACTGCTGAATTTTACTCCTTCCTCATCTCTGCCATTGAGACTCCTGTATCCTTTCAAGGCTCAGATCAGTTACCATCTCCTCCATGAAGTATTTCCTGATTCTTCTATTCTCATCTTCCTACACACAATGCTCTGTCACTCCTTAAATTATCTTGCAATTATATATGCTGTATTCCCTTAGTAGAATGCAATGTCCTTGAAGTTAGAGAGCATTTTAATCATCCTTGCATCCCCAGAATCTAGCACAGTAGCTTGGACAGAGTGGACATTAAATAATTATTGATCACCATTAAAAATAGCAGCCAGGCCTGGTTCATATAGAAAGGTACATATTTAGTCAACACAAAAATATTAGGAAGCAGGAGCAAAGGTAAGAATGACTGCTGACCACATTCTTTAAATAATTACTGCATTTGAAGACTTCAAGGAAGGAAAGATGATGAGAAAGAATGAAATTTCTATTCTTCCTGTCTCTTCCTAGCCAAAAGTATGTTTAGGAAGGAAAGACGGAATTTCAAGAACTTAATTAGAGGAGCCACACCTCAGGATGCTACTAGAGAGAATGTGTATCTACATAAAGTCTAGAGATCACCTAGGCAGGAAGCAAACTGTAAACACTTCAGCCTCTTTTTCTGTAGCTTCTCATTTCAACTCTCTTGCTCTTATTCCTCCTGGTCAGCTTAGGAAGAGGGGACAGAAGCAGGAAGTTCACCTGCATTCCTTGGCCTGTATTCTTAGTCACCCTAGAATGTGGGAGCATTCAAAAGCTGTACTGCCTCGACCTGAGGGTCAGTTAAACCAAGTCATAGGATCACAAAACCAGAGGTAGAAAAGACTCAGAAGCCATCTAGTCCAGGGCTGGGCAACCCGTAGCCTCGAGGTCACATGTAGCTCTCTAGGTCCTCAAGTGCTGTATTTGACTGAAGGGCCACATTTGAGGACCTGGAGGGCCGCATGTGGCCTCAAGGCTGCAGGTTCCCCACTCCTGATCTAGTCCAATGCAACTTTTTGCTTTTTTTTTGACCAGCACATTTCATCTCTCATCTCTATCTATGTGGCTTTACACCGCCTGTCCTTTGGACCTGGAATTCAATCCCTCTTCACCTCCAACTCATAGAATCCATTGTTTCCTTCCAAACCCAGCTCAAGCTCCACCTTCTACATGTGATCTTTCCTGTTTCCTCTTAGCTGCTAGGGTCCTTCCCCCTCTCCCAAACAAATTACCTCAGATTTATTTTGTCACTAGCTATATGTACGTGTGTGTGTATATACTTATGTGTATATATATATATATGTATACATATATGTATGTGTACACACACACACACACACATACACACACACACACATGCTCCCTCTTCTTTCAGAATGTTCTTTGAGGACAAGAAACTGCTTGCCTTTGTGTCCCCAGTGTCTAGCCCAGTGCTTAGCACATAGTAATAGGCACTTAATAAATGTTTGTTAAATGATCGATTGATGACAGCCATAAAAGCTAAAGTGACCTTAAGCCTCATAACCAAAAGTATAGCATTCAGAGCAAGGGATCCTATAGTTCTACTGTCCTCAGCCTTCAGAATATCATACCCATTTCTAGAGTACTATGGCTGCTTCTAAGCGCCATTCTTTTTAGGAAGAACTCTGACACTATTTCCATGGGAAGGCAGCCTCTAGTGAGGGGACTCAAGACCATGCCATCGGGCCATTGGTTTGAAGAAGTACAGATGGCAGGATAGAGGGGGGAAATGTGAGAGGAGAGTGGGATTGTTGCCTTCAGATATTTGAAGGACTGGCACGTTAGTCTGTTTTGTGTATACTGATGGGATTGCGGAAGGCAGGAAGGAGACTAACATACAACAGAGCTGGAAAGGTAGGTTGGGGCCAGGTATTTAAAGGCTTTAAAAGCCAAACAGAAGAGTTTATGTTTGATCTGAGGTGCAAGAGGGAACAATTGGATTTTATGGAGGAGGGGAATGACATGGGCAGATGTGTGCTTTAGAAAAATCACTTTAGCAGCTGTGTGAAGGATGGATTAGAGTTGACTGAGACTTAAGGCAGGGAAGCAAATTATGAGGTTATTGCAATAGACCAGGAGAGAGGTTATTAGGGCCTGGACTAGGGCAGTGGCCATGGGAGCAAAGAGAAGGGGATGCATGCAAGATATATTTTCATAGCAGAAATTATCGAATTTGGCAACCGATTGTATTTTTAAAGTCAGGGAGAGTGAAGAGTCAAGGATAAGATCGAAGTTGTGATACTGGATGTCTGGAATGGTAGTAGCATACTCTATAGAAAAAGGGAAATTCAGAATAGGCTCGAAATTTGGGTAAAAGATGAGAACTCCTGTGGTCGTGCTGAGTTTGAGATGCCAATGGGACTTCTAGTTCGTAATGTCCAATTGTAACTGGACATAATTGGAGCCCAACAGAGAAACTAGGGCTGAATATATAGAACTAGTAGTCATTTGCATAAAGATGACAATTAATTTAAGAGGACCTGATAAAATCACACATGATGGCGGACTTCGATTATCCAGAAATCTGCTAGAGCACTTTCTCACTGCAAATAGCAGAGCACCTAATCATTTCTTGACTAATTTCAATGATAATTTCAAACTTCAAAGAACCAACAAGGGGAAATTCTGTTCTCTATTTGATTCTTAATAATAGAGAGAAATATGATGGGAATCTTTAAGGGAAACCTACCACTTCTTCCTAGAGTTTGTGAGAGAGAAGGAAAGTGCGATGTGTGGCCTAGATTTTGAGAGAGCAGATTTCTAAGGATTCCAAGGATGGATAGATAGGTTTCCATGGACTGAAACTCTACAGGGAAGTCAGGCCAGGAGGGATGGGGAAGTCTCAAGAATGAAATTCTGAAGATAAAGAGGGAAATAATTCTGATGGGGAGGAAAAAGAGGATTTGTTTTAAGAGTCCATTGTGGGTGCAAAAGGAACTCATGAATCAACATATATGTGTGTGTGTATACACACACACACACACACACACACATATACATATATATATGTGTGTGTGTATGTGTGTCTATGTATGTGTCTGTGTATACAAACATACATATGCATACACATGCACACACATATGTATACACACATACACACATGTATATTTGCAAAAGAAATGGGGAATGTGATTACTGAGACACCATTAGCAATATTTAAAAGCTAAAGGACAACGGAAGAGATATTGGTAGAGATCGGATATTTTTCTGTTTTTTTTTTTTTTTAGGAAACAGGAAAAAAAGTTCACAAACAGTAGGTCAGGGTGCTTGACTTCAATTCTGTGGGAAGTTCTAGAAGAAGTTGTTAAAGAGTTAGTGAATACCTAGAAAATAAAAAAAAACAGGTCAGGACTGACTAGTCCTGTAGATTATCTAGGTCTTTGTAAAATATTTGATAACATCTCACACCATTGTTGCAGAAATTCAGACTGAACAATAATAGAGGTAGATGCATTTGGAACTGGTTGAATCTGAGGACTCAAAGGATAGTTGTTAAGGGTTCGAGGTCAACCTGAAAGGAGGCTGCTGTGAAGTGTCCTGGACAGCTGGGACATATGTTCATATCATATTTGCTTGGCTTGTGCTGTTTTTGTTTTTGTTGTCATTCTGTTTGTTTCTGTTCCTTTTTTAGTTTTTAGTAATGACTTGGATTAAGGCAGGGGCAGATTGTATATTCTGATGGCACAAAGCTGAAAAGGATAGTCAGGGTCCAAAAGATTTTATCAAGTTAGACCACTAGACTGAATCTAATAAGATCAAATTCAATAGAGATAAATGTTAAGTCTTGCTCTGGGGTATCAAAAATCAATTTCAGAAGTACTGGAGGGGAAGGCAGCAATTTGTCTGAAAAAGATCTGGGGGTTCTAGCTGACAGTAAATTCAAGCTAATTCAGCAGTGTGATGTAAATCGAAAACAATAACAAAACCAATGAAGCCAAGCTGTGTTCTTGTGCTGTGGGCTTAGAAAGGCCATGCTTCTAAGAACTAGGAGGGGATTTGCCTGCATTACTTAGTAGACGCCCAGTGTCTAACTCCAATGGAACCCTATATAAGGATGCCCAGGGGCCACATACTGACTTTGAAAATCTTTCTATTTCTTTTGTTAAATATTTCCCAATCACATTTTGATCTGGTTCAGGTTGTGTTGTCTTGGTGTGTTTGATGCCTCTGACTTAGTGAAGAGAGAGCCAGATTTGAAACCCAAAAGACCTGGATTCAAGTCAGGCTTCTGACACACACTGGCTGTATGACTGTTGACAAATAGTGCTCCAGCCAACTGTTTAGGAATATAAATTTCATAAGGTGCTGCCCTATATTGGCAGAGGGAACTTCTTCAACTACACTAGTGAAATCCAGTCCTTATCCTCTGTTATTAAAACAACTCTTAAAGTGTAAAATTTTCCATTATTAATCTAAATGACATTTCTGATGTAAATCAAGGGAGATATTTGAAAAGCACGTAGCACAGAACCTGGAATACAGCAAGTATTTACTTGTAAGCTTATTCTCTTCCTTTTCTTCTCCTTTCTTCCCTAAATATTTAGAACAAAGCTCAAAACTTACTGTGCTAAAAATCACTCACGAAAATTTAGATATTAGGGATTCTCTGTCACTCTGAGTGATAAGAGAGGAAATTTCTGTTTTCAGTTTTCCTTTCTCAGGATGACAACACAAGCTTTCCCTCTATATTGAAAATGGATTTTAGGATTGATACTTTCAAAGGGCTCGGTGGTTTTCGTATTATTTTCCTCCTTGTAATTTCTTTCTTCTATTCATATATAAATGCATCATAAGTAATGTAAGGGTAACTTTGTACCATGTGCCATTCAGGCAAAACAGAATGAGTCTTAGATCCCCATAATCTCCTGGCCTGTGACTTAGCTAATGTTTGACCTCAAAGAGAGTTGTATTATCCTCATCAAGTAGAAAGAGAAAATGACAGCTATGTCAGACCCCTTGCCAAAAGTATCACTCACTATTCCTCCTATTGAAAAATGTTAAGAAGGCAACTTACCACCCAGGCCTCCAGGACTAATGTCAAAAAAGATGGACAGGATAAGCCAATGATGCAATACCCTGTCCATTCAGACTGGAGTAAGACATGAGTAACATGTCATTTCAGAACAAAAAATTTCCTTTCAAGTAAATCTTCCCTTTTTTGGCCTTAAGAATGAAATAAAAGGGGTCAGGTAGGTGGTGCAGTGAGTAGAGCACCGGCCCTGGCGTCAGGAGTACCTGAGTTCAAATCTGGCCTCAGACATTTGACACACTAGCTGTGCGACCTTGGGCAAGTCACTTAACCCCAATTGCCCTGCCTTCCCCCCTGCAAAAAAATAAGGGAACAAAATAAAAGGTTCCCCCAGGTACTCCCTGGGAACTTTGTTCTCCCCATGTTCCATGGAGAAGCTCTCTGGGGTCAGTCAGAACTCACCTCCCATTGCCCCTGTGGAGTCTGAGTCTTCAGCTGGATCTTCCAGTCCTCCGTTTCAGGCTCTGCACAGTGATGCATGCTAAGAATAACTGGTCGAGTCAACAAGGCGCCAGGAGGCCCACAACTCACCACTGGGGTCAAAAGAGTCTGACTGTCTTCTACTGGGGGCCTGGCAGGACAGAAGAAACATGCATAAAGGGAAGGAAATGCGAAAAGAAGAGGGCTCTTCTCATTACTCTTGCATTTGCAATAATACAATTCAAGCTTTTCCTTTTTTTGTCTTTTGATAGAAATTTCCCCCTGCCCCGCCCTTTACATCAGTTCGAGGCAACAGGGGGGAAGATAATTCACTAGCATTTATTAGGCATCTACTATGTGCCAGGTATTGTGCTAAGCCCAAAGAGAAAAGTGAAAACAAAAAGAAAAACAAAACGAAACAAACAACAACAAAACTTTACCAGTACCTGCTCTCAAGGAATTCACAGTCTAATGAGAGAAAGTGGAAATAGTACTAGTCTGAGACATTGGAGAGGCAGGGCCAAGGTCCACCTCTTGTCACTAAGGGACATTGGACTAGGAATCACTTATCCTCTTGGGGCACAGACATCCTTATCTTTTAAGTGAGGGGGTTGGAATGGTTAACCTTTAGGGTCCCTTCCAGTCCTGATGATCTGTGATTAATGGTAGCGATAATAGTTAGCATTTATGTAGTGTCTCCTATGTGCCAAGCCCTGTGCTTTTACAATTTTTTTTACAAATATTATTACATTAATTATTGTATTACATTACATTAATGTAAAATTAATATTTTACAAATATTATCTCATTTGATTTTTAAAACAATGCTGTGAGGTAGATAATATTATTACCCCTTTCTAACAGTTAAAGAAACTGAGGCAGACAGAGATTAAGTGACTTCCCCAGGGTCATACATCTAGTAAGTGTCTGAAGCCAAATATGAACTCAGGTCTTTCTGCCTCTAGGCCAGGAGCTCTGAACCATTGTACCACCTATTTACCTATATGATGAGGTTGAAAGTCTCCATGGAAAGATATATTTTTGGCAAAGTGCTGGTTCCTTATTGGAAGTGTGTGTGTCTCAGGCCCTTTTTAATCCCCTAGGACAAAGTAAAGCTCTAGAGGCAGAGACTCAAGCTTTCTATTAGGCAAGATGGGATGTGAAGCAACATTGAACAGACTGCAGTTTGAACTTGACCTTGCTGATTATAGCCCTGCCCTTGTCCTTGGTATCTTATATGTACATATTCATGAGCTGACTTCATATGCTTCCAAAATATAGGCCATAATGACAACCTCATATGATTCTCATTCCAAAATTCTTCCCAGCTCCTAAGCAGTTTTCCCAGGATAAGCCACACTTGTATGAAAGCACATTAACTGTTTCTGATCTCCCCATGCCTGGATTGCTGTGGATACTTTACAGGGATTCTGCCTGTCCATATTTCATGTTCAGTCAACAACTTTCCTGGGCACTGAGGGGTTATACAAGTTTCCTAGGGTCACAGACTGAAACTCAACCTAGTTTTTTTTTTTTCCTGACCCAGAGGTTACCTCTCTATCCACTATGCCATGCTAAAATGAGGGAATAGAAGGCCAGAGAGGATAAGTGATCTGTCTAAGGTCATAAATTTAATTAGTAGGAGATTGATTGGGTTAGGGCTTAGATCTTGGTATAGGCAGCTTGCAGTGAGAACTTCATCTCCCAATGTAGCCTGACACCTTCTCTGCATGTTATATTCTTAGAGAGATGCCTGGGGCCCTGAAAGGTTAAGATCAGGTCACATAAGAGTTTGTGTGAGATGAGGCCTTGAGGCCCAAGTCTCCCTGGCTCCAAAAGCTTCTCTCTTATGATAAAGTGTCCAGAACCGAACCTTGTACTGTACATGTGGTCTGATTGATGAAGCTTGAGATTCTATCAGTTTTTTATTTTATTTTTTTAGTGTTTAATAAATTCTGATCAATCAATCTAGGAAACAGAAGCCCACAGAAGGGAGGTGACCTGCCCAAGGTCACACAGGCACATCTTGGGTCTTCCCCACTACATCTGTGGTGTCTAGCACTAACCTCTCCATTTCACTGACAATAATAACAATTATAATCATTACTACTTATACTTGTATGACAAAAGTTTGCAAAGTATTTTATGTACTTTATTCAATCTCAGATGAGGGAAACTGAGGCCTACTGAGATTAAGCCCAAGGTCATACAGCTAGTAGGTATCAAGAGTGGGAATAGGAGATTCTATCATCTTTTTAAAAGCCAAGTTATAGTCTTATCTCTTACATTGTGCCCATGGGAATTGTTATCATCATACGCCCCTTTTGCTGATTTTGGGGTTTTCCCACCTCAGGCTGTGAGTGAAAGCAAGAAAAAAGAGTGTTATCTTTAGGGCACAGTAACTCTGAGGTGTAGCCCTATTACAGTATAAACCCTCTGATAGAATTATGGGGCAAATAAAATGCTTCTAATGTGACCTGTTGCTTTTAGATGCATTTGCTAAGTATAGAATTGTCCTCAATTCAAATTTTTTAAATATACAAAAGGCCAAGGGCAAAATTTCAATCCTATTTTTTCCTTCTCCAAGAAACAAGGCATAAAAGCATGATTTAGTGCTATTCATCCTGAGAATTATATTCACAAGAGGAAGAAAGAGCTGGGAAAATGTGAATGCTAGCTTTACAAAGCAAACACCAGGGAATCTTTGCCACCATTCTGTTTCAAATGACAAAGCTCATTTTGGCTCATCTACCATTTAGTAATGTGTCTTATAGAACATTTTGTAATGATAAGGGTCATCTTGACAATATTCATTCTGCCACATTTAATTAAGCTCTCTCCTCTCTTCTGAGAATGCAGCAGCTAATTAGTGACAGGAGGGGGAATAGAACCCAGGTCTTTTGATTCACAAACCAGGTTTCTCTCCAATATATTGCTTTGTTGTCATGTACCAAAGTCATTTTTGTGCTCATGTCCTCTTTTGTGGTCTATCAGTGATGAACAGAAATTAGTTATCTTATAAGAGAATCACTACAAAGATGGGATTAGGTTTATTCAACTTCCTATAGGGAAAATTTATATTTTGGGGAAGCTGAATTGCTATCCTTCCTCTTCTAGAGTGTCGGATGGGCAGCTAGCTGGCACAGTGGATAAAGCATCAGACCTGGAGTTAGGAAGAATCATCTCCCTGAGTTCAAATCTGGCCTCAGATACTTACTAGCTGGGTGACCTTGGGCAAGTCACTTAACCCTGTTTAGCTCAGTTTCCTCATCTGTAATATAGCTGGAGAAGAAAATGGCAAACCACTCTAGTATTTTTGCTAAGAAAACCCCAAATGATGTCATGAAGAATCAGACACAGCTGAAACAAGTGAACAACAAAAGTGTGTCAGATGAGTGACAGAAAGATAATACTGATCTGAGACATTCATCACACATTCTTCATTTTCTGTAAATGAGAGCCATTCCCCTTTGTCTCCTCCATGGACATGTACCTTGGACAGTACAGACACCTACGAGGCAGCTGGATGGTAAGACAATCCAGCACTGGGGATGTCCTTCCCCTTATCTCTCCCTTTTCTTTCTCCTAACTTCAAGCCACAAAGCACTCATCTGGCAGTGACGTGGAAAGGGTAGTGAGGCTGCTCAAACCACTAGGAAGACCTGGATGACGTTAACTCTAGTTCTTTGGATTAGGAGGATCTAGAACTTATCATTTGCCTTCTGGAACTTGTGACCGTGAATGGCGGACTGGGTGTGGAATCAAGGCAAGTTACCAACGTACATTTATTACTTACTATGTGCCAGCCAGGCACTATGCTAAATGACAAGGATAAAAGAAAGGCAAAAACCAGTCCCTCCTCTCTGGTAACTTCTAGTCTGATGGACCCTGGTTCAAACTCTTTCTCAAGCCAACTGTTCTTGAGCAATTGTCTAAGCTCTTAGAGCTTTGGTTTCCCCATGTATGAAATGGATTTCATCATAACAAAACATATCATCTATCTCACAGGGCTGTTGTTAGATAAGTGATATAGACATACAAATTATTATTAATATAGAGTATTCAAAAATTCCCTATTTTCCAATCGAAAGGTAAATATGCTGAAAACAATTCCTCTTTTCTCTTATCCTTGTCCCTATCTGAACAAGTACCAAGGAAAGAGGCCATAAAGTGCTCTCCATGTGGGTCTACATCTTTCAGCTTCCACAAAGGAAATATAGTTACCTTTCTATGGTTTGTTCTTTTGTCTACTGAGACATGTAGCACAGGGGTCCAATGAAGTCCTCTCAGTACTAAATGCTTCTCAGGATCAAAACCTGTCTCTAGAAATAAAGGTAACTGTTTCTCTTTGGGCCAATTTTCCATGGCTTAGCTGAGAGCTTGAGGAATAGATGGACCTTGAGTCTAACCCTGATACCAGACAAGAGAGAAAAAGGAATCTTGGACTTGGTGATTCCTTTCTTCTCCTGCCATAAGATCTGTGAGCTCTAGTAGACACTGCCCCTTGTTTTACACTGAAGATGAAAAAAAAGAACATTTCATGTGAGTAAACAGAAGCCTTTTAGTGCATTTTATGTTGTTCAAATTTACGGCAGAAATAATGTTTCAGAAAAAAGCTATTATTTCCTTAGGCAAGCTACTGTTTGTGTATGAGAAAAAAAACACCACCTGGGGATAAAATGCTCTGTGTCATACAAACTAGAAATACTGCTA
Source organism: Trichosurus vulpecula (assembly GCF_011100635.1). Taxonomy (NCBI): domain Eukaryota; kingdom Metazoa; phylum Chordata; class Mammalia; order Diprotodontia; family Phalangeridae; genus Trichosurus; species Trichosurus vulpecula. The sequence goes on from NC_050578.1 coordinate 59,391,121, forward strand.
TCTATATTTGAAAGGACAAAAAAAATGAGAGAGAGGTTTTCTGCAACCACGGAACAAAACTAAAAATGAAGGCTTTGTTGAGGAGGAGAAAGGGAAAGAAAACTTATGGTACATGGTCATTACCTGCTTATATGTCTGTCAATCAAGCTGCAGATAACACTGTTCAATGTGGCAAAACAAATTGCCTTTTTCTTTGAGAAGACTAATGATAATTACATACCAGGTCTCAGAAAGTCTGCAGCATCTTTAGTCTGGAGATCTCAAAGTGCTTTACAATCATTAATCGATCAGATCACACTGAACCCTTCTGAAGCTGGCACTCTTTGACCCATTTCTTTTGGGAGCAAAATAGGACAGAGACTAGCCAAAGTGATTTGTTACAGGAAACCGCAACAAGTCCTCTGAAACCTTTATATTTCAGAGACTTCCCCATCCCATTCACCACAAAGGCTTCACCAAACCTCTTCATCTCTTTTCAAACCTCTCAAGGCCTGTCTCAAGATCTCCTCTCCTGAGAACGTTGCCTGAAATCTCATTGAAAAATTGAGGGCATTTACAGAGAGCTCTCTCTTCTCCCTCATTCCTCATTTCACATCACCAAGGTGCCTTCTGCCATGATCTCTTGCCTCACTCTTGTTTCAAGTGAAGCGGTGGCCTTTCTTCCTACCAAGGTAAACCTCTTGACAAGCGCAAGTGATGCCATTCCCAGTCTGTCCTCTCCAGCAGATTGCCCTGCTCTATCATTCTTAGTCTCACTAATCTTCAGTCACTCCCTGTGTACTGGCTGCTTCTGCACTGCCTACAAACACACTCATGACTTGATCTGTCCGTCCCTGCTAGCTATCATCACACTTCGCTCCTCCATTTTGTGTTGAAACCCTCAAGAAGACTATTTACAAGAGATGCCCCAAATCCTCTCCTATCCCTTTCTTCTTAACCCTTTAGTTTGGCTTTGGACTTCATCATTCAATCAAAACTTCCTTCTCCAAAGATACTACTGCTCTCTTAATTGCCAAATCTAATGGCCTTCCTTTTCTCAACCCTTTCCCTTCTTGATCTCTCTTTGACATGCCAGACTAGTTTATTTTCCTTTATATGCTCTTCTGTCTAGGTTTTTGGGATGCTGCTCTTTTCTGGTTCTTCTCTTACCTGTCTCACCTCTCCTTCTCTGTCTCTTTTGCTATATCTTCATGACCCTCATCCAAATCATGCCCATCATTGATAGGTGTTCTCAAAGTTTTGGTGCTAAGCCCCCTTCTCTTCTCCCTCTTTATTTCAATTGCTTTCATTAATTTCCATAATTTCAATGATCATTCCTATGCTGATGACTCTCAGAGCTATTTGACCAGCATTAATCTCCCTCTTGACATCCAGTCTAACATCTCCAACTGCCTTTCAGACATTTCCAACTGGATGTCCTGCAGGCATCTTAAACTTAGCATATCCAAAATTCAGCTCATTACTCACCCCCAACATTTCCTATTGCTGTCAAGGGCAACACCATTCTCCCAGTCCCTCAGGCTTACAACCTGGGAGTCATCCTAGATATCTCACTCTCACTCAATGCCAATATCTTGTAGTTCCTACCCTCATAACACCTCTCTTATACATTCCCTTCTCTGCTCTGAGCCAGCTGCCACTCTGATACAATTATCACCTCATTCCTGGACTATTGCAATAACCTGCTTGTTGATCTCCCTGCCTCAAGTCTCTCTCCACTCCATTCCATCTTCTGCTCAGTTGTCAAAGTCTTCCTATAAATGTAGGTCTGATCACACACACATACACACACACATACTACACATTCAAATTACAAATACACACACTCTCCCAACTAAACATCAGTTATTTCCAGGATCAAATCTAAAATCCTCTGGCTTTTGGAGCGCTTTATAACCTGACCCTTTGCTACCTTTCTTGTCTTTGCACATTTTATTCTTTCCCACATACTCTGTAATCTAGTGACATTGGCCTTTTTGCTGTTTCTCCCATATGACACTCCATCTCCCAAATGATTGTTTTCAATAGCTGTACCCCATGCCTGGAATGCCCTCCCTATTTATCTCTGCCTCCTTCCTTCCCTGGCTTCCGTCAAGTGTTATCTTAAGCTCTGCCTTCTGCAAGAAGCCTTTCCCAGTCCCTCTAAGCCTGTTCCCAAATTAGCCTGTATATATCTTATTTATAAATAGTTTTTTGCATATTGTCTCCCTTATTAGACTTTAAGCTCTTTGAAGGTGAGAACTGTGTTTTGCCTTTCCTTGTATGCCCAGAATTTAGTGCAATGCCTTACCAGTGAAGGTGACCCTCCTTTTAGGTGAAATAGGTGGGCATCTTCCAAGCAGCATCATATCAGAGAGGAAATATGGTGTTATGCAAAAAATACTGGAGTTTTACTTGGAAGAAGTGAGTCTGAATCCCAGCTCTGATACTAGTCATGTGATCTTGGGTAATTCACTTACGTTTATATAGCCTCAGTTTCCTGATCTTTAAAATGAGTGAGTGAGTGAATGAATGAGTAAAAATAACATTTATTAAACATTTACTACGTGTTAAACACTGCAGTGATAACATTTTCTACCTCCCCTTCAGAACTATTGTGAATCAAGTGCTTTGTAAAGCTTTATATAGATGATTTAGTAGTACTAGAAGGTATATGTGTACAGTTCCATTAATAGACATTAACAGAGTGCCTACTAGCACAGTTTTTTAAAACAGAGTAGGGCCCTAAAATGTTTATTGTTAGTTTGTCAACTGTCTAGGCAGCAGTTTGGGTCCTATGGGACAACATACTGGTCAGATGGGTTTCAATGGCAGAAGGAGAATATGGTGAGAAAAATCCCAGAGAATGGTTAGTCTTAATGGAAGGTGAGATGGTTGGATTCATTTTCTCCTTTAAACCTACAATGGCATCATGCTTCTCCCCGGGTCAGCCCATATGGACTTTATGGTTGGTTAGGCCAACAATTTATTCTCCAGTTCTTCTTACTCCTTAAGTAGCTCTCATGGCCTTCTGTTCACTGGAAGATAATTTGCTACCTCCTAGTTACAGCAATGGGTAAATAAAGGTAAAAATATGAGAGAGGCGTTATTTGGGGCTTAATGAATGCTTCCTCGATTGATCAGTAGTAGTACCAACAAGGCAGTTAAAAAAGCATAAGAACAAAGATGTATGAAGATTGTCTGATCCTAAAGAAACAAAAGATTAACTCCTATTCAGAACTTCTTTTTAATTTTAGGTGAATCATTAGCATGAAATAGTCTATAGTTATCTAGCAATATTCTGTCAAAAGGTTCTGTGGTCACTCCTTCTCCCTGGTAGAAACACTGAGGGGAGAAGACATTTAATTTAATCAACCTTTTTTTCCAAATTACTTCCATACAACTTATATTAAAAGTTCTACCCCTTTAATAACCAAAAATGGTTCCTCCCTCCTTTCAGGTTAGCTTAGGTTGGATACCTGGTATGAAAGAGGGGTCATGAGGACTCTATATAAGTAGAGAAAGTTATAGTCTATGTAAGTAGAGATTATACTATATACTAGGTATACTCTATGTAAGTAGAGGAAGCATGATGAAGTGGGTAAGCAGTGAATTTGGGGTGTGTAACCTGGGTTGCAGTAGAAAAAGCAGTACAAAGAGTGCTCATTTTGGGGTCAGAAGACTCCCCCCAAATTCCCATTTAATTTCTTATGATGACTTAAGATATATTGAAACCACAGTAGGGAAAGTTGTGACGTAGGAGGGATAACTGGATCTCATTTTCCTCCTCTGCAGAGTGTGGGGAGGCAAGCTGGGATAGATGAACTCTGCCGACCTTTCCCATGCTAACTACACTCGATGACTCCAAAACCTTGCCAGTTGTTTGGCTCTCCTCTGTACACACAGGATATGACCCCTAACAACCACTTGGCTAAACAACTCAGTCAGGATGCACGGATGCCCACACTTCAAACACTTCATGGCTATGTCTGGTCAAAGGAGAAAATTTTGAAGGTTTCTTTGACTGTGGACTAAACTTCCCATGGGTAGGCATGGGGTTAGGGGAGAGGGAAGGGAGGAGAGCAAGAGGGAGTAAAAAGCTACTGAGCTGAGGCTGAAGAATTATCACTCTATGCAAATTGGCCCCTCTCTGGTTATGAAATTAATACTTTCAACATGTGGATATAGAAAGATCTGAGATCTCCTCAGCCTAAAGAACTTCAGCTGTAGGATTCACAGCAAGCAATAAGTTAGTAAGCTAAGAATTGTGACTCTAAGTCCTTAATACTATCCATGAAAGGGGCAGGAAGGAAGTCAGAACAGACAAAACATTGATCTCAGACTGGCTAACTTTTCAAACACAGGCATCATCTCTAATTCTCAGGAGGTGAATGGCTTTTGGTGGGAGACTGGGAACGGGAAAGATTTACAGTCATCTGTATAACAGGTGAGATTTATATGGTGCTGTGTATAATGGTGGCCGGAGCACCAGATCTAGATCTATAGGACTGGGATTCAATCCTGTCTCTGGCCCTTACTTCCTGTGTGAACCAGTTCAAGTCACTTTGCTTCTCTTGGCCTCAATTTCCTCGTCAGTAAAATCGGGGGTTTGTTCTAGGCCTCTGAAGTCCCACCTATTTGTGGACCTTAGTAGTTTTTAAGTTTCATAAAGTATTTTGCATACACAATCTCATTTGGCCATCAGAACAACACTATGGGTTACATGTACCAGTATTATCATCTTCATTTTACAGGTGAGAAAATTAAAGTCCTGGGGAGGGAGGGGTTGAGTTCACATAGGTAGGAGATACCACAGCCAGGCTATGCACTCAGGCTTTGTCATTCAGAGACCAGCACTCTTTCTGCTGAACTTCCACTATACATGATCTAAATAATTCCAGTTGTGCAGTTCCATTTTTTTCTTTTTGTTTGTCCCAGACTTGAGATGTCATCAGTGCGGAGGATTAGCAATCTAGAAATTTCCCTCCCTTATGCAGACTGGCAATTGATTTATAGCTTATGTTATTTGAGAGTTTGCCAGGGGCACTGAGAAATTAATGCCTTGCTTATTGTCAGAGAGCCAGGATGTGAGAGGCAGATCATTCTGACTCTAAAACCAGTCCTCTCTCCATGCATGCTGCCTCTTCTCCATTTAGGTTATACAAATTAGTCATGTTCCCCGTCGCTTCAGAGCATATGCTCTTGACTGATGCACGGTGAAGAACGGCAATCGTATCAATAGCCAACAGTCTCCTTAGAAAGCTCATGCACTAAAACAGTTCTAGCCAATAGAACTTTATTAGATATTTGAAATAAATGGGATCACAGCATGTGTGTGCGTGTGTGTGTGTGTGTGTGTGTGTGTGTGTGTGTGTATACACATACATAACTTAGCATCATAGAGAGAGCTGGACCTGAGGTCAGGAAAGCCTATATTCAGAACCTCTCTGACACCCACTAGCTCTGTGACCATGGGCAAGCCCCTTTACCACTCTGAGCTTTGGTTTTCTTGACTATAAAATGAGGTGGTTGAATTAAGCGGCCTTCTAGCACCAAATCTATGATCCTGGCTACATAATCATAGGCACAGGAAGCATGGTGTGGTCATCGGGGTGTTGGAATCAAGGAGACGAGGGTTTGAATCTTGCCTCACACCCTTATTAGCTGTGTAAGCCAATTAACCTCTTTGAACATTAGTTTCCACATCTGTATAATGGGGATACTAGGAACACATAGCTCACAACACTGTGAAAATTAAGATATTAGAAATGTGTTTGCTTAGGAAACTTGGCAGAGCTTTAGCACAATATTTAAATGGTAAATGCTTGTATTCCTACATTTGTGAAAGGACATATATATATATGTATGTGTGTGTGTGTATTAAGCATTGTTAAATGCTTTCAGACTCTGTGCTAAGCACTACAAATAAAAATATAAAAGTGAGACAGTCTCTGCCCTCAAGGAGCTTATACTCTATGATGGCAAACAACTGTACAAAGTCAAGCAAATGCAGAATATATAGAAAATGAATAGAAAATGCCTGACACATATTAAGCACTTACTACATGCTTAGATGGACTGACTAAATGGCTCGAAGAATCGAGAGAGGCCTAAAAGACGTAGTAATTGAGCTGAACCATGAAGGGAGGTAAGGGTGTCAATATATGAATTGTTTATAGGCAACAGACAATATAAAATGTAAATGGGCTGAGTCCAATTTCTGTTTACTATCCTTGATATAATAGTGATAAAATTAAGCATGCCACAAGCAATTTTTTTTTACCTCATATTCTCTTTCCTGTGTACGGTCACATACATTTCATAGACTCTCCCTTGGGGAATGGCCCCTGCAGGAATCAGCAAACTCACTCCTAAACAACAGGTAAATATACACACACAAATGAGAAAAAAATGAATTAAATAGGAAAAAAATCAGAAACCACCAACACAGCTTGTCTAAAGGAATGAGTACAGATTGTGAAAAGGCAGCCATATGTCTACTTTTTTCCACTTTGATAAAAGGGAAATCTTCCCAGTTGCTGGGACTTTCTTATTTACTGGCTATCTTAGTTAGCACAGATACTTCTGTGCCTTTGTGGAAATATGTGAAGGGTAGAAGTGGATTTTTTAAAAAAGCTTTATTTTAGTCAAGAAGCAGGCAGATGGGTATTTTTGCTTACCCTGTGAAACTAAAGGGAAAACAACAATTACTTTTAAAATTTCAAACTGCTGTAATGGGACATGTCTCCCCAGGCATTTCTTCTTTAATTACAAAAATCCCCTGTGAAAGCCAAAGCCAGCAGAATGCCATATCTTAAAACTAGCAAAGGAACCTCTGAGAGGATCTGCCTGTTTTATCAGCATCATGGTTTAGTGGTTCTCAAACCTCTGAGGAACACTGGGGTCCTTTCTGGGGGTCTGCAAGGTTAAAATTATTTTCATAATAACATTAAGATTTTAAATATCTAATATGGTAAATATCAATGCATGTAAACCACATGAAGAAAATCTCTATGGAGGGGAGCTGTCCCCTGTGATTTTTAAAGTGTGTGAAGGGGTCCTGAAACCAAAGTTTTAGAGGTACTGGTTTAGACCTGAAATCACTCTAGGACAGCAACCATGATAATGGTCCAGGGCTGCTTGATTTTGGTTCAGTAGGCCTATTGGTCTGTAAACATTTGCTTACTTTTGGGGTTTATATTTGAGCCCAATGTATTAGCAAGCTTATGGGATCATCCAAAAGGCTATGATTCACATCTTGAAGATGAATAGCATGAAGATGCTTTTCAGTTAAAGTTAAATTCAGTTTAATTAGATTCCATAAGCACCTATGTTGACCATTACAATCAGCCCTCTACAGCAAATACCTGGCTTGACACTTTGGGGAATACAAAAAAAAAACCTAGAAGACAGTAATTTTTACCTTTAAGGAAGTTACTGGTTAGTTGAAGAGACAAGAATGCATATACACATAAGACTAGGAAACAAAGGAAAGTAAGGAAAGATGATTGTGGAGCGATGACGAGTTAATGAAAACTCCACCACAGAGAAGGGGAGCCTTTTATTGCACCTTGAAGGAAGTGTAGAACTTAGATGACTAGAAATGAGCAGAAAGGAGTGATTTGGCTTCTAGGGAAGAGTATAAGGAAATACAGAAGTAACGAGAATGACATTTTTAGGACATTGTAAGGAAACCTGCCTGGCTGGAATGGAATTGCCATGATGGAAATTATGAGAGAAAAAGCTATGAAAATTTGGGCCAGTTAACAGCTGGGGAATTCTAGGGTGAGGAGTTTGTATTTGACTGAAGAAGGGAAGGAGAATCATTATAATTTCTTGAGGAGGAGAACAATCCATGTCTTCTTTTCTTTTACATTATACAATGCCCTAGCATTGGTGGTATTGCTTTCTAGTACCACATTTCTTAAAAGCTCACAACAATTTGAAAAGTGAAGGCATTTTATTTGAGGAAGCCATTTACTCTTATGAATGCCTATTATTATTTTAAGAGAAAATAAAAATGAAATGTGATGGCTCTGTCCTAGGGTCTGATTTTAATACTTTTATGAGGCTTCTCTGAAGTTAATTGCCAGATAAAATGATGAAATCTAAATAATACTACAAAAGGATAGCATAATGAAATTCTAATCTTTAAATAGAGAAATCAATGAATGGTGAGTGTCTTATTTACCCTCTGTGCCTGATGAATGCATAATAAAGAGTTAAATTAATAAATGAATCTTGGCCCTTCTCTATGATGTCTTCTCGTCATCAAAAAAATTAGCATTCTAAAATTCTTCCCCCACTGCAGCAAATTGGAACTGAAGCAACTGATGTGATTTCTAATTAATTTGTCCTTTGTATGGATGGTGACAACAGCAAGAGTTTCTGGCTTTAAGTTGTCTGCTAAAGCTGTGCTGAATAAAGGTCAGTGGCCTAACTGAAACCTCATCTCAGAAAATTTCAAAGTATGCTTCTCTGGGAAGTGTTCTGGTAGTTAGTTGTTGGAGAAGAGCAGAGCTTTGGGGAAAGGACAAATGAACTTGAAAGAAAATGTATTTCTTAATCTAAGTCAAAAACTGAGCCTAGTAGATGACCTGCATTTCATGGCCAGGTAAATGAGGTGGTGAGAAATGGGGCTTTTTTTTGGTAGGGAAAAGTTATCAAACTGAGTGCTTGGATTTTAAATCTTTAGAACTTACCTGAATTGGGGACAATGAGGTGCCCCCCAAGAGAGTTGAAAGTCCCAAAAGCAGTACAGGATGGGTCTGTTTGTCTAGCCAGGCTCTGATTTTTCAAGTTGAGAGTCTCACTTTCCAGCAGAGACTGGGTGATTTGTGGGGATAGCTTGGCTGTGAAATCTGATAAGTCATCCTGTGGGGTTACGGCACCTGAGGTATTGTACACTTTGATTTTCAGGTTGGGTAGAGGATCGAGGATTGGTGAGTTGGTCATTGGGATTTTGTCAGAGACATCATGCAAAGCATAGACAGGGCCTCTGTACATGGCTGCCGCTGATGTAAGGTCTGGTGGTACCGCCAGGAGATCTGTGTTTGAAAAAGAAAGAGCAATTTCGTTGCCTTATTTTGGCCAACCTAGACAAATTAATTCTGTGATAGCCTGTATTTCCCAAAGGAAAGGTAGCTCAATTAGCATAAAGGTTTGCATGAGGGCCTCAGTACCTGCTGGAAAATGGCCAGAAGGTAATCTGGACCCATTGTAGTTGTCTGGATCTATTTCTACCTTGTTTCCATGTACCACCCTTAAGAATTATGTTTTAGCTCCTCTGGCTTTAATAAGACATATATAAAACATGGAAGAAGGAAGCAAAAGAGTGGTACAAACCTGTCAGAACAGCCTCAGGAAGGCTAAAACTCAGCATGAGCTGAGGTGCTGGAAAAATGCTAAGGAAGGACGATAAAAACCACTTTCCCTGGTATGATCAGACCAAGAAGGAGAATAAGGAAGGAACAACAGGGACAAAACAGAATTATGTAACTCCTATTTCTTTCCATCTTCTCTAGCAAGGAGAATGATCTTCATACTGGAAAGGGTAGAAAAAACAGAGTAAGAGGGAATGGAAGCCCAAGACAGGGGAGGAGATAAGAGAGTGTCTAGCTGCATAAAATGAATTCAGATGAATTACATTCCAGAGCATTGACAGGAATGGAAGATTTGATTACTGAACCAATATCAGTAATCTCTGAAGACTCAAGGAGAATGCCCAGGCATGGCCAATTTTTCAAAATGAAAAGGTAGATTTTGGGATATATAAAATAGTGAGCTTGACAGATGTTCAGCTCGAGGAAAAATCTAGAATATATTTTTAAATGGACAGTTGTGGGCACTTAGAAAAAGAAGAAGCGATCATAAGAGTTAGGATTTCTCCATTAAGAACAAGTTATGCCAGACTAACCTCATTTCCTTATTAGGGAAATGATATAGACATAATTACTATGAATTTCCGCAAGGAATTTGACAGTCTTTTAACATAGTTTCAAAGACAAAATGGGGAATGTAACTGTGATGGAAGTTTAATCGGGTGGTTTTTTTTTTACCTTCTTGGAAGACTGTAACTAAAAAGGCCAGACTAATGTATCTGAAAGGCCAGATAATGTATTTGAAATGTATGTCAGATAATAATCCGATATCACCCTGAAAGATGGTGTCCAGGACTATGATGAAGTCATCTCTCATGTCCTATTTCATCAATGTCTCAGATGAAGATATTGAAAGCATGCTTTTTAAATTTGCAGATGACACAAAGCAGAGAAGGTTTGCTAATAAACTGGATGACAGAATTAGAATCCAGAAAGCTTTTAACAGTTTGGAGCAGGGGACTGAATCCAACATGATGTGATCTGACACGGCTAAATGTAAAGTCTCATATTTAGCTTGAAAAAAAATTCAATTCTACAAGTCTAGGTTTAGGGACTGAATCTGTGATTTCTGTGGTATAAGAAAATTCTCTGATAAGGAAACTGCTTCTATCCGTGCAGCTAGGAAATTTCTGTACAACTTATAGGCTTAGAAGGTTGCCTTGGAGCACCGAAGGGTTAAGTGACTTGCCCACAGTCGCCCAGCCAACATGGATCAGAGGGGAGTCTTAGCTCCAGCCTCTCTGCCACCCTGCTTCTCCTACAGAGGATGGGAAAAATAACCGGAGGTTTAATTAGTTACCTGTCCACCCAACATGCATCACCAGTATAACCTGGCTGGCAAAAAATCTTATGTCACCTTAGGCTGCGTTAAAAAAAATAGTTTTTCAGGCAAGAGAAGTAACAGCCTTTTTCTGACACGTGGGTCAGGTCACATCAGTAGCGTTTTGAACATTGCTGGCAGTCCCACTTTAATAGGGATGCTGACGAACTGGATCTAGTCCAAAGGGAATTATCAAAATGCTGAGAGTAATCAAAACCATGTCAGAAGAAGACTGGTTGAAAGAATGAGGTATATTTAATCTGTTCAAGAGAATGCTGAGGGTCATCGTAATAGTTCTCCTCAAGCATCTAGAGGGCTGGCATGTGGAAGAGGGATTCAATTTATTCTTCACAGGAAGGGCTAGGATAGAAGCTATCTGGAGATACAGCTTGCCTCCAAATAAGGAAGAACTTTCTAGCAATCATTGCTGTTCAAAAGTCCAATGGTTTGACATTTGAGATAGTGGGTTTACTGGCAGTGTTCAGGCAGAGGACAGATGACCTCATGCCATGCATATCGTAGAAGGGGTTCCCCTGTCCAGGATAAGGCTGAACTAGATCATAGGCTCATAGATTTTAGAAATGGAAGGGACCCTTTCAGGTCCTTTTTATAAATGAGGTTACTGACTAAGAGACCTTAAGTGACTTGACTAAGGTCATCCAGATAGTAAGTAAAAGAGGAAGTTCCTGAGCCCAGGTTCTCTCATCTCAGATCCAGCTCTCTTTCCACTGAATTACCATTGCCTTCAAAAGTCACCTCCAATTCTTAGATTCTATGACTACCTTAGATAATCTTAGATCTTAGATGATCTTAAAAGATCATCTTAGATCACTTTAGAAAGTGAAAATTCACTATAATACATAATAATGTATTATTGTAATATATTACATTACATATTGTATATTATAATGCAATATTATAATAATGGGAAAGTATGGCATAGATAGAGAGCTAACCTCAAAGCCAAGGACACTTGAGTTAAAATTCTGTCTCTGACATATGTAGGCTGTGTGACCTTGGGCAAATGATCTAACTTCTTGCTAAGACATGAGCTCTTGGCCGGAAGTCCACAGACCTCTTGAATCTCAGGGGGTCTGTGAACGTGGATGAGAAAAAAATGTTATTATTTTAGTAACTTCAGATTTCCTTCATAATCTTGTGTGTTTTATTTTATGCATTTAAAAACATTATCTGAGAATGGTTCTGTAGTTTTAACAGAGATCCATGATGTGGAAAATGTTAAAAAAAAACTGTTCTGGGACTAAGACAAGGTGGCAATCAGGAATGGTAAAGGGTTTTCCTCACTGGGGAATTCTGCTATACCAGAGAAATCACAGCTCTAGGGCCTTTAAGTAGATGTAGGATTTCTTCTTCATCACTACCTGTAATTCTATGTTAATGTGCAAAATCCTTGCTTTTAGCACCTGGGAGAGGGGTAATGGATGGGGAACCTGGGAACAGAAGGTGAATGAACACATGTGAAAGCATTAAGTCTCATAGCTGAGTCGTCTGGTGCCACTATTGTGAAAGCTCCAGCGGGCACATGATGGAGAATGTAAGGAAGAAAAGCTGATTTACCCTTACGGTGGTTTGATGAGGCGTCACTATCACGAAACCTGGTTGCTTTGGGTTCAGCTTTTGGATGGTTCAGAATCAAGTGAATATACAGGAAGGGTGTAGGAGAACCTGGCTCACATGAATTTATTATTTATCACAATATATTTTTTGCCCAAAAAGTGTTTGGATAAAAATAATGGAGGTGAAAAATCCATATACGTATATATGAAGATACAAAAATGTCAGATTTAGCAAGTAAATATAAGGTAATCTTTTTTGAAGGAGGGGAGACACTAGCTGGTAGGGGTCTGAGGAAATTCCTCATGTAGGACATAGCATTTCAGCTAAGCTTAGAAGGAAACCAAGGATTCTCGGACATGGATGGAAGAAGAGAGTGCATTGCAAGCATGGAAGACAGTTTATGCTAGTGCATGAAGAAGGGGATGGAATGTCATGAGTATGGGAATTATAAGTAGCACCATTTGGCTCTTACAGGATCCAAGAGAAACTACCCTGCTGGTACCTTTTACTGCGTGGCTCCTTCAGGACATTGGCCACCAGGAAGGTGCCCGGGCTAACAATCGAGCCTGTGTTTTCTCTTTTTTCCCTCCCTTCCCCACTCACTGTCTAGTAAGTAGTGGCTAGGTTTGATAATCCCCAGCTGGCCTGGAATAGGCCTCTCTGGTTTGAGGCAAATGTGCCGAGACAAAGGCCTTTCTGGGAGCTTAAGGCTATTTCTCTGACACAATATCTGGCTCAGACTTGCAGGTGCTTTCAGAATGATTTTAAAGTAATCCTAGTAATCCTGTTGTCTACCCCACTAGGAGGGAACAGAATAGTGGGGTGGAAGTCCAAGTGGCAAAGTCATACCAATTCACCAAAGAAAAAATTTCTTTGGTACTTGAGTGGAGATATGACCCTATGTCAGATCCCAGAAGACCTTTAAATAGCACATTTATTTTGGAAATTTCTAACACAAGATTCTGAAACATTTTCATTGCTTATTGACATTATGAAGATGTCTAAATTACATGGTATTCAAACCCTATTTTATCTTTAGCTAATTTGACTGGATTCAGAGACAGAGGATGTGGGTTTCAGTCCTCAGTCTACAACGTACTGTCTGTTTTGTCACTGGGGACATAAGTTGATCTCTCTGGATTTCAGTTCCTTCCCCTGTCAAGTGAGTGGGTTGGATTAGAAGTTCTGTAAGGCCCCCTCCAGTTTCTAGACCCTAGGATCCTATGAAAGTCAATGAACAACAGATGAAAATGTGGCTGTATACTAAAGAGAAAAGGTTGTTTCAAAGTCTGTTAAAGTCCTTACTCCATAAATACTCTGACTAATGCTACTCTAATTTAGCAAAGCAATGTTGACCCCTGCTAAGAATGCTAGAACCTCAAATACATGGAAAACCCATTCAGATTTCATAGCTAACAAATTTTCCACCCTTCTTATTCTTTACACAAAGCTGTACACAGAGATTGTAGGTCACCCAGATAGTGATTCCCCAAAGCTAGAGACAAAACCCTATAACCAAAACTTTCTCAGCCATTAGAAAATAACCACATTAGATACACATATAAGACCTTAATCTTTTCCTTTCTCCTTCACACGTCTCTTTCTCTTATCCTCTTCTCTTTTGCATGTTCTGTTTTCTCCGGGGTTCCCATAGTTCTCTGCTCTGCAGTCAGTAGTTAGTCAGTCTTTGAGATTTTATTTGTTTGATGTTTTCAACTCCTAAAGATAAACACTGATGATTCTTTCCTCCTGCTGCAAGAGGCTGCTAATCCACTTAAGTATAGAAATTGCTTATAGCACATGCCTAGATCGATCAACATGGAATGTAAGGTCATCTCACCTTGCCTTGCAGCCTTGATGTTGACAGGCTGAAATCCTCCATTGAGGGCTGAGGAATCAATGATATCCGACTCAAAGTCCCTATGGTTCTTCCGATACACAAATAGAGCCACGATCACAGAGATGGCCAAGCACACAATCACTGCTATAACCACACCAACGTAGAGGGCAACATCATCTGAGTCAGGAGCCGCTGGAGGGGAAGAATGGGTTAGAGTAATTTCCAATAGCTCACGTCCGTATTGCTATCTTTCCTTCCGACATTTATTACCCTTTTTATTGGTTAATTCCAAATCTATTGCAAAAGCTATATACTTTGAGTATGCCCTTTCAATGGGAAATGATCATAGATGTCTTTCTTTCTTATTCTCTATCTACCTCTGACCTATTTTGTAATTGGGAAACATAACAGACCATTTATTATTTATTGCTAGGATTGTAAAGAAATTCTAGCTAAAATTCTACTATTCCACAAGAAAAATTTCAGTGCTATTGGGGTGTGTGTGTGTGTGTGTGTGTGTGTGTGTGTGTGTGTATGTGTTGTGTGTGTGTAATAGAATAACAGGTTTTTAATTTCACAGATGCTCCATTTAAAAACATAAACATTCCCTTAGTAATGTCTGGCACATTTTGAATCTGTGTATTTGTTGAATTAGAGTATTTTCCTAAGAAACTTTCCAAGTTATAAAGTTTACTTCTCCAGGGTTCCTCTTTCCTTTCTCCTAAACTCAGCAGGGGGAGGGGAGAGGCAAAAACAAGTAGTATTACTAAGCTGAGCTGGGAACTCAAAGATGAAGTTGAATAGTGTGCTCCCTGGCCCCCCAGAACAAATGCCAGGTCTTTGGAGGGCGGGAAAGGGGGGACGGAGGTATGTGTTCTCCAGGTATGCTGTTTTACTAAGAAAACAATATGAACAATAAGAATTGGGATTTTTAAGGCATCCATTTGCTTTATGTATTGTTCAAGAAAAATGTAATCCTGTGTGTCTGGCAAAGGCCCAAGTCAATCATGTTTGATATCAGATTATCCTAGAGGTCAATCAAGCATGTCCCCATGAAGGAAATTTTCATACTTTTAGAAGGTGGGAATGGAGCCTTGGTCATTTTTTCCATTGGCCTGGCATCATTTGACTTGGCCTGGCTCAAAATGGAGGGCACTGTGATACAGTGGATAGAGAACTGGTTTTTTGAGCCAGGAAGACCTGCATTTAAGGGCCATCTCTGGCACACTGGGCTGTGTAACCATGGGCAAGTCACTTAACTCCTCAGTGCTCTAGGCAACTCTCTAAGACTCTAAGTTGCAGAAAAGTTTCCAGCCTTCACTGATAAAGGAAATTCCTCACTGGGAGCACTCTACTCTGATGAAATCACAGGTCTAGTGTTTAACCTTCTAATCTTGGTGAGCAGAAACTTTACTGAGCTCCATAACATAATTTGTGTCTATGTCTATGAATGGCCCACAAAAACTACTTGGGAGGATGTCACTGAAGATAGTCTATTTCCTCTATTCCCTCTAGATTTCCTCCAATAGTAGTGATGAAAATTGCATTGACTACTAAAATAACCTAAGGCAAATTGGAATGACTAATTTTTGTCATAGTCCATATTTTGGCATATGTTTTGGAATGTTTCCACCAATCAAAGAAATCCAGCAAAAATGAGCATCTTTTTCATGTTTTATTTCTTTAAATTTACTGTGTAAGAAAGAAATTTTACTATCTACTTACTAAGATTACAAAAACATCTGATTTCCTGCTGTGGAGGTGAAAACTGACAGATGTTTAGAGGGAGCCCCTGACATCCCAAATGCTTTTGACTGTGGGAGTTCTTTTTTTGCCCCTGGGTTTCTGATGAGGCACCTAAATGGAACTCTGAGCCCCAGGCAAAGCATATTGCCTTAATTCTATTTTGTTTCCTTTTGCTAACTACTATTTCCCAGGCCTGTAAGACTTCCTAGGTCATGATTACTTTTTCAGGAGTCATGGTTTCTTATCAGATAGATGTGAATTTATATTTTCAGCCTTTGAAGTCTCTTCTTTCTCGGATCTGCATATTCATGACTTTTTGTTGTCTCTTTCAAGTTAAATTTCATCTGATTCTTTTTCCTCTGATTCAGCAAGGAGGCACTAACTTATTTGCTGCATTGGAAAATATTAGGTGCCTACCTCCAGTACACATAAGTGATGTAGGAAAGGTAAACGCAGACTGATGAATGACAATGAATGATTAAGCCAGCAACGTAAAAACAAAACATGACACTTACAAGAAAATCCATATTCATTCTGGGTTCTCTGTTCAGTTGAAATAGGATAAATGAAACCTTGAAAAGAAAAAGAATTGTACAAAAATGGGAACAAAATCAAATTAATGAGGGGAACAAAATGGGAAGCATGAAAAATGGTTTAATTAAAAGAAGAGGAAAAGAAACTCATGGTACTTTACAGTTCTGATTCAGCACAGAATTATGATTTTGCATCTCCTGTCTGCTCCAGAGTCTTACTAAGAATTAATAAGTAGGCAGATTGAATTTCAGAGGCAAAACTGGTCTCGAGTCACTAACTTTGGAGTGCTTAAAGTCTTTCTTTTATTGAGCATAAACTCTAATGGATCTAATTTATTTCAGACATCAAGGGTCATTAGCATATGGAAAATCTTTTTCCCTATCCCTGCCATATGCTTTAATTCCCAAGACATATTCAGTAAAGCTCTAAACAGTTTTTTTATTTAATTATAGCAGCTTGCTGTTGGTCTAATAGAGCTAAAGAAGACCTGTCGTCATTGGTCAAAGGTTAAATACCCATTTGCTGTGTTGAGCCTAAGGAAAAGAAATCCACTTTTTGGATTTCCTTCTTGTTTATCCTCCACTTCGTGTAATAGGAATCCAATAGGTATTGCCCAGGGAGTGAGCAGTTTGTCAATGAAATGGAAACTGGATGCCTTTTATTTTAAATCATTACAAAATCAATAAGGGCCTAGGGGTGTAAGATTATTTATTTTAAACATAGTGTAATCTGGATAGAATTATAACCTAGTTTAATTTTTCGAATAAATAATTAACCTTAATGCTTTTCTTTTGAAACACTCCAAAGCCAACTAGGTTTTGTTTTGTTTTGTTTTTTTAAAGTCAGGGGAAGAAAATATATTTTTCCAATTTGGAACCCAGAATTCTGAAAGTTAAAACTTGTTTTTTTGTTCCACTCATAAGCAACAGACTGTGACTTCCAAAGAAAGATGATTTTAGATACCAAGCATCTCCTCTAATGCAACATTTGAATGTCAAGTAAAAATGAATCAGAAACACATGGCTTCAGTCTCCCTTGCTATATACAGGATTACAAGTAAAGAGAAAACTGTGAGAATCAAAATTAATTGGCCTAAAATGAAAGCATCGTAAAGTTTGGGTACCAAGCAAACCCTAAGATGTGACAAAGGTATCTCAACTATAGTTTGAGAAACATTTAACACTTAGAAGAAATTTACCAGGTTGGGAAGTAAATGCTGGAGAAACATGCGGTTCTTACTTAATGAAGTAAGGGTTTGCTATGGCACAGGCAAGTTTTTACCCGAATGAATATTTAATGCTTTATTTTAGAGAATGATTGCAGCCTCATACTCATTTTTATAAATATTATATTCCTTATTTCACTTGTATGACTCCATATATTAGGACTGTTGTACATTTTTAAACAACCTGTGTCTAATAATAACTTTTTTCTATTTGTATTCTGTGAATTCAATAAAAGAAAAGCCAGGACACAGACATCAGGAAGAGGTAAGTGATTGCTAAGATCGGAAGTCAAAACAAGTTTTTTTTTAGACACAGGATGACTTAATAGGTAGCACTGCTGTGTTCAAGATCAGGTTTAGGGAGAGGGATTTCAAAGGATCTGCTTTCAGGAACTGGGGTAACAAGCTGAGAAATGCATAATCATCCCAATGACATGGGATTGAGAGACAGTGTGGCCTCATGGATTGGAGAGCTATCCTTGGACTTGGGAAGTTCACAACTTACCTTTCAGTTCAGATCTTATCTTTGATACATTCTGGCTCTGTGGTTCTAAGCAAATGACTCTTTGTGCCCAAGACAACTCTCCGAAACTGGAATTTGTAAGAACAGATGCCAATCTATACTGGAAGAGGTAGTTTCTGTAGCAGAAATTACCTACACTGATGAAATCACAAACTGGAAGCCCTTTTCTGCCCCCTGAAGAAGAGATGGAATTGGGGAATTTTATTTTCTCTCTGAAAGTCTTGGTGTGTGTTTACAGCAGAGAAGGTGGCTGTGTGTTACATAACAGCACAAAAAGAAGCCAAAAGGAAAATGAACATTGAGAAGAAGCATGGACTGGTCGAATGAACACTGGACTTCAGGGTCAGAATGACTTAGTTTCATATCTTGGCTCTGACACTAAACTGGTTGTACGACCTTGGTCAAGTAACTTAACTCCCTATCTGTAAAATGGAAAATACAATTTTGCAGGAAGGATGTGAAGCAAGTGCTTTGCAAATGCTAAAGTGCTATACAAATGGGAGTTGTGATTATGAAGAGAAGCCTCCTAGAAGGTAGCACTTGAGTTTTCACATCTTTTTGTTACCAACAGAATTCCTATTCTTGATGGGTAAATCAAGGAACAAGAGACATGGAAATTTAGAGCTGTGGTTTTAAGTTCATGTCTTCCTCTAATTTGTGCTAACCCCAGGGTCCTATATGATAGTCATTATAGAGAAGTGGGAGGAATTCTTGCAGCTTTAATCCCATAGACTTGTCTATATTTTGTTTTGTTTTGGAGACTGAGTCTTGCCATCTTGCCCAGGCTGGAAGTACAAGAGCCACTGAGGCTGATTCCAGTCCGATTAGTGCAGGAGCTTTGATCTGCTCCATTTACACCAGGACCAGTTTCCTTTTCTGTAAGCAGTCTAACAATCTATCCCCACTGGCCCTAATATGGCATTCACCATATTGGTACTAGACTTTAGAGGAAACATTCATCAAATGAGCCTGCTCATCAGATGAGACTGTTGCAACACATAACTCCTGAGCTAAAGGGATCCCTCAGCCATAGCCCAGGTCCTGGGAGCAGCGAGTATAGTTGTGCAGCATGACACCTGGTTGCACTTATCTGCTGTGGCCTTGGTATCTGAAACGCCAAGTACACTGTGAAAGTGAAAAAGAAGCTTGTGCTATTACCTGATCCTGGCCAAGCATAATGTTTTCCAGAAATAACCCAAATGTCAGGCCAATTTTAAATGAACTCAATAGTGGTACAACGCTCTCTTTTACTATTGCTGTGGAAACAACACTGATCAACTATTTCCAAGAAACTTTTTAAATATGTTCATTCGCCTTCAAAATAGAGAAACATCTTCAATTACTGTATCAAAGCATCAATTAGAAAGTAGGGGACTTGAGGAAAGGATTATTTTTCCATTTCTAAAATGATGGGACAGATAGGATCACATTTTAAAGTTAGTTTTTATGTGTTTCCATCTGATTCAGCTTTTATACAACAAGAAAGAACATTTCCTTCAGCTAATGAGAGGAACCTGCTGAGATTAGTAGCAGAAATAATGAAAAAATAACATCTCTGGTAAGATTAAAAGGAATATGGTGCAAAATAATTATTTTGTGACTATTAATAGCTCAGGCAATAGGGATTTTGGCCAATCCATTATTTGAAAATAATGTCTAATAAATGGGATGATATTATTTAGCATTCTAGAGCCAAAGCCAGAAGTTGTGTATGTGTGTGCTTCTCTCAATGATAAAAATGGCCATTTTATTTATTTATTCATTTTCATTGGCATAAGCCCTAGATTTGAAGTGAGAAGGACAATGAACTTTAGAGTCTAGAAGATGGATTCAAATCCCATTGTGAGATCTTGGAAAGGTAACACAAACTCTCTGAGTCTCAATTTTCTCATCAACAAAATGGAGTTAGAAGCCAAGAATCCCTCAGGTTTACTTCAAGTATATGATGTACTTCCATTCTATGGAATTAAAAAAAAACTAATTTGTAACTTTTGGGACATCTTAGCCTTGTTGAAAAGCTAACTCTTATTCACATTAGCTCTTAGAATCCAAGAGGAAGGGACCTTAGAAACCATTTAGTCCAACCCCCTAAATATTTTATATGAAGAAACCAAGGCACCAGGAGGTCATCTGATTACTTTGTGGTAGGACTAGAATCCAGGTCTCTGACTGTTGAACCAATGTTCTTTATTTTCCACCATGCTAACCACTAAAAAGAAATGGTGAATGAAAGTGAAAAAGGCAGAAAATCAGAGGAGTAGCCTTATAACTTTAAATTTTCATTCAATTGTTATATGAACAAAAGTAAATTATTTATATCTAAAACTTTCCCCACTTGAACCCTTGTCACTGACTTTCATGATCTAAGTAAGAGGCACTCTAAGCTTAAAAGAAAAGACTATATAAAAAGACATTTAGATGTTGTCTCTTTTCCTCTAAAAGGGCGGAAAAGCAAAGGACAAGTTTGATCTGAGTTGTATTTCTACCATAAATTATCTGCAAAGCCTGTGGCCAGGGTCATGGTGTCCTTAATTTGTGGCAATGACATTGTGTTTGGCACAAAACGACATGACTCATAAATACTTGAAGAAATAGCACTGCTCACCTCAGAACTGGTTCCCACCAAGGAAGAGGGGAATTTATGATAGCAATTAAAAAGAATCTTTGTATCTGAAGAGAAGCAAATGATCCTCTGATAAAAGTATGTAAGCACACCCTTCCTGTGCTTACAAGTGAGTAACATGGGACAGAAGTTCAGTTTGCTGAGACTCATCTCCTCCATTTCCTATAGCAATAGACTGCTAACAAGATGCCTTATGGGTTGAGATACTTCTAAAGTTGAACAAAGCCACCATCTTGGCTTGATTTCTACTTGTTCACATTGGGAAGCGCCATTTTGCACACATTAAGGGAAACAATAAAATATTCACTTGAATCCCACAAACCCTTGAAAAAACCCTATCAGATTAGAATTGTTGCAGGTCACACACCTAAGTTCCTAAGGCTTGGTTTCAATATGCATTCCTGCTAGGTTGATGGCAAGATTGAACACACATTTAATAAACTCCTGCCAGCCATCTATTTCCTTGGCCAGATGGTGGGAGTAGGAGGATGTGAAAAAAGAGATAAATGAAACCCAAAGATACCTCTCAAGGCCACAGATGAGAATCACTGCCCCGCCCCTCCCAGATGGCAAATGAACCTAGTTCACCTATGGTGGAAATTTTGGATCACTGCAGATCTTATTTAGCATGAAGGCCTCCAGCGAACAGTTGAGAAATCCTGGGCATCATAGAGACAGTGAAAAGCATCCTTTTGATTCCACAAAGGGGCCAAAAGGTATTTATTACTTCCCTGACATTACAAGAGTACCCTTTGCATTGAAATAAACAGGGAAAATGCAGAGGCTACACAGAATTGGACTCAAATCCACAGGGTAAAAACAAAACTCGCTATGCAACAAGTGTGCCACAATCTAACAATATGTTGAGATTCTGTCTTTAGCTAAAAGGAATCTCTGATTTCAGGTTTTGTTTCTTTGATCTTTTCATTAGTAGAAGAACTCACAACCCTAAAGTTTAACTTTGTACATTGCAAGTAGTTTGCAAATGTTTTAGTACTTTATAGATCTATGATCACTTCAACTTGGGCACTTGCTCCATCAATACAGAATGTGACCCATCCACATCTGCTCGTCTGGGGTTATTGGTGTAGCCTCCATAGAGAATATATCCAGTATATTCCCTTCAGGCATTTTTACATTTTATGAAGGACTTGCAATCTTAGCATTTCAGGCAAAAAGGATCTCAGACTCTAGTCCCCCAAATTCCCACCCCCTGCTTCCTGCCCACAAATCCCCTTCACAAAATAGCTAACATTCATTTTCATCTAGACTAGCCAGTGCTTGGAGATCAGTGGTGACAGTGTGACTCCTGCCTCTTGAGGCAGCCCATTCTACTTCCCCATGGAAGTTTTTCCCGAGGTAAAGTATAAATTTGCCCCTTTGCACCTTCTAACCATTGATCCTGTATCTACCTTCTGGAGCCAAACAGAGAAAGCCTAATGCTCCAATGTATGACTTGACATTTATCCCTATTCAATTTCAGCCTATTTGATTTGGCCCACAGTTCTAGCCTGTGGAGGTCTCTTTGGATTCTGATTCTGTCATCCAGGGTGTTAGCTCTCCTCCCTAGCATTGAATCATCTGCAAATTTGATAAGCATGGCTTCTAGATTGTTATCCAAGTCACTGATAAAAAAGTTAACTAGCACAGGGCTAAATTTCTTTGTTTGACATTTAAAGCCCTTTATAATTTAGCACTGGACTATTTTTTCCATGAAAATTACACATTGTTTCCATTCATGCACTCTGTGCTCCAGACAGACTGTTCCTCATTAAAAAAAATAAAATCCATCTTCAGACTACATGGTTTTGAATTGGCCCCAAAGCCTCCAATACTTTTCCTTTCTCACCTCTGCCTATTGGACTTCTGAGCTCAAATATCACCTCCTTCAAGAGGCCTTTCCTGATTTCCCTCAATTGATAGTATCACCCCTTAAATCCTGGTGTTTTCATCCTAAAATCACATTGTAATTTTGTTTAATTAAATACAAGAAATCACATGGATTTGCTCCATGTATATCTGTATATCTATCATACGAGACAGCATGTGTAAAATGCTTTGTAACCTTAAAGCACTACAGAAATGCTAGTTATTATCATTTCAATGTCACCTAATAGATTCTAGAAGTGAGTATGTTGTATGCCCATTGTGTTATGTATGCTCCCGGAAGGAAGCAGCTATTCCATTTTTGTCTTCATATTCCCAGTGCCCGGCAGATTTTGGGAATCTAGGATAAGACTTTCAATTTCACTGATACAGTAAATTCCCAGTGAGCAAATATGGTCACATATTAATCTGCTCAGGGGGTTCCATACATACTCAGCTGGTGACCCAGATGTAATTTCTTTGTGGTATCTCCAATTTCAAAAGCAAAAAAAAAGTTTTACAGAAAAAAAGTCAAAATGTTTTTGTCACATCAGAAAATATAGGTTGGTGTGTTCACAAGATGGTTCATGTACAGAATATGTATTTACCCAATAATACATTACAGATGTAATTATTGGATGAACCCCTTCCTCCCAGAAAATAGTCTATGGTTGATTCTGGAATGTAGATAACATACTTTCTGTATAATGCTGATACTATTTTTTTAAGAAGAGCTATTATCTTTTTTAACTTTTTTTAAAAAAATTATGATTTACTTATTTTTAACATTTGTTAATTTTTTTCAAGTTTCAAATTCTCCTCCTCCTTCTAGTCCCGCCTCCACCTATTGAAAATGCAAGAAATATGATATCGACTATACATCTGAAATCCTGCAAAATGCTTCCATATTAGTTATATTTCAAAAAAATTAAGAAAAAATTAAAAAAGTAGAAAATTATACTTCAACCTATATTCAGACTTCATTGGTTTAAGAACTGTTTTCTTGAGAAGAACTTAAAAATGTTTCCCGGTGCTGCATTGTGGCCTTGGAGTAGTCCTGAATTTTCAAAGGCTATCCTGGGGAGATGTGGACTCTGGCAGGTTCTACTGTGTTAGAAGACTGAGTATATTCTTAATGATACCCTAATTCCTGTTTCTGTGGACCAGCCTACCTGAGGACAAAGAAGCTATATCATTAGCAGGTTTAGTCAACAAGCATTTATAAATCTCCTACTATGTGCCAAGCACCCTGCTTTCAGTAGGGATTCAAAGTAGCAAATCTCCTTTCAAAGGTTAATTCTTTAGCCATGGTAAACCAATAATTCTGTTTAGTCCTTCATTAAATGTCTGCCATAGATTATCATGACTCCATACTAACAAATCAAGTAAGGATTATGTATAAAATATAAGTGTATATTGGATGTATATGTAAATATATAAGTGAAATGTGATGCTGTAGTAGTTACACACAGAGTAAACATGCCATGATATGCATGTTGATCAAAATTGCCACTCCCCCTTAAAGAAAACAAACAAACCCAGAGCTGCGTGACGTTGGGTAAGTCACTTAGCCCCAAATGCCTTGCAAAAAAAAAAAAAAGAAAGAAACAAAATTAGAAACTAAAGAGCTGTGTCTACTTTTTAAAATTCATGGTAAGGTCAAACTTTGCAAAATTTGTTCAAATATCTCAAAGCCCGAAGTTCACTAATACAGACATAATTCTGTAAGATCGATATTGAAAAACTCCAATTTGCCAGATTTCTCCTTTAGCATAAGCTTAACCCCAGTGTTCTGCAATTCCAAGCAAATCAACTTGGATCTGGTCAGAATTATAGTTCTCGAATAGTTTATATCACACAAATTTCTCTTAAATTTGAATAAAAATTGAAAGCATAATGGAAGATTCCACCAAGGTAACACAGATACTTTGTTGTTCAGTTGCGTCTGATTCTTTGTAACCCCATTTGGGTTTTCTTGGCAAAGACACTGGAGTGGTTTGCCATTTTCTTCTCCAGTTCATTTTACAGATGAGGAAACAGGCAATTAGGGCTAAGTGACTTGCCCAGGTTCACTACAGCTAGTAGACAGATTTGAACTCATGAGGATGAGTCTCCCTGACTCCAGGCCTGCACTCTATCCACTGTACCACCTAGCTGCCCCAATGCAGACACTCGCATACACATGTTGTCTTTCTGAGGACTCATTTTACTAGTTCGAATTCTACCTTTTCCACAGCTTCTGAACCTTTGCAATTTGAGTTTTAAATCCCACGCAGAAGATCTAGGCAACATACTGGAGGTCTTCCTTCCTGGCTTTTATCATTTGGAGGGTACTAGTGCACCATTCAGATTCTCCAACCAACATTCTCTGCTCTTGCTGTCCCACCAGCCTATGTTTTTCTGATCATACAGCACTAGGATGGTAGGCGTTAGTTTACCTTTTAACATTTTGGAGTAGATAAACTTTATTTGTTATCCCTTTAAATATGTATCGGCAAAACCCAGAAACTCTTCTTCAATATTACTGAGATTACATTATGACGATGATCGCTGATAGAAAAAGATTGAAAACTATTCTACTCCAGTAGGAGGTAGTAGGTTTCTCATCACTGGAGAACTTCATAGAACAACGATGTTCTAGAACAGATCAGTGGGACTAAATGTCCTTTTAAATACTTCCAGGTTTTGGCATTCAATGACCCTCTACTTCAACTCCCAAATCTTATAGGAAATGAATGGAATGCTTTGTCTAAGAGCATATTGCTAGTTAGGGGCAGATATAAGATTAGAATTTAGAGCTCCTGAGGGTGACATTCACACTCTGATGCTCAGTCATCCCTGGGAACATTAGCATATATGGAGACTAGATTATTTTTAATGTCTACTTTCTTTAAAAATAACAATGTTCTTTAAAAAGCAAAGGAATAAAAAAGCCTGATTTCTTTCCAGGACATTAGGTACCTTGACTGGTCTCTAATTATTCCTTAATATTCATTCTAATTAAATAACACCAGTTTCTAGATGTGCATAAAGCAATTTTGAAGGCTTTGTGGCAGATTTTCCCAGTACATGTACTCTTCTTTCAGTCCATTGGATTTTTATTCAGAGCAGAACTAAATATATAACTGAATATACACTTGGATATGACCTAAATTTATACATTAAAAGTGACCTGAAAGGGAAAGTAGGACTTTCAAAACTGTTTTAGCACTGATACCAGGTCTATAAAACTCAAATAACTACACTACAATATTGCTGTTTAACTTTTTGGACATTTTAAAAATCTGATCATTCTGAAAGATTATATGCAAACTGCAAATCACTAATCTAGAGTCTCACATTGGCTTCAAAATAGTTGATTTAGTGTCCACATATAGACATTAACTGGGAGTAGCTCACTCTCTGGGCTAATGTACTTAGATTCAGCCAGACTGTCACGCATGGAACAAAGCCAAGAACCATCTTGACCAAATGGATGGAATGTCACTGTGGTATGGCGCGCCAAACGCACTGGTGTCTTTATCTCTTGAAAATGCTATTTATTTCAAAGTAGTTGAAAGTCACTTTTAGATGCGGAAGGAATAGGATTTCCCTAATATCTTATACGAAGACGCCAAGAAGTCTGAAAAGGAATTGGGGAGGAGGTACATATGTGGAAGATGTCTTATTCAGGGTCCTAACACAAGATGCATTCCCTCCAGATCATGAGATTGCCTAAGCTATGCTCATAATTCGAATATCAATATTTTCCTGGTTACCCTGCATATCTGGAATAATGGAAGATCACAGTTTCTAATGGATCAAGATGCTGAGATTTGCATATCAAAAAAAGAATAAAATGTATCTTTTGGAAAAGGTGGGTTGCTGATTGCTACATGGGATAATATGGAACTGACACATGTCTCATAATAATATCATTTAGATATTTAAGAAAAATGCATCTAATTTTGACATTTAAAAGAGGTGGAATAGGGAAAAAAAGGAAGTATATCCCGAATTTGGCTCTGATGCCTAAGGAATGCTGAAAAACATGGAGAAAAGACTCTTGTGAATTAAGTAGATCTTCCATGGGTGGGATGGGGTGGGGTTTGGGGTTGAGGGGTGAGGGTGGAGGGGTAGGGACATTAATGGAAGGACCTGGAAAAGAATTATAAAAGATGAGAAAGCAAGAGCAGGTTGCTATATTCATTGTGGGAGGGAATGTCCTCATCAATAAGATAACATATCCATCAGAGTAATGAAGTAGATGATGGATAAACTATTAAAAAATTTTATGTTAAGAAAATACATTTTTGTTTCCCTCCTACTTTAAGATTCTACAGGAAAAGAACAGCATATGTTATTTGGGAGGGAATTTAAGGTGGGAGTGAGTTAAGAATGGTTTAGCATTCACTCAGAGCCTCTAACGGACCTGTCTTTGATAAAGGATTGAGCAAATCCAATTTTAATAAAAGTCGTAATAGCTAGCATGTACATAGCGCTTTAAGTTTGCAAAGTATTTTACCAATACTATCTCAGTTTTAGTAGGATTAATTCTTATAGCTTGAATATTATGTTGCTATTCATAGATTTTATTGCATTGGCCTTTTAAATATAATGTTACACTGAAGGCTTATGTGATCTACTTATTTCGCCCCTGAGCTCTGGACTATCCCCACCCCCCCAGCAAATATGCTCCATTTTATATAATTACTATATCAGTGTAATTTTTATTTGTGTAATTTTGGAGAACATGCTGAAAATCTGGTAGGCTGATATTATTCTGGGAAATACTGTCACTAAAACTCTAATGTTGCTATGATTTATTTTTATAATTTATGCATATCAGAATCCTGATTTGAAGAACTGTGTATATTTATCTGTGTCCATGTTTTATCTCCTGCTACTAGATTATAAACTCCTGTAGGTTAGAACTAGTGGACTTTGAGTCAGAAGTTTGGGATTTGAGTCTAGGTTTCAATGTTTATTAACCACGTGACCTTGAGCAGATCGTCAGCCTTTCTGTCTCAGTTACTCATATTTAAATGGGCACAATGATATTTGTATCACTCACCTCGTTGGTCTGTTATGACTTAGGTGACTTGTAAATCCTAAAGCATCATGGAATTGGAATTGAAACTATCTTTGTATTCCCTATCTTACTCCTGCCCAGGGATTAATACAGCACAGTGTGTTTTAATAAATGCTGTAAATGTTTTTAGCAAATTAATCTTAGTCAACTAATATTGACTAAAGAGAAAATTCACTGACTATTCAAATCTCTGTCTTTAATTTAAAAACACATTTGATTCATTTTTATCATTATTTCAGTAATCTTAAAATAAAAATACTTCTACCCCTCCAGATTAGATTCACTCTTGGAATGGAGAACAATAAAGCAAAAGGATCTGAAACAGTGATTGCATCTGACAGTGCAGGCAATCTTCTGTCCTCCTAGTCCACTCCTTTTCAGCTGGGTGGAGAGAGGTATATTATATTATCTGTTTACATCAGGACCACGAGTGATTTTGCAGTTACTCAGAGTTTGGCCACATTTCTAGGACCTTTGTAATTTACCTTGTTGTAGTCATTGTGTATATTGGTACATCATTTTACTTATTCACTCTGAGTTCATAAAATCTTCTCAGGTTTCTCTAAATTCTTTGTATATGTTACTTCTGATTACAAAGTCACATTCAGTTACCAAAGTTCCCCCACCTCCACCTCCATGCTATGAGCACTTACTTTATTTTTTATTTCTTAGTTACCAGGAAAAGTGCTCATATGAATACTTTGGTATATGTTGAACCTTTGCTTCTGAATTTGATTTCCTTGGGGATATATGTCCAATAATGGGATCCTTGGGTCAAAGGGTATAGATACTTTTGTCTTTTTTTACCCCAGCGTAATTCCAGAATATCTGGAACAAATTGTATCCCGATTGTATTCCAGAATATTTGGAACAAATCACAGCTCTACTAACAATGTATAAATATGCCCTCTTTCCATAGTCAATCCAAGAGAGATTCTTCCTATTGTTTGTCAAGGTGCAGAATTTGAGGAGAAACTTGCAAATTGTCTTTCACTGTTAGAAATTGGCAGCACGTGTTTATACAGCCATTTCGAGGTTGTACTTCTTCTGCCATCAGAGAAGGATCATTGGGGTTATCAGTTGGCATCAATTCCCCCTCTATCTTGGATATCAGACTTTCGGGAATTTGATACAAATATTTACCCACTTTGTAGTTTCCTTTCTTCTACCTTCATTGATTCTATTCATGTAAAGACTTTAATTCTAAGGAATCAAAATGGTCTCGGTTTTCTTAGTGGGGAGAGCCCTGCCTCACTCTAGAGTCAGAGAACCTGGTTCCAAATCCAACTTCTGATACTTTCTACTTGTGTCACCTCTGGCAAGTCATTGAAACTCAGTTTTCTCCTCTGTAAATTAAAAAAAAAGATTGGACTAGATGTCCCCTTGAGGTCCCTTTGGGGTTTAAATCTATGACCCAATGATGACTCAAAAAAATGCTATGCTAGAGAATCAAAACCTCTGAAGCAAATAATCTAAGCAGAAGAATTAAATTTAAATACCAAGCTAGTTCAAATCTGCCTTAGATTTGATCAAGAACTTTTCCCCCAATCCTGGTTTTAATCCCCTTATTTCAAAATACATGTTTGTCTCATATTTTTGACAGTTTTTCAGCCATTGGGGAAAATTTTCAGGAATTCCTTAAGCGATCATATCTAGATTTTAAGTTCCCAAGTCACAGACATTAAGATCCCAATATTTAAGTCAGTATACACTAAAACTAAAAACTAGAATCATTTTATCTTGTCAACTGAAACAAAGCCAAGTCTTCTCTTGACTGTGATGTGTTACTTGTTTGTTATAATTTGGGGGGGGGTGAGGTAGGGAGGAGAGATAATGAAATATGGTCTACCTGGAGGGTTGAAATCTGAAGAAGAGGATTGAGATTTAAATTTTATTCAGAACACAAAAAGGGAAATAACAGGTAAAGAGAGAGCAGATGCAGATAATGCCACTACACAATAATACATGCCGTTCTGTTCGGCAACAAGGGATGTGAAACTCCCGTGAAACAAACGTTATCATAAGATGTACCAATGATAAAACATATCATTACAACCTTCACATCAAAGCTCACACCTGAAGGAGGTGCATTCTACCTCTGGCTAGGAGGTTAATACTATAGCCATGGTGTTTTCATTGAATCATTTCTAGTTATGCATTTGAGTGAAGTTCATAGTAATATTTTCCACTTATTATGTTGAGGATACACACTCTGCAGTGGCATTCCCAAATAATGCAATATACCATCAACATAAAAAGAAAGTCCCTGTGGGGATTTTATCATGAGTTCAAAATATAATTATCTGGATCTCTTTTACAGTGAATTTGCTTTTTTAAAGGTCCTGTGTGAAAAGAATCTGAAGGGCACGTGTCTATATAAGCAGAATTCCATAAGCATGGTAGAAAATAAAATCAGTTTTGCTTTAAATACTAGAGAACCAAATACTACTTCCTTTGGATGGTTTTCTGCCTGTGGGGGGAAAAACTGCAAATTGTTTCTGTAGACTTTATGACTTAGGAAATGAATAAGTAGTGATGAAAAATTTCACTCTTTGGATGACAGTGCATGAGATGAGAAGACATCAGGCTGTTTCTATTGAGTCATATGCATTGGCCTGAGTTCAGATTTCATTTCTTAGCACACAGATCCATGGCAAATGGCAGCAAACTCACTAGTTATATAGGGAGAGGGTAAAGGTAAAGGGGTGAAGAGCCCAAAGAATCTCTCATCGAGTCATTATATGGCAGAGAGCTCTATCATGCTTTCCTACATTTTTTGTGAAGAAAAATTATGACGCAGTATAATTTTCTTCGTCTAACTCAAGTTAAGATTTTGTTGAAACAGTCTGCTAGAGGCTGCTGAGGGGGTGGAAGACCCACCAACAACCAGCACACAGAAAGCTGCCAACATAGGTTGTTTTGATCTGCTTTACTAAGGAAAGCAATGTTAAGTGGTTAACAATCTTACTTTAATCCAGTGTACAAATATCATTCACTTAGTTTAGGGGAAAGAGCCAGCACCCTGAACTTCAGAGCAAATAAAAACAAATTACAAACATCAATAGACAGACCTTGTCTGATTCAAATCCCAATGCATAGTTACCAGGGTTTAACAAAGTCCAAATGTCCGGGTTTACAAGCTGGAGGGCTCTTAACTACAGCTGCCCAGAGTCTCCACATCAACACACCTTCAAGAGTGAGAGCCCTAAGCAAATATCCCTGTCTTCTCTTTTTACGCACCATTTAGCCCGCATTGAACATCATCTGAGCGACCAGAACTTAAGCTCTGACTATTGGCTCTGGTCTTAGCGACTCCCCTTAGTACTCTGTGGGCTCCACACCCACATGGGCTTAGCACCTAGTAGCTAGCAGTTTTGGGCCTACTTGGAAGTGAAGATATAATCAGACCTCCCTTCATTGGCCCCACCTGGAGCCCCACCTTAGTTACCAACGAAGATTTTCAACACATGATTTCAACAATCTCAAAGTGTCATTAAAATGTCACTTTACTCAATTTACTTGATCAAAGTTCCATGTTTATATGTAAATTCCAATTTATACAGACATATACATGCATATATACAATATACATATATATGTAAACATACAATATACATGTGAGAAATAGTATACACATGCACAAACACACACACAAATATTCTTTTTTCTCCTTGAACATCACTCCAACCTCACCACATATATCTATTGGGTTTTTCTATTTAAATGTTTCCTATATTTTTCCTTTTTTTGTATATACATATATATATATATCCTCATTATTATTAGATGCAAAAATGCATTAAAAATAAATCTATAAAAGAGAGAGATTGGCATAGTAGACAGAAAGCAGGCCTCGTACCTAGGAAAAGCTTGGTTCAGGGCATACCTTTGATATTGGCTCTGTCCTGGGGACGTCACTCACCTTCTCAGTGGTCTAGGCAACTCTCCGAGACTCTAGATTTCAGAGAAGATGCTGATCTTCTCTGGTACAAAGAGTTTCCATGGGAGGAATTCCCTCTATCAATCAAATCCCAGGTCTAGTCCCCATTCCTATCTCCCTATCTTATATAACTGATTGATCTTTGCAGTACATGACATCCTTTTAGAGCTGGTTTTGACTCACATATTACTCTATAGTCAGAAAAAATCAGATGTATCATTGTGACATGACCAAGTGGATCCTCACTCAGTAATAGGCCTTCTAAGGGTTATCCCTTTGTTATCTGCCACAGTGAGGATACATTTTAATTCGGGGCAGAAAGGTGTTTTCTGATGTGTACATGAGACAGGATGTTATTATGCTACTGATTTCCTGCCCTCCACCCCCCCCATTTTTGGTTCAAAGAATTCTCAAGTTCTGTTATTTGCTTCACAGCACTCCAAATATTAAAACCTCAGTCCTCCCTCCCTCCTCTCCACTTCCTCCTTCTACTCACTCTGCATACATAGCCCATCTGTGCAGTTCTTGGATTGCAAAACGAGTCCTTCGCAGTCCTTGCCTCCATTCTTGGGGGCTGGTGCTGAGCACTCTCTCCTGCGCCAATGCGTACACTCGGTTCCACAGGTCGACCATTTGCTCCATGCTGTCCACCGACCATCCACTAGCACACCCACACAAGCACAAAAACAAATGTAAAAATAGCATCACTCAAGGAAATGTAGAAGTATCTTGAATTTGGGGGGCGTCTATGTCTTTTCTGTAAACAGGAAGGGAGATATGTTTTGGTGATGTTTCCCAAGGACCTTTCTTTTCATTCTCCTTTTCCCTACTATAAAGCCTCTAACATCCTCTGTACCTGATTGGCCAGTTTACATGCAACCCTTCCAATGAGCCTTGTATTGGGGAAATCATCATTTTGTCATAAGAACTGAAGTCACATTGATTTTTCAGGTTCGATCCTTTGGAATCACATTTTTTCTGTGTTGTGACAGGCCTGTCAGCAACTTCAATGAAAATAAATCCAGATATTGAGATTTTCAAGATACTATATGTATAAAAATACCCAAAATAATATATTACTTCAGGGTTTTGCTTTCAATGTTTCCTGTATGTGTCACAGATGTGCAAACAAAAAGTTGTGCATGAGATTTTTTGTTTCTTATAGCATAGAAATACATCTAACAACATAGCCACCATAGGAACATGCTTATTTTGAAGGCCAGATGTAACAATGCCAACAGGTTCTAGAGATGGAAGCGATCTTAAGAGTCTAAACTCCTTATCTTGAAAACAAAAAAACGGAGGCTTAGATAAAGTAGTGGCAGAGCCAAGATTTTATTTTCCCAAGCAACTCCAAATTACTTTTTTTATTTACTTTGTGTAAATTTTGAGTTTATATGCTTACCTGCTCCCCATCCACCTCCCAATACCTGTCAACCCTGCCCCTAGAAGAATAGAAGCTCCTTGAGGGCAGGAATAGTTTTGCTTTGTTTTATTTTGTTTGTCTTTGGCTTTCCAGTCTATAGTACAGTGATTGGCGTATTAATAACCACTTGTTGAAATGAAAGTTGTAAGGTGACCTTCTAAGAACTGGGATTTGAACCAAAGCCTTTTGACTTTGATCCAGTGCTCTTCCATCCTACGACTTCACTGCTTTCCAACATCTTTAGGATTTCCAAAGTACTAGCAAAAGCAGCTTGAGGAAATTCAAGTATGCATGTGATCATACATTTGTGTATCTGTAGCCAAACTGGACTGAGAAGGTTCAGGGAAAAGAGCTTAAAGTATGGGGCTTAGAGCTGGAAAGGATCTCTGAGATCAAGTAGCCCAATTCTATCATTTGATAAATGAGTGAACTTAGGTCCCCCAGAAGCAAAGTGAATTAGCCAAGGTCAATTGGTCCAATGGAAAGAGCCCAAATGTGAAGCAAGAGTACTGGGGTTTAAATGTTGGCTGTGTTACTTTTTACCTATATGATCTTTTAGCCTCTGGATCTCAGTTTCCTTATCCATATAATGAGGGTGTTGGACTGGACAATCTCTAATGTCTCTTCCAACTAAATCTACCATTCTGTGATCTTAAATGGGAGAGCTGGAATTTGAACCCAAGTTCTTATACTACAGAACTAATGCTTGTGGGTCTCTAACATCTTGCTTCCCATAACAGATTGGAAATGTCATTCCTGTCCAGTGACCCCCTTGAGTCTTCTAGCAAGTGCCAGATAGCAAGGTCTAGTACTTAAATGTCATTTTTTCTACTTTGTGTTTAAGTCTATGTCAACTTGGTTAAATTCAGCAAACATTTATGAAGTTCCGACTGTGGGTGGCTGTAGTTATATTATTGGGTAAACTCCATTAACTACTTTAAAATAGTCACAGACCCATGCTTTAAGTTTTTGCTTTTCTTAAATTGCTGTTTACAAGGAATTAGGTACCCTTGACCCCTCTAGCCACCTCCCAGAAATAGAGCCAACCCATGTCCCTCCTGTTACAAGTCCTTCCTCCTTTCTGGTCTTACAGAATAGGAATATTATTCCTCCCCAAGACCATTTTGAACTGGTCTACTGTCTGTTCTCTGTATAAGAGCTTCCATCTTCTCCCTGTGCTATTGCACAAGTGGTCTTCTTGTCTGCAATGCATGCCAAGATCACTTCAGACTCTTAGATTCCCTAGCTTCCTTTCCAGCCCATCTTGAGGGGTGCCTCCTACTCCAGACCTTTCCTGATCTCCCAAGTGTTTAATTTCTCTTGACATTTCTTCATTCATGTCTCCTATTTACTCCTCTGTTTGCATCTTGTTTGTGTTTTTTGTTTGTTTAATACAATATTTACTTTTTGTCTTAATTAACAATTATTGAAGTTGGGGCAATTCCTTCAAGACCCCTTTGTTCCTTTGAGGTATATGGTAAAATTGTCCCTAGGGAGGTCAAAGGGGCATTCAGGATTTTTCAATCTAGCCTTCCCTCTGTTGTTGTATAAAACCCACTCTATCCCAAGGGACAGTAAGTCACTCAAGGAGTGGAGTACTCAGACCAGAGGACCTGAAAGGAACCTCAGAGGCCATCTAGTCCAATCCCCTCATTTTGTATCTGAGGAAACTGAAGCTTAGAAAGTAGGTAATTTGGCCAAGGTCATATAGATAGTACCTGTCATAGGTGGGATTTGAACCCACGTCCTCTGATTCTGTATTAAGGGTTCTTTCCATCATAACACACTTTTAAATTCAATTGCTACAAGTCTGTTTCTTACTAGTATTATTAATGGGCCTATTTAAGGTCCTGAAATGATGCATAGATGTTGATTTTGAGCTTGCTTTGACTCTCTTTAAAAGAGTAAAAGGCTAATGAGCGACTCCTGCTCCTGTGTAATAACTCTTGCTTCATTAGAAAATTTTAAGTCTCTTGTGCAGGTCTTTTGCAGTCTTACTCTGACTCTCAGCATGGTTGGTTGGCCCATTGAAGTTAATATAAAGCTAATATAGGTTAATGGGGTTCGATTCCACCAGGACCTGCTCAGCTATCTGCTCTTCCACTAGTCTTCTCTGCATCAGAAACAGTGTCTCTCTTGATTCTAGACCTGTAGAGATCATCCAGTAACAAGGGAGAATTCTCAGTTCTGGGACTCCATTCTGGGGCTGAGTTGTCCTAATTGATCAATGAATACAAATAAACCTAACCCAATATATGTAGTCCACAGAGACCCAGCTTTACATCACATCTACATAACCACCAGGACAACAGATTTTGGCCTGTACTTGCCCTCCCTATTCCCAAAGAGCTTGTCAATCTACTGACCCTATAGCTCCATTCATATTCCCTGTGACAACCTGTGCCAAAAACCTGGCCAACACTTCCTCATCTGTGTTATTATTCCTCTATTAGTATATAAACTCTTTAAGGTCAGGGACTGCTTTTCTTTTGTATTTTTAGATCTAGTACTTAGTACAGTGCTTGAAACATGGTAGGTACTTAAATGCCTGTTGATTGACAGACTCATTCAAAATAGTTAGAAATTCCCAACAATAATTACATATGAAGTACATGAAGCTAAAAGACAGCATGGTACAGTAGTTGGCCAAGGTGATTTTTGGTACCCTCATTTGTGAAATGGGGATAGTAGTATTCAGAATTTGGGGGAAATCAGGAATAGGTTCATATTTAGCTATGTGAATGAGGGTAATTCACTCAACCTTAGGTTCCTTAAGTCTAAAATGGTGATGATAATTCTGGTTTGAAGGGTTGTTTAAGGCACCAGTGAGATAATGTACATAAAATACTTTGCCAAACTTTAAGGCACTATATACCTTTTGAGGATTGTTGTTGTCTTGGAATATTATTATTACACTGCAAGGTTGTTGTGAAATGAATGCCATAAAAAATGAGTTGTTTTTAATATTACACTGGCCTAGACTTAACACAAACCGCACATGACCAGAAAATTAGGAATGCTAAGTATAAATGAAATATCTATTATCTATCTGTCTGTCTTAACTGTCTGCAAAATTGAAATATATACAATGTCCCAGAAATCTTAATGAAATTTTAGGCTCTAATAACTTCAGATTTAGAAATATCTTAAATTTACAAAAATAAATTTAAATAATTTCTTTATTTAAATTTCTTTTATACTTATTTAGTTTTATGAATTTTGTAAGATTACCTATGTAAATTTTTATTTAACAAAATGTGGCACATGCATTGTGTGTATGACACTTTCCAAATGGTACTTTCTAAGAATGGTGGATTGGTTGACCACCTCAGTCACCTGATCTATCTCCATTAGACTTTTTCTTTCATTCAAATTCATTCAAATCTGTTAGGTATTCACTCAAACCTCTTTCTTTGGATAATCTCAAGGGTAAGATTACAAATACAATCCTTTTAGTCATTGGGCCACAGTTGAGGAAAGTTTTTACACTGTTCAAAAATCACCCAGAGGGACATAGAGCACAAAATGGTGGATAAGTTGAATTTTAATATCCTTTCCTGAAAGACCTTTCAAATGTTCTTTTTGTGAATTTGTAGCATTCATGCCTTTGGTTATTAAAGCTTAAAACTGCCTATCTGCGTTTTATATCTATATATTTTACAAGGTCATCTACTTACATTTGTTATTGTGGAAATAATAACATGGATAGGACAGCACATGAAAAAATGTTGAAGTTACTATGTGACAGAAATAGTCTAGTTTACAGATGAATGGAGTATCATATAGCAAAATAACCAAATGGTTCATTGTAGGAGTGTGATTGCTTGGAGACTCAGGAATCTGTGAAAGTGATAAATGTTGGTTTCAGTGACTCTCCCATCTATAAGTGATATCTGAAGGAGGAGGTCCTGCCTAGCAGTGACATTAACAAGAATTGCAAAATAAAGAAGAAAAGGAAGCAAGGTGCCTGTTAATGCACAAACTGGATAATCCACTACTAAATATTTGAGTTGGTTGTATAATTAATTCTCAATTTATTCATATTAATGTAGTACTGTAGGGGTTTGAATTATTCTGAAATCATTTAGATTTTGCTTTGGTATGTGTTACATGCATACTCTATTCATAGTATGCATGCTTCTTAGCTGTGTTTGCTTTAGGTTAATATTAAATGTTGTTTTCATTCCTTGAACACAACAAGGAGATAGCTTAGAAATGAGCTAGGTGGCAAAGAAGCAATCTTGGGATTAGACGTTGCTGCAGATAATCTATAAACTAAACACTCCATATGTATAGTTAATTAAAAGTAGGCTGTTTGGTATTTGCAAAATTCATTACCCAATTGTCACAAATCTTTCTCAGTTTCTTTAATTTAAGCCCCAAATTTCTAGTTGCCTTGCCTAGAAGTTGACATTACAGTTATGCATGATTCCTTCCAAATCATTTTCTAAATTTATGTTCTGATTTACTTTCACAGCTTTTTGAGGACCAAGAACTTTTGTTCTTAACATTTTCAGCTTTCAATGCTACTCAAAACTTTTGTATAACAAAGCATTCATCTTGGCTTAAGCTTTGTGGAATATTGTGGAAGGATCAAATTAGCTGATTTTTGGAGCTCCTGTTTGCATACAATTTTGCATATTTCTGTGACAATTGAATAGTTCTTTTATCAAATGCTTGAATTATCAACAAGATAAGAATTAAGTGGAAAGATGTTTTTTTTTTAATATTTCACAAATTCAGGTCAGTTATTCCAAGAGTACCCTTGAATAGTCAATATGTAGGTTACTTTTTTGCCCCCCCTCCACCACATCCTCTAAGACACACAGTAGATATCATCATTGTTAGACTTGAGCCTAAGCAGACTGCACTCACTTTCACCAAAAGACCTAGAATGGAGATAGGGAAATATGGAAACCTGATTTACTGACCTGGGCATAATGTTGTACAGGCTATTTTCTGAACACTTTGTCCTTCACAAAAGGCACCACCATTGAGTGGTGCTGGGTTGGTGCAAGTTCTTGTACGTTTCTGATAACCTCGTCCACATCGACTGTTACATACAGACCATTCAGTCCAGGTGGACCAGCCACCATTCACTAAAACAAAGGAGACAATAAAAACTGCATTATACATACATTTAAAAACCCTAAACCAATCTCTGAAACAGTCTAGATGGAAGTTTTAAAATTGGATGGATCCAGAGGGGTCATCTAGTCAAACACCAGTGAAAGAAATGATTATTTCTCCCTTGTATTAGTAACTAATTATTGAATCAGGATGAAAGTTTTTCCCTTTTCTACTTCCTCATCCAGAAATCAACAGTGTAGGAAATCTTTTTCAAAGATAGTAAAAGAAATTTCAAGTTTGGGCTAATGGGAAGAGTCCTGTTCATTATGTTTACTCAGACAGGTCTGGAAAAATGTGGATTCTCTCTTTTGTCAGCAGGTGATATGGAAAATGATAAGTCTCTTTGACCAAGACTTGGGTGAGGCAAGTCACAATCCTCCAAGACCCTCATTCCAATACAGCCCAACCTCTCATTATAATATTCATTCTCTCATAAATTTTTGACCAATCAGAGCTGATTGCCACCCTCAAGATCATCTATTCTTCCAAGGGCATATAAGCTATGAGCCCACCACCATGGGGGTCTTTTGCATTCAAGAGTGACACTGACCTATTTTTATTAATAAAGATGCTAGCTTTATTGTAAAATGATAAAATTACCCAGAAACTATGTCTCTCAAACTTTTTAAATGCCATACCACATTTTATACAGGGAAAGGAGCAAGCATTTATTAAGCACTTACTTCATGCCCAGTGCTGCACTAAACGCCTTAAAATTGTTGTTGTAGTTCGGTCATGTCCGACTCTCAGTGATCCCATTTGGGGTTTTCTTGGCAAAGATACTGGAGTGGTTTGCCATTTCCTCCTCCAGCTCATTTTATAGATGAGGAACTGAGGCAAACAGGGTTAAATGACTCACACAGCTATAAGTATCTGAGGCTGGATTTGAACTCAGAAAGATGAGTCTTCCTGATTCCAAGCCAGTGCGCTATCCACTATGCCACCTACCTGCCCCACTTTACAAACACTGTCTCATTTGATCTTTATAATAACCCCACTATTTATCCCTGTTTTACAGTTGAGGAAACTGAGGCAGACAGAAATTAAGTGACTTTCCCAGGTTCACACAGCTAGTAGAGAAGTGTCCAAGGCCAGATTTGTACTTAGGTCTTCCAGACTCCAGGCCCAGTGCTCTGTATACTATGGTACTGATGGGGGAGGGGATCTAAACCCTTAAAAGGAAAAGACCATGTCTTTGGGATCTGGCCCCAAAAAAGGAAAAGCCCTGGACTTTCCCATGTGGTGCAGGTCCCTGGCATCCACCTGGGACAATAGGCCCTTCCCAGTTAATTAACTGCCCTTTCATTGTTTGCACCTGGTCCCACCCTAGACCTCCACTCTTTAATTCCATCTAGACCCCTTCTCTGTTCCTATAGTCATCTGTATAAAAAAGCCATCTTGCCTCCATTAAAGGGCTCAGATTCCTAAAGAGTCTGGCCAGTATGGCAGATTTTTAGAATCACACCTACCCTGATGGGTGTTCTAATAAATCTTGTCTTTGGCTGAAAGAAAGCTTGGGTCAAATTCATTAGAGGCAGGACCCATGTGTCTGCGTTTCAGTGTCCCAGCACCCTTAAACTTCAACAGTACCACCTCACTGCCTCATAAGGAAGCTTAGAGCCATTCAAGTTAAATGACTTTGCCAAGGTGCTATCTATTGAGTGTCAGGATTAGGATAAGGCTGTGATTGTCCCAGCTGCTAGTTTATTGTTCTATTCCATTGCAACATGATGATTTAGAATAGCTGAGTTGTTCTTAAAATGT
Source organism: Trichosurus vulpecula (assembly GCF_011100635.1). Taxonomy (NCBI): domain Eukaryota; kingdom Metazoa; phylum Chordata; class Mammalia; order Diprotodontia; family Phalangeridae; genus Trichosurus; species Trichosurus vulpecula. The sequence goes on from NC_050578.1 coordinate 59,431,067, forward strand.
TGTCATGGAAACAATTCTTCTACATGATTATTCAGACTATAAAGTCAATATAAAAAAAAAACTATCTTATTTCAATGACAGACCATTAATTATCTTTCAAATTGTGCACACATTCAAATACATTAATGATTTTGATTCAGTTTAGTTATATAAGTTAATTTAGTCAAAACAACAGGTTTGACTTATTTCTCCACCATGCTGACTAACTGGTTGAATGAATTAATGACCAATAAAGTCAAAATGGAAGGCCTATTATAAGTGAAGTCATGTAAGCTAAGTATAGCATGTGGATTAACTTATCTGCATTTTGACAAATGCACATACTTATAGTGTATTCTCCATTTCTAAAAAATTCGTCCTGGAACTTTTTTTTTCAAATATCTCACTACTTAGATAAGAGTGTTCTCAAAATCTTAGTGATACCTTCTAGATTTATTAGTGAGTTATGAGAGTATCCCTCCTAGTTAATGTATGGCAGATGTACCATTTTCATCATTTCATGAATATCAAATGTACCAGAAATTCATTTAACAGACTTGTAGCAAGAAATATTTTTATATGCTTGTTCTTAGAATACTTCCTTCCTTTACTTTTTAATCTCTGACAACCTGGGTAAAGAGAGAATAGGGCAGGGCATATTGATAGCCTACAGAGAAAGCAGTCAGTTCGTTTTCCCCAAGGCTACTTAACCAACTCAAGCTTCTATGTCCTAGAATATTCAAATGTTACCTTCACCCCCTAGCCTCAGGTCAGATTTCCTGTTTAAGAAGCTCTGAAAGTTGGCATTTAAATTGCCCTAAATCTGAATTTTAATTCACAATTTAAAACCATTCAGTCACATGTATTTGCAACATTCTTGAATAGAGTATGTATAATATATGCTAGATCTATGAGTACTGTATAAATACTTATACTACTGAAGAGGGAAACTTGCACCTACCCTGAACTCTGATGAAATGCATATTTTATTTATGATTTGTATGCATTGTGACCATACCCTGTTTCTTCTTTGCTTGCCACATTCTCCTAATGAACTCATTGAATTGGTTTACAACAGACACAGAGCAAGAAATATTCCCATTGTGATCCAAGGAAGGTAATTAATTACAATAAGACATAACCCTTGAACTGACCAGCAAATTAATGCTGAGGCATTGCAGGATTTTAAAATTCTTTTCATAGTCTGTCCTATCACTAAAGGACTGCTAAATAGTACAGTGGATAGAGTGCTGAGCCTGAAGTCAGGAAGACACATCATTGTGAGTTCAAGTCTGGCCTCAGATACTAACTAGCTCTGTGTGGGCAAGCCACTTAGCCCTGTTTGCCTCCATTTCCTCATCTGTAAGATGAGCTGGAATAGAAAATGGTAAACTACTCCAGTAACTTTGCCAAAAAAAAATCCAAATGGGGTCATGAAGAATTGAACAACAACCGCTTATCACTAAAATGATAGTTTGTAAAAAATAAATAAATAATAATAATAATAATAAATTTTCTGAAGCCTTTTTGCTTCAGTCCTTGTGGAACTCTCTTTTTCTCAGAGACTAAGTCAACTGAAGAACCACTAACCTACTAATGATAGTAATCAAACTATAATCACATGATGAACCTGACTCATGATCATGGCTATCAGCCTCCTAAAGGAAGGCATATAGGAAGACTCATTTCTTTCATTTAAGTCTTTCTTTGATGCTTCCTCTATGGCAAGATCCTGGCTTCTTATGGCAGCAGAGCACCTAGTCTAGTGGATCTTATCAAATTGGAAAGGTATCAGTTAGGACCTCTTCTCTGAGGACCAACGCAGACAGAAAAAAGCTCATTGGGAGGTTGTCCACAGAATGAATAAATTTTCGGTCTTGGCGTCTCATTAACTAAGATGCAGAAGGGCTGAAATTTGCGTTGATGGAAGGAGTACCCACATCCATGACATCAGATTTCTGAAGAAATGAATTATTAACTCTTTCAATAAGGGATACAATCCACATCTCCAAAACAGTAATGTAAAGTCCTTTCTAATGGCATTCTAAACTCTAGTTATTTCTATCCTCCACACTTTCCCATGCATCCTCTGAATCATCCTCTCAACCAATCGCTAAGCATTTGAATATCTGCCATGTACCCAGCAATGTTAGGGAGACAAAAGAAGTATAACATGTGGTCTCTGCCCTCAGAGAAATCTGTAATCTCTCTGAGGCCATATTACCATACTTTAGGTTCCTAGGTTTCTTCAAACCTTTGAGAATGGATCAGGCCTGGAAAAAATCCATGAAGTATCTTTAAACTCCTTGGTCTCTATCCTTAGGGCTGTTATGCTATAACCTGGTGTGCTCAATGGCCGGGCTTTGAGACCAGGCATACAGTTGGATTATAATCAACTGAGCATATGCCATTTGACAATATATTGGGATTTACCAACTCAACCATGATTTGGAAACTACTACTACTACATTACCTGAGAAGCATTCCAAATATCACTTGTCAGGGGGAGACTGTGAAGACAGAGGGTTCTTTAGGAGTGGGCCAGGAGCTCTATAGAGGTATTTCACTAGAGCAATGAGGCTGATAAGAATCTTTGGCTTAACCCATAGTGAACTGGGATCCCCCCAACTTTGGTAAGACAAAAAAGCTTACCATAGACTATAACGGTTGCTGTCGTGCTTTTCCTCTTGGCGACGATATTTTTGGCAACACATGTATAATTTGCTGTATCTGAGAGGCGAGCCTGCTTTATAATCAGGTTGTGGTCAATGGTAATATAAAAATTCCGATCTTCAACAGGATCAATTATCTCTTCATTTTTCAACCACTCCACCTATGGTGCATAAAAATATTAAATAAATCCCCACTTTTGAAACCTTGAAAAATTTTTTTCTCTTTCTGTTTACTTCATGATGGGCATAAAATGCCTCCCTACCATGATATGCAAATTGGGGGAAATAACTTAGTGAGGTCATACCAAGTATCACTCACCGGCCAAACATGCTGATTCTGTCTGTACCATATTGCACTCAAATGTCAATGAACCAATTGGGAAATACAGTGTTCAAATTGTTTTCATTTTCCTCTGCAGGTATTGATGGGAGAACATGTATTGCCAGGTTCAGAACCCAATCAAAAATAATAGGTTAAGCATTTCAAAGAACTCAAACCATTTGGTATTTGATTTGTTTACTCCTGGCAACTTACGTGCTTCATTTCAGAAAAGAGAATAGGAATACAAAAAAAGAGCTCAAAATCATCTCAGATTCCATGTAGCTTTAATAGAACAAAATGTGGATGATTGAAGTATAAGTCAAGTTGAAACATATGGATTAAATTATCCTGAAAATGCTCTTATTTGGAAGAATGTGTTTAGGGAATCATTTAAGCCAAAACATTTGAAAAATCAATCTACCCACCCCCCATATAGCTTGGCTCATCCATCATCCATACTCAAGAGTTAGACATGTTTTTTTAAAGAATCACTTTCTAGTCATTAAAATGGCATCTTTCCCCCCCCCCATTTAGTCATGGAAATAAGGCACCTTAACATTTCCTGATTTGTTTTAAGGGTTCAAAGATGGTAGGGAAACCTTTCAGTGATAGGAGATCAATATTGGTGCCATTTCTTAGATAGTCAGAAGCATCTCCGACTCCAGAGGAGGTCTGAAAATTCTTCAGCAAATCTGTCAGGATGTTTGATGTAGCACATCTTGAGCTTCTATCTAACTAGGGAACTCTATGATGACATTCCTCAGACACAAATTTGATAGGTAACTTGTAAAATAGGACCAAACAAGCACTTGAGGCAAAAATGTGGGTAGGAGCAGTTCTATGCCTTGCTTGAAGTTTCAAATACATGCTTATTCCTTAATTCCTAATATATTCTCTAATTAAAGGTGATATTAGTGCAGACTATCTCAAGCAACGTCTAATCCTAGGAATCATTTGTTAATTAGTCTTCAAATACAGACTGACTCATTCCGTCAAATACCAGAGGTAGGCATAAGATATAGAAAATAACCAGATAATCACTATATCGGCACCTATCTCTTCTAGAACCCTCTACTCTGTAAAGATGAGAAGGTGAGTTTAAGTCATTTTTTTCCAGTCAGCATTTTATTTGGAAACATCACTGTGAACCTTGGCCCCAGGCTACACAGCACCACTGGAAACACATGTTCAACATGTTCCCAAATCATACAATTCTTAGTAATACCAGGACACTACACCAATCTTGAATTTCCAATTATCACATCCAAGGAATTCTCAGCACTTGACATTTAACCCCACAGTGCAATAAGCTACCGATATTTAAGATTAATATATAGCATGGGAAATTGAAAATTCTTGCTCCATAAACATGATGAACATGTCAAATCTTTATAAATAAACATCCGGTGAAGAGAAAAATGACAATCTAATTCATCTTTATACAGAGAGTAATAACGGCAAATGGGTAGGGAGATTGCACCATTGCCTGGCCGATCCCAGGAGGCCTCAGCCCCAGGTGGGCCCAGTTCAGGCACCATCCAATCTGGTGCGGTGCAACACAGACAGATGAGTCACTAAGACATTGCGCATCTACAAGAGCAACTACTGACTGGACAGCTGCACCAGGGGTCAGGCCATTCGTTCTGGAGCAAATTGGGAGGAATGGGGTGGTTCAAGACGGGTCTTTACATCATATTCTGTGGCTGAAGGGGTGAGTGGGGGGAGTGGGAGATGGGACACTGGGAAGAAGGGGAAAAGAGGGTCTACTTTGTAGAGAGAATGAGGGTCACAATCAGGACATATAGCCCAAGCACCTCAGCGAATATCAGAATCAGGATCATCCTCACGAACAGTTGGGGCTGCTGCTTTGTCCCCTGAATACCAGCATCACCTACAGTGCCAATGGCAAAGCCAGCTGCCAGCCCACTCAGGCCCACGCTGAGGCCTGCTTCCAGCTGAAAAAAAGCTCTTGAACAGGGTGATTCCTGGTGTCAGACAGTTGGCAATGAGAACAGCTACCACCAGACCATAGATAGCGATGATACCAGCCATGATGACAGGAATGATTGACTTCATGATCAGCTCAGGTCGCATGACTGACATGGCTGTGATACCAGAGCCACTTTTTGCTGTGCCATAAGCCACACCAAGAGCGCTTAAGACCATGGCTGCCGAGGCACCCACGATGGCGAAGAAGGACTTGTATTTGGTACTTTTGGACATGTCTGGGTGGGATGGTGTGAATTCGGGAGACCTAAGTCATTTTCTATAAAACTGAAAATCCACTCACAGATAATTGAGAATTGGCTTTTATTTATGCCTACCTGGCAATGTTTAAATTTCTTAACAAAGGTGGTAGCAAGCCAGTGTGTATTAATAACAAAGGCAAAAAATGATATACCATGTCAATCCCTGGTTTCAAGGCCACATAACATGATCCACAGGGTATCTCATGAGAAATTTATTCATTTAAACTTTTTATATAATGGAAGGAAGTCCAAGATGTACAAGTGACAGAACTGCTGAGATTAGGGAGAGGAAAGAGGAGAGAATAACACAATTGTTGGCAGAAAGGAACTTTCTTCTTTAACAGAATTACAAATTTTCATCGAGGATTTTTTTTAAACTCAGAATTAACACTTCAAAGAAACAGGGTCTGTCCAAAGTCTAGAATCTTGCAAGGCCTCATGGATTGATGATAACAAAATTGTATTCTTGTGTTATATTTCGTTAGCAGAATTCTATTGTAAAGAGAAAGAATGTCTCCTTGTCATACTAAACAATATCAGTAATTCTATCTGCAGAAACTAAATTTTAAATTATGACAAAATGGTAGCTGAATAATTGCAAACATGGATGGAACAAAATGAGAATATTATACCATGATAGCTGCAAGAAGATTGATGCTAATCTGACTTGAATCACTTACTTGAATTTTTCCAGAAAGAAGAAAATGGATAAAATCTTTCAAATATCTTCTGATCCCTTCTAGCATGCATTTCTAGCATGTCACAACTTCTTATGCTTAAAAAATCCTCTTCAAATTTTCATTGGCTAGCATCAAGGTAGGCAGAAGATATGACATTATAATATTACTCAAGTTTCCTATTCTTTAAAATGCATTGAGTATAATTCTTTCAGGTCTAAAATAAGCTCATTTCCCCCCTCCATCCCTGGTAACAATGAGGTACCCTGGGGTCCATTAGAAGTATTGGGTATTTCACCAACTCTCCTGGGGCAGTCATTAGACATCTGTTGTAGCTGGGGTTAATCAATGAGTTCCATAGAACATTTCAGATTATATCTCTGGGGAGAAGGAAATTCTGTAGGTAAAAGAACTTATGGTGGTGACTTGGGAATTATGTTGTATCTTTTAGGATTATCCTCAGTTTCGCAAGATAAATTATTCTTGGTTGGAGGTTGTTATATTATATTCCAAGATTTCCTTTCTTTTCTTCTGTCTATTCATCATCTTGTGTTAATCTGACTATGATCCCTTGGGATGGGATCTCTTTCTTTAAGGTTGACTGAAGTATTTTTTTTCCTTTTCACATGAAATTCTGAAGTTCGATTATCACATTTCTGAGTGTGTTATTTTTTTTTTAAGTTGTGACCTGTGGATTCCATTTTCACCTAGCCCTCTCATTCTAGTAGGTCCAGAATGTTTTATTTTCTGATTTCTTGATAAATATCTGAAGTTTTATGTTACTATGGTTTTCAGGGAACCAATTAATCTTTTATTATTTCTCCTTGGCAAATTGTTTTTGATAGTAGATTTCTCATACCGTCTTCATTTTTTATGAGTGTGCTTTGACTTTTCTCTATCATTTGCTACCGTATCATTGAATTTGAGAGTTCTGTGCTCCATTCTGTTTTTCACTATTCACTCTTAAGTAATGTTTTTTGGCTTCTAGGCTAAGCTATTTTCTCTTTAATGTTTGTTCTCAAGAGCTTTACTTTCATTTTCTAACTTGCTTCAACTTTTCTGTCATTTAATTAGTAGTCCTTGTAGTCCTTATGGGGAATCTGTTTCTTAAATAGATTCTACTGGTAATGATTGCAGTATTTTATTCTTTTGAGATTTCATCTCAGGGTTATTTCAGCTCATAAATTTTGGTATAGTAGTATAAGTTTTCTTCCATGTTAATTTCTTTAATCTTTCCATTCAAGCTTCACTTATGGATCTAGGGTGGATATAGAGAGTTTCAAGCAGTCGCAATGATTATGGCCCTGGATGAAGCAACTGAACCTGCATTCCTAGGCTCTGCCCAGTCCCCTCATCTCCATTCTTGGGTAAGGCTCTCTCCTTTGACATGGTACTGATTTAAGATGGTAAACTAGGGCCAGGCCCTGTCCTGTCTTGGAGCCTTGGATGAGGCTGTTCAACCTGTGCCCTGCTCCCTCCCTTAGCTCTATATAGAAATTGCAAGATAGATATATCCTCTTCCTGACCACTACCAAAGTCCTGGGAGGGGCAGACGAGAAGCATTTTCAGAGGTCTGGCTCCATTCTTAGACTGGGATGCTTGTCTTCTGACTCAAGGGGTCAGAGTATATGGTGGTTGAGGTCTCATGGGACATGAAGTCAACTCCATCTTCTTTCTTCACTCCTGCAGGGAGATATTGAGGCTGGGATATGGCTTTACTCCCTGAGTCCTTTGTATCCACTTCTATCACTTCTGGAGGAGTTAGAGATTAACATTCCTGAATGGGTATTTTGAATTAGGGATTTTAGTTCCTGGTGCCTGCCCTCTCCTACAGTTGTGGATGGGATGGGGTAGTAGAAAGAATGATGACTCCCCTTCATATTGGATCAGATAGGGATCTTACGGTAGGCTTCCTATGAATTTTTTTTTTGTTGGGACTAACTGGTGTTTTTCAACTTATTAACTTAACCACAATTAGGCATAGAAATAAGTCTTTCATCACAGGAAAAGTCAAAGTGACCACAATCAATAGCTTAGGGACATAAAGTTTGCATAGTTAGAATGCAAAACATGACACAGAGAAGTACACAAAGATGCCACTTTGTTAGAAAATGAACATAAATAAAATCTAATAGGAAAAGGGAATGTATTTGGCTAGAGGTGTCCCATTTTGACTTCTGAATTTCAAAGTGATCTCAAACTGTGAAGCTTAGATTGCATTAGTTCCTGGAAGCACATAAGAACTAGCTTGTAGCATAGAAGGTAAATGAAAAAAACTCAGGAGAATTTATTGGATATCAATAGCAACACTGCTATGAAATGAATGAAAATGAATCAGGAATACACAATTTAAATTTCTCTTAGAATACACATGGGGTTAAAAGTAACAGGAAAACTTTATTGGCAAAGTATATAGGTTGTGTACTGCCAAGTCTAAGTATGTTTTCTAAAACGGCTACAAATATTTGACAAACACAAATTGCAGTTGGGTTCACTTAGACACATTCTATAATTCTCATTATCTCATAGAGAGGGTATAGACAAGAGCTGGGGACAACGGGGAGGTGCTGCCTGCCTATGGAATTTTGATGATGTGCTAACACTGGTAAAAAGGAATGACTTTTCCTTAGAGACATCTCTAGCTGTATTCTCCATCTCATTTCCTGATCTTTTCTGTCTAATTAGGTCACGTAAGACCACATTCATTATGCCATTCTACTTCCTAACAAATTGTACTTAAAAATGTATTTTATACCACCTTCATCTCCAAACATATCTCCCCTCCAACTCCCTTTGCCAGAGGTGCATCCTTTGTAACAAAAGAAGAAAGGGGGAAAAGCAATGCAGCACAACTAACCAACACATCAACCAAGTCTAACAGTATATGTAATATGGCAATTTTTTCTTTCTTCTTGGGGTCTCTATGGGTCATTATAATTAGACATTATAATTCAGTTTTATTGTTGATAATGATATTTCTATTTACATTGTTTTGATGTAGTTTTGTGTTTGTTGATTTCCTGGTTCTGATTATTTGACTTTTTATCAGTTCATTTAAGTCTTTCTGTGCTTCTATGTGTCCTTCACATTTATCACTTCTTATAGTGAAGTAATATGACATAAAATTCACGTAACAGTTTTTCTGTTCTCTAAACAATACACATGTTCAAGAATGAAGGACAACAACCACACTTCTACTTTGTTTCTAATGATCTAAATTTCTAAAATAAAATATGATGGTGTGTGACTTAGTAGATATATCTTAAGTAGTTAGTGAAGCTTTTAGAAGTTAATTGACTTTTCTAGGGTTACAAAGCTACTAAGTCAGAGGTAGGATTTAAACCCAGGTCTTCATAACTGTATCAGACTACTTCTCACTTTGTTAATACAACTTATGCATACCGCCCCCCCCTCCACACATATCCATATATGTCTATTTATATGTATACATATGTATGTGTGTATATATATATATGTATATATATATATATATACACATATATAAAACATTTGGGTAGCTAAACATATATTTAACATATTATAGTTTGTTCAATTGTTTTCAGTCATGTCTACTTCTTCTGATCCCATTTGGGGTTTTCTTGGAAAAGATACTGGAGTGGTTTGCCATTTCCTTCTCTAGCTCATTTTACAGATGTGGAGACTGGGGCAAAGGTTGTGATCTGCCCAGGGTCACACAGCTAGGAAGTGTCTGAGGCCAGATTTGAACTCAGGAAGGTAAGTCTTCCTGACTCTAGGCCTGCCACTTTTTCTGCTGCAACTAGTTACACCATTATAATATATGGCATAATAAATATAAATAAATAATATCTCATATATACATATTTACTGAATTTCTTTTTTTTTGAAGGGGAGAAGGCAGAGAAATTAGGGTTAAGTGACTTGCCCAAGGTCACACAGCTAGGAAATGTATCACGTGTCTGAGATCGGATTTGAACTGAGGTTCTCCTGACTCCAGGGCTGGTGCTCTACTCACTGTGCCATCTAGCTGCCCCTGTACTGAATTTCTAATTGCAGTAAATATGCTGAGTTCAATCAATCAATATTTAGTAAATGTCTATTATGTGCTGGGTACTGTGCTAGTTGCTGCGTGTAGAAAGACAGAAATGAAACAGTCCCTGTATTCAAGGAGAATTATCTGTTTTTATGTCCACATAAAAGAATATATAAAACATATGTAAAATAAATACAATAGGAAGCGGTGCTTAAGCTGATTTCCACAGAAATCTCTTAAATCTGTTATGTTTTAAAAACATCAATACATTCAAAATAAAGGCAGCATTACCAATCCAATTAGGAGTTTGGAGAGTCTATAGGCACTTGCTGTCTCCTCTCATTTGAGTATTAATTTAAGAAATGAACATATTATGATGATGTGTGATTTTATAGTTTTACTGTTTAATATGTTTTTCCAATACTAAACTATTAGCTGAAAATAAAGCTATCAGAGAAAAAGAAGGGATGAAGATGGCCAGAAAGTGATTAAAAATTCCTCTAAGGCATTAGTTTCCTTCAAGAATTCAATCAAGAGGTTAATCACTATCCTTTTACAAAACTCTCATATTTAAATTTAGTCCCAGCTTCTTCAGTATATATTATATCTAGATAGATAGTTAGATAAATAGATAGATATGATATATAAAATTTCCTCTATTTTTTAAATCCTCAACAAAGATGGAGAAAAGATAATATCCATTTATATAAATGGTGATGCAATTAAGGGTGGGACACAACAGGTTAACCTTGATCTTTGTTTGTTTTAAAACGATCACATGGTACTTTTTCAGTTTTGTTTAGCGTGATGCCAGTCAAAATTGCAAAGTCTTGGGTAAGGAAAATGGACAAAATTTTAAAACAAATGTTCAATGACACTCTTTTATTTGGTTATTTCTTTCTATTTGGTCTAGTTGTTCAATTCCCTTATATTGAGGAGGCCCAATTATAAGCAATTATTATAACTCTGTTAATTTGTCTTCTTTGAATTCTTTAAAGAGTATTTTGTAATTGTATTGATGTAATCCTTGAATGTGTAGACTAACTCCCAGATAATTATTTATGCAACTTTCAGTTACTTTCTACTAACTTGTATATTAGCTCTATCTAGAAATTCTAATGGTTTTGTGAATTTATTTTGCATTATATTACTTATTGAAGCTACTGGTTTTCTCAAGGAATTTCTTGACCCTTTATTTGTGGCTTTATAAGCAATCCATTGTCATCTAGAAACTGGGATAGTTTTGCCTTCTCTTTGCGGTTATTTATCACTAGCAAATCTGGAGCTATTTCCAGCTGTGATAGGGAGAAGTATCTTTGTACCCACGTCCTATTTTTTTAACTGAGAAATCTTTTAGGGATTGTTTGTTGCAAATCATGCTAGATTTTTGGTTCAGAAATACATTTCAATAAAAACTAAAAATGGCTCCTCAATGCTTGTGCTGTATAGGATTTTAACATAAATGTTTGTTGTGCTTGGTCAAAGTTTTAGCTGCATCTATTCATATAATTTTGTTATTTTGTTTGTTTTTTATTTTAATATTACCAATAGGGTCATTATTTTCCCAACATGAACTCATCTTTGGGTTGCTGATAAAAATCCAATGTCATCATAATGAGTAATTTTTGGATATATTTATTTAATCCTTTTTGCTAATATTTTATTTAAACTATTTAAATGAATATTGATTTATTAGTTATATTAATCTATAGTTCCCTTTCTACATCTTATTTTTCCCGGTTTATATATCAGGAGTACATTTTTGTTACTAAAGGAATTTTGTAATTATTGATAATAATTTTAGAACCGTATGTGTTCATTGATCCTTAAACAGAGAAAGGATGTCCAGAATCTGCAATATACAACTACATGGTAGAAAAACTGAGAATTCAAAGGCATTGGATGATTAGCTACAAAAATACAAAATCATATTAACAGAACATAAAAGAGACCCTATACAGCTCTTCCAAATTTCAGTTCCCTTCAACTCTTAGAATCTCTGATTCATTGATTTATTCAAAAAATATGTGTTAATAGTTGATGCATATATCATCATGCATATAGTAGGTGAATAATGCTTTTTCTTGAGTGAAAAAAATCTTGCACAATAAGCATTTCTGCGGAGAATTTACAACAACCAGATAAAATCAAATTACTTTAACAATAAAACTAAGAGATCACATATTACAATATGACATATATTATGTACACTAGACAGTAAAAGAGGCCGAGTGGGATGGGGGACAGGGAACCAATCTCCTCAGGGCTTCTGAGATATGTTTGTCCTGATTCTGTCACATATTGTCCATGTGACCAACAAGTTGCCTTTCCTTCACATGTCCCAGGCAACTCTCTAAAGACTTCGACTTGCAAATTACCTAACATTAACATAGGAGCTCTGAGAGGGAGTTTCTTCACTGAGAGCTCCTAGATTAATGAAATCACATATCTTAAAAATAATAAGATGCAGCTTCTTTCTCCATCACTGCAAAAATCTGAAGAAAATTAAATGTAACAAATAACACTTTTGTTGTTTTTCAGGCATATTTGACTCTTCATGAGCCCATTTGGGATTTTGTTGGGAAAGATACTAGAGTGGTTTGCCATTTGCTTCTCCACCTCATTTTATAGATGAGGTTAACTGAGGCAAAGAAGGTTGAGTGACTTGCTGCAGTTATTAAGTGTCTGAGGTGAGATTTGAAGTCAGATCTTCCTGTCTCCAGGTCCAGTGCTCTACCCACTGTACCACCTAGAAGAATGACTTGTTGTAGGCCCAGGACAGGCTTATTTCTATCTAAATGCCATAAAAAGAGATGAACGATGACAACAATAAACAAAAACATAAATAATAAACAAACAAATAAATAAATAAACAAGCAAATAAACGACCAAATAAATGAATGAACAAATAAAGAGCTAAATAGTTAAATAGGTAAATAAATGAATGAACAAATACATAAATAAGTTAAGTTTTAAGGAGCCCAGATTCAGTGTAGATTTTGCAAGGAACCCATAGAAATCATGTTACAAGTCAACAGACTACAAAGAGTTAATCCATAATACTTAGGATGACACGATAAAGTAAGCAGAATAATACACCAGAATCTCATTATTCTTCATAAACCAACGGACAACAAATTTCCACACTACAGGTATGAACCCTAAAATGTCCTTGAGCATCCACTCAATTAAAACCGTACTAGAATCAGAGCACTATTACAGATGTGGAAGTCTGGCACATGCACAGAGTGTATCTGATGGTGTGTCTCCACATGGATGAAGATGGGCATCTCCCTTCTGGGAGTGTCTTGGTGGCCTTGAGGGGAAGTGATTCGGAGAGACTGTGTGTATGTCTAGATAATTATTTAGCTGGTTCTGTTCTGCCAGCCACATTATGATTGTGGCTCTTTGGCTTCAGGGGAATTCAAAAGACCTTAGTGGGCTCTGTTATGTTGCTCTCTCTTGGGTCAATCCTTTTGGCTTTTCTGTTTGTAGTTGAACTCTCACTCATAGTTCCTGGTGAGAGAGCCAAGCCATGATCTCCTGGCTTAGGGATTTCTTCCCTCTGAGGCCATGTTGGCATGATGAAATGGAACTCTGCATTTTCATTTGTTTTAAGTGAAGGGAATGGGGCCTCCATCACTGTGAATTCAAAAGATCTGGAGGGCACTTTGGTCTGTCAGCTCTCCAGAGCCTGGGTTTGCAGTCAATGTAGCATAGAAACTGTGAGGGGCAAGGCCCAACCTTTGGGACTGACCTTCCAGCTCCAGACTAGTGGCAGCTAAGAGGTGGATTAATGTGGGAGAACTTGGAAATGAACTTGGGGAGATCAGTGCTATCTAGATAGAAACAACTTCTCCCAGAGACTGAAATGCTATAAGGAAGAATATGACTCTAAGGAATTGGGGAAAATATCTGTACATCTGTTCCTGCTTTATCTTCAAAGTAAATATTCCTTTGTAAAAGCTAATTGGTGTTAATTGGTTAAATGGTATTGGGATGCTAATAATTTCTCCTAACACTAGGGAGAACCACCTGTGGAGGCTCAATCTGATGGGAGTAGAGAAAGGATAACCCAACCCTTTATAGTTACCTCTTGGAAATTTGATGACCAGGTATAGTAACCTGGCCCTGAGAAAGGGCAGCCAGAGCATTCAGGCTACAGGCCTAAAATTGTCTGCATATAACATTGCCCCACAAATTTCAAGTATGACTTTTTGAGAGATATCACCATACCAAACATTCATATCCTCTGAAATCCAGGAAATGGAAAGCTCTCAGTATAGAGATGTGGTGGAAAGAAATCAAAACCATATGTGAGGGGCAGCGAGGTGATGCAGTGAGTAGAACACCGACCCTGGAGTCAGGAGGACCTAAGTTCAAATCTGGCCTCAGCCATTTGACACACTTACGAGCTGTGTGACCTTGGGCAAGTCACTTAACTCCAATTGTCCTGCCTTTCCCCCCTCAAAATAACAAAAACAAAAACAACAACAGCATATGTGAACAGAAGAAACTACCTACCATTTCCATGTCCTATCTTAGCCCAGCCTTATATTTTTTTTAGCAGGCATAGTTCAATTTATTTGTTTGTAAAAAACATCTATGTGGCTGCCATAGCTGCTGCCTGGGTCCTCTGGACAGACACTCGAGTGTGAGTCTTCACAAGATGGTCGGCGAATTCCTGATAGGGAGACTTAGTGAACACAGTCTCCTTCCACAGGTCTGGGCTTAGATAGCTGTATGTTTTGGAGGTGGCATCAAATATAGCTTTAGCAAAGTTGCCCAGAGTGGCAGTACAGCCTCTTGCAGAAGTCTAGCAGTCATCAATTCCAGCCATCATCAGAACTTCTTAGGCACAGGAGCTGAGACAATGCCAGTACCTCTAGGAGTGGGGATCAGGCGTACCAGAACCAATCCACATCGCCCAGTGACCTTGCAGGGCACTGTGTGAGGCTTGCCAATCTTGTTCCTCCAGTAGCCACGTCTCACAGGAACAATGGACAGCTTGTCCAGAAGGATAGCATCAGGAATAGCTGTGGCCACTTCCTTGGAGCACTTGACACCCGGACCAACATGGCCATTGTAGTCACCGATGGCCAGAAAAGCCTTGAACCTAGTATGTTGCCCAGCTCTAGTTTGCTTCTGAACAGGCATGATCTTCAGAACCTCATCTTTCAATGAAGATCCCAGGAAGAAATCTATGATCTCAGACTCCTTGATAGGGGGTGAGAAAATCTAGGTCTCTTCCAAAGACTTGATCTTCATGTCCTTGACTAGGTGGCCCAGCTTAGTGACAGGAACCCACTCCTTGTCTTCAGCCTTTCCACCCTGGGCTCTGCGGCCCCGGCCTCAACCTCGGCCCGCACTGCCGAAGCCACTGCGGAAGCCACCCCGACCTCCGACTCCAGGGCCCCCGGGGCCTCCCGCACCTCCTGCAGCACCGGTGTCGTCCGCCATTTGGTGTTCACTAGAAGTAGAAGCAACCCAGCCTTATATTTCAGCATTAGGGACAGCTCAGTGGCCTGGAGTCAGGAAGACTTGAGTTTCAAATCTGGCTTCAGAAACTGTATGACCCTGGACAAGTCACTTAACTTCTGTTTGCCTCAGTTTCCCCAACTGTAAAATGGGGATAATAACAGCATCTACCTCACGGAGTTGTTGTGAAGATCTACTGAGATAACACTTGTAAAGTGTTTAACACAGTGCCTAGCACATAGCAGATGTTTAATAAATGCTTATTCTCTCCCTCCGTTCTCATCTGCTTCTAGAGTTGTCCTGAGGAGCTTTCAGTGAGTCTTTAGAAGATAAGGCTGTGTCACAGAACTTTCAATATGTTACAAAAAATCAATTGTTTTATCCATAGTGCACCACATGTTAAACAAGTTGTGAATCCAATTTACAGATAGATCAATGTGAAGAAAAGAAAAAATAAGTGCATTTAAATTCTTTAGCAGAATCCTGACTGACGCTGCTCTGGCAATAAGTGTATGTTATTACTTCTTCATGCCATTTGGTTTTCTGTTTTTCTCCCTTTGGGGGACATGGAGGAAAGCTGATGGCCACACATGATATAATTTTGGTCTCCTGTGTTACTAAAGCTAACTCACACCACATAACAGTATCAGTCCTATCATTGTCTCAGGCAGTGTACAGTCCAAATGCTAATAATGTGGAGCAGGGCACCTTGTAGTTTTCTTCTTCCCTATTCTATTCCCTTGCGAAAGACAGATGTGTTGTGTCTAATTATTCACTGATTGGTATCGGGAGATACATTAACATAATTGGCACATTTGTTCTAATTAACAGAGGGAAACTGCCACATGCCACCCAACATGAAAAGGGAGTCCAGGAAAAATCTGCAGGAAAAGTCAAAACTGGTCTCCATCAATTCAGAATACTTTGAACGGAGCACACCAGTGATGGGGCAAAAAAAGTGTCCCAAAGATCATTGCTTCTTAAGAGCAGAATAATCAGATGAGACTATATTAATCAAACAAGTAATTATATAAATGTGGAAAGCTGGTATGAGCCAACTGTCAAATGCACAGGCAGCCAAGCCAAGCTAGTAGGAGTATTAACTAGAAGCTAAAACTTCTTGCCAAGCTCTACTGCTTTAGTAAGTATAGGGATTAACCTGAATCATTTGATGTCTTTTAACAATGCACACTAGACAGATCTAAAAGATACTCATGGCTAATATACTTCATTAAGCCATGTGTCCCCCTATAGCCTCTCAGTAGATGGTGCAACCTTCAACATTCTAGGACCATTTTTATCATCTTGCTTCTGACCAACTGGCAACATGTGTTTTGAGGGGTTTAATGGTTTCTCATTGCCCAAGTATTTCTTTTTTAGAGAATGAAAATGGACACACTCCATTCACAATGATTTAATAGCAAATACAGACTTTTTAAAGGATAAAAAGCAAAAATACACTTGTCACATTTAATAAGAAAGATCGTGGCACAGAGAGAAGTGGGGGTCCCTAAGCATATCCTGGGGTCCTGTTGTGCTAAGTTCTCTCCCACCTCTTTAAGAAATAGGTAGAAGTATTATGATGTGAATAATATTATTGCATTTTTCAGATATAAAAGCACTCTCACTTCAACCACTATCCATTGGATCCTGGAATTCTTTCACGACCAGCGGCACTAAATGTATTTTTAAGTTTTAAAAAATAATGGTCTGTAAGCAGCTTGAAATTACATCTCCAGGAGACTGTCAAAAAAAAAAATAAGGTTGGGAATGAGATGGCAAGTGAAAACTTCAACGACATTTTGCTTGGTTCTTGTTACATTTGTCTGAGCTGCCAAAAGAACGGATTTGTTTTCTTGCTGAGGAAACACTCCCTTAATTGCACATATGTCCAAATTTATTGCTTTGGAGAACTAAATCTCTATACACCGTGGGAACTAACTTGTCCTTAAACTCCACAACTTCAACTGCAAAGCATTAAGTTATTCAATTAGGAGATCAACATTCATTTTAAAATATCATTCAATCTCAACAACATTTTTTAATGTACCTAATATATGTAAAGCAGTGGAGATATTTATGCTCTTGTCTTTAAAAGTAGACGATTTCATAGGTAGAGGAAACTTTCCCTTATCGATTAAGATGAGCACTGTGGAGAGATCCAATGACTTGTCTAAGGTCACATAGCCGATATTTGTCAGGGCCTGAAAGTGCACGCATTTATTCCTGATTTTAAGGCCAGTTGCCTCTATCCCCTACACAACACAATCAATCACAAAGCATTTATTAAGTGCCTGCTATGTACCATGCAGTGTTGGCTCCTGGAGATATAAAGACAAAAAAGAAACATTTCCTGCCCCCAATGAGTTAATGTTTTCTTGAGACACACACTGAGCAAATTTATATAAAACGTATCAAAAACTAGTCAAAAACATGCATTTATTAAGCACCTACTATATGCCAAGAACTCTTCTAGGATATAGCCCCACTTGGAGCTCTCATTGTGTTGGAGGATAAAAACTACACTAAAACTTTTGAGAAGCTGTGTATATAAATTCCATATAAATTGATCAAGGGGTCACTTGTTTTTGAGGAGGTCAGGAAAGGTTTCACGTACTTAAACTGAACTTTGAAGGAAACAAGGACTTTTAAGAGGCAAAGCCATGACAAGAATGCAGGAGTCAGATTCATAAGAGGAGGACCTAGAGAGGAGAACATATGCAGGAGGTAAAGGTGGTCAAGAGAACCAAATATAACAAAAAAGTCAAGAAGAATTCATATTGAGGAAAGGCAATTAGATTCAGCAGTAAGAAGATCCCTGGAAATGTTGGGTGGATGGAGTATTTTCAGTTGGGCAATGAGGGTTGAAAGCTAGACTGCAAAAAGTTTAGATAGACCGAGGGGAGAAGAAGTAGGAGCACTAGGGGAGAGGAGAAATTTTTAAAGAACCTGAGAAAGCAGGAGGAGGAACAGAAGATGATAGTTAATGTGAATGGAAGGTTCAAGTGAATATTTTTCAAAGTGGAGGAGACATGGGCGTATGTACACGCAACAAAGAAGGAAGCATAGATAAAAAGAGATTAGAAAGATAAAGGGAATGATAGTGGGGGCAGTCTGCTGGTGAAAAGAGGAGAGGATGGGAACAAGCCACATATAGGAAGATTGGTCATAGTGAGAATACCCATCCCTTCATCAGAGATGAGGAGTAGATAATGGAGGTTAGTATGTGGGGAATATGAGGTGAGAAGATGGAGAGCAGGATGACGTAACAATTTGGCTAGCAGCTGGTGTGGTTGTATAAGACCAACAACACCAACACACAGAAGGGCTGCCAACACAGGTTCTTTGATCTGCTTTTCTAAGGAAAGCAACTTTAAGGGGTTAACAATCTCACTTTAATCAAACATACATACATCATTCACTTAGTTCAGGGGGAAAATCTATCACCCTGTACTTCCGAGTAAGTACAAACAAATTACAAGCATACATTATATAAACAGAGCAAATAAACACTAATCAGCAGGCAGCCTTCTAGCTGTCTGTTCAAGTAACACATAGTTACTAAAGAAGCACCAACATCTGGGTTTTTTCAAAGCTGCTGGTGGGGCACTCTTAACAATGGCTGCCCAGAGTCAAGTCAAATCAGGGAACACTCTTCCAATGAGTGAGAGGCCCAAACAAAATGCTAACCTCTGAGTTTATATACCCTTCTTAGGGCCTGAAGACTTCATACCTAATCAGCAAAAGGGTGGGGGCCTGGGGCTTAGTACCTAGCAAGACAAGCAATGGCATTTGATTATTTTAGCATTCTGAAAGAGAAAACAGTAAAAAAAAAAAAGTCCCACCCTAATTACAATAGAGATGAGCTTGCAGCAGGTGACTTAATTTTCACAGTAAAGCATGAGGTGAGGTTCTGGCTGAGAGGTAGGGTTAAAGGAATGCCTTGGAAAGTATGAAGAGAGAACATCAAAGGTCAGCTTTGTGGTAAGTGGGATAGAAAGTCAATTAATAGTTGTGGCAGGCCTGGAGTAAGGAAGACTCATCTTCTTGAGTTCAAATCTGGCCTTAGATACTTCCTAGCTGTGTGAGCCTGGGCAGTCACTTAACCCTGTTTGTCTCGATTTTCTCATCTGTAAAATGAGCTGAAGAAGGAAATGGCAAACTGTGCCAGTATCTTTGCCAAAAAAAAACCCCAAATGGGGTCAGTGAAGAGTCAAGTTTTCATGACTGGAAAATGACTAATCAACAATATAATGGTTGCCTTGCTGTAGTGATGGCACAACTGAGATTAGATCACATAACTATGTACTGGATCTTCTCAGCATAGTTTCATGACTTCCTTCAGTTCTGTTCAACAGCATATGAGAAAGAACAAAGGAGGAAGATGGTGGGAATAATCCAGGGTTCATATGAGCTGTGCTGAGTCAACAAGGGATTTAAAAGTAGAAGATGATATAGAATTCACTAGTTCATGAGGGAATCGAATTTGGGAAAAAGTGTCTCCAGATCAGGGAAGGTACTGATAAGTGGAAACCAAAATGATGAAGAACAGATTTAGAAATAGTGAGGCACAGAGAGAGATATAAAGATAGATTATGATGGAATGAATAAGTTTCAGGGTTATTGAACATGTAAGGGAAAAGTATTACCATCCTTTTGTGTATTTGTGGTAGAAAAAGGAGTAGCTCATGTGAGTGTAATGGATTGAGAAATGGGAGCTAAGGAACAGCAACATGTCTGATGACTCCCCAAATGTGACAGTGGGTATTTGAACGAAGGAGACTGTGAGCTTGGTACTGAATTTATTGAAAAAGGAGGGAGAATGTCCTGGGGGAGTCTGTAGATAAAAGTGAGCAGGATCTGGATTGCGTGATCAATTTAGATAGTGTGAATTTCCGCAGTGGAGTGGTTGCCAAGTGATAATAGTAGAAGAGTCTGGAATTAGTTATGGGGAACATGGAGTATTCTGACTCTCCCTCTATGACAACTGAGTTGGGATGCATAAGAGATGTGTGAGCAACACTAGAAAGGTAAGTTAGAGGTGCAGCATCATAGAGAGGGAGCCAGGAGTAAGTCAATGCCAGAAGAAGGAAAGAGTAAAAAGTGAGGAGGTTTAAAATAGAAGGAAATGTGTTAATTTCCAACACTAAGAATGGTGCCTGGCACATAGCAGGTGATTAATAAATGCTGGTTAACTAACTGATTATCAAGTACAAAGTCAAGTAGATCTAGTATGAGATATTTTGTGTGATAGGGTGGGGTAGGATTGAAGTGGATGAGGAGAGAAGAGGCATCAGGGACCGGGAAGTGGAGATATTCTTGGCAGTTCTGTATCACTGGGATGGGAAGATTTAAAAGGGACAGAAAGGTACTAACCAACAGGGAATAGAAGAAGACTATGGAAGGGATTCTTGCCACTGAAGGCAGATTAGAAGGTTTAAGATCTTGCACTGGTCAGGTAATATTTGACAATTAGTTAATTGTCTGAGACTCTGTTACAGAAGAGTTGCCAATATGCATGGGTGAAAGAAGTTTCTATGTTTGGAGTTCCTGATACAGTTGAAATAATGGATCCAGAACTGAAAGGGAAGAGAACACTCAAAACCCAACCATAGAACCAATGATCTCACAATTAAAAATTCCTCATTCTTGTAAGAAGTTCCTACTGAGAGCACTAGGCAATGAGAAGCAATATTTTCCTCCAAATCAGTATTCAGGTTGATCTTTTTTATTTTTCTCCATAAACCTCTTTGGTCTGCAGAGCATGCAAAATGCTGCCACAATACACCTGCATGGAAATTTAAGCACCTGGAGTTCCAATTAAGAGATAACAGCAGCAAAGCATGAAGCACCCTGATGACACAAAGCAAACGGCAGTCATATTAATAATCAATTAGATGGAGGTGACCACTTGATGCCAAATATTTGGAAATCTCCTGCTGCTGCTACCAGCTTTTTATCCCCTGGCAGCATCAGTTGAAAAGAGTCTGTTCCACGTTTACCTAGAGTCAGCAAAATAATTTATTTCTTTCCACTCCACCCATATTTTTCCCACTTGCTAATTAAAGATGCAAATGTTGATAAATATGATGAAGGTTTCTAAACACAACTGGGTCACTATGTTGTACACTGTTCTCTGTTCTTCCAATTAAACTCCTATGAGAGACAGTTCAATTATAATTAGAGAGGCAATTATCCCCCTGTTAAAGGTGTGACAAATCGCACATTTTCAATTAAAATTTAGTTTTGTTTCTTATGCCATATTAACTAATTTTAAATCCATTGATGTTTTGATCTCTGACCTATATAAAAGAGACAATTAGGTGAAACTCTGTATTCTGAGTGGTTGTTTTTTTTTTTCCTCCTGGCTCACCATGTGATCTGAACATTTTTGTTTTATCTATGGCATGAGCAACAATGAGCAGAACAGCTTCACAGCAGACCACTCTGCTTTTCTGGAAGTAAAGTATGTAGCTAAATTAATTCCTTTACTTCCTAGAGAAACTGCGGAAGTGGATCTATGAAAAGTGAAGAGGATATATCACTAGAGTGAAGGATGGGACCTGGATCCTTGACTCTAGATTATAGAGATTTATTTAAGAATTTCTGTTTAGTTCTTTTGTTTGTGTTGAGATTGGGTTACCTTATCTTGCCCAGGTTGGAACTGAAGCAACCACTCATGGACTTGATCTAAGTGGTAAATGGCATAGGAGTTTTGACCTGCTCCTTTTCTGCCCTGGGCTGGTTGACCTTCCTTAGGCAGCTGGTGCCCTCCCCCTACTCTCAAAGGGATCACTATATTGGGAGGGACTATATTAGAGGGGACCCTAGATCAGCTTTAGACCTTCTGCAGCTCAGAACTCCCATGCTCAAGAGATCTGCCAGCCTCAGCCTCCCACAGTAACAGGGAGAGCAGGTGTATGCCTCCACACTTAACAATTTAAATAATTATAGGAGACA
This sequence comes from Trichosurus vulpecula, assembly GCF_011100635.1. NCBI lineage: Eukaryota > Metazoa > Chordata > Mammalia > Diprotodontia > Phalangeridae > Trichosurus > Trichosurus vulpecula. Next base: position 59,453,416 of record NC_050578.1, read on the forward strand.
TGAATTAAAATAATTTAAGAGCCATTATTTATTCTTTCGCATATTTGTTCCAATTTTTCACCTCTCTTTGTGAAACATACCTAGCATCAATGAGGTTTTGTATAACTGGTTTTGGTCAGCATTTGTTAAAAGAAGACTGCATAAATTATTCTCTTAATGTCTTGTTCTTCATCTCAAGTTTACATGGGAAGGTGTTTATCTCATAAATACTGAATTCTCTTTCTTCATAATGATAACTCACATTTATGTAATGATTATAATAGCTAATATTTACATACCCCTTCAAGGTTTGCAAAACACTTTTCTCATAACAACTTTGAAGTTGGTAGGACAAATATCATTTTCACCATATTAGAGCCGAAGGTATTGAGGCTATGGAAGGTTAAGTGACTTTTGCTATGATCATAAGCTAGTAAGTGTCAAAGGAAGTGGTCAGACCCAAGGTCTGTGATAGTAAACTACACTTGGCAAGAGAAGTCCTAGTTGCTGGTAACTAGCTGGCAGCAAGCCCTGTTCATGTTACACCATTGGCATGCTCATTCTCAGCCTGAGGCTTTTACACTCAGGTGACCAATGCTACATCATTATTTTCACAAGAATATTCAGAGAACAGATTCGAGGAGTGGGGTGGGGGACTGATGGAGAGGAAGTGTGTCTTGCCCTTATCTGGGGATATAAATAATGTCAACTAGCAAGAAATCCACTTGTCCTGGTTCTTGCTCCCTCCACTCCTACATTCTCTTTCCTTTGGCTTCAAAAGGAGAGGAGCCAGCAGTGGTTTAGAAGAATGGATTTAGTCCAAAGTCGCTACTGAGGAGTAACAAAGTTGAAGTTTATTGTGTTTTAGATGCTATTGCTTTTGCAACCAGTGGATAGAAATGGACAATGATCACTGTGAAAATACATGAAGAGGACAGGTACTCTATCAAGACAGGCTGAGATGTGAGAGGAATACCAGAAAAACCGTGCAATGTCACCTTCAAGGTATTTCTCTTCTTGAACAATTAATAAAAATACCTGTAGGAGTGTTGCCATGTGTTTTCCATGTGACATGTTCAATTTCAAATGTTAACCACAAACAAAGCTTCAGATTGGTGTGGGGTTTGTAGATATGTTGGAAAGGCCATTTTAAAATTAGGATTATTAATTGAAATTAGAATAGTAATTAATTAATTATTAATTAAAATTAGCATATTAATTCTTCAAAGTCTTTTTAGTTTGACTGTGAGCTTCTTGTGGGTAGGAAATGGGGTTTTGCCTTTCCTTGTAACCCTGTAGCACTCTATAACAGTGCCTGGCCCATAGTAAAATGCTAGTTGATTGACTGAAAAGTATGTCCCTACTCTTCTTTTATTCTTACCTCCATATAAGCTAAGAAGTTATATGTTCATCTAACTCAATTTAATGAGCATTTAAAAAGCATCTGCTGGAAGGGTAAGCAGTAAAAGTATGCCACCCCGCCCCACCCCCAATGAATCAGCCACTGCTCCTTAAAAAAGCTTATAATCTATACACAATTCAGGATAGGCTTTCCCATTCTACTGCTTCTTGACTTCTTGGGGAGTTGGTTATATACCCATATCTACCTTGTGTCAAATAGAAAAGAGAATTGATACTGAAGCATATGATATCAAAGGTCGTTAACAGAAGCCAAAATAAAATAGTAAAGAAAATCAAAGACCACTGACAACAACTGAGGGTTAGTAGAAACATTTATGAAAGAATTTTTAAAGTGTAAGCATTTTTAGAACTTAATATTCTAAGTAGTCTTAATCACTGAATGTGTTAAATTTATCCAATAAAAGCATGTACCTTAAAAATAAAACAATGAAAATACAATGATAATAAGTGCAATGAAGATGGAGAAAAAATAACAGATCTTTGTGATGCTGGAAGATAGTGCAGATTGAATGCATTAGATATTCATTGGCCTGCAAAGGGATGGAGGGGAAAATGTCACTGAATATCCAGAAAGAATGGAAGCTGTGTGTTTTCTCTCCACCTATAAAAGTATTTATATGATTTTGATGTACTAAAGGTCATTCAGCAATGAAAAAACAATATATTTTGAGAACCTATTATGTGCCTCACTGGAATATTTTCTCACTCTGGAATATTTGTTTAAAAAAAAAAGGCTCAATCATCCCTTGCGTCTTTTGGCCCAACAGCTGCTCTTCTAGAAGATTCTGTAACTTTTTGGCTTTGGCTTCAGAGAACCTTAATTCAAATAATTTCTCTGCTTGTCAAGTCACTTAACCTCTCTGGGTCTTAGTTTTCTTATCTAAAAAAATGAGGGGCTTGGATTAAAGTCCTTTGCAGCTGCAAATCTATGGGCAAGAGTTATACTTCTGTTTAACAATGCTTTTGTACTTTAAGAATATTCTTCAAACAAATAAATGAAGTATTAAACAAAGAATACATCCATCTCTAAATTAAAGTAATCATGTAATCCTTCAACCTACCAAGTTACCCTTCATCTTTTTCCTTTTTTAATTTATCTCACCCTCATGAGCAAATGGCAGTAATAAAGGGTCACATTAAGATATTCATTAGCCTCTGGTCTTTGTGATTATAATAGTGTTGAAAAGAGTCTACACAGAAGCTGTCTTAGGCTGCTAGCCAGTATGTGTGCTTGATCTCTCTTCTGACTTCAAAAAGGAAAAAGAAAAACACATTAAGAATAGTTCTTTTTAGTGTCAAATGGGTATATGATTTTTGAGCTTGCCCAGCGTTAATTGGTCTCTTCCCCGACGATGGTACAAATAAAATTCACAGCCAATTAGCTTGCAGTCATGAATCTTTACTACTTGACAAAGTATACTACTCTGTTATGGAGCTTAGAAAAGATGTGTAATTATTAGGATCTCTTCTCACTGGAGATTTTTGCTGAGATCAGTTCACTTTGACATACATTGAGCTGCAATCATGTATCTATAGATATACATGCTATTTCCATGACATATTTAGGTTTCTAATATAGTATAATGGAAGAGCCTTACATTAGACTTAAAAAAATACAAATAAGGAGACAGATGTAGCTACAGAAACACCTGCAGATGAAATATCCATGGAGATAAGTATTGCCTTCCTACTAATCAGATTAAATCATACTGTTGATCTCACTGCCAAGGCATGGGTTTTTCACTGTT